>NC_135435.1:22839154-23540404 GCF_051991255.1 Vanacampus margaritifer | reverse complement strand
AACAAGGGGCGAGGAGTCATTTGTTAATTGATGCAATTACGCACGCGCCGCGTATATGGTCACGCAGGTCTCCAGGCGCGCATCAATCACTGCTCTATTGACCTGTCAAAAACTAAATACACACAAATAATAATCCTTCCATGGGGGGAATTCCCCTCTCGCTAGAGAGCCAAGATTGGAAGAAATGGTAAATAAATTGGGAAATACTGAAACTGTTTTCCAATATCTTGTTTTCATATTTTTTCCATGTATGCAAGGACGTATTAGAAAGAGTCAGTGGCATGAAGTGCAGTTGTAGGCTACATCATACTGCAAACGAAAATCAGGCAAATTTTGCTTAAAACTCTGAATAAGCATTAGGGGATTATTCTAGTGAGGGGGGATTTTGTGATTTGTTACTTCAGTCATAAATAACCTATTTAAAAGTACTTTCATTCATATTTTCTTTCTTTTTTTTAAGAAAATTGAGAATTTATAGTTTTTTTTCCTTTCCCTCAAATATTATGAACTCTCTGTTTGATGCAGTGCATGTATATAGCACCAACCACAATGGTGTATTTTTGTTTCAAATTGATTTTCTGCTGCTGTTAATTAAAAAAAAAAAGCTTTATGTGTGTACATCTTCTTAATGTCTAACAAAAACTGATAATAATGGGGAAAAATACCCCCAAAAAAAGACAAACTGTATTTTTTTTATTTTAACTACAAATAAATGTTTTTAAAAATAATAATCCTTGCGAGTTTTTTTTTTTTTTTTTTTTTTTAAACCATAATGAGTGAGTAAAATGTTGCCATGGCGATTAATTGCCCTTTTGTAGTGTGTGGCACCTTAAGGAGGGAGAGAAAAAGCGCATCTTTGTATTGGACGCGACTGGCAAAGACTTGATCCCCATCCCTGGTACACCACCGTGGCGTTCCGGGATTACAGTGACGTCACGCCGCAACCCTTGCATGGATGAATGCTAAAGAACTATAGAGGCACAAATAATAGCACAAGCACAGTCCATATCTTGCAAGTCTTACGTTATCCTTTAAGCCTCCTTGCCTAACATAACAATTTTTTTTCCTACTAATGACGCTTAATTTCATTTCTCATCAGATCCTCGGAGGGGATTATTCATTCGTATAAAACAATCCGCGGCAAAGTCTCCCCTCCTATATGGGCGAAAGTCATGTATTATTGAGAGGGGCGAAGAGAAAGGCCGTGCGCGTGGAAATGCGTGGAAGAGCGCGGATTTGAAGTGGAATTGGGAGCAATCGATCCGGGCTGCATGAGGAGGAATTATTGCTGATGGTTACAAAAGAAGGCGCGATGTCTTTCTCCCAGTTTGGATATCCTTACAATGCAACTTCACAGGTAAGTTTTTCCTCGCTTTTTATTTGATTTTATTTTATGTTTTTTTACCCTTAAAATTTGATTATAAGCTATTTCCTCCACTCAAACACTTGTGTTTTTTTAAAATGTGTGTAATTTTTATTGGCTGTTCCCCCCTCCGCGTGGTGCTTTGTAGCTGTTGTGCCAAATATTGACATACGCACCCATGTCCAATAACACTGAATTATGAATGAACTCACGTGTTGTCTTCTTTTTTTTTTTTTCTGGTGACAAAAGCGAGATTGATGTCACCCCTGCACGCGTGGCGCGCCATGCGTAATTACGCATCTTTTGGATGAAATTTAAAATGATTCAGTGCTTAATTGTGACCACAACTCTCAATTTTATGAGAGTTTTGATGGAAACGTTAGTCAGTAGAGAGTTTTGAGCTCATTATTTTTGCGTCAAATACGAGTTTAACACTTATTTTAACATGAAATTGCTCACTCGGAATTTACGTTTCATTTAACCTGCAAATAATGTCACGTCTTTAAAAAAAAATGAATCAGGAATTGTCGTAAAAGTGACTTACCTCCAATTTACTTTTTTTTCACAATGTAAATGACCCTCATTTTGCATATAAGTAACTTTTTCCTTTTCTTTTCTTTTTTTTTTTGGTATTTTAAAACTTTTATCCGACTGTTCTGTCCATCATTCTCTCTGTGCAGTTTTTCGTGTCGGCAAACCCCAGTACGACTTGCTGCGATTCGATTTCCAGGTCGGTGCCGCCGGACGGCTCCACCGGAGGAGCCCAGACCCCCGCGGCCGTCGCGGCTGCAGCCGCCGCCGCCGCCTCCTTCTGCTGTCCCGCGCCCTACGAGAACCGGCTGCTGGCCGGGAGCCGCAGCGAGCTCAACGCGGCTGCTCTGGGCGTGTACGGCTCCCCCTACGCGGCGGCGGCTGCAGCCAGCCAGAACTACGCCAACTACTTCCCCTACGGAACAGACCCCTCCGCCGCCATCTACTCCTCTCTGGTGGGCTCACCTCTGCCTGTTTTGCACGCACCCGAGAGGGGGGAGGAAGGGAGGGAGAGAGGGGTGGGTGAGCTTGGCTGAATCGATGCATTAAGGAAAATGTGATGACAAACTCTTAAATGCACAAGGCTTTTTTTTTTTTCAAACTTCTCTTGGGGGCATTTGGGGAAATGTGGAATAGGCTATGCCAGAAATATAAACTTCTTCTTTTTTTTTTAGATAAAACAGAAAAAAATACGGATTAGGTATGTTAAAAATAACATTGATTAATAATAACAATAATAAAAAGTGATTTTTCTTTCTTTAATTTTTTATCCAGCCACACACTACACAATTATCATTGGAGTGTATCATGGAAAAAAATATTTATATACATACACAATTTTCCTAATACATTTTAAGTTCCTTTAACTGGCAATTTTGAGCTCCTAAACTTAAAACTCAGAAGTTACTGTTATTAAAAGTATGTGAACGTTTGTTGTCAAGTCTTGTAATTAATGTTTTTTTTTAAGTTGTTCATTTTCTTTTACTTAAAAGCGGTCATGGTAATTGAATTTGTTTCACATCACATAATCCTTGGGCTCTATAATAGTAACATAGCTGATAGAGTTGCAAATTTGCATATTCAGCTTTATAAAAAGTTCCACTCTTACCTGAAATGTTTTGTATAATTTTACTGCAAATTTAAATTTGGAGGTTTATTTGGAACATGTAAATAATAACAGGCACAAATCTCGGTTTTGTTTATTTTGAACATGTATAAAATAATGTGAATTTTTGGGGGGTTTATTTCAATCATATAATAATGGGGTGGGGCGTATTAAACTATTAAAACTAAACATCAACTGAAAGCAACAAGAGATAAACCAAGTCAGTGGTCAACCCACTCACTGACAAATTCAATTTAAGTATGTTTACATGATCCATACCTCTATAAACCCTCAGGGTGCAGTTATGTTTCAAATGGAAAATGTTACACTCTAAAAAAAAGTTGCACAACATTAAAATATCTTTATTTTGTGTGGCAGAATCCGCAGTACGACATGAAGGAGAGTGCGGGCACTTTACACTCTGGAATCAGTCAGACGGCTGCGTACTATCCCTACGATGCGTCGCTGGGCCAGTATCAATATGACAGGTAAGGTTTATGCTCCACTTTCTGTCCACTTTGTGTCATCCGAGCTCAGGCGTTCTCGCTTGCCAAAAACTGCTACGCTTCCACTTTTCATTAGCAAGCCGCATTGAGGTCAATGGTGGGGGTGTTACTCTGTTACCTGCCTTGAGTTCTTGGTGTATATCTATTTCAAACATTAGAGGGTGTAGTGTGTTATCCTTCAGCCAAATGAATGCCTGTGTGTACAGATATGGGACGGTGGACTTCAACAGCACGGCCAGACGAAAGAACGCCACCCGAGAGACCACCAGCACCTTGAAAACGTGGCTCTATGAGCACCGCAAGAACCCGTACCCCACCAAGGGCGAGAAAATCATGCTTGCCATCATCACCAAGATGACCCTGACCCAGGTCTCCACTTGGTTTGCCAACGCTCGCAGGAGGCTCAAGAAAGAGAACAAGATGACGTGGTCGCCCAAAAACAAGGCCGGCGACGACAGGAAGGACGACATCAGCAAGAGCGAGGACGACTGCCTCACCAAAGGTTTGTCCCGCGCCAATTTCTTTCTTTATTTTTTATCAGCCTTTTTTTAGCGTCATCATTTGAGAAGTTATTTTTAGTCTGTTTGTTAACATAACAAAGTTCCTTGATTTTTTTTTTTGGGCAGTTTTGGTATCTCCATGAACCAGGAAGTAACAAGTTAAGCTGGCAAACAAAAAACACAAACATCATTTTGCACTTTTGTTTCTTGAATTCAGTTTCTCTCATTAATTTTAAGATTATGGTAGAGTCCGTCAAACTAATACTGTGTAAGGCTAACATTATCATCAGTAGACTAGGCAGTAGGCTATTAACTAATAAACGGACAAAAATACTGTATTGAACCACACAATTTCTTGTTTCTATGTAAGTAAACTATTCTCAGTTTTCATCATTTGTTTTATAATTGACCCCTGAACTATAATGCTAATGATGGAGTCCCATCTGCCTAATACCTGGGAAAACCTTCATGAACCAGGAAGTAGGCTGCTGGCTAAAACACAGACGAAAATATGCAGTTCAGCAGTTATTTTTGCTTTTGTTAGAGGAATTCATTTTTTCTTTTCAAGCTTTTGAGTTATAAAGAAACTGTTTAGCCCCGTCATCACGATGATGAACGCATCTTATGTCATCTTGCACTATAGACTAAATATTCTACTCCAGAATTTTCCCTGTTCCAGAATGCTAATGTATATGCCTAATGCTACATTTCGTGCCATCCTCCACGAAATAGCTTTCTTGACCTTTGTGGAGGTCTGCGCTGGACTAAGGGCACTCAGTCTTGCTCGTCTTCTTTTATATAAAATGCAATGGTGTGTCCTTTATGTTAGCCAACTGTAGCAAGTGACCGTTGCATGTTATCTACGTACTTAGCTAACGTTTTGGATCAAGAAATGTGTTTGTTTTTTTGTTCGTCACCCGTTATAAGTCACTATATACTCGTTAGCCCACTAGCTTGATAGCCCCCTAGCTCAGTAGCCCGCTAACTCGGTAGCTCACTAGCTCTGTAGCCTGCTAGCTCGATAGCCCAGCTATGTTTTGTTGGCATACCTACAAGACACAAAAATACTAAACAGCTCTATTGAGCAAAAATATAAAGACAAACGAGTGTTACAGTGTGTGCTGCGTTGCACTCTAGAGCCTGAAAATTGTGTTTTTATGTGGACAGTAGTGTGGATGGAAACATTTTATGTCCCAAGCCAAAGCAATATAGAAGTATTATTTTGGCATCTTGGTGCCAAGGAACAATGTTGAAGTGCTTTGAGGAACTTCAATTAAACAAAAGTAATGCTCTGCTGCCACCTTGTGGATTACGTTGAAGTGAGTTTAGGAGATTTCATCTGACTTTTTGTTCCTTGTAGATTCCACTGAGTGCAAGGAAGAAAAAGATTTGCATCTGAGCGATTTGGACGACATGGACGAGGACGAGTGTGACAAGCTGGACGGCGAATGTGAAAAGGTGGTCTCAGACGAGGCTGTGGCACTCCCCGTCTCACCCCAAAAGAGAGACTGCAACTCTGAGCTTCACTTGAATGTGTCCAACAGCTTCCACCATGCCTTCCCATGCGCCATCAAAACCCCCCTCCCCCCTCTCCCTGCCGACTTCCTGGATCCCGTAGCGTCCAAAAACCCGTCCACCACGGGAACCTTGACCCTGTCTCACTTTGAAGCGTCGGACAAGCCTCGGATTTGGTCTCTGGCCCGTACGGCGGCGGCGGGCGTCATACTGAGCCCGCAGCACGCTTCCGAGCTCAGGATGAGCAACTCAAGCGGGGACTGCCAGCTCCAGAGGTTGGCGGGCACCCCTGGAGTTCCAACCGGACAATGCGGGCTCATGAGAGGCCTCGAGGAAGCAAATATCGTCGCCGGTGCCGTGAACCCTTTTCCTGAGGGCCCCCCTTTGCACTCCAAAGTCTACGGCCCAGGCAGCTTCAATCACAAAAGCCTACAGCTGCACTGTCCGTCCTATGCTGCCCTCACAGACACATGCCAATATTCAACTACTGAAGGTTAACAACATAACATAACACAACATTCATGGCCATTTCCAGAAAAATATATTTCTTTTTTTTCTCGGTTTGAGCAGGATTCTCCGGCGCCAAAGCAGCAGAAACGTCGTCAGACCTCAGCCAGGGGTGTGTGACCTTGCAGGACGACAAGGTCACCGCATTCAGGCCTGTGATGAAGAGGTGAATATACGCATTAAGCAAAATGGGATTGCATGAAGGTGCATCTCAATACATGTGAATATTATGGAAAACTACATTTATTTCCATTGTTGATTTAAAAAATGAAGCACAAATACAAAAATAAAACACTTCCGAGGAGAAAGGAAAAGATGCCAACACTGAACTCCTGACATCATGCACAAAGCCAAGCCTCTTTATTTACCATTTTATTTATTTGCGTTCTCAGTATGTTTTGTTTCGCTTGTCACGAGTGTAAAAAAGGATTTACATAAATTAACATACCCTAGATAGATATATGTAAACTTATGAGCACAACTGTACGGTGAGAAAAGTGCCAATGAAATCAAAAATACTGTGGCAGTTGTTTTGATAATTTCAGAGGTGAGAGATGAGTAGAGATGTGCATGTGAATTTTGGGGACAATTCATAGCATTTTTGGGTCGTTAAGCTTTTGTACATTTTATAGTGCAACATACGTTTACAGAGTATGTAAACTATTGAGCACAACTGTAGTCACTGTCTTTTTACTTTTAATGGTAATTTTAATGATTCTAATGACCTATTTCTTTATTTCCCTTCAGATGAATGGAGTCCATACAACGAATTGGAGGTTAATTATGCACTAATGGGCGCAGAGGCCTCAGCGGGACAATTATGAGCTATCAAACTATGGAACATTTTGCACAACTTTTTGTTTTTTATATGCTGTTGAAGACTTTATGCAAAAATCATACACGCAGAATGGTTTGAGAATTTGTTTGTGGCAATCGTGTAACATTGCAAACCACTTTATTTATTTGTTCATTGTGTTCTCTGTGTACCCTTTCAACATTCTGTTATTTAAAAAAATATATTGTTGTGGTGGGAAAAAATGGTTGGAGATTAAGTCAAATGTTGTGTGTTGTCATTGTGTTAAATGTGAACTGTGTTTTTTTTATTATAAAAAAAACTATAAAAAAAAAACTTTTTTTCCAAGACTTTTGCGTGTGTTGTGGTTATTTAAAGAACTGAGTGTGTGGAGGGGCATGCATTCAAAAAAGGAGGATGCAGATTTGATCAAAGTTGACCGCCTCTGCTCGATGTGCGTGAGCCGAATCTACAAGTCGCAGAAGAAAGGCGTCGTCGGCATGGTTTAATCACCGGTGGCGTTGAGCGCTTTGTAGCCAAAGCGCGGCAACGCATGCTGAATGATGGCACGTCCCCCGTGTGCTGCGCTAACTTGGCATTGTGTTCATTAAAAGGTCATTTGTAGCATCAATCCGTTCACACGGCCCATCACAGTTGCTTTGATTCGCCTCGTTTGCTTTCAGTCCGTTTCGTTATGACTAACTAGTAGAAGATGATGATTAGTAAAAGGATGAAAAGATTTAAAAAAAAATTATGACAACCGGTATTTTGCTGTTTGGTGTTGGCGGTTTCCTGATGTAATGGATGGAGCAGTTGATGGTTCAACTCAAAGAAATTACCACAAATGTGGCTAATTGATGCTCTTCGAGAGGTCCGGGGAGAGACTTAAGGCTGACTGAAGCTAAAGTCATTCATTTTTTTAGCCCTTGGTAAAGGCCATTATCTCCTGGATGTTTATACTGTCCGGAGGTTTGCACCCCCCCCCCCCCACCCCCTTACCCTTACTTCCTCTTTTCCTTCATGCCACTGTGAGGACGTCTCCACGGCAATGAGACGATGTGTTTTGCCGAACTCGTCGGGAGCGAAAACACAAACTTACACACTCACATGGACACACAAAGGACTACACAACATTATTAGCAATGCCTATCATCGTCCACCTACTACCCCCTTCCTTCCTCTGTTGCAGTACAGGTGTGCTGGGAAGGTGGCATGTAGCTAAGTAAGGCTGTGATCGCCGGCTTAGTGTATCCGGGCTGTAACGTCCCCTGCCCGATACCCACCAATCTTCCACATGTGCTAGTATTGTAGTCGTTGGATATGTTGGGTGTTCCTGCGGCTGTTTGCTGAGTTTTTTTTTTCAAATCTATACGGTGGTTATCCCTCACAGGAACATAACCATAATCTGTTTCCCCCTTATGCTTTTACTTTTTTCATCTGAGTGAGAGAGAAAAAAACGGCTCATTCTGTTTGCCTCTTGGACGGGTTATAACTAGTGATGGGAAAATGAAGCTTCATGAATCACTTGTGATACTTCTCTAGATGGTGCTCTTGGTTTAAAGATGTAGTAGCTATTTAATCAAGAGCACCATCTAGAGGAGTAAAAAGAAATACTGCAAGTGTTTCATGAAGCTTCATTTTCCCATCACCAGTTATAACTGCTGCGTGAATTGCCAAAAGAACATACAATTCAAGTCATATTTTTCATGAAAAACAGTATTACATATTATTTACTGTAAAAATTCAAAGAGACAAAATTACATCTGAATTCTCACATCAACTGATTTTCTGAGAATCACTGCAAAAAGGAGGTGGAGAAACCCTGTCGACAGCCTGGCTTAAATATCATCAGAAGTCATATTTGTGACGATTAACTTAGCTTGAAACGTTTCATACAATTCGTGAGAGTCATTTAGAGGTGCTGCGGTGGTCATCCCGGCTGTCCTTGGTCATGATAAATCCTTGCAAAAATAGATGAAAATGAGAGGTGAGCCAGGAGGCGGTATAATACGTATAGTCGGCTTACTTACTCGGATGATTTCCCCATGTTTTCCTACCTGTACTAATAACCTGTTCCGGTTCAAATATAATAAGATGATGGAATATTCAAATCTTGTGACAAATGCATTAATTTGAAGCCGGGATAGGCAGCCTGCGGCATGTGGGCCGTATTTTAAATTTTGATATAAAAATAAACAATAAAAACATCATTACATAATAATATTAATTATTTGTGTTATAGCTTGAATTGGGTAGGGAAGAACATGTGACCCCTCACCTCAAACCCCTTCAAAATTTGACCTAATACTGTGAACAGTGCCTATGTGACGCTGAGGAAGCTAACGTACATACGCATATGCTAGTATGCTAGCTACCATACCTAAACAAAAACATGAATTGTGTCGAGCTGGTCCACCAAGTCCATAAAACACAAAATTAGGCAACGTAGGCACAACACCCCCCACCCCCCCACCCCCCCCACACACACACACACACGCAGAGGATATTTTCTTTTATTGTATTGGAAGCAAAACAAAGACAAAAGATTGAGATATTTTAAGCACATTTTTGAGTAGGGGGTGTTGGGGGATGAGGGTAGAGGGGGTGCAAGGGGAGCGGGAGGCATATTATTTGTCCGACATGTCTAATCTGAGGTCAGACATGAAATCTGTGGTAAACTTCCATGTTTCTCCATAATAAGTTCCTTAGGTAGCTCCAATGCGGATGGGCAAATCTCCCCAATACACGTTCATCTTGGTAAATTACATTTTTCATGTGAGAGGGGAGGGGGACAAGAATGGTAGGCCAGAGGGAGTTTGAGTGTGTGGAGGGGAGGGGGGGTGGGTGTGGGGGGTTCTCCACCCTGCATAATCCATAACAGATTTGCCATAATCTGAGAATGAGGCACAAATGTGCAAAAAGAAAAACAAGTGAGGGTAAACATGAATGCTTAAATAGGTTTGACAGAATTATTAATCTGTGACATCCCTTCATGAAATGTGATGGCGGCCCACAGCCCACCGCCATGTTGCCCGCCCAAGTCATTGATCTTTTTGTGGGTGCCATAAACTCTGCTGTTTTCCAGTGTCACAAATCACAGTTTGTGTGTCACAATTGTACACTTTTTTTATTATGTTAGGGATTATTAAGACTTCTCAACACCATACTCAAAAAGTGGCTGATGTGATCCAGTATACAGAAGATGGTAGTTCAGAGACAAAGTGTGGCCGGCAGGTCCTGTCATAATTGTTACAATTATGTAATAATTTTTCTTTACATTTGTGTATCAAATAATTGATGAATAACAAGCAAATTCACTTATACATGATAATTAATGTTTGATTTTATTGGATGATTGGTTAATGGATGGATAGATTGATTAGAAATAAATGATAATTAATTATTATTTTATTATTACAATGGTGAGAAAAAATATGTTTTGTTTTATTTTGTTGTATATTTATGTAACATACTCCCATAAAAATGTTTTCATCCTAGCTAATGCTAAGCTAGTCTCAGGTCCTTTGGGGGGCATAGCATTAACTAAGAAGAAGCCACAATAAAAAAAATAAAAAAAAACAGTACATATGACTGGGATGAATTTAAAATGGAACCAAAAACAAAACAACATCCTTGGTTCTCCCGTTCCAGGATCCTGCAGGTTAGTTATTTTGAAACTATTCCGGGGCTTCAGATTGAATGAGCAGAATTTGGCTTCGTAAACGTATAATGAAGATAAAGCGCTTTTTAGGTACACTCGATTTACCATTGAATATTTTAATCAAATTTTTTATGGAAACTTACAATAAGTACAGTGGTACCTCGGAGTTTGAACATAATTAATTCCTGCGAAGTGTTCAAAGTCCGAATTGTTTAACCTCCGAAACATTTTTTCCCATAGGAAATAATGCAATTGCAATTAATCAGTTGCTTGGGTGTTCGAACTCCGAAAATGAGTTCAAACTCCGCTGCATTTTTTACTCAGATTTTTTGTTTGAAGTCCAAATTGTACGAGTTCCGAGACATTCAAACTCCGAGGTTCCACTGTAACTAATTTGAGTTTATTTGAGACTCGTTTGCAGCGTTGTGCTCCTTACTGAAAAATAGTAACTAGTTACAGTTACTAGTTACTTCATTTTAAAAGTAACTCAATAACTCTGATGATTACTTATACAAAAAGGAGTGTGTTACTGTTAAGAGTAACTCTTTAGTTACTTAAAAAAAAGAACATACACTGTTCCTTTATGCTCAACTAAAATAAAGTAATGAGCGTATTTCCATGTCGAAAAACTCGTCTTGCTCTCGCCTTGACTCTCCATAACTACCAAATCCGATACCCGCCCACAATGCGTCTTCTTTGTTAGTACGGCAGCAGCAATCCATTGTAAACAGGAAGTAGTACAGTACACAGCAGCCATCCATTCATTATTTGTTTCTAAACCGCTTATCCTCGCACAATTAAATTACTAAATTAAATAATTCATCAAGTAACTGACTAACGCACCATATTGTAACTGTAACTGAGTTACTGTATTTAAAAATGCGATAGAGTATTAGTTATTGTAACAAGTAACTAAGTTACAGTACCGCGTTACTAGTAACTAGTTACTAGTAACTAGTTACTGCCCAACACTACTCGTTTGACACAATGACTTATAATAGTTTCCGTTCATCTTAAATCAGCAGCTAAAAGCCAAAATGTGAAATTAAGTCCTGGAGCTGAGCGTAATGTGGGAATAAGAGTAAACTATTCACGCTTTTGTGTTGCTCCCCTGAGTATGGTCACGGAGGGCTCGCAGGCACTTCCACAATGCCTGTTTACATTGTGCAGAGGTGATTCATGTCCACTATGGGTTAACTTCTGACAAAGTGCTGTCAGTGGCATCCATCACGACCCACTGAGGCCTCCCGCTTAATGAGCCGGTGGCCGCCGCGTCAAAAGAATCGGAATTATTGTGACACGACAGTGCCGGCCTCTCGGTCGAAATAGTAAGCCTGAGTAACAACAACAACAACAACCTCGCAAACAATCATTTTGGCCCGTCGGCTGACAAAAGTGCCAGCGAGGAGGTGCCATTTGATGTGTCCCACGCCGGGCAGCTCGGGCTCTCCAGAGTTCAATGTGTACCCTTCATTACATTTGCTCAATGCAATGAGGATGCCATATTGTTTGGGTTCATGTCTCTCTCCGTGGAATTTCAGATTGGCGATGTCGCTACAAGGTCCCCGCTAATGAGTTTTGTCAAAGACAATTACGGGCCCGCTGGAATGAAAAGATGGCTTTGTGCGCTTTCCGGGGGTGGATGTTTTCTAGCCCGTCTTTGACCCGCTCCTCGTGTCCCAAAACATCCCGGCCTCCATTCCCGAATCAGCGCCGGCCTCTGATCTACTCCAACACCTTTGTCTTCGCCGCATTTGTCCATCGATGTGACGCTAATTGAGCGTGGCACAAATTAATGCTGGTGTGCCGCCATTTCCCATGGACCTTGTTTCACGTTTAAACCCGGGCCCTGGTACGCTCTGTGGGGCGTTGCTCTCCTTTGGCCTGCTATTTGACCTCCAGCGGCAATTCAGATCACTGACAAAGTCTTTGGAAGCAGGTTTATAAGTTAAGCAAATCAGTAGCTTATTTCTTAATTGGGTTTAAATCAGCTGTAACATAACTAAAGTGGAAGCTTCCGTGTGTTTTCCTTCAAAAAGTCTTGAGTTCAGACATTTCGGCTTGTGTAATTGCTCATGTAAAGCAACACAAGTGGCTGAACTGATGACTTGATGACAAATGAAAAATTGTTCTCTAGCCAGAATGAAATCTTGTTTAAAAAAAGTTGCTGAACTCAAGACATTTTGAAGGCAAACAAATGAAATATTGTTCACTAGCCAAGTCAGTCAACTGAATGAAGTCTTCTGTAGAAAAAAAGCTTCTTGTTTGCCTTCAGAAAGTTTTAGGTTCATCCACTAGTTGTGTAACTGCCAATGTAACACAACTAAAGCAGCTGAACTCAAGACTTTTTGAATGCAAATAAATTCTTCAATGGCCAAGTCAGTCCCTTACCAGATGTCAAATCACTTGAGTTTATTTTCACTTATGGAAAACCTCGAATGAGACAAGACACAAGTGACTGACTTGGCCATTGAATAATACTCTATTTCTTTGCCTTCAAAAAGTCTTGCGCTGCTTTGTATTGTGTTACTGCAAATTTGTCTTAAAAGCATTGAATATTGTTCAAAGGCCAAATGAGAAGGCCGCAAATGCTGCAAGCAAGAAACAACTGGCAGTGGAGGTTTGATGATCTGTATGGAATTGTGAAAAGTTAACAAGTGGAGAGCACAAATTCAATTTCCCATTTATTTGTGACTCAAGACTTTTTGAAGGTAAATAGATGGAATACTCCTCAATCATGATCTTGTGCCTGATCTTAACCCCCTGCAGGACCCACAAAGAAGAAACCGTAGCCCTAATAAGACTCCTCCATGGAGAAAATTTGTGTATTTTTTCATACAATTGTGAACTATCAGCTCTGCCTAGCAACAAGTGACAGTAAGAGAAAAAAAAGCAGCAACTGAAGGCAAATGCAGTGATGGTTTGGAGAGCTTGTCATTTGTAGCTGTGAAATGGTTAACAAGTTGAAGCCACCAAAGAAAATGTTACGTTTATTTCAACTCAGGACTTTTTGAAGGCAAATACATCAAATGTTTCTTATTGTCCAATTCAGTGGCCAGATCTCATCCACAGTATGATTTTCATCCACATGATTTTAATTTCATTTAAAACAAAATAGAAGGCATCATGACTCTGTTACACAGTCTAACCTTTTTGAAACTGTTTCTATCCAACATTATGCCATCTTTTGGTTTATAATAGTACAAAGAGCTTTTTTGGGGGGGGGGGGCAACCTTAGCCTATCATACTCTCTGCCTGTCGTCAGTAGAAGCAGTGAAATGAAGCAAGAGGTCATTTACGCTGCTCGGACTGTGTAACTACTGGAAGGAGTGCAAATGGTTCTCCGGGGACGCTGCGAGTTTGGATTGCCGTGTTTTCTCTGAAAACACGCGCAGCAGCTCACTTGCAGACACTCGGCGAGTTCAGACCTCTGCCGGAGCCAATAGAGCTAAGATCACTCCCTTATGAAAATATAGTTTCTTCCCCTGCAGGAGTCCTGGTCTAACGTTTGCAGTATTTTTTTTTTTTTTAAGAAGTCTATGTAACATTTCCTGTGGAACTGGTGAAGAAGTCAAAAGATGCTTTAGAACTGTACAGCAATACGCCCAAATATGTTTTTCCATGACTGTATGCCATAAAAAAAACAAAAACACACAGCTATAGAGTTTGTGTGCGTACTTCAGCTCCTTGGTGGAGGTAAACAAACCTCTCACACAGTAAAAAGCAAACAATCATAAATCTCCGCACCAAAGAGGCTTTCATTTCTCTATTTAGTGTTAAACTCCTGTTATCTTGTTTGTTGGGTTATGTTTGTCCGTTTTGCTGCCGCTGACCTTACTGAGGATGGCGTCATGGGCATCAGCATAATCTTCTGTGTCATTTTAATGCCTTTTCATAATCCCCACTCCACACACACACATCTCCTTTTTTAATCTCCAGGGCTCCTTCTGTTTTTCTTCCCCTCAATTTTGGGCATCTGCTCCGCAACCAGCAAAAAAACATAACTGCAATTGTCTGACTAAAAAATGTTGCTCATACCATTTAGAGTACTCTAGGTTTTAACAAGGGATGTTCAATCAGACTTTTTTTTTTCAGACCGATACAAGTATGAGTACTCACCTCTTCAGTCGAGACTAGGCTTTTGATACATAAATTTTTCCCCCAAAACAATGACAATGACATATTAAAGAAAGACCTATATATCGCAATATACAGTCTAAAAACAGTTGGGTCAAAAGTAACCCAATTATGGATCAAAAATCGGCCGATCAACTTTATGGGTCAATTTGACCCAACTTTATGGGTTGTTTTTTACAAAATGACCCAATTTTTTGACCCAAGTAAAGGATCTGACCAAAATGTATGAGTTGTTTTACACTGAAAGACCCTTTTTTTTTTACTCAAAGTTGGGTCAAATTGACCCAAGTAGAGGATCGGTCCATTTTTGACCCATAGGTTCGCACTGCTTTTAGAGTGTAGCATTTTCTTAAAACTTCATGAAATTAATGGCAATTTTCTATTCTTCTTATACTTTATGACAAAACTGTTGAGGGTAAGGTTGAATTTCAGTCAAACTTAACTTAAGAGTTTCTACTATTCTATAAATTCCTATATAACATTTTTAGAATTTACCAAAAAAAAAGTGTTTATTTTGGGGGACCCTTTTTTTTTTTACTCAAAGTTGGGTCAAATTGACCCAAGTAGAGGATCGGTCCATTTTTGACCCATAGTTTCGCACTGCTTTTAGAGTGTAGCATTTTCTTAAAACTTCATGAAATTAATGGCAATTTTCTATTCTTCTTGTACTTTATGACAAAACTGTTGAGGGTAAGGTTGAATTGCAGTCAAACTTAACTTAAGAGTTTCTACTATTCTATAAATTCCTTTATAACATTTTTAGAATTTACCAAAAAAAAAGGTGTTTATTTTGGGGGACCCTTTTTTTTTTTTACTCAAAGTTGGGTCAAATTGACCCAAGTAGAGGATCGGTCCATTTTTGACCCATAGGTTCGCACTGCTTTTAGAGTGTAGCATTTTCTTAAAACTTCATGAAATTAATGGCAATTTTCTATTCTTCTTATTCTTTATGACAAAACTGTTGAGGGTAAGGTTGAATTTCAGTCAAACTTAACTTAAGAGTTTCTACAATTCTATAAATTCCTATATAACATTTTTAGAACTTACAAAAAAAAAAGGTGTTTATTTTGGGGGGCTGTGGTGAATTAATGCCATTGCAATTTATTTAAATAAGGACTATTGATTTGATAAACAAATGAAATTAGTTACAAGCTACAAACTCGCAGAAAATAAACAGCTTGAGGACAACAGGGGGAAGAAAAAAAACATTGTCACAGTAGCTTTACTCATTGTCATAGTTATGATAGGTGAGAATCTGCTGAGCACTCCATTTGGCCAGCAGACGGCAAAAGCCTCGCAATTGTCTCCAATTTATGTCTCCAATTTCCCGAGCCCGTGCCAGCACCACTGATGCACATTTGATGACTGCACAGCTCCGCGTAAACATTTTTTTTCCCCTGCTCTCCTCCGAAATGAGTCGGCGGTGGCACCTATAATGAACCGCCCGCGCTATAGGAGACCCACTACTCCCGCCGTATTACCTTCATTGGCATCACAGCAGGCACAAGAAAAGCTCACAGTGGGCTAAGGGTGTGACAATGTGGGGTCGACAGCACTGTCTTGAGCTTCTTGCTCTCACTGGTGTTCCAGTGCAAGAGACTCTAATAGAGTCCCCACACATGGTTGACGACTGCATCGACTCTACTTACTGTTACTGCAGCAAACATGGCAAGGAATTGTAAAATCAGCGCAAGCACCTTGACGGAAAGTAATCGTTTACATGCGGCTGGAGGAAATCATATCACACTGGTTGTTCAGAACTTTAATAATACCATGATTAAAAATGTAGGATTTGACATCAAATTTCAAGGAAGTTTCCAGAACTGGCCATGGAAATATGTAAGTAACCCAACCAAGACTAGAGAATTACTCTAAATCAGTATGCTGACATGATGTTGAGGGAAATAAAATTACCCTTGCAACTTTTTTTTTTGAGAGAAAGCTCAGTATTGTTCATTCGGTAATTTTACCGATTCGACATGTCATCATCATTGCTCTCTCTTTTTTTTTGGGGGGGGGGGAGTATGTGCATGTGCGTGTGTGTGTGTGTGTGTGCATGTGTGCGTGCATGTGAGTGCGTAGTCATTAATTTACCGAAAACCGATTTAAAATCCCATACCGTTCACCTAAACCGAGTACTTTAGAATCCAGCTAGAGTCGTGAGGTTGTCAGGAGGCCCGAGGAAGGATCAAAGAAAAGAAAGGGAAGTGAAATCTAGCACCGACCAGACATCACCTACTACCCACAGGGTTAACAACCAGAGTCTTTCACCAACCCCACAAACATCTTTATCCTTGCAGCTTAAATGGTACCACAGATGAACAATTTGGGATTTAGCTGATAGAATGTGGAACTCGGGATTTGATAGCAAATTTCAAGGACAAATCCAAAATTGGCAGCGGAAATGTAGAATGAGAACACCCACAATGGGTAACTTGACACCGGGGTCCAAAAAATTGAATTACAACATGATCACATGATGACAGTTGAACAACCTGGAATTTAACTTTAAACTTAAGTGAAAAATCCCTGCTTGGCCAAGAAAATGTGGAAGCAATGCAACCACGATTATGTAACCAAACCTCAACGTTCACTTGCCGTTTGGGGTAATAAAATTACAATGGATGCTTAGAACTTGAATGGAACCACAATAAACTCAGAATTTGACTTAAGATTTCAACAACAACAAAACAGATGTAAAATTCCTAAAAAGAGAGAGAAAATGTGGAAGCTGCACAACCGTGATTAATTAATCGTTCAAATGTTTGATGAATACTCTCTCGGGCAAAAGCTTCTTGTGTCCTATTGTGGTATTTGCAAAGGCATCGGCGACCAATGGTCAGGAAGATTTACAATTCAGAGTGATGCAAAGGAGACAGACAGACAGACAGACAGACAGAGAGAGACAGAGAGAAAGTGACTGCAATACCACTCCAACCCAGTGGGTGGCACTAGTGGAAATAAACAACAAAGATATTTAGCAACTTCTTCAGTTCAGTTAAGACTGAGGGCTCTTTTTTCATGCCCAGTGCAAGTTTTGGCACAAAGTGCGTTGTAAATCTGCGCTGGGGTGTGTTAGACTAAGTTTTGGTATTTTGACAGACTAGTGCTGCAGATTTTGCACCGTTGTGGGCGTGAACACAGCCTACTTGTTTTGCCGCCAGTCCTCTCATTCCCTATAAATAATCACAATGCAGCTTTGCGTTTTCTTTTCTTTTGTTCTACTATAACATTTATACATTTTGAATATTGCCTATACAGTTAATAAAGGTTACTTATGTTGACAGTTTGACGCTGAAAATTCCGTATGGTTTCAGAATCGGATTTTAAACGGCATCCTGAAACAGGTTGTGTTCAACTTTGACACTATCGTCGTCAAAGCGACCAAAGTGCGCACGCAAACGCACTGAGCGATGACCTCACGACGACTCAAATCACAAGCGGCCCGTGTTGAACACAAACAAACGTAATTTACGACACGCGGCCAAGCCTCCCAGCCTGTAAATCAAACGGGCCCTTCTTTTAAATTTGATGCATGGCGGCTGTCGTGTGTCTGTGGAAACAAAATGGCTTTGTTTATGGCAAACAAACAAAATAAATGGGCTGGCATGAGCACGATAGAGACGTAGGCCGCAACTAGTAGACGAGCTAAAAGCGCTTGTTTGTGGCTCTGGCGTGCCGGCGGGTGACGTGATTTTGACACAGAGGCGGCGGCGATGGGGCAGTCCCGACATGCTCCACATTCTGCAGCAGCAAGGTAAACAATGAGGAAGAGGAGGGGGAGGATGAAGAGGAGGGGGCCACACAAAGACCACACATTCTCCACTTTCACCCATTTATAAAGGCTCATAAAAACACAAGCCTCCATTATGTCTCCTGCAGCCCGGAGCTCTGTCAAATGATGGCGCATCATGATTATTTTTATTGGCCCATCTTATTCCAGCTATGACTGATGCCTGTAAGCGTTCCCATTCACACTTTCATGCGTGCTGACTGATATTTAAGCCTGCGCAGCCTTAGTCTGACCTGTTCCAAAGGAATCTAGACCCTTTATCTCTCTGATGCTAATAAACGAGCCTTCAAAAGGGCCCACCATGCCAGCATTATCTAAATATAATAAGTGACACATTGTTTAGACTATAAGTCATAATCATCTAGATACACAAGCAACAGCAATGACTTCCCTCTGCTGGTCTGAGACCAAACTACATTCAAGTCAATAACCAGTTGTATAAAAGTAAAACTGGCTTTTTAATTTGAGTTTCTACGCAATTCAAATCAAATAGTTTACAATCAAATATTTTGCTCTACAGTATTTAGAAATTTAAATACTTTAATAATGCACATTATGAAATGCAGCAATACAAAAACACTAGGAAAAGTCGAAATAAAATATTTTGGGGAAAAGCATATGCAAATTTCAAATGCAAAGTTTAAACTCTACATGCTACATGTTGATATTACATTAATTGTAAAATGAATTCCGTTCCTCTGTACTTGTGACATCTGCAATGACATTACAATTGAACTTATTTGCTCACAAAAACATATGAATATGTTCTATTTTAAATGTTTTAATTGTCCCAAATACGTATTTATAAGTTTTTTTATGTTGTTGTTTTATGCTAGGGCATACAAAAGGCTTTGATGCAGCCTTTCAACTGCAGAGAATGGATGAGGAAATTGTAGTTATTACAAAAACGGCCAGCAGATGGCAGTAGAGCAAAAGAGATCAACCAGGGCCATGTTGAAAAAAGCTAATTTACCTATAGTTTTTAACAGATTTGTGAATAATGATTAAACTTAGCTATATTCTAATGGTAATTGCTGCAAAACGGAAACAGATAGAAATATATATTTTTTCCGAATGAAAGAAGAGACTGTAATCTTTTTTTTTTATATATATATATAGCAATAGAACACAATATTCTGTGGGCTTTGCAAAATCTGTCAAAATCCAGTAAAACAGCCGGGAGCAAAGGGGATTGCTTCAGCAAAAATGACTGGGAGTGAATGAGTTTTAATTGCTATTCAATTTTCATGTTCTTTTAGGGCCCTAAATGGCCCACTTGCCATTGGTTGACCACCCTTGCTTTAACTTCTAATGGTTTATGGCTTGCTGTTGGGGCCTTGCAACAATAAAAGAATGCTGCCAAAGACATTTTAGCGCTCGTGTTAGCACTTCAGCTCGCTTAGCCTCATCGCAGTCGTCACTTTCTGCATCTGCTCCGCATTTTCGGTGGGGTTTCTATATCGGGCCCTTCGCACCGGATGCCAGTGCAGCGCATATTAAATTTGTTACTAATTTTGAACTTGGCATAGCAGCCCGTTGAGCTGCCGCTGCTGCTGCCACGACCACAACACAAACAAAGCATGTGGAAGAGCGGCTTTCAGTGTACGACACTGTAAATGTTTAGACTTTTTCAAAATAACTCAGCGTAATAGAATTAGTGGCAGAGAGGCGCCTGGCTGCATGTTTTTGAGGGCTGGGAAACATATAGTACATCCTTATACAGCAATTTCTAAAAACAAATCACATCATTAAAGGTATACACGCCAATGCATGCAAGTTGGAAGGCAATACGCTTAAGCTACATCAAGAAAAGCTCTGATTCTTGATCCAGTTTCACTTTGAATTTTTTCCAGCTTCACAATTTTACAACAATGTGATTCTGATCAGGAAAAGGAACAAGACACAATTACAAATGCATATTTGCGGAATTTTGGGCGGAACCCTATCCTGCATTACTCATTGGATCACTCCCTCACCTAGCCATGTTCATGTTGAATCAAAAAAATATTACGCCATCTTCTAGAATTGGTGACAATGAACTTTGGTGAAGAAGAGGAAAAGTTTAAGTAATCAGACCATAGCCTTGTCTAACATAAAAAAAGTGCTTTGCCGGCATCTTTTTAGGTACGGGGGTCAATCATTGGCAGATTTTCACAAATTCTGCATTAAATGACAGATCTGTATTAAATATAAGTTGTATATTACGTGGCAGTTTGGGGAAGAAAAATATGGACATGCAATTATAATAAATAAAGAAATAAAATAAAATATTAAACCTCCACATAACTCAAATATGTTCACTTTTGCCAAATTTACTCTCATGTGAGACTTGACTCACTTTTCCAATGCTTAAAAATTCAACACATTCTGTAGCCATGTCCTTGGCCTTCTGAGGTGTAAAATATAATAAAACAACATCCTGTTCTCATCGCCGCATTTCATTTCCCACTTTGTGCATCCGCAGAGATTTTGCGGCGTGTTTGTGACCAGTGTGAAATCACTGCTATTAGCGTCCAACACAGACGCATGTGGATTTTAATCAGCACCAAACGCACACACTTCATGAGGTGTATGGAAGTGGATGTTGTTGAACGTGTCACCCATGGAACTGCAGTGACCTCTAGAGACAGCTCCCTCCATATACAGTGAGCTGGCCTGCTGAGGTGTTGTTGCACGGTTGCACCCAAAAGCGAGGTGTGTGCGCGTGCGCGTGTGCGTGCGTGCGATCCAGGTCTCCTGAGTGGCTTATTTGCATATGAAAAATAAACAGTTTAGCATCAACTACTAAAATGTGACCAATTTTGACATTTGACAGCAATAAAAAAAAAAATCTTTTTTTGTAAGTCATTATTTGATATAGACCTTATTATGAGAATATTCTAGGTCCAGATCAAAACTCAAGGTCAAATGTTTCCATGCGTTGAAATTCAACTTTGTCAATGGTAGTGTTATGACTAGCAAAGATAATATAAACTAATTGTGATGCGTAAGACTTCAACAGAATTCATCACTTGCCATTTGTTGCTAGGCACAATTTGTTTCCCTAATAAGAGAAAATGTCAGCCACGCCCATTCGGTTGTTTCCCCACTAGCAAATTATAGAGAACAGGAAGACAGGCAGAACTGTTAATTATATAATTATATGGTGATAGTAAATGACTCCACAAACAGTACAAGATTTATTTGCACACTTGAGTTCATTCACACCCCTGTGTTAAATATCAAATGTGCTCTAAAATGGCACAACAGTTGATCATGGAAATTCATTATAAAATATCGCAATTGATTGCTGTTTGTTGCTAAGCAGAACTTGATTGTGTCCCAGAAATTCTGCCTCGCAAAACGCAGCAATTTTCAGAAACTTGATGTTCACCTTACATGAAGTCACTAAGCTCTTTCATTGGCAAGATAAATGACAGGGTGAGTAGGCACTTACAGGAAGTCACAAAATGTTCATTGAACATATTTATTGTCAGTTGAACCACAATATTAAAAATCAAATTTCTACTCAAAATGTAGTAACACACTTTTTTCTCATCATGAGAACTAATTTAGCCATAATACAAAATCTCCACAACTTGTATCGAACATTCTAGGACGTTTATAGTTATAAACAAAATTCATGTTTGCTTTGTCATTTTCAAAACAAAAAGCACCCGTCTAAACTTGGTTCAGCTATTTTCCGCCCATGCAGTCTGACTAAATGATATTTTATGGTTCATCCGGGTGAACGGATAAAGCTTTTGATAACGTTGCAGATGAAATATTCTCTCACTCTCAACTGCGCGCGGACGTCCACATTACCTTCAGTTGCACTATGAAAGCAGCTTGGTAGCTTCAAAAAATGATTATACGGCATCTTCAAACGCGCTGAATGATTTGCTATGGAACGTCTGTACAGCCCAAACTCCCACTTCAGAAAGAATCCCAAGGTAGAAAATTATACTGAAGAAAAGGTTCCAAAACATAGATAGGAATCAATATTAGATACGGATTGGATTTCAATTGCTTGCATTATAATGTTGACTAGAATGAAGCTCTCTAATATGTTACACCGCAGATGAATATGTGTTAGAATATAATTTAAAAAAATAAAAAAATAAAATAAATAAAAAAGAGAGAGCAATGATGATGACATGTCAAATCGTTAAAATTACCGAATGAACAATACTGAGCTCTCCAGAAAAAAAAAAAGAAAAGAATATAATAAGCCATTGTGGAATGTGAAAGAATTACATAATTAAATGCTCAAACAGTCCAAAATGTTACAGTGGCTTAAATTTTGTGCTTTTAAAATTCACTACAGTCCATTTATTCAGTACTGCTCAGTTGTATTTATTTTTTAATGTAATTTTCAAGCACTTCAAGAGTGTAGAAATGTTCAATCTGCTGCGCTACACATTTTGGGGCATAGTATTTCTTACTAAAATTACCGGCATTTTTAGCCTTAATGTTCACAAAATATACAATCTGGACTGTCCAACTTTTCAGTACCCTTGACTGTGGTTCTTTGAAATGGTTCTAGTTTGTGAGGTGTCAATATTTTTGACAATTATTTAATTCCGGAATGAACCATGATCATTACTAGAAGTAGTGTTTGTGCTCTGACGTCACCTGTTTACTGTTAATATTGCCTAATTTTCAGATTTTTTGCTTAATTTTCACATGAAACTTGATTTGCATATAGAAAGCTCTCTAAATACCGTCTTTCACAATTTATTGTTTAAAAAATATATATATTTAAAACAATTATTAGAATATTGTAAAAACGCGTTTTAAAAGACAGATAGAGTAACCGCCTCATCAAAGTTGTAGCAGAACGAAAATACCAATGTCATAAGTTGTGTATTATTTGTGTCAGGGTTGGTGTGGATGAGGATCCAAATGCAGGGAAGCAATACATATTTCATTAGAAAACGGAAAAACGGAAAAAGGAAAACACGTTAAAAATAATCCAAAAACTAAATTAACAATGTCCCAAAATGAGATTCAAAGTAACAAACCAAAATTGGGGATGAACTTACTACAACAGAAAACGTGACTCCGGGAAATCGTGACTCAGAAACAGTAACGGCAAACACAAACAACCGACAAGGACATAAAGAAACCTGAAAACTAAACACGAGCCAACTGACGAGCCAACGAAGAGCACCTTTACAAGACATGTTTGGCTGAGGGACCTGACTGGAAGACACAAGGGTTGATGAGCACAGGCCAACAGGACAAGACATGAACCACAAGAAAACAAGACATGGCATGAAACAGAACCAAATGCAAATCTGGCACTTTAAAAATGTAATCTCAACAACTAAAGCCAATTCAGGAAAAAAAACACATGATCATTTTCGGATTCTGCGACATAAAAAAGTACCCTAAAATCGTTGTAACTTTCTTGCCACTAAAATGTGCCTTGACCAGTGTAATCTAAAGTGAAATTCTAAATCGCTTCTTCTTTGCTGGTGAGTTAACCGTCTTGCTCTTATGCTCTTATGCTAGCTGACATCGCCATCACCGATCCCGCAAAGCAAACTTTGATTTTAATAGTACCGTAGAGAACCAAACTGGAATGTGCTACGTGGGTAAATCCTTTGTTGTTAAAGGTATAAGAGAGGATTCTGTGGCGAACGAGTAGCCCAATGGCTGTTTGTGGTTTTCTCAATAGTATAAACGCAGGAAACGTGAACGTAGCGTCAATAAACAAACCGTTGAGCTGCATTGACATTGGTGTCATTATACAACTTTACATGTTTAACAAGCTTCATACAGTATAGTTCTTACTCAAAAAGTAAACTGAAGTTGCCTGTCCAACAGAAACTTAGCGCCAAAGCATCCATCTTCAGACCTCTCTGCTGCATTAGCGCACGCCATCGCTAAAAAGACTCGCCCAAAATGACTTTTGTTTGGCTTTGCTCTTTCAGTCTTTGCCTCCTCCGTTCAGCAATCTCAAAAACAGTCTTTCTTTTACGGCTCGGTGGTCCTGTATCCTTCTCTGCCATTGTTGGTTAACTTTAAACACACACACAAGAGGAGCTAGCTAAGAAGCTACGTCGCCTGCGCTGGTAAACACCGTTACGCTAGAGGCCTACGCAAGCTACGTACTTGGAGCACGTGCTAGAAGTGTGATTGACAAGCCAGGTGCCAATGAATAACGAAGCACCTTTGTTATTGTGCGGCTAGAATCTAACTTTCCCCGCCACTTCCACAGTTCATGAATAATATATATGATAAAGCGATTTTTAAGTGAATCAGACAACTTAATTTATAGTAAAATCCTCTATAATACCTTCAAGCGTGTTTCTTTACGCGAGGGGTCATTGTAGGTAATCCTGCCCAAAACGTGGGACAGCGCACTGTGCATTTACAGTATCCCCCCCTATTAGCCAATAGTATACAGTAGCGGGGTCGATGCGCAGATGCCCTGAGTGTTGCCATACGGCTGATGGTTCATTAAAGCTGCGAAGGAAGACATGAATCAAAGTGGGAAAGGAGAGGAAACAATCAATCTGCCTAATGGGAATTCCCTGTGAGAAGCGCGGGCCAGCCGTCCCCCCAAATCATACAGCTGCAGACTCTTTTATACGTGTGTCCCCCCCTCCACCTCCGCCAGCTTGGCATTCCCAAAAAGACACCAAAGAAGCCCCATAAGATGCTATTAGCACAGTGGGTGGGTTGTTCCCGTCGGGTGATGCGGTCTCCCAATGCGACGCCCCTCGCACATGTGTCCTCATCCTTCATGATGTGGTAAAGGAAGTGATGGGATTTACGGCGTGGATGGCGAGCATATGTTGCCTGTTTACAGTGCGCAAGGTCAAGGGCAGGACATCATTGTAATGCTTTTCGGCAGACTACTCATCTATTCAGTGCCTTAAAATTAAGAGTAACGCTAAACAGAGGCTGATCTTTGAACCAGCCTTGGAGGATAATGTCCCAGGCAAAGGAGAGCAAAGTCTTGTTAGCAACCATGAATCAGGCCACCCGCTGACATTATTTGAAAATTGCTTAGTTGCATAGAACTCCCTTTAGTGCTGAACGGACTTTCATAAAATTGATTTTCCGAGTACAGCCTTTTAGCAGCTATAAGCTTGAAATATGAACCCTTCATAGCTGAGAGCATTTCATTTTTTTGTGGCCCAGTGACTAATGATCCCGAGGAAAGGGAGAGAGCGTTTGAAATTCTCCTCGGCGAGCCATTTCCATAATTAAACACTGCTAATTATAGAGCTTTGGATGACTTTAAACAAACACTCGCCGCTTTTCACACCTTCAATTAGGAGATTTATGCAAATGGTGTGTGACATTGGTGCAGATGTCAACCGTCACCCTTTTTCCGGGAGGCGGAAATCTGTACAATTCCCGACATTGCAGACCTCAGATTTCCCAATAAACATCTACATGGGTCTCAATGTTTGCTACTGCAAAATAGCGTGACCAGATTTTCAAAATTAAAAAACGGGATTCTACAATTTTTAATCATTAGTCTGGTGACCGGTGATTTAGTTATTACTTTAGCTAATGCTAAATGATATTTTGGTTGACAGTTCAACAGCGCTTGGCAAGTAAACACACTCACCTTTCTCAAACAATGGGGTTGGCGAAATCTGCCGGGACTCACGACACAACGCTCATAAAAGAAAAATAGGACTGTCCCAGTTACTGTAAACTGAGTTAATGCTGCACTTGTGCTGCATACTTTGACTTATTCATACTGTTGAAGAATATAATCTTTTTCTTCGCGTGTTCGTTTTCTTTCGGGTAGTGAGAATGTTGATTATCTGAATACAGGCTGGAGATCGGTGAACAGTTCCTTCGAAGGTTTTATTTTTACAGAATATTCCGGACACAAGCAAGTTTACAGACAAATGGCTGCATTCTTCTCGCAAGTGTGAAGTTACAGCAGACTCACAACATTCTTATACTATCTTGAAGGGGCAGTACCACAACGCCCCCTCCAAACAGCCCACCTGGAGTTCACCGGACATGAGATAAGACTTTAAACACATCATTGATTACATTGTTGTGGAACTAGATGAGATCCCAGTCATGACGATAAGACTTTAAAAACATCATTGATTACAGACACTTGGCAGAAATTGCGACATCACTCACAAAGACACCATCCACAGATAAAAGTTCTACTGAGGAAATAAAAAATTTAACCTGTTGTGACCAAATCTGGGCAGAAGACCCTCTTCAATACATACTGAGCTGTGCCTAGCACATGACTGCTAGCTAGCTATCATTGGCACATCCCTAGTTGTGTTTGACAGATCGCGAGCATATGTCTAGCTGTTAACTAGCAAGCAGTCACTGGCAGATCACTTGTAAAATACAGACACCTGTTACTACTGCTTCTACTGCAAAAAAATACAACATTTACAAACCGTCAATATTCGTGTAAAAATCAAAATTCCGGTTTGAGAAAAGCTCGGAATAACCCATTTACATGCGAGAGTAGATGCAGTTACTCCCGTATACATGGTTACCGAAATATCCCCATCTCAACCGCGACACACGGACAACGTCTTGACACAAATAGACGTCATTCCCGCTTCTTACTTTCTACCGTCAATAAAATACATTGTTTTCATGTCACACACCACATTAATAAAGTAGTCAGTTGCTGTGCTGCATCTCAGTTTCGCCATGTTTATCTCCGCGTTTGTATTGCCGGTGGGTAGCGCGCAAGATGCTGTGCATACAAGTACTTCCTGTATTCAAGATTCCTTGCGGATAGAGCATGTGCAGAACACAAAACAATTTTCCGGCATTCTGATTGCATTTATTTGACATACGTGTTAGAACATTGGTAACCCACGGGTCTTATTCAGGTTTTAAGCATGTTTAGGCTTTTGCATGCGTTTACATGGTCTTTCAAAACCCGAATATTGCCAATATTTGGGTTTTTGAAAGGGTTATTGACTGGATGTAAACGTAGTGTACGTCAGACGATTGTACACATTTCTGTGTATGTGCGTATTTTATTATAAATACAGTATGTATGCATCCATTCTCCATCATAACTGCACAACGGGGTATAAAAAACATTTACACCCAACAATAGTTTGGCAGATATTACACTGTACTTTTGTGTCAGCAAATACACAGCATTTTTAGGATATTTCTCCACATGAGTCGTCGCACCAATTTCAGATGAATGAAGGTGTATTTATTGATAAATATACATCCATTCGTCAGCATGAGTGCAGTACCGCATATGAAAAAAATAAAAACGTACTTCCATTGTTGTCGGTTGTTTGGCATGGAAATACCCTAGCTTTTTACATTTCTCACAATGAAGAGTCGCAGGGATATCAGATTATTGAATGCGTATTCATTTATGAAAATTTATCCATTCTCCGCCACGACTGTGGAAAAAAAAGCCGATGAGTATCCACACGTAGTGGATGATAGCGCCTGTCAATTTATCTAGCCTTTGACAGCTATCCACTAGAAGCCATTATATCAGACAAATTATATATGAAGATTAACATCAAGTCATTTGTTAGAATGGGAGCACGACCAGTAATTCACACATCAACAGCGTTTAAATTATTAAAAAGATGGAAAATCATAATTGGCCGTATATTCTCCGCCCCGGGTACTTGACATTCACTGTGTGTTTGTAATGTAAATGACATGGGGGTGCTATCTTAACACTGGAGATTGATTGACTCGTGAATGGGTGCGAGGCGGCTACAGGTGGCGGTCAATTATCATTTGAATAATCGAGAATCGGCGCGCTCCGCTGCCGAGTGTGACACATTTTTATCTCCATGCATTTCAATGAAGTCTGAAGACCGCTACATAAAAGGTTATCACCTAGGAAACATATTTGCCCGGGTGCAAGTTAAACAGGCGGATGAGATCGGCATAGATATTCAATTTAACCAGTCAACCCTGACCTATAAATATTTTAACAAAAACCCCGGTGAGGATACACCTCCCCCTTCCTCTTTCACGCAATTCTATTTCGGCGGTGGGAGATGCAAGGAAGGACGTATGAGATAGAAAGTCAAACACATTGTAGCTTATCTATTAGGAGGATTGTTTAATGCATCTGCCCCTCGCCCGAGGGATGTGCCTAAGCTTGAAAAAAGGACAGATTTACACTAAGGGGCCCTCCGAAGTTGAGCCGGACTAATCTATAAGTTGTGAGCTGACAAATCTGGCCTGACACGACGGCGCGTTCGCAGGGAAGGCTCGCGGGATGGGCATTAATCACAGCGAGAGCTCGGGCACACTGGGGACGCCTCAAAGTGAGCTGGAGGTTACGCGGGCGAGGGGATTAATCAATACGGGACCATCACGGGGGCGCACCGGCAGCACTTAAAGCCTCCCGCGGTACCCCGGGCGTGACGCACTCAGCTGAGGCGGGACTGACACTCTAGTAGTCACAGGGAACCAGTTCAGAAGCAGTTCAAGATGTACGGCAGTTTACAGATGGACGGCATACATAATTCACTTTCGTACGATCAACACATAGTCCAGTTTGTTTCCCTGGTATGATAGGATTGAAGTTAGAGGATTAGTGCTTGGAGGGTAGAGGATGGCCTTGGGAGTTATGGCAAGAAGTTAGAGTGGGAAAGAGTGATGTGACAAAATTCAACTTGTGAAAAAATTGACAGTTGGCGACTTACAACCGTACAAGGGCCACGTATAAATATATTTTTTTAGAGGGCGGGGGCAAAATTCTGGAGAAAAAAACTCTTACAATTGCGAGTTTATAAAGTGGCAGTTTTGCGAGAGAAAAAACCTCCGAAACTTACGAGAAGTACACGTAGCGTAGCTCTAGTCTAATCATGTGAGGATTCATTGGTGGTTAATGAAACACTGTTTATAAAATGAAAAGGCAGGATGGAAACGGATTCATTCTCAAATTTAAACTTTACTCGTCATTCACCACAGCTAGAGCGACAACACTTCCTGATCCCCTATCAGCTGACTAACACTAACCAATCAGATGCTAGCATACTTTCATAGGTAAATGCTAGTGAATGACGGAGAGCGGCACATTCGAGACATCAACTTCGATACTTGTACAAAAAAAATACCACATTGTATGAGCATGTAAATAATAATTCTGGAAACTTAAATGTACAAGTAAATATACATTTTAATAATTTAACTGAAATGCTTGATCGTCCAGGTGTGGACCTTCGCAAAGTGAGGCGTCTTAGTCGCTGGCCAGTGGTCGTACACAACGCTTCAAAGAGCGAATCCTTAACATCATATAGTTAATCTCTGCTAAAGCAATTACTATCTCCTTCTTTGGAAACACGACCTAAAAGTATTGGCACAAACAGTCTAGTACGCTAGGTGTAGTTCTCGTAGCTTTCTGATTTTTTTTCTTGCAAATCTGCCACTTTATAAAGTCGTAAATTTGCTACTTTGAGAAGTGGCAACTTTGCAAGTTTTTTGTCTCAGAACATTGCCCCCGCCCTCCAAATAATATATATTTTTTATACGTGGCTCTAATACGCCGTCGTACACACGTATATCTGGCAATTGACCAAGGGAAAAACTGTCATGCCTTATTCTCTTATGGAGTAGCAATTTTTTTCCTCCCAAATGCCCTTCCAAAAGACGGTGTTTGGTCACCCTACATAAAGGTTGTAAAAGTTAGCAATTAGCATGCATGCTAATGTTCCATAGAAGCAAATTATCCAAACGAGACATGGTTTTTCATCTTCCTTCGACTGGCATTAGCAGGTTTCATTCTTAATTCTCTTATTTGTTGATCTGACTGGCTCCTGATAGAATGTGTGACACACAAAACCAGATCCAAATAGTTTCTATTAGCTCCTTCCCGCACGGATTAGCTTCAAATCTCATATCTCAATTCAATGTTGCATCGTGACAAAGGCCGCCAGCCGCTGCCCTTTCAGCATTTGAGTCTTCCACCCACTCGCCTACCTAGCCACTGTCACATCCCGTAGCTCTGTCAACCCCCACCCACAAGCCCCCCCCCCCCCCTCTTTTCTTCCAGTCGACGAGGGCCGCTGTAGCAGAAAGCAGACAGTGTAGCAGGAGGCGAAAACTCCAGCTATTTGTCAACGTGGCGCCCGTGTCAAGATGTCATGCCCAGGGACATCACCCCCCCCCCCCTGAAACTCCTCCCACACATGTATGTGCAGCTGGCATGTTAGCAGAGGAGACAGGCCTTATGGTTGCAGCACCAACATGCTGTCAAAAGTGCTCCAGTCTGGCAGTCACTGAGTACTTCCTCTCCCTTGCTCTTTATCCATCCAGCAATCACCGCTTCTTATCCACTCCACTCATCCGTCATGACCAATTTTTCTTCCCCAGAACACTTCAAGGGCTGCTTGTTTCTATGGTTCATCCACTAAATCAATCTGCTCGTCTTTATCTGTTTTACCCCGCAAGAATAGAAATGAGATTTTTTTTTTTTTAAACCGCTTTTCCTTGAGTGTTCCTCATTTTTTTTGCCTGCTTGTTTTTATCGCTGTAGTATCTTTAGCTTTTCTTGGTCCTTTCAGTAAAATCAGAATCACAAAATGCAGAATGTGGAATGAACGACTTGGATGGGTTTGGGTTCTCTAACAGGAAGCTATAATGCCATTCTGAATGCCTTTTCCTAATAAACTCTACAATAGAGTATAGTTTTAGGATTCAATTTAATGTCATATTTTTAATTTAGGTCTACTGTAATTTGATTATTCACAATTATTTGTTTTAAAAAAAAACTATTTTTTTAATGATTTTGTTTTGTTTCCTAATTAGTCAAATATAAATAGTATTGTTTCGTGACTCGATTTGTTATATTTTAATTTTTTCTGTAATTTAATTATTCTTCAAAAAATAATTTAAAAACAAATTAATTCATTGTTGTAATAAATTTATTTAAAATTGTATTCATTTCTAATACTTCTGTTTTGTTTTCTAATTAGTCCTATTTGAATAGAGTATTGTTTTGTTACTCGATTTGTCCTATTTTTTATTTTATATAATTTAATTATTCTTTAACATCTAATTAATTTATTATTTTAATTAATTAATTTTAAGATTTGTTTTTTTTGTATTTCTGATACCTTTGTCTTCTAATAAGTCATATTTTATGTAATAATTGCTACTTTTTAGTTATTATAAATATATATTTAAATATACTGTATTAATTTAGAAAAATACCATAGTTGATTTATTTTAAGAGCAATTACAGTAAACCTTTAGCTAGTCTCTTGCTGATCACGGGGCACATGTAATGAGAAACAACAATTGACCCTTATTCACAACAATCGACAATGTGGTACTTTCAACTAAGAAACATGTTTTTGAAAAGTACACAAGTACAAGGAGAACACGCAAAGGCGTCAGACCTGTGAAGCAAATGTGGTAATCGCTCAGAACATTCCATGAACTCACGAATCTACAAGTACATTCTGGTTGTTGTTTTTTTTCTTGAAGTGAGGTCATGTCTCAAGTGTTCTGAACTCCTGTTTCCATGGCACTGACAAGAATAATGCAACAATTTAACTGATGAAACATTTGAAATCAACAGCACTTAGTTGAACTAAGCGTTATTGTTGGAACTTGCCGGAGGTCTGTTAAGTCTTTTCTCTGAAAAATCATGCCAGTATTGTCCTTGTCATCCAAAACTGATGCCGGTCATTCCGTTTTAGTTGTCACTCCACCCTGCGGACCTCCAATCCGGCCAGATTATGAAATTGAAACAACAGGAAATTACATCAAATAACATATGAGACGCTAAAAACAACATTTAAGTGTACATTATTCATGAGCAGCGTTCTGGTTTGGCTTTAAGCTCCTTTTTGGACTTTTTACACTAAAAGTGCAAAGGATTTACTGCTTTGACATGCAAACAGCGTATCTATGGCTCAAAGGTGGGAGATTATTATTTTTTTATTCCAGTTTCATAGCAGGTTTGAGAATGTTTTAGAGTAAAAATCGTACTCGATTGTCAACTTTGACAGCTCTGTAATTGTTTGCTTTGTGTCTGTTTCGAGGGACGGTGAGCGGGTGCGCTGCCTGTCTATCGGTCCCTGTTCTGCCCATTTTCCTTTTCCATTTCTACCTCGACGCCCCAGCTCGAGTCCATCTGCTACTTTTGCTCCCCCTTCAAAACCAAAAAAAAAAAACAGTGGAATTCCCAGGCCTAATTAACGAGCGCGCCCTCACAGACGGCCAAGGGGGTGCACCACCTTGCCTCGGGAGGCCCTTTTATTGAAAAGGTGAATAAATGAGAACGTAACTGGACACGGTGTGCCAGACGACAGCGAGGAATGGCGCACTCTTTGTGTTTGTAGTTTTTTTTGGTTGGCAATTTAGTTTTTGTGTAAAAAATAAATAAAAAGCTCTTTTACTGTCTCTCATTACATTGTGTAGGTGCGGAAAGATAGCCACAACCCTTGGAGCGGGAGGGTGGGAGTGTGTTCTATGGTGCCACCATGCTGTGCCTCAGACAGACATCCTGGACAGATCTGCGGCCGGGCCTCACGCCGATCTGCTCCGCAAGCTCACATCAAAGTTGCGGTGCTGGCATGCCCGACTCGGCGCGCTCTCCGAGGCATCTGCTCAGCACGTGGACGGTGGTCGGCTGGGAGGCGGCTGAAAGATTCATGGGGCTGGATGTGACACCAGTTAACTGTTTGATTGATGACCCTCATGAGTCACCGTTGGAGAATAGTTGAAATGTCGAAGTGCGGTTCGGTGGCGCCACAGATCGACTCCGATGCAATATGCTTTTGGAGCATGGATCTCCACCCAAGTTAAAAATAAATCAATAAATAATATTCTAACATCAGACTCCATCCCTCCATTTTCTATCATGTTAGTCCTCATTAGAGTCAAGGAACCTAACACTCGTAATTTCGGAATTGAGAAAATCCATGTCAGCTCCAAACAGAGACACTCCAATGGAGATTTGAACCCAGATCGTCCTGACTATGAGGCAGACATCCCAATACAAAGTGCCAACTGCCACACACATCAAGCTTTTTTCACCTTAGCTCCATCTACTGAACCTGGTCGGTCACTACTATTGATTATTGATTAACTCCTTCACTCCCAGCCATTTTTTTCCCTTTTTTTCCCTGGAGAGCTCAGTATTGTACATTCGGTAATTTTACCGATTTGACATGTCATCATCATTGCTCTCTCTTTTTTTTTCTTTTTTTCTCCCAGACATTTTTAATGAAGCAACCCCCTTCGCTCCCGGCTGTTTTACTGGATTTTGACTGATTTTGCAAGGCCCACAGAATATTGTGTTCTATTGCTATTGAAAACATGGAACCTACCAAAAGAAAGATTAGAGTCTCTTCTTTCATCAGGAAACGTTTCTATCTGGTTTAGTTTTGTATCAATTAGCATTAGAATATAACTAAGTTTCAGCATTATTCACAAATCTGTTTAAAACTGGGCAACTTAGATTTTTTCAAAATAGCTCTGGTTTATCTCTTATACTCTGCTGCCTCCTGCTGGCCGTTTTTGTAATAACTACCATTGCTTCAACCATTCTCTTCAGGTCAAAGCCTTCTGTATCCTCTAGCATAAAATATTGGTAATATATGGTAATATTCAAAATAGAACGTGCAGTATTTATATGTTTTTGGGAGCAAATGAGTCAATCCTTGGCTACATTTACATGCAATCAATCTCAGGTTAAGGTGAAAATTCCCGTTTCTGAAAGATTCGGGTTAACCCGTTTACATGAGTGGGCAGAGTTCAAGTTAGGTGAGCATAGCGATTGGCAACGTAAGATGGCCGCCGCACATAGAAGTAGTTCCTGTACACAAAAGACCAAGATTCCATGCGAATAGAGCAAGCACAGAACACAAACCAATGATCAAATGAGATATTCCAATCGCGTTTATACGAACGAGTGTTCGGGTTACAAAAGGGGCAACCTAGGGGTCTTAATCGGGTTTTGGATTTTGTTTTTGTTTTGCATGTTTACATGGTCTTTCAGAGGCGGAATATTTCCAATATTTGTGTTTTGAAAGGCTTACTGACTGCATGTGATACCATGAGCAACTTCTCTTTCTTGATTGTCATTCCTTTTTTAAATTTTTTAATTTCTTTTTTCTGGAGAGCTCAGTATTGTTCATTCGGTAATTTTACCGATTTGACATGTCATCATCATTGCTCTCTTTTTTTTTCTTTTTTTTAAATATATATATTTTTTAATAAAATTTTATTTTGTATGTGGGTGAGTATGTTTGAGTGTGTATTCATTAGTTCACCTAAAACCTATTAAAAAAATCCCATACCGTTCACCTAAACCGAACACTTCTTGATTGTCATTCCTGACGAGCCAGATTTGAGGAACAGCCCTGCACCCACTCGTCTTGTGCCAATCTGCTGACATTCTTTGCCAGTTAATGGGTGTTCCTACGGGTCCTCGCAAGGGGTCCCGTCAAGACCGTGTCACGAGAGGAGGGTTGGTGGGGACGCAGACAGCACAGGCGGCGACCAGGGTGGGTGGTTGATGCTGCGCATCTGTGACTTACTTTCTGTGTGATCTGAGCTGAATTGATGCTCGCGTGACACTTTGGACAGCGTCAACATGGAAGCTGCTGAGAATTCTAAAGAGAATTTATGAAATTCTATAGACGCCGCTTAACAATTTACGGCCATCAGAAAACGTATATCATTTCATAATGAAGACATTTAATGTGCAAAATTAATAATTATAATTAATTAATAAATTGTAGGGTGAGAAGCTAAGTCATCCAGGAGGGACTCAGTGTCGAGCCATTACTCCTCCGCGTCGAGAGGAACCAGTCGAGGTGGCTCGGGCATCTGGTTTGGATGCCTTCTGGACGCCTCCCTGGAGAGGTGTTCTGGGGTTGTCCCACCGGCAGGAGGCCCTGGGGTCGACTCAGGACACGCTGGAGAGACTATGTCTCTCGGCTGGCTTGGGAACGCCTTGGGATCCCGTCGGAGAAGCTGATTGAAGTGGCTGGGGAGAGGGAAGTCTGGGCTTCCCTGCTAAAGCTGCTGCCCCCGCGACCCGACTCCGGATAAGCGGCAGCTGATGGATGGATGGATAGATAATAAATTGTCATTACCTTATTTATTTAATTAAAATTTTAGTTATTTATTATGTATTTCTTTATGTACTTTTGTATTATTTATTCATTTAAAATTGCATTAAAATTAATTAATTAACATTAGGTTTTTCATCAATTTAAATGTATTTATTTTAGTAAATGTGTATTTCTTTTAATAATTGAATTTTGCATGATCATTTATAAACATTGAATTATTGTATTTATTTAACATTTTTATTTATTTATTAATATATTTATTTTATTCGTATCTCTTTTTAAGGGCTATTTTTTAATAATTTTTCTTATTTGCGTTATTTAATTGTAATGTTACATATCTATTATTATTTATTTTACTGATTTATTATATTTTCATCTGATTTGGCTGTCATGTGCAGGATTATGATTTTTTTTTTTAAAACACACATACAAAAAAGAAATGAAGGTAAAAATAAAATGTGGTAACCGCAATTCCAGTCACCTCTGGGTAGATATATTTCAGTTGTCTCCAACCATGCATTGTGACTTAAATGTATAGGATTCTATTACCTAATGATGAAAAATGCAAGACAGTGCAGCCGAACTAGCTAACACGCCGTGCATACGTGTTAACACGCATTAACAGCCGTAAAACACGAGTCTCTCTTTCTTCCCTTAATGGTCGACCATTAAAAATTCATTAAACGTTACCGATGGCGAGACAACCTGCACCAAGTTTAATTGGCAAAAACATCAATAAATGAATGCTTCTAACAATAAGCATTGACATGAAATCTTACACGGAAAGGAAAAACATGCAATTAAAAGCATGCTAGGTCAAAAATGTCTGATTACATACTCATTTAAATGCTGTTTTATATTGGAATGAAACACTAATTAAATTGCATGGAAACAACTGTGAGTGGCTCCTACCTGGGGTAGAAAAACGGCTACACGAACAAATGCATGCATTTAATTTTAATTCACGACGGTACCATACATACAGTACGTTATTGTAAACACTGAACACATTTCAGTCTTCTAGGAATGTGGCATTTTTATAAACGATGAAGACATTTGAGTCTTAAATGATCACATGCAGGTTGTAAGACCAATACCTAATTTTTGTTGAAGACAATAAAGAGTCTTCAAAGAATTGCATGTACATGTTGCGTCCCAAAAGGTATAATATTGCTGAAAACACTAAACATAATCGAGAGAATCTACAGTGCACATCTCCAGGATGTTGACGTCACGAGTAGCCCAAGGGCCTGTTCTAAAAATAGCTCATCAGTGATGGGACATTGTGATTTCCAAGGAATGTTGTAGAAGTTACCATCTTACTTACTTACTTATTTTAGTGGTCCTAATCAAATTTAAATACTGCTGGGATTTTTTTAAATTAGTGATGCATATTGATATTTGTGTTTTTTATTTTATTTGTTAAAAATCATTAACATCAGTGTCTTCACATAAATGAAAATATAAATCGTTACATTTTTATAAATAGCATATAGGAAATGTGAGCAAATATGTTATTTCAGAAGTGTGTATCAAAGTGCGTGGCAGCCCTTCACAGTAATCACTACCCAATAAGTAGCTTCCGGTTCTAAAAGGGCCATTGAAGCCTGGTTTATGTGCTTCATTGCTGCTGTTTTGGTTAGCAACTGAGTTCCAATGGGCTCATCAGTTAACTCTTAATTACAATACTGTAGCCTATTGACTTCTTTCTCTGGCATTAACTCGAGGCTGTTTACGTCACGACTAGCCTAAATGCCTGTTCTAAAAATAGCTCATCAGTGATGGGACAATGCGATTTCCAAGGGTGGTCAATAAAGCCGAAGGCAGATGTTGCTTCGTCTATTCGAGGAACTACAATAATCTACTTTCACAACGTTGTCTCTCATTTAAAATTGCCCCGTGTTGCATAGCTTTTCTGTTATATGTGGTATTTAGAACCTTGTCATGTCATGAGTTGAATAAACTGACTGCCTAAAATAATGTGATTAGTAGCGATACAGGTCAAAAGTTGTCAGAAATGATCACATCCATGAGGCTTAATATACAACGACAGATGAACACGCACACACAGACACACAACTCTACACAACACTCCAAACACTCCATCGCATCGAGTGGCGAAACCTTAACCTCCATTCATAACAAAGTGACGGCGACGCAGGCCCAGTTAAGAGGGAATCAAAGGGGAGGGGGGGGGGGGTGATTTAGAAATTCAAGGGGATCAAATGCTCGCCTCACGAAGACGCCGCGTCGGGTGCAATGAAAGCGAGCTCTGTGGCGGCGCTTAAGTCAGGCGAGACACCCGCTGAGAGGGAGCAATCAGGCCTGGAGGAGCCTTCACACTGTCAGGGGTCAAACCCCCGCCCCCCCAAGCCCTCAAGCCAACCCGCCATCTACTTTCCCCCACCTTTCATTTTCTCAGCAGGTACAGCAGCCAGGTAACCCAACACCAATGGGAGGGATCACTCGCTGCAGACATGGTGGCGGAGGAGAGGGGCACTTTTTTATTTTTTTTACTTTTTGTATTATTTCTTAATATAGTGAAGATGTATTTTTTAATAACGTACAATCTGTTTATTTGACCTCTGCCAAGGCAAACCATGTTAAAAGAATGTTTAGAGTTCTTTCAATTGTATTTAGACATACAGTGTATATATATGAATTGAATGTATTTTCTTTTGTTCAGATTTTGTAACTCAATTAAAAACAGTTTGCAATCACATTTTGCCATATTGTTTATAAAGATTTTTATTCAAATTTTGTAATTTATGATTTTAAAAAAAAAAGTTTAATTCTGAGTTATCTCATCCACCAAGTTACACCTGTTAAGAAAAATGACAACAATTCTTTAGATATTAGTTAAATTTCAGTTGTCGTTAATAAAAAAAAATGTTTTTAAAGTGCTTTAATTTATTTTGATTTTATTTTTGTCATTGAGCAGTATTATTTCTTTTGAATTTATTTCCATTTAAACTCAGTTAAGGCAAACCTGAAAAAAAGTGACACCAGTTTTTGTTTTTGTATTTATTTAATATTTTGATTTTTTTTCTATTATGTATTTATTTATTTTGTGTATGCAGCATTATCTGTAACGATATGAAATAGATTTCTGCAAAACTCAAAGATTTTATTTCAATTTCAAATTACCAAATTGGCATTAGCGCAACTACGCTAATACTCCAAGTCAGTGTAAGTGAGTGTCTGATTTTATTTATGTATCTCTCTGCTTCATGTTTTGGTTCCATTCATACTCGTAGGACTCAACTTTTTGTGATTAAAAACAACGTTGAATTGGATTATCAGTGACTGGTGTGAGACTGCTGTGTTAGCTTCTCTTGTTAGCCGCTGACTCCTAGCTACCATATGCTAGTCACTTGACTTGTGACCAAAACGTACAGTGTTAAACAGCATGTTTTCATTGCATTTTGCTGGTTTCAATGTCATAATGGACTCTTAATCTACTTTTAGATGAGTATTTTCCTTTTTAGGATTTTTTAATTTTGAAAACAATGTTTTTATTTCAAGTAAACTAAGGTGGGAAAGATACGCAAGCCATGACAATGCAGGTCAAAGAATATCCTGCAGAGCAGGTTGCGCGGAACAAATCCAATTTATTGCAACGTAAAGCAGGCCAAATAGGATATTGTTCTTAATTACAAGCTAAAAGCTCCCCCGCTGAGTATATCAACAATGGCCTTAATTACATTTTTTCTCTACTAACCTCAAAGTAAAAACACGAAAGAAAAAATCTGTGTGCCAATATTCGTCTTTCCACGCCAACTAGCCCAAATCATATTAGCGTGCAACCAAAGAATACATTTGGCCTCAAACCGACCGAGTGGTGCCAGTAAACTTCATTAAAGAGAAAATGCTTTTAAGGGACCTCTCCATTAATGATTGGTAATTATAAATAAGCTCCTTGGTGGAAGCCCCCCATCATGGGTGGGCTCGCAAGCCTGAAAGAAGGGTCGGCTCCGATGACAACTTTGTCGCTATAGCTTTCAATTTGAACAAAGGGCCATTTGTCAACATAGTTAAGCAATAAAAGCCTAGAACTGTGGCGCTGATGGATGGAGAAAAAAAGAGCCACCGGATCAAATTTAAAAAACATCAAAAAGGGAGATTTTGAACTCGTGTGAACACGTAAGACGAGATGATTACAATTACAATACTCGTTAGTGATACTAAATACCAAAACGGCATCCAAGTAGGACTCGGGTTGACCTCTGACATTTAACATTCATAATTGGCATACAAATGTAACAATGAGACCACTTTTGCTAATAGTAAAAAAAAAAAAACACACACATAATGGCCACTTGTACTTTGCTATACTTGTTTGGAATATAACTTTTCTGACACCAGTCCTGAAATTGTATGACACATCTCGTATGTCACTTGTTAACATGCTTAATAGTCGTACAAGTGTAAAATATATAAATAAATACATAAATAAAATAACCACTGCTAATTGCAAGGCAATATATACTGAAACACAAAGCTAACTGTGTGCAGGGATGGGGTTTTCTTTCTTTTGCTATTTTCCTAGACGCACGTTGGTAGTAATGGGCACAATTTTGGGACAATACATCTAGTGGAGCGCAGAATCTGTTAAACAAAATCACTAAAATTGTGTTACACCATCTGTGCCACAACTTAGACCGACTTTTAGCAGGTCTAAGGTCTAGTCTACTGTTTGTGATAAAAAAAAATTCCAATGTAAGGAAAAAAAAACGGCATTAGTCCACATGAATCTGCAAATTCCCAAACCACGTCAACAACTGTGCCAAAGAAATAATTATGTGCTAATGCTAATGCTGTTGGCTAACAGGGTTGAGGAATCCAGGTCCAGAGAGAACAAACCCTGAAACAGTTTGATTTTAGCTAGCCACAGGTGCTTCTACTCAACAGGTGCTTCTATGAGCTCGTTTACTTGCCAGTTAAGTAGAAACACCTGTGCCCAAAGCCACTTTGTGGCAGAGTTTTTACTTTCTGGACCTGGCTTCCCCCACCCTGTTAGCTAATGCTAGTCTGTGCAGCCAACAAAGTTCAGTGCAGCTCTGCTTAACCTTTGGCTTTGACATGATAGAGGGGTTTGTTACATATGGATTATGACAGTGGCCAGTGTTTTTACACTTATCCTGAATCAAATTTGTGCTTTTTTTGTGTTGAACGGCTGAACACTTTTCTCCTTAAGCAGTGGAAACAAACAAATGTGAGCATAACGTACTTGAGAAGTTGCAAGTTGTCTTCAGTGCACCGACAGGAAATCATCTGAGACAGACAGTGACAGGAAGTTGATCCCTTCCCCTCTCAAAACACGCTGCCGCCTCCTGACAACTACCCCTCATTGTAGTCAGACGCCAAAGCGTGTGGATTTGAAGACCACGGTGACACGCGAGTACCCCGAAGATGCTCGGCGGCGCGCGCCTAAACGCAAACGATTGTTTGAGGTTCAACTCGCCGCAGAAGTTATTCCCCGTGTCGGCGTGATGCGAAAACGACGTTTCCTCGCTACGGGGGGAGAACGACACTCTTGACAGGAAGTTCAGAAGACGGCGATGATGCACGCTGATACGACAGCTCGCACCTGTGATACCTGCTTAGACAAACCCTCTGACGACAAGCTAAGCGCGTAACAACATGGATTTGTTTGACTTTCTCCGAGTCTCCCAGCTTCTCTTGTTGATGCTAAGCTACAATGTTTACACGGCCCCTCCGGGCTATTTTCACTTTCCAGCAACCAAAATAGCAGTCAACCCCCCCTAGCCACCACCCCAAAAGACAAATGTGCATTGATGAGGATAAGAGGAGAAAAGGACAAGACAAGCTTGGGGGATTAGACGCCCTAAAACTCCCGAGAAGCACTCTCTACCGTCTGTGTTGGCAAGGAGGAGGGGGGGGGGGGGGGGGCTGATGTTGTTTGGAGAGGTAAAACGGGGGGCCTTAGAGCGAAACTCGGTGAGGATTAGGAGGCGCGTGGCCCTGTTTTCTTCCAATCAGGTCGGATTACAATAGGATAAGCAGCTTCGACACTTTGTGAGGTTCATTCTGCTCTGTTGACGAGTACCTCAAAGTCCATTCAAAGTAATGTTTTGTCCAAAATATGCACATGTGCTCTTCAACTTAGGCAAAATGTATCAAGTCTGTTCAAATACTTGATTCACTTGTCATCTTTGCTAAATGACATATTTGTGTCGAGGACTATATTGACCAAAAAAAAAAGGCCTTCAGGTCAACAATCGTTGCTCTTTTGTGGTTGAGACAAAAGCTTTGCCATTTCAAGCCCAAAGCTGATATTGCTTACGTGATTGCATTCTGTAATTATTTTCACATGCCGGTTATTCATAGGACAAATCTTTCATAATAAGGAAATCCCCAATCCCTATAACCCCTGACCTTAACCTTAACCCTAAAACATGTATGTAATTCTAACTTCTTACCTACAGACATGACCCTAATAACCTACAATAACCCTAACATCATTTTTTTTGTAGTTAATTTGGATTTGATCTTATATTGAACAATAAAAAAAAAATCAAAAAGGAAGCAAAGAAGGGACAGAAGAAGCAAAATCTTAATCTTGTCCTGCCACGTCTTTCCTTACAATCCGAATCAATACCTATAAACGGTGTTTGTGTATGCAAATCCTTTTTTACCAGTTTTTCACATCACATCTTCTCAGACCAAATTCTCTCAGGAACCTATAAATAATAAATTGCAATTTATAACAACATAAATATAAAATAATTACAAACAAATAAATCACCAAATCTGAACAGAATTAGCTTTCCAGCCCCGCATACATATCCATGGATGATCATTTATAGCTGCGTTTTTATTTAACCTTTACTTAGAGGTAAGACAACTGAGAAAAAATGCTGAGTAATCAAATAAAAAATAGTTAAAAAAAATAAAAAGCACACACACAAATACACAGACAAGAAACAGTATAGTTTGATATAGTTAAATGTTTACATAATAGATTGTGGATATGGTGAGTTTTATCATATGTTGCTGTGTGTGTTCCAGTCTTCCAGTCGTTTGGGGAAAAAAATTTGAAAGAAGATCAAACAAAAATAATTGATCTATAATCTAGGATTGCTAGCACAGAATTAATTTGGCAGAATCAGTTCATGAAGATTTATTGGTCTAGAATGAGCCTAATCTGCTCTTAACCTTAACTTTACTGTAACTCCTACCCACTAACCTTAACCATAACTGTAATGGTAACTCCTCATCCATATCCATAATAGTAACCTTGATCCGAACCCTTCAACATGGCCTCATGACCATTAACTCCTTTACAAACAGTTCCTATCACAAAAAAAATGTGCGTACTGGATATGAAGAGGACTGATCATTACATGGAAATATTTCAAACACTCCTGTGTGGAGCTATAATCATACTATGTCGCACTAAACTCTTTAAAATTTTTGATTTAACAATGTATCCACCTTGGATGTATTTGTGAAACTGGATAGGATCCGATCCAATCCTTCACCAATATCTAGGCATCAGACTGCTAAGACCTCAGACTTCACAATCGGAATAGGCGAAAGCGAAGAGCAGTCTATGGGGTTTTAAAAGGGGGCCTGATTATTTTTCCAACCGGGCATATGGACTCTAGCTTGTGTTTGAGGCACACTTGAGAGCTCCTTAAAAGGTCTGGCTGTGTTTTGACTTCGGAGGTGAATGGGGAGCATCAAGAGGCGTCTGCAGACCCTTCAGAAATCCACAAGCCCTCCTTCTACTTTCTTTCTTCCTCCCTCTGTCTCGACAAAGAATAAAGGAAAAACAGGAAAATTCAATAATGCCTTCGAGAGGAAGGATTACCTGAGGAGACACAAGCCCCTCCTCCTCCTCCTCTTCCTCTTTCTCCCAGCATCCCTCTTCTCAGCTCTTTGCGCTCCCCCAGCTTGGCTAAAGACACACATCAAAACTCCTCTTTGAAGCCACGACAGGCAATTAACCTCCCCGGAGTCCGTCGGTACAGATTGCTTGGGACGTGTGACACATTTCAGTAGGGTGGGGTCGGGACGGGCTTGTTTGTTTGTTAGTTTTTATTTATTGTTGATTTCTTTAATGAAGTGGCAGATCGGAGACAACCCATTTCTGTCAGTGCAGGAGAAGTAAAGTAGGCTAAACCTCAGGAGGAAGGTCCTCGCTTCACCGTAGGAAGCCTTTGCATGGCGTTTGTTGTATTCCGGAGCGTTTGCGATGAACAACGCGGGGAACGAAAGCAGCCCGACGCCTCACCAATGCCAATGAAGTTGTGGGCGCAGCCATGCAATGATAAGGTTCATTTTAAAATATATATACACTTTTGGGGAAAGTGACCAAACTCAACTAGAGTTAAGTCCCAAATTAGACATTCTAACCTAATGGGATTTTTTTTTCACTAGAAATTAAAACGAGTTGTGGAAGAGATTTTGATGTTTGTTTTATTTTACATTTTGCCATAACATAAATGCTTAGAGGGGGCCACAAATTTTACTTGTTACTTGAGCCACATTGGATTATAAAATGTATAACCAAATTTCTATTTTAAATATAGACAAAATATGTACAAAATACGTAATAATTTATAATAAAAAAAAAAATTATAATTTAAAATAATAATTTAATAAATACGTATAATTTCATTTTTGATAATACATTTTTTAATGCATGTATACGAGATTCACTATCCTAACGCAAGAATAAAAGGTTGGAAGCAAGCAACAAAATAACCGTATACAGTAGTTTTATTTGACAGGGTCTTGCATTAAAAAAAAAAAAATCCATTCAAGAATGGTACAAAACTGGTGAACAAGAAACCATTTTAAATATAGACAAAATATGTACAAAATACGTAATAATTTATAAGGATTTTTTTTTTTTTTTTATAATTTAAAATAATAATTTAATAAATACGTATAATTTCATTTTTGATAATACATTTTTTAATGCATGTATACGAGATTCACTATCCAAACGCAAGAACAAAAGGTTGGAAGCAAGCAACAAAATAACCGTATACAGTAGTTTTATTTGACAGGGTCTTGCATTAAAAAAAAAAAAATCCATTCAAGAATGGTACAAAACTGGTGAACAAGAAACCATTTTAAATATAGACAAAATATGTACAAAATACATAATAATTTATAAGGAATTTTTTTTTTTTTTTATCATTTAAAATAATAATTTAATAAATACGTATAATTTAATTTTTGATAATACATTTTTCAATGCATGTATACGAGATTCACTATCCAAACGCAAGAATAAAAGGTTGGAAGCAAGCAACAAAATAACCGTATACAGTAGTTTTATTTGACAGGGTCTTGCATTAAAAAAAAAAAAATCCATTCAAGAATGGTACAAAACTGGTGAACAAGAAACCATTTTAAATATAGACAAAATATGTACAAAATACGTAATAATTTATAAGGAAATTGTATTTTTTTTTTTATAATTTAAAATAATAATTTAATAAATACGTATAATTTCATTTTTGATAATACATTTTTCAATGCATGTATACGAGATTCACTATCCAAACGCAAGAATAAAAGGTTGGAAGCAAGCAACAAAATAACCGTATACAGTAGTTTTATTTGACAGGGTCTTGCATTAAAAAAAAAAAAATCCATTCAAGAATGGTACAAAACTGGTGAACAAGAAACCAACATTAAGTGCAAGAACTCATTATGTACATTTTTTTTTCACAAAAATTTTAATATGATTGAGGCACTTTGTTTGTACTGCATATTATTCCAAATCCGCATAAAATGATTAAGTCTATTCACATTGTAGTATGGGGCCCAGTGTAATTGCAATGAAGCCATATCTGCTTCAAACTACAGTTAACCATTTCGTATTTGCAGTTTGGCAGTTTGGCAGATTCGCAGATTTTATTTTTTATTTTTTTAAATATTTCTTCATATTTTGTATTTTTCACGTTTTTTTGTGTTAATTCCCCCCCCCCCCCATTTCCCTTAGTTTTCGAGGAAAACATATGTGGATTTTTTATCATGTTTTTATCAGTGGCTGTAAAAAAAAAATATAAATATATTTCAACAAAAAAGCTTTTATCTCCCCTAAAAAAGTAAAGAAAGAAAAAAAAAGGGTCCACTCAGGGTGTGATCCAGTTGCCAGCCCATGTGCTAGATGCACAAATTTGAACACGCTAAGTAGTAGCTGAACTGCATTTTGGAGTATTGTTATATTTTCCCCAAATTACATTTAGGCCTGTATTCTTTCTTCAAAATTCAAACAGTTCTCAGATAGCTTTCGTCACAACACCCCAAGAATCAAGAATTTCAACACCCTTTTTTGGGCGATCTTGTCGCACACCAAAAAAGCCACTGCTCGCCCCACACATACTTTGAACTCCGGTTGTCGTGGGTTACCAGGATGAGACTGGTCTGTATTAACAACATGAAAAACAATGGAACATTTTCTTGTGTTTGAGACAAACGCATTTTGTTGGGCAGCGACGATAATAGAAATACAACACAAATCCCTAAGAGCCTGACTTGTGACAGATTTGTACAGAATTATCTTCTTTAGCGCCCCCTCTTGGCTTTCAAGATGACAGCAACGTCACGTCTTACAATGAAAAGAAATCACCCGGCGTGGTCCAATTGCATGAAAGCTTTGAGCTCATTTTCAATTTTAATGACTTTGCCATTACTTCTCTTGTCTTCTCCCCTCCGACAAAATGCATGTGTGTTTTCCAAAAACGTCTCACGCACTTTAGTCAAGCTCGGGGAAGACTGCGCCAGATTGCCTCGGGCCACAACCGACGCACCCGCAACCCACCCTGCCTTGTTACCCTTCCGTGTGCACTCCTCTAAATATGAGGACAAGTGCTTCCTGCCATGGTGCGGCCCTCCCCAGGTAGTGAGGCGATGAGGAGACAGCTGTTCTCTGCTTCAAAGAGGGGAGGCTATAAAAGAAAAGAAAAAAACTACTAGATAAATCATTCAGCTTTTGATCCACTATGCCACAGAGCTGCGATCACAAATCCTTTTTTTTTTTTTTTCCTGGCTCCTTTTGTTTCCCAAAAGTGAAAGTGAGTCTCGATATGACAGTAAATCCGACTTCCTCTGCAGGTTGTGTTTATGCGGCTCCATCACTTGAAGTCGTCAAATAGGAAATGACATCGCTGTCATGCTCCCTTTTAGGCAAGTTTATCTGTGAGAGTGCCCATTGAAGTCAACTGTATGCGGCTTAAGTATACATATATTAAAGATTCTTGACCAAACTGTGGTGTGAGTGGCCTTCATTGGGTGTGCGAGATTAAATGTGCAATGGCGGTTCTGTGACGGATAATCAGGGGTAGGGAACGCCAGTCCTCGAGAGCCGTTTGATATTTTGTCTTGATTGTGTCATTTTTGCATGCCCAAGGTTGATAAGTCCTATTTTTTGCACCGTTGTGGGAGGGAATGCAGCCGACTCCCGGCCAATTGAAGCGGCTCCCCTCATTAATGCATTTAATTTTAGCAAAGGGAGGCGTCCACTCTCAAAGTCCATTTACAGAAAAAGAAACGACAGGATGATCTCCACTTACGGGTGATGTCAAAGTCCATTTACAGAAAAAGAAACGACAGGATGATTTCCACTTACGAGTGATGAGCCGTGCACGTGATGTGGGCAATTGGAGACCGCCTTGCACCCCGGATCGTGTGTCTACTTTAATAATGTGTACACTATTCTATTCATTAAATTTATTTTCATTTCATGAAGTTTTTATAGTGTTGTTCCAAGACCCACAATGCTGCAGGTGTCTGGTTGTTATGCCAACGCTCAGCTTTTAAGAAAGATGTTTGGACTCAAATGACCTTTTTGGCCTATTTTGAAAAAAAAGAAAAATGTGCGCATTGTGTATGCAAATAAAATGGATTTGTGGATATTAGCTTTTCATCAGGCTTTTCTTTTTTGATGGTAGAATTATTGCTATGTTTAATATGCAAGATAACTGTTATGCTGCCTCCTGTTAAGGAAACCATGAATTCAGTGTGATTAATGATAAAAAGCGACAAACTGACAGCTTTCTTTGTTAACGTGTAATGAATTTATTCATTCCACGCTTCTTGTCTCACCCCCTTATACGTCTTTTGGTGCTTAACGCTTTTAAAAGGCACACAATGCACACAGAACAACAACAATGAATTTGAACCTTACTTATTAAATTTGATATTTCGCTAACACATAACTTGGAGATTCTTTGTTTGAGAGGAAGCTTGGCGATAATTGAAAAGCCAATAATTCAATGATTTCGGGTGCAGGCTGGCATTAATAATCTTTTTATTATTTAGTTCTTCATTTCCAGCATAACAATAGCGCGGCGTATAATAAGATCAAAGCGAGCGGGCTAATGATGGGCGAGCCAAGGAGGAGCAGAGAAGGAGGCTTTTACAGTATGTCAGTCAAACGCTTTGAAATATCGTCTAATTCCGTCTCACTCTGCAACACCCCCCCCCCCTTCCCCCACCCCGCATCAATGGCGCCCGGTGCCCCTCCAGCACCCGCCGACAGCACAAAACTGTCTTTAATCTATTCTTCACTCTTAATGTTGAAGTGTTTCATGATTACATCCTCTACCACTTTTAACACTCGCCTTACATTCTCGCTACACGGCTTGATTTGTAAAGACAATTCGCTTTAAACACCTTTGTGTGCCAATACAAACCTTGTCTTTTCTATTTTCTTTTTTTTTTTTTATATAATGAGTCTCAAGACAGATGTGCAATTTGGCATTGGAAGGGCAAACTTTGTGAAGGACAAGTATGTCTTTGGTGTTACTTTGGTCCAATTCTAATAGTAGCCTACGTTCTAGTACCTGGTACCTAATATCTCATACTTAAAGGTACTTACTAGCAGCTGGTACCTACTAATACGTACTAGTTGCTAGTTCTAGAGTACCTACTACTACTGAAGAGGGTCTTCTGCCCAGATTTAGCCATAACTGTTTTAATTTACTTATTTCCTCAGTAGAACTTTTATCTGTGGTTGTATCGCAAGTCAATGTGTACTGAATGATGTCTGTAGGGCCTCCTCTATTTTCACAACAATAGACCATTTGTCTCTGTTTGAAGTCAATGTGTATTGAATGATGTCTGTAAAAGTCTTATCTCATGTCTAGTGAACTCTGGGGGTTGTTTCCTGGGGGCTTGGGGGTTTTGTGGTACCGCCCTTCAAGATAGTATAAGAATGTTGTGATGTGTGTGTCCGCTGTAACTTCGCACTAGTGAGAGGCTGCCGCCATTGTCTGGGACCTCACTTGTGCCCGGAATATTCTGTAGAAATAAAAGCTTCGAAGTGACTGTTCATCGATCTCCAGCCTGCATTCAGATAACCAACATTCTCACTACTCGAAAGAAAACAAACACGCGGAAGAAAAAGATCCTTTTCTTCAACACTACCTAGTTCTTTTACCTACTAGTCCTAATTTTTAGTACCTTTCCCTTTTATTAATACTTTAATTTAAAAAGTTAGATACTGTTCCCATTTGAAAATCAAAGTGTTCCGCTCATTCAATTCCCCTTGGGAACGATTTTCAACATGCCAGACATTTTCACATACCAAAATTTCCCAATGTTTTGCTCTAAAAATTCACATACTAACATTTTCGACATTTTCCCCTTCTTGCTCAACATTTCGTGTGTGATTCCAAACATTCCAGCTTCACAAAATACAAGCCTTCTCATCTATCATTACCATTCGCAATTTCCCCCAAAATTTCCAATTTCCCCCAAAAATGTAAAAGCAAAACGTTTAAAATTTCTTCATATTCGCCACCTTTCAAAAATTTTTGACCCGTTCAAACCATTTCTACTTCAACATGTTAAGCTCATTCTCACTCATTGTAAACCATTCCATGTCATTCAATATGATTCGACATTATTCAATATCATTTCAAGTCATTTCACAATTTTTCATTCAGCCTCTCAGCCTTCACTCGCAATTTCTGTAGTTTATTCATATTATTCACCCTGACGATAAAGAACACCAGCAAATCAGGGTGACGTATTATATACGTTCAAAGAGGTGGGGGTGGGGGGGGATGATTTTTTTTTTCTCCGTATTATACATAGGTGTGTGCTATTCACATGATTTTATGCTAACTGTGCTAAACAGCTAATGTGGCACAAACTGACATTTTGATGGCCATTTGAACCCAATGAACTGATTTCAAAATGTGTTGAAATTCTGTGGATTTGTTGACAGTTTTAACTTCTTAGGTGGCGCTACGCTTGTTTTCCTATGAAATACCAAATGGCATATGTCATGTTTGTCTACCACCGTGCATTTTTTAATTGACTCCTTTTCGTAACAAGGATGGAAGGGAGAAAGTGGAGTCCTGATTTCAGGTCCCGGGAGGCAAGCTGAGACCAGAAGCTCTGGCCACTCGCCAGCACTAACTGTACGGTCGCTCCACTTCCCGCTGAGACGACATCCATCTCCCTCGTCAAGGCCGACACTCCGTTTATTCCCACATTCATTTGTCATGTCCCCAATCAGCCGGATGAATGAAAACGCCTCAGCCATGATGGATGAAGGTTCTAATTAAGATGAAAACAAAAGCTCCAGTCGTCTGTTTATCCAAACTAGGAGGTGTCGCCGTTACTGTCAGTCAGCTGCAGGTCATCTGACAGGAGACGGTAGGATGGGAATGATTTTTTTTTTGTTTTTTCATATTTTTTTGGGGAGGTGGTGATGATGCTTTTGTTTGTTTAAAAACAAAGAGTGCATGGCACTGAGAATCGTATCTGAAGGAAGTCCCCTCGGATATGAGTTATTCAAAGGCATGCAAATGACACGACCATGTGCTGCTTTACAAGGGGGTTGTGTTCATTTTGGATCTGCTTAATTGCTTCATTTCTAAAATAACTCGATGCTTGTTTACTGCCGCCAGCGAACGGAAACACGGAAGCTGCACCGCATTTGATGCATCAAATTTATATATATATATATATTTTCTCCATTATTCTACCGGCTGTCACTCATAAAGCTGCATGGAATGCTATTTAACATTTAAAATCTAGGGACATTTTTTTTAAGCATTCACAGATTGTAACTAGAAGTATTTGGGCCACACTGGAAAAAAAAATTATAATAATAACACATTTCATGATAAACCATTGTAATGAGAATATTTTATTTCTAACAAATAAATATAGCACGATTTTAATAGAATAAAGGTGTATTTTTATGACCAATATAGAAATGTAAATTTTTCGTTAGTGGGGAAGGGGGGAGCTAAACTCACAATAATACCAAAATAATGACAGTATAAAGTAATATCTTAAATACAAATACAGAATTTTATGACAATAAACTTGCAATTTTACTAGGAAATATGTCAGACGAATAAACGTGTGAATAAACTATCAAAACAAAATCACAGTATTTCCAGAATTAAGTCGTAATCCAAAATGAAAAAAAATGCTAGTAATACTGTAATTTATTGCCGTAAAATTGAAAAATTATAAAATTGTCTCTCTTCACTTGATGAGATCTGTATTCTTGTACAACAAAGACCTGTATATGTATCCTGGTAAAATTACTGCTTTGTTCTAATATTGACTTTTTTTTCCCTCGCAAAAATTACAGTAATTTTAACGTGCAACTCAATTATTGTAATATTATATCAGTTATATTTTCTCCTGTTCTATCAGGACTTTATTGAATAAAGTCATACCATTAGAAAAATAAGAATCATTTATTCTCATAATGTAGCATTTTATTCTTATTTATTCTTATTATTATTATTATTTTTCAGTGTAGCTCTAATACTCTTATGTGAATATTACACTGGCTACCCAATGCAAAAATAATACCTAGTTTTTCAAGTCTACTATTAATGTAAGGCAAGCATCTAAACATATACCCAAAAGCTAAGTCTGCATGTGTGTGTACAGAATGTGAGAAGGTGTTGACAAGAATGTTGGAAAAAAAGCAAACGCAGTGAAGGGAGGAGACGCCGGTGGAAGTTAATCAGCTCGGTCAGATGCAGAAAAGCCATATTGAATTACAAAAAAAAAAAAAAAGCATATCAGTGGAGGTGAGCCATGCGTGACATGCCTGTAGTCCCTTTTAAACATGCAGCAATGCCAGCAAGACCTTCAGTGCTTTTTTGAAATCATTGAAAAGAATCAATTATTGTCGATGCAACAGAGGCAGCCAAGCGTGTAACTCACGACATATCAGCGCGTTGCACTTTGCAGACTCGAAAGCCAAATCTTTTGTCACACCGCGTAGCCACAGCGAACATTATTCAAAGTTAATACACGGCGCATGCATCCCTTCATCCACACCGGATACATTAGCAAAAGCTTCTTTGTTAAATAAGTGTATCATATTTACTGGCACGAGGTAGGAAATGAGAAATGGCGGCAGTATTTTCAGCTTTGCTCTAATCACGACCGGAGGAAAGGTTCAATTGAAAGTAATAAATGAATAATTTCAATATTTAAACAGACAAGTAACAGAAAGAAAAAGTAGCGCTGTAGGCAGTTGGATGAATACACAGGGTCTTTACATGTTTGTGACATGTTTTTGGCCTACTTTTTTAACTTTGCTTTTTATGGTACTTTACTTTAAAAAATTGTCAAGTTGACTCGACTTTTATCACAATAACATTGACTTAAAAATTTAAGGTTCACTGTCATGCAACCCATAGTTCGCCCATACCGATAATCGGGCAAAATTTGAACATCCAGCCCACACATCAACCTATTTACTGATGTCTGATGAAAAGAGTTCAGCCAAATTTCTTCTGTTTCCTCAATTCCTCTACCACTACACTTTTATCTTTGTATTTTCCGACAACTAATTAAAGGGGCCAAAGAAAAGGTTTCCAAACATGCACATAAAGACTGAAAACTAAATCATATACAAAAGAAACCAACAGAAGCTCCGCAGTCCAGATGACCATTTGTTCCCCCTGGTCGGAGTCCTAATCTAAGCCTTTCAAAATAACCCCAATATTGCCTAAATATTCTTATTATGTACATCGCATAACCTGCTCTGCTTCTAATCATCCCTGGAGCTGCGCTTGAGCTTCATATCGGTGGGGACACGCGTAATCCCGTGTTCGCCTGAATAACACATCACGAAAAAGAACATGAAAATAAAAAAAAAAAACATCATCCCAAGTCCCCGAGTGGCAAATCTCTTTTTTCGTGTTCTCGCTGAGTGGACAAGCCGTGTTATTTATTTGGGAACAAGGCAGGGAACACGGATCAGAGCTCCAGCTAAGGACTTCCTAAGGACGGAACCGCTGTTTTCGCATCATATCCGGTGTATACACGCTGTAAAGCAACGTTGCTAGGGCCTGAGGCCTTTGTTAACACTTGTTTATTGGGCCTTCTCTCGACCGGACACACTTGCAAATATTGATCGCTACACGTTTTTCAACATTGTCCTTATCGCCAAAACAACAACCTTGGAAAAATGAGCAATATTAAAAGAGGGAGATTGCCAGTTGTCAGTGCTTATTAGGAGTGGGAGACATAGAGTAACTCGTGATATCGTTTTTTCCCCCTAATGCTACTGATAGTACTGTTTAACAATAGAGTGCTTGCGTGATAAATATATTGGAGGGAAAAGGTGTACCACGTTTGATACGTCGCAACAGCTAATGTAACTGAGAAACAGACTAATTCAACAGAAATAAAGAAATTAAATATTTACAAACAGGTAGATGGGTTGTAATCTGCTCACTCCTGCTAGACAAAACAAAAACCAGGAACTAGCCTGCTTGCTGATAAACAAGTAGTCAAGGCAACCGGCTAACAAACCAGGAAGTAGCTTACTAGATAAGCAACAAACCAGGAAGTAGCCTATTAGCTAATGTTGCATTCGAGGAAGGTGGGAAGTCGGATATATCCTACCGGTGCTTGGATTCTCCCAGTTCCGACCTTATACCGTTCGAAGCGAATGTAAACAACAAAAATGGATGATTCTGACAAATTGTTTGTTGTTCTGTTTAACGCTGTCAGTCGAAATCACGTTGTGTTACGTATAGTTACTTTTTCCAAATTACTACATTAATGTTGTAATCAATGAAGAGATACATGTGTTTACAATTGTGTAAATTATGTTTTGACATTCACGGTCTTTGTCTCTATCGAGTTCGCCATTTTTGAGTGACGTCAGATTTAAATTGGTCGGAAAAGTCCGACTTCCCACCTTCATCGAATGCAGCGTAACCAGGAAGTAGCCTACTAGCTAAGTAATAAGCCAGGAAATAAGCTGCCAGATAAACAAATAAACAAGAAAATAGCCAATATAAGAGACAAACCAGGAAGGAACCTGTGAACTGACAATGTAGGAAGGATATTTTTTGATAGTGAACTGACAAATAGTAATAAAGTACTCTGCTAAGAAGACCAAGAAATAGCCTGCTAGCCAATCATTGTGACTTTCCCAGTGTAATAAGTATACTCTATACACAAATCCATAACATATTAAAAAGTTTTTTTTTTTAAATGTGGCACTGAACATCAACAAAATCAATATTTACATAACGTATCATGCGAGACGCATTGACATGCTTCATCATGGTCTTGCTTCCCTGAACTTTATGAGAACTGTTCTGGTTTTAAGGGCTGCTTTGCTGCTTGGTCGTCCATTATTAAGCTCACCTCATCTGTCAAAGCAAACAATGAACAGACCGGACAAAATGGATGACTATATAAAAATGTGTATGAGCAAAATGGTTTAGTCTCAATGTAAGGGTTGCCACCCATGATGGATACGACACCGTATGCCAGATTTATCTTGGGAATGGAGTAATTAATACCCGACTTGTGGTCTGTATTCATCCTGAAAGGAAAATAGGGTAATAAGGGAAAATAGGCAGGCCATGGTGATTGGAAGGTATGTTTTTTTTTTGGTGAAGGTTATGTTACAAAGCTAACTATAGCATCCTTTATCACAAGGTGAGCCCAAGAACCGCTAATAGTGACTAATACAACCAATCGCAATGTGCAGAAATGTAACAACAGCAGTGATCAATGCGCCGCATTACTTCCATCTTTCTTTGTCCCCTGACACGTAATGTTGGAATAATGTAGATTTTAAATCCGACAAAAGTAAAGGACATAAACTCGGTTTCAACAGAGCGACTTTCCATTACACGTTCAAACAGCTTTATAATGGAAAGTGCATCTCTCCACAACATCAAAATTGGATGTTCATTTTTATTTATTTTTTACATCTGACCTAACTTCATGCAGTGACAAACAACCGCCTCCCTTTCCAAAAGGCATGAGTGTTATTTATCCGTTATTTCGGTATCAATTCCTTCACTCGCCACCACCCCTCAGTCTGCACAATGCTCCTCCTGATTTCTTTGTCACACAACGGGCGGCATCCAATTCTACGCATTGACATGCGCCAGTAATGTAAGGCAATATGTATATTTTTCACCCCACAAGCCCAAAGAATTGGCTCCCGTAACACATTAAGAACAGATGGGTATGATTAAATTCATTGATTTTTGATTGTTGATATCAATATGAGTTGTAGGTGAATGACGGATTCTACTATAAATAACAAACCAAATTGTTGCCTGCTATCTACTAAAATGACAAACAAACCAGGAAGTGGCCTACTAACAAACAAACAAGTCATGAAGTAGCCTCCAAGCTAAGAAAGAGACTAGGTTCCCTAGGCTGACAAGATTGACACGGCCATACAGCTAGCTGCCACCCTCAATTTCTCCTCAGTGGCTAGAAACATTTATTATTTTTTTGTCATCGTTACAGTCCATTTGCATTGGGTCCAAATAGGACCCAGTGACCAACCAGATCCAGCCTGGAATAGTGTGGCCTTATGCGTCACAATTTTTTATTTCAGTTACACTTAAGGTATTGTATGAAAAGACTGTTTGTGTAGAATTGTTGAAACAAAATTATTCATTCAGCATTATTCCTAAACTATTGACACCATTGATAATACATGAATAATCTTTTTAAATATCATGGGAATAGCCAACACCGTATAAAAGCAATATATTAAAAGGGTCATGAGATCTCTTAATAGTACACATTAGCTGAATTCTGTTTGCACACTGCGCTACTTTGTGATAATTGCAGTCATTAGCCTATTTTTCTTTTTTTAAATAATACATTCTCTAAGGTTTAGCATAATAATGTTGCTTTCCGGAGGCTGTGCTGCACAGACGCTCCGATAGCAAAATTCCAGGTACTGGAGTGATGAATAGCAAAAAGATCCTATTCATCCGTCTTCCTGTGGTTTTGTGTGCCGGTGCTGCACCGTCGGGGCCTTTGATCAACCCAGCGGAGACAATTCAACACCGCACCCCCAGCCCCTCAACCCCTCACCGGCTTTACCTGCTGCTAAGTCAGGTATCACAGCCAGGGACCTTAAAGAGGCTTTAACCTTCCCGCCTCATCTGGCTGTCATTGATTCACGCCGGAGTCGCGCCGTGGATTTGAGTCCCTGATGCAGCACCCCCCCTTTCATGTCGGGCTGTTTATGAGAATATGGAGATGGCGTTCCCGACCTGGGGCTTCGGGCCTGATCTCTCCCCCACCGCCAAACCGCCCCCACCGCCAAGTCAGACCCAACCTCTCGACGAATCTCATGTAGCACACTTAATACCCGTAAGAACATGGCGCGCGACGCTCCTCATCTTTGGTAACAGAAAGGAATTTGAGAGCAGATTAATATTATGAACAGTAATATTCCCCCCGTGGCATCTGCATGTGTGGTGGATTACAGGGCTCCGGCGCGATTACCGGCAGGGGGAAGAAGGGTTACAAGTCCAAAAAAACTTTTCATCTTTACCCTTGGCACAAGTGCGCACGCATGGAAAGACATATAACAGTATTAGCAATAGCATGTGTGCTCGCTGGCTTTATTAATACGCTACATATTTTTAGACGGGTACAGCACTTTTCACCTTTTGTGATGTTCATTATTCCACCGTGAAAGCCAATATCCTGCATTGTTGCCTTAAGACCAATATATTAGTAACTAAAATACTTGAAATATGCGTGAGTCACCTGCTAAAATCTATCCAATATAGATAGTATTCACATGACGTCATGAGCCCCACATTGTGTGCCGTTCAAGGGTCCATGGAATGTCGAATGGGAACGGATAAACAAGTGTCCGGAATTGCAAAGATAAATCGAAAGGATTTACTACCGACAAAGAATACCAAAGTGTGTTCTGACCATTTTGATTAAGGTACGTGTCATTGTAAGATGGTAAAAATGCTTTTACCATAAAGCGATCGTAATATATGTGAGCCGCTAGCCGTGGCTAGCTCTGGCTAAAAATAGATCTGGTGGTTAAGATGTTTGATTTTGAGATCTCTCAAAATACAAGGTCTTAAGGTCTCTATTTTCCTTTTCCAGCAACCCAAAAGTTGCAATAGTTGTTAAAGTGTAAAAAAAAAAAAAAAAAAAAGGAAAAAAAAGTGATGAATCAACAATGTTGTTGTTGTAACATGTTAGCGCTAGTAGCTAGTGCGGTCGAGAAATTAGCTAGCTTGATTTAAAAATAATTCTTCACCTCAAATTCACAAATGATAAATGCACATAACAACCAAGCCATGTGACTCAGAGAATACGTGATGTTGTCATGTAGTCCGGTCCGGGCAGTAACATCGGCAAATGTTTGTAATCCAACTGATTTCTCTAATCAAACGTTTTAACATGCACTGCAACAAGAAGTGTTGAGCTAAACCTTCCGCATACGTTTTGCTTACACATGTAATGTTAGAGGAAGCTGGATGTGACATTCATCAATAACAAAAGAACATATTGTGTACTGTAAACACAATAGAAACACAGCTGAGTCCCACCGACTCGCGATCCCGTAACGTCAACGAATAGCCTACTATCTATAGGTCAAGATTTTTTAAACAAAAACACAAAACAAAATCACAGCCAAAAAAACTTGAAAACAATTTAATAAGTAGCTGACCTGGTTGCAATGATAATATACCTAACATTGTGCTAGTACTATTCACGTAATAGCATGCTAGATTTTTTTTCTTCCCATGGCCACTCACAGCAAAGTAGTTCCTAATGTCACAGACCCGTCAGTGTATGTACAAACGTTGAGTAAACTATTTTATGACCTTTGCTCTGTGTTTTTCTCTGATGTGTGCTTATGATTAGCCTATCAGAAAAAAGGAAGCATACACCGCTAATCTCCCATAGGACTGCATTAGGGATCCCTCAGGGCTGGGTGTCCGGCCCACTCTGGATATTAGTTTTCAGCGAGGCGCAAGGAGGACCCGCCAGGTTTTTGTTAGTCGGCTCGTCTTAAGCCTCATTATACCTCTTTGCCACCAGGCTGACGCCAAGCCACGCGTGCAAAGCGGGTCGAGGAAATCCCCCTCGGGAGTTGTCTTTTTGACACGAGACTCGGCAATTTCCTCAGCACCTTTCGTGTGTGGATAACACTCGGCCCACTGTGGGCCATGTGCGAGCAATAAGTCAGGCCTAATGAATGCCAGGCGGTGAGGGCGAAAGAGGGCAAGAGGGAGCCTTAGAGCGGGGCCTCTCGTGTCTGAAATTATCCGCAGGGAAACGCTCTGACACGCTGTTCTGCTGCGTGAAAAGAAAAGAAACAACACTGTTTCCATTTAGAGTTAAGTCGGAATCACTGCGCGCCAGAGATCGCACACGTTTGTGACAGATAAGCGGCGGGGCATTTCCCGTCTTTAGCCAACCGTGTTGACTTTGTAGATTCCTGCTCGGTCTGTAGGATCGAGCGGAGGAAGAAAGGCAAAGAGGCAATGCTGTGTGCCACCACGCAGAGTCTGAGCTCGTCAGAAGCTCATAAGCCTCCAGTTCAAAGAGCAATCTGATAGGAAAGCTGCCTTGGCAGTGGTTTCCTCCCATGTGGCTGCCAGGAGACGGCTTCTGTCGGACGGCGCCCAGTAGGCATCAATTAGAACGCTGAAGGGTGCCATCCACTCACTTACAAACACATGCGGCATTTGGATGGATGGGAAGTTGGTGAAAAACAATCACGCAGGGCTGTGCAGTAAAAGCTCTTACTCACATGCAGACTTAAAAAAACAAACCACACACTTGAAAAAAAAAATCCTTTATTTATAATTATGCATAAAATATCATGTGTATAGCATTCAATATGAATTTGAAACAGCATAAATCAAAGAGTTAATTTAGTGTGCCTAAAATGAAATAATTCAAAACACATAGTTTTATAAACTATCATATATCATTTGTTTAGTTTAGTTTTTTCAGGAAAAGCAAAACATAATTTGGAGCTACTGTAGGTCTTCAGCAACATTAAGAAATTGCCTTGTGTTTGTAGGTTGTGTCCTCAAGTGGTCAGCAAAAAGAATTGCAAGGTTATGAAATTTCTGGAAATTTAATTTTATGCATAACGTGCCAGGTCATGGGGTGTTTTTTCGGTGTGCTGTTTTAATATCACCCCGTAAAAGTCACATTAACATTAGGAACAAAGAATTGCAAGAGCATCTTTCTTGTCAACAATTTTTTTCTGAATTTGAATATTTTTAATCTAATCAGGATAGCGGCGAAAAGCAATCCACTTAAAATGTAGAATTTGAAGACGTATGTTTTTTTTCTTGGTAGACGGAAAATTAAACCACTAAAATTTTCATTAATGTTTGTTTGATACATGAATAATATATTGTGGATGTTTTCCATCAACGGTGGCTCATCACGAATCAAATAAAAACAGCTAAACAGAAAATAAATTATTTTTCTTTAAATGATGTTTGAGAGGACAGCCAATCACTATTCCAAAATGGAATGAAGGATACATTGTCATTTCCACCCCTCCCATGTGGCCGGCGTTATGATGCATCAATCTCAGCTGCTTTGGCATTGACAGGATTAGCATTTAGGACACATGATAGAAAAACCATCTGTTACAGCTCTAAACCCTTTTAAATCCCCTGATCTGCCATTGACAAGTTTTAGAACTGCAATGAGATATACAGATTTCAAACAAAAGCATTTGAAAAAAAAAGTCAACAAATAAGCATTTTTTGTTATTTTATTGGAATTGACAAGCAGAAAAACATTGCATGCCTTCATTAGGAGGACATAGAGACGACTAGACTATTAATACGAGTTCTGGGAATGGAGTAGAAGAATGTGGCAGAAATCAATACTTTATTCCATTTGCATGTCTTTGATGGCACAGTGGAAGAGCCACAGATTAAGATTACTACTGACGGGTTGATCGTTAACACTCGTTCGTGAGCCGCCAGCACTCCCGCTCGTCTAACGCCTTAGGAAAGACAAGTGTTCTACATTGGCCTATTTAGGAGGGCAACGTTGTAAGAGCGTGTTAGCAAAAGGATGAACAATGTGCAAGATGATGCAAAAGTCAAAAAGTAAAAAGGAAGGAGAAAAGAATGATGTAGTACACGCATCCCATTGGATTATATTTGGAGTCTCTCAGGGTTTACTGCCCAGACCATAAAATATTGTTGACATGATTTTCAAAAAATGCGTTTTACCATTTATTACCACAATGGTAATGCCTATCATAGCAGGACACATGAAAAAGTCTAAAGGAAACAAACCCGGATGTATGGGTTGGAAATATGTCTTTGTTTTCGTCCATTTATGTAATAGCATATTGTGTCCAGCAGGGGGGCTGTTCATCTTGGTTACTCAGTTCAGTTAGTGTTGTTGATCTGTGAACAGAGACACACAGTGCTCTTACCGTGTCTGTAGGTTTTATTTTTTTTCTGTTAATGATTTAAGCACTTGTTTCAAACCATGAACTGAACTCAAGTGGATTGCTAACAACCAGGATAAATTACAGTAGACACATGTAAGCAATAACTCGCAGAAAGTTGCTCTCACATTTTTAAGAGAACGTTTATACTGACTGGCGCATTGGAATTAAAAATATATTTTGGACCCCATAATTTAGAGTAGAAGAAAAGGAGTTGGACCGACATTACAAGAGGGACTAGTATTTTGCTGTGACGCTAACAACAGCTAGCAAGTGGAAAGGCTTTCATCTTCATCATAAAGACTGATAAAGATAAAACTGCCGTGGAACCTACAGAGGAAGGTATGGAAGCTATGTTGGATTACGAACTATAAAGGATAATTGGTTTAACTAAAGCTAAGCTAGTCACAATAACTGGGAAAAGAACGAAATACTTGATTTGATAAGTTGGCTGTTGAGTTTGAGGCGCTATTAGGAACGTTTTACCAGCTGATTGTCTGTTATACTGTCGCAGCAAATAAGGTCAGAAGAGGACACAACCAGTAAATTTGAACCAAAGGCTAACTTGTTCGGAGACTTTATTGAATGAGTTAATGCTTGGATAAATGTATATAGATGCATGGAAGAAGCAAAAAAGTCAATAAAAGTCTTTCTTTCCGATAGCATATCAGTGGAAACATCTAAGAAGTCTCAAAAGCCAAAGGAAAGTTCTAGCTATTCTTCAAACTTGTCAGCGTCCTCTGCTGTATATACATGCTTGAAAACAGAATTGGAAAAGGCTGCGCTGAAACAGGACGCTAAGTTAAGCAGCATTGGAACAGGGAGCTGTAGCACTGGAAAGGGAAGCTAAGATTGAAGCAGTTAAAGCAGCTACAATGGAACAGGACGCAAATCTTGAAGCCGAAGCACTGGAATGGGAAGCTAAGATTGAAGCGGCAGCACTGGAATGGGAAGCTAAGATTGAAGCAGCTAAAGCAGCAGCAACGGAACAGGAAGCTAAGTTTGAAGCTGCAACACTGGAATGGGAAGCTATGCTTGAAGCAGCTAAAGAAGCAGCACTGGAACAGAAAGCTAAGCTTAAAGCAGCAGCATTAGAAGTGTTAGCACTGGAACAGGAAGCTAAGCTTAAAGCAGAGAAGGAAAAGCTTGATTTGCAGACCGCTTTTTTAGCTGCTGCTGACACAAGGCTCAAAGTGTTGCATATTCATGGTGAATCCAACACTTCACAAATGGCTGACAAAGGTTTTGTTGAGAATGTGGAGAATCCTGGAGCAGCAGTCCCATCATTTGCAATCCAAAACAACGATAATAAGACTCAAGAATGTGCAAACACTGAACAGCCAAACTGCTCAGTAACACATGAAGCAGGAAGTCACGTTACATCAGTGAGTTTGTGTACAATCGTGCAACAGCAAAATGATAATACAGAGTTGCTCTCCATTTTGCCAACAACTAATATTCCTGTCTTCAAAGGAGATCCCTTGGACTATAGACCCTTTATGATGGCATTGGAGTATGGCGTGGAGAGAGAAACTGAAAGCAACAAGGACCGCCTGTACTATATGATGCAATACACAGACGGTCGGCCCAGAGAGGTCATAAACAGTTGCCTAAACATGGGACCTGACCAAGGATACCATGCAGCAAAAACACTTTTGAAGGAACATTTTGGTAAAGCTCACACTATCTCTGCAGCATACATCAATAAAGCTTTGAACTGGTCTTCAATCAAGGAAGAAGATGGCGAAGCTCTGGTGTCACTTGCCTTGTTTCTCACCACGTGTTTGAGCGCAATAGCAGAGTTGGATTACATGAAGGAGTTGGATATTGCCACTAACATTCGAACCATCGTATATAAACTTCCTTACGAAATGAGAGAAAAGTGGCGGACGTTTGCAGATGATATTAAGCGTAAACAAGGTAGAATAGCCAAGTTTAAGGATCTCGTTGAGTTCGTCCATACAGAGACTAAAATCATGATAGATCCTGAATATGGTGACCTCGATTTCAAGGGAGAATCCAAGCTTTCAGTAAGCCTCATGTCAGAACAGAGGCAAGATAAGACCATTTTCACCAAAACTACCACACCCAGTGCTTTCACCGAACCCTGTCTCTTCTGTCAAGGTGAACACATCATGGAACAATGTAGGAAAATAAAGAAATCCCAGCATTAGGATAAAATTGAATTTCTCCTGAGGAAGGAACTCTGCTTCAGCTGCTTGCAACAAAGGACACATGAGCAAGTTCTGCCAGGAGAAACTGATGTGCGAAGTTTGTTCATTCACTCATCCAAGCCTGTTGCATATAAATAGAAAGGATAAAGCTACGTCTGAGGAAGAATCGGAAGAGGACAGTGAAAGGTGCGGTGCTCAACGACTTTGTGGAAACAAAAAATGAAAGCTGTGGTGAGAATGGGGCCGGCGACACGGACAGGATCCTTGACATTGCCCCATATGCTTTCCTGGGTCCAGACTGTACGAAAAAAGCTTATGGATAAGATCAGTCTGCGCGGGAGAAAAATAGACAACAACCATGGTTGGACCTCAAATCAAAGCAGAAATAGATCTGTTGATTGGGACAAATGTGCCGAAAGCATTGGAACTGGAAGAGGTTGTCAGGAGTGTGATGCTTGAAGAGGGTCTTCTGCCCAGATTTAGTTATAAATAAAGTTTTAATTTACTTATTTCCTCAGTAGAACTTATATCTGTGGATGTGTCTTTGTAAGTGCTGTCGCAATTTCTGCTCGTGTCTTCATGTCTGAAGGACCTCGTCTGTTTCCACATCAATGGGCCAGCGTCTGTGGTTGAAGTCAATGTATATTGGATGATATGCTGTAAAAGTCTTATCTACTTCCGGCTGTCGTCATGTGTATTGAACTCAGGGCTGGGGGCTGAGGATTTGGGAGTTTTATGATACTGCTTTTCAAGATAGTATAAGAATGCTGTGAGTCCGCTGTAACTACACACTTGCGAGAGGACTGCAGCCATTTGTCTGTAAACTTGCTTGTGTCCGGAATATTCTGTAAAATAAATCCTTCGAAGGACCTGTTCACCAATCTTCAGTCTGTATTCAGAAAATCAACATTCTCTCTACCCGATCAACAATGAACACGCGGAAGACAAAGATAGTCTTCTAACATGCTGTAAAAGCAAACCTTGAATGGGTAGTATGTATGGCAAGTGTTATGTCAAACTGAATATCCTTTGCCAGACTGGATGGACTATGGAATCAACAATTTAAATGTGACTTTTTCTGAAGTTAGTCAGAAAGAACATCTGGGGATGGAAAGAGTGTGTTCAGTTAGTTCATGGTGTGTGTGTCGGAGTGTGTCTTACTGTAAGCTATTTTTTTCAGTTAACAATAAAGCAGTTTTTTCAAAGCATGGACAGGCTCAGTAGATGTGCATAAGCCATGACTAGCAACAGGAAGTCGGCCATTTTAGCTGAAGGCAAATTCCCGACATCGTACTTCTCTTTTGGGGGAATTCCTAGATTTGCTTGTATCAAAAACCAGCTAATTGGTATTTGTAACACTCTGAATTTTGATGCCCATGTCAGTGGGTTTTGGTGTCAATCTGGCAATGTGAGTACTTGCCATGAACAAGGGGGTCTGAGTGCCCATCCATCGCTGCCAATGTTATTGTTAGCAGAAATGAAGGTTTACTACGGCGAGTTTTTACTTACATACAATATAGGGGATAAATCATGAATGGAGTAAAATGGGAACCTCACTTCATTTAGCCGGAGAAATAATCATAGGCTTTGTGTAAGGGCAGGATTGATGGAATTTGGGTCATTGGTGAGCATGTATGGGGGGGGGGCAACCTTTGCCCTTGATTTAGCACATTGACCCTCTTGGATACAAAAGGCCACACTGTACAATGTTATTCAGTGTTTTAAGCATGACCTCACACACGCACACACACGTTTGCTCCTTGCCTCACCTCTAACCCATTACATTAAATTTCATTTTATGTGGAAGAATTACTTTAAGAACAACTGGATTAAATCCTACCATGACCCGTCATGAACAGTCAGCCTTTATTATACTGTGTATTATACTGTATTATACTGAGTGAGGAACCATTCGCCTCATAAGCAGCAGACTTCCTAACCAGAAGTCCACAAGTTTACTTTTTTTCAATCAGCAATCTTAGCTACTCTGATTTAGAAAGTTGTAAAACTCAAGACTAATTTAAAAAGACCACTTAAATGGATCTTCAAAGATTAAACATAATTTTGAGGAATTCACTCATTGTTAAATAGAATGAAAGAAAAGTATCTCATGTCAATATATAATGAATTATTGTTAAATCGATAAGTAATTTTAATTGATTTTGAAAAATGAACACCCTGTATGCAGTTAAAATTTTGAATTCATTATTTCACGGTGGTGTTATTCATCACTTTTCTATACTTCATTAGGGTTGTGGGTGAATTTGAGTCTTTCAGCTGATTAATAAGAGCAAAGGGCAGAAATAGTATAGTGATAGATGAAGATGAAAAAAAAATGAAATTACAAGTTATCACATCAAATTGCGTCATTTTATTAGCCTAAAAAAAATAAAGCACACAATAGTGCCATAGCATTTGCGGTTCCTCACGATTCACAAACAAGTCCACCCGGATATTTTTAATTGTTGTTTCTCCATGATGTACCTTTGGAGCTGTTCTGGTTTACATTTCTACAATGTTTTGTTACATTTGGTTTGTCATGTATAATATCATTACTTGTTTATGTAAGTTTTTGCTTGCTGTTACCTCATGATTCAAAACGAAAAATGCCTTAATTGATCTAAAATTTATGCTGTGACATTAGAGAAATGTAAAAATCACAATATTTTTACATCAACATTGGCGGGAACAGTTTTAAACTTTTTTTTTAATAACGGCTATAAACGTCAAAAATTAATTTGAACTATTTCTATTTTCCACTTTTGTTAACAATAATATGAAAACCTAGAATTTTTTTATTGTACATTTAGAACAGATATGAAATTTGTGATTAATCGCAAGTTAACTAGTAAAGTCATGAGATTAATTACGATTGAAAACGCCTGACGCCCCAAATTTTTTTATAATATTTTCTTTCCTTTTTTTTAAATTCATTTACTGCCGTTGACGGCTATAAACGTCAAAAAATAATTTTAACTATTTCTATTAGTTTTAACATTTTGTTTCCACTTTTGTTAACAAGAGTATAAAAACCTAGAATTTTTTTTGTTGTACATTTTGAACAGAGATAACATTTGTGATTAATCATGAGTTAACTCGTGAAGTCATGTGATTAATAACAATAAAGAAAGATAACCGCCTCTTGCCCCTAATTTTTAATTATCTTTTTTTTTAAATGAATTTATGGAAGTGAATGAGTTAATAAACTGTAAGTACAAACAAACCAACAAAGGCAGGAGCAAAACAAGCGCGCGCACACATGCACACAGAGATAATGAAATCAGGTCTGATTGTGCCCCAGATACTGAGGAATATCTCAAATATAATAATCATATGTTGGATTACGGCTCCATATCAGCTCTTGTGTGTTCAAGGGAAGCACCCGCCCTTGATATCAACAGGATCAGTGGATTAATCACAGTGAGACACACAGATGGTCAGACAGGCAAAATTAGAAAAATATGCAATATGAATACATTTGTCCCACGTAATACCAAGTGTGATTCATCTATCATGGGGATGTAATGGCTTGATACATTGGTGTACTTAGCAGAGAGACAAAGTTAATTTCTTTATAGGCCAAACATTCTCACTGATATTGCGCTCCGCAGTATAAACGATTCTTCTGGGAATATTACGTGAATTAAATGAAAGCCATCTATCTAGTGAGCAAAACAGCCGTGTGCATTAATTCATTTGTGCGCGGCGCTCGGGGAGTGCCTGACACGTTATATATCGTTTCATACAGGAATACGTACCGTACGTTTGCATTAGCGCAAAGTCAAGAACGGGACCTTGCATCAATTGATTTCGCAGTGTTTTTATGAATTACTTGAGCGGTGAGAGGCCCTTACCCCTGAGAGAGAAAAAATAAAAAGATCAAATAAACCTTTAATTTTCATCTAAACTGTACTTAAATGTTCTGTACTGGATTTAATGTTGAAGCCACTGTAACGTTATGTATAGTTTAAAACTTGTACCCCACCTCTCGTCCAAGGTCCCTAATTAGGGGGCAAGCCCAATAGAAAATGGATCTATCACCAGTCTGTGTTATTTTACCCGACAGAGCCCTCTGCTGTATCTAGTGGGGCACTTCCCCTCCTTGCCCATATTGCGCAATCAACCCAAGGAGTCCTTTGCATTTCGTGTCATCGTCAGACTTCAGTAAAGAGGAAAGGTGAAATTGTAATCTACGCCACAGGTATTCCCCATTGGCCAGTGGGGGGCCCCTGTTTCCTGCGAAATGTCCACGGGTGCGCCATCTGGCACAATAACAGATGACAGGTAGCGGCAATAGGAGGAAGCAGGATTGCTTTCACACTAACACACAACAGCGTTATTGACACGCAATTGGCTTTATGTTTCAACAAGAGACGACTATTAACAGGAACGGGCGCTGGAAAAGGAGGGAAGGAAATGTGTGTACGTGTGTTTTGTGTGTGCACTACATAGCTGTACACCTTTTTACAAGGGTTTTTCAGCATTTTCATAAAGTTCTCAGGACATATCCCTTGCGCTAAAAACGCAGCTGATCCTGATTCATATATGCCACTTCTGTATTACCTTTAAATGGGAAGTTGTTTTGTGGAAAACACTACTTCACTTTTATATTTTTATGCAGGATCATGAGTGATCAGCGGTAACAATGAATACGCAGAGACTGATATACTGTGCTAGAACAAATGTGCCTTTTATTCCCCGCAAACAGCAATCAACACACTTCAACGCTAAACAGCATAATCTGATCATCATCAGCGCTTACCTTGGCACTAGACCGGAGAGCCGACGGTCCGGGTAGAACGAGCTGCTTAACGGCTGGGCGATCGTACGTATCCCACAGCTGACTCTACCCACACCGTGCGCCGCTCCGTCTTTTATTCGTTAACAAAAAGTTGTGAGCGTGAGAAACCGGGCTGGCCAAGCCCTCTCCCAGGCACCCTCGAAAACATGTTTCCGAAGCAGGGAGGACTATAGTATAAACAAGGAAGAGTTCCCAGGTTGATTTCGCCCTTTATTCACAAATTGTTGGGCACCTGGATTCGTACAACAGTTCAGGACAACAACATATCCTTATATAAGAGGTTACATGAGGACATATCAAACCATGGTTATTTTCCCTTCAGAAGTCAAAACCCGAAAAAATTTGCTTGTAATATGATGTATGCACCCCAAGAATAAACACGGCATTTTGCTTAACATTGCGTTTTTGAAGGCGGCCATTTTGCCACTTGCTGGCGACTGAAAATGACATCACAGTTGCTCATGGGCTCAGGTAATGACCAATTATGGCATCAGCGAAAATTTTTTATTTTGCATCGACTAACTGTCTAGAAGAAACAATTATGACTGGTATTTATTTGGATAAAGTTTGTTCAAAAATTCGCCAAAAATTGCTGTTTTAAAACTAAAACCGCAAACTCCACAATGATTTTTTGTGCATCCTGTTATGATCAATAATTTTCGAGCATGTTGATGCTGCACTCGAGCATGGTTAGAAGTCGAATATATCCGAGTTGGTTTTTCCCAGTTCCGACCTGAAAGCGTTCGAGGCGAAAATAAATAACCAATATGGCGGATGGTGATAAATTGTTTTTTAATTTTGGTCCTCAAAACTCATGTTGACCTCCAGCACTTACCGTCTCGCAATATTGCTTCATTTATTGTTTTTATCTTATTTCATAAGCAGTCGTTCACCGTATAAATTCATGCAGGGAGATAGTAGTTACGTGAAGTTATGTTGAATATTTATGAATTAAAAAAAAACATGTACGTTGTGTTACGTGAAGTTATGTCGAATATTTATCGAGTTTTATACTCCAGTAAATTGTGTTTTACCATTCACGGTCTGTGTTTCCAAAGGAGTCGCCATTGTAGAGTGACATCACTTGTAGTCCGTCGGGGAAGTCAGGAGTTCAAAGGGACGTTCCCGTACACACTTCCTGGTTTGAACTCGGAAAAGTCAAAATTCCGACCATCCTCGAATGCAGCATGAGGCCCACGGTATAAGCTATTCATTTGTCCTTCAAAAAATTATTTGTTTCAATTTTTTATTGAATCAGAGACAACACAAAACTTGTTGATATGAAAAGGGAAATTCCCTCATTTGTTCAAACGTGCTTTCTAAGCTGTATCGTTCGAAAGCATCATTTTTATCTTCATGAAAGTTTGTTAAGCTTTCCATAAAACTGGGAAAAGGACAACAAAGCGATTCCAATTTTTGTTGTCTAGGAAGTTGAAGACTATCGCTCAGAAAGATTTTCAAAGCCCCGCGATGCTTGGAAAATATTCGTCTTTAATGAGTGACAGGAAAACGATTTCCCCCGCGGATGAATGGGTATCATTTCGGAAATGTCTCTTCCATCCATCCATCTATGTATGCCCCCCCCCCCCCCCCCAAAAAAAAAACATTTCCTCAATTAAGAATTAACAAAGCACAACTATTAAAGCTTCACAACAACAAACAGAAGCTCCCCGTCAAATAGGACGCCAGCCCATTTTTTTCAGTGCCTTGCGTCACATCGCGTTCCATTTCCATCCCGGTCGAAGCATTGCTCGTGAATACCAAATTGAATTACTCACAAAAATTCATCCGAGGCATCCGGTGAAAAAGAAATGCTGAAACATTTTGAATATTTCACAATTACTAAAAGCAATCCCAGGTAGTCATTCATATTTCATGCCGGCGTCCTCACCACCTTGGTGTATCTCCGAGGCTAATTTGTCTCTGATGTGAGTAAGACATCAATATTTAAATTTCTTTAAAGATTGCACAGGCAAAGCCCATGATGTCTCCCCCAGGGAAGTCACATACAAACAGAATGTTTGCTTGTCTTCGACAGGGACGGACGTCTTTTTACACAGCAAACAATTCTTGTAAGGTGACAATGAAAGTGAAGTATAACAGGAAGTAGTTAAGCAGAATCAAACCAGATTTTGGACCAGGGGTATCAAACTCATTTGTGGGTCACTTATGTTCAACTCATTCACTCGCAGCCATTTTCACTAAAGCAACCCTCTTCGCTCCCGACTGTTTTTACTGGATTTTGACAGATTTTGCAAGGATATTGTGTTCTATTGCTATAAAAACCATGGAACATACCAAAAGAAAGATTAGTCTCTTCTTTTATCAGAAAAAAAAAGTATATTTCTGTTTCTGTTTTACAGCAGTTAGCATTAGAAAATAGCTAAGTTTAAAACAGTGGGGGAAAGAACTTTTTGTAACATGGCCCTGATTGATCTCTTATACTCTGCTGCCACCTGCCGGCCGTTTTTGTAATAACTACCATTGTTTCATGCATTATCTTCAGTTCAGAGGCTGCATCAAAGCCACCTGTATGCTCTAGCATTAAAAAAAAAGTCATTAAAAAAAAACTATAAATATGTCTTTGCTTGGTAATATTTAAAATGAAACGTATTTATACGTTTTTGGGAGCAAATTAGTTAATGGTCTCACTGTATTATTACATATACACAACAAATTGATTGGTTACTAGTTTTGAAATAGGTTGACATACATTATTTACTTTGGCGAGCCACATAAAATAAGTCGGGTCGGATCTGACCCCCGGACCTTGATTTTTTTTTTTCAATATTGGCTTTTGCTCAAAGAAAATGGGATTACAGTGGACCCCCTTTCGGCAATCACGGATTTACCTATTCAGATTTTTTTTCCTTTTTTTTCTTTTCTTTTTTTTACTGTGTTTTGAGAAAAACACTTTCTGACTGAATATACTTGCTTTTTGAAAGATTTTTTGGGGTTGGAAAAAAAAAATCATATGCTTGCCCCGGTCCCTATTCCAGACAAATAGTGATCGGAATTAAAAAGCAGTATGGCCAATAAGCGGGTAGCTCATTTGCCACACAGTTCTGAGGTTCTGGGTTTGAATCTCTCTTCCAGCTTTCGTGTGTGATTCACTGAAAACTCAAATTGTCCGTAGGTGTGAATGGGAGCGTGACTGTTTATATGTAACTAGACCACTCATACTCAGATCGGCGGGATTACTGCAATCTCAGTCTTCTATAAACTTGAGATTCTGAAAAAGTTGATCTCCTCGACTTGCTGGCAATGAGTGCAGGCCTACCCCCGTGTCCTACAAACACACACAAATCATTTACACGCTGTACTCATCAAAGGCAACTTTCCCTCTTCCCCCCCGCTGAGGCCTGACGTAGAGCTTCCAAATCAACATCCCTTTTCGACGAATCTCCGCCGGTGCCAAGGATGCGATGCATTTTTTAAATACAGCTGTTGACCTATTATCGCGGTACCACCAGAGACCCCCGGTACCCCCTCTCTTCTGTAGAATGGAGTGCGTTAGATGCATCAGTGTTTACAAGGCACGCTTGAGGGGAAACAGAATGCTTGCCGTTAAACGAGGCAATCGGGCTAATGTCGCTACGGGCCTGGCGCGCCAAAAAAACAAATTGTCAGTCAAATGGCGCCATTCTTTGATTCGGTGACACAACGCGCAACAATGATTACCCCGCAGTGTTAAACTCCTCCTGTGTCTTGCCGGCATCATAAATAAAATATGCTTGAGATAATGGATTTATACTCAATAATTCATCATCCAGTGATATAGTGTGCGTCGCCGGGTTCTGTAACACAGCGCTTAGCCAAATTAAGTTATCATGAAACAGATTTATTGACAGCTCGTTGCAGAGTTCATTTACTCAGCAGCCATTGCTTAATTACTCCCGCGAACGCAGAAACAAACAATGGCGAGTGCCGACAGACTGATTCGAAACCACTCACTGTCAAGAGACCCAAGAAAACTCTGCATTTTTCCAGCTTTTTTCAATGTCTTCATTCAGTATTATTGCCATCGACACGGATTGAGGGATGAATTTGACCTGGAATTTTTCCATTTTGCTTTTCTATGTAAAAGACATTTGCACGAAATACGGGATTGGTCAAGTCAACCTGACAATTATACATTATTATACAACAGTTCTCCACAGGCCCTAAGCATAGGCGAACTAGGCGGTCGCCTAGGGCGCCATCTAGTGGAAGGGGGGCGCCAAATAGCAAAAAAAAAAAAGACGGCTATAGACTATTTCTATTAGTTAAACATTTTTTTCCACTTTTGTTAACAAGAGTGTGAAAACCTAGAATTATTTTTATTGTACATTTAGAACAGATATAAAATTTGTGATTAATCGTGAGTTAACTAGTGAAGTCATGCGATTATTTACAAATTAAAAAATTTTAATCGCCTGACGCCCCTAATTTTTTATAATCTTTTCTTTTTAAATCACATCAGGTGAATAAATATTTTCATTGTAATTAATCACATGACTTCAATAATTAACTCACGATTAATCGCACATTTTCTAGCTGTTCTAAATGTAAAAAAAAATTTTTTTAGGTTTTCATACTTTTATTAACAAAAGTGGAAAAAGTGGAAAACTAATAAAAATAGTTCAAATTATTTTTTTACGTCTATGGCAGTGAATGAGTTGACAATGAAATATTTTAAACGTTAGCTTACAAAGACAACTGAGAACGACTGAACACAAATGCACAGGCTACAAGCTGCAATTAGTGAAACTTCATTGTGTCCAAATGTTATAACTTACCTTCCAAGATGACATAATGTCTGTTTTAGGTCAAGTAGTTTGGAAAATAAATTACCCACAAAAAAATGCGACTTATACTCCCGTGTGACATATGTATATTTTTTCTACCTAATTATGCATTTTTGGCATAGTGCGACTTATACTCAGGAGCAACTTATTATCTGGAAAATATGGTACTGCAACTTGAACTGCCCGACATGGAATGTGGAGGGCTGCCCTGTCCTGTCCTGTCCTGTCCTGTCCGATGAGTGTATGATGCCATATGCTCATTCAGGGTCATCCAGCACATCAACAACTCACGTCATTAATAATGAGGGAGGGGCTGCTTCTTCCAGGAATGCCAACAGGGTGCAAGCCGCTCGTGACCATGAATTGGACAAACTGGAAGTAATGCCGGGTCAAATCATTGGGCTCCAGCTGGCTCGGTATCTTCAGGCTCGCTTGTTTGACCCCCGTCCAGCTGAACAGACCTCAGGCCTGGGTGTCAGACTGACACCCCCCCTATCCTTGTCCCTGGCTCATCACTGCGGTCCTTTGGCTTCTGCCAGGACTGGGACATATTCTTTGATGGACCATCAAACCAGTGCTGATCAGTCCATATGGCGGATTAACAAATATGGCAAAAATGTCTCCCAAACAGTCTTGTTTGTGCAAGAAATAACTCGGGGGTTGGCAAACTTTTGTGCTCAAAGGCCACATTTGGTTAAAGCTTCGCAGCACATGCATTTAAAAGTTAATTTAAATAAGAAAATAACTCAATTTTTTTTTTATTGTATTATTTATACTTACATCAGTTACAATTTTGCTGTCACGACTCCGAAACCTCATTCAGTGTCGGTAGGTTAGGTAGCATTCATACAGAACAGTGACGTGACATAATGGCTACCTGGGACTGTGTATTAGGTGTTAACATTAAATATAGATCAGCTCCACTTGAGTTTAAAGTGTGCCGTCTGAGCAGCAAAATGAAATTCAACATCTAAATACATGTATGCAAAATAAATAAATAAATAAAGCAAGAGTTGATCAAAACATACAGATGGTGGGTTCGAACCTGAAGAAAACAATTTACATGCAAATCAAAATCTTATTGTCTCGCCTTTTGTCTGCGGAATTGCACTCATACGCACAAAGGCATTCAATTGCAGTTGGGCCCAACTTCTCTCACAGGTGTTATTAGAAAAGGCATGCGTGCATTTAATAGGCGGCCGTTCTGACATTCCGGGTTCTGCGAGGAATAAAGTGCCACTTAAAGGAGACGGCACACATGGAATAAGTGACAGGCTGTATGTTGTCCGTTTAACAAACGCTTCACTCCACAAAATTAACTACGTAACCCGGTTTAAGGGAAAAGAGATTGCTTTGTATGATACATCACCAAATCCTGTTTGGGGAAAGCATCTGTCAAAAGTGCTTCAGCTCGCTCTATTAGAAAATCCGAGCTTGCTGTTGTGCGTTTGCACTAATCTGCCGCAAGAGCGGAAACAAAGGGATGTCAAACGGAGATGGACTTAATTCGAAATCTATGGCGGGGATCTCAAATTCAATGGAAGAGACGCTCCGGGGGCCTTGATTTAGAGGTGCAAGGCACACTTTGACCACCAGAGGGCAGTGAAGTCACATTAAAAAAAATGCTTCACAGGAAATCGCCTTGATATCTACTTTCAGTTTTTTCACTACTTCCGAAATTCCGGCATTACAATGATCACACATAATGTGTATTTTAATAACTTGATATTATTTATCAATAGGGAATCTCATAACGTGGCACTGATTCCAAGATGCGCTCTATTCTGATGTCAATCTTGTTGAACTCAGAACAGTCAAATCATTTTGTTTCATGTTTAAGATTTACATCAAACAGTACTCTACCAGTTAAAACAAATTTTGAAACACTTTCTCTAAACTTGTAGCAGTGTTCAAACGTTTTATTGGTAATATAGATATTGATTATATGGATTTGTTTTAATATAACAATTACATGTATTTACGTTGAGATTCAAAAGTAGAGTAAGTACTATATTATTATTATTATTATTATTATTGTTATTACTTGTCAGTGGATAGCTCAAGACTAGGGTTTTTAATTTTGACTTCTCCCACTCTCTACCACCAGATGTCCCTATTTGAGCATTTTACATAGTTGCTCGTCTTCAACGCCAGATGTCGCTGTTGATTTAAAAACAAAAAAAACGTGGCGCTGATATTGGGGTTTAAACAAAAGCATCAACACAACTTTTAAGACGCTTAACGTTAAGAAAAGGGGGCGGGAGGGGGGTGTGTTTTAGTAGACGATTTGATAAAGCTGCAAATTATTTTTTTTACTCAAGGACTATAATAAAACATTTACTTAGAAAATGGAGATACTCATAATGACAAATACTGTTGTAATGCTACATGGTCATATTTTTTTTTTACGAGTGCTGTTACTATTATTAGTTGTACTTTCCCTTTGAGAGCAGCTTTGAATTCTAATTGGACGGTACTGCCTTGTTTGTCTGCAATGAGAGATGAGTAAAAACACTGAATGCAAAAAGTGCAATACAAATATATGTTGCATGGTTCAATCCTTATTATGTGCATCATACATAAGAGCCTGGTTTCACAACCAGCTTGTTACGTGCTTAAGAATGGTGCAAAATCCTTCTGTAATGCAATGCATTTTGTTACATTATTGTTTGGAAGGCATTACAATTCTAAGTAATGAATAAATAATAGTATAAAAAAAATACAAGCAATGCAGCATTTTTAAATTAGAATAATTCTAAGACTCTGGATAAAATGCTTATGGGCTGGATCAAGGAACTTTGTCCGCCCCTTAGATCATCATGCCTCCCACTTTCAGCTCAGCTTTCTTCGAGGCTTCAAGGCTGCGCAGAAAGGAGGAGGGGAAAAAAGTGCCTGTGTAAGCAAAAAATGAGAAAGTTGTGAGAGCTTGAGGTGAAAGGAAAAAGGAAAAACTGCAAAAGAGCAGAAGCGACACACACGGGGAGACCTTTGAGAAACTTGGAGCAACTTTTTTTTAAAGGCTTTCAAAATGGGTTTAGTGTCCATTTTTGTGAGTGTGTTTTTGCTTCATTTCATCAACTTTGAATCGACATTTGCTGCCCCTTCTCCTATCATCAAATTTCCCGGAGATGACACTCCCAGGACAGACAAAGAAGTTGCACTGGTAAGCTTTTTTTTTTATCTTCTTTCACAATAAAAGTCATTTTATTTTTGCAAATTTGAATCAAATGTCCACATACTTTCTCCCACTTTTTTTTTAGCGCTACCTGAACAAGTTCTATGGGTGTCCGCAAGACAGATGCAACCTGATGGTGCTCAAGGACACCTTGAAGAAAATGCAAAAGTTCTTCTCCCTGCAAGAGACTGGCGAGATTGACCCCAAGACTGTGGAGATCATGAAGAAGCCCCGCTGCGGCGTGCCAGATGTGGCCAACTACAACTTCTTCCACAGGAAGCCATTGTGGCAGAAGAAAGACATCTCCTACAGGTCAGACCGTGGACTTTTGTTCCTTTATTAACATCTTTGAATGTTGAACGTGGAACCTAAAAATATTCAAAGGGATTATAGTATTAACATGATGAGAAATGTTCCAATTCTAAAATACTAATGGTTTCTAAGCTAAAACTGGACACATTACAGCAACTTTGTCATTTTTGTTCTTTTCTCTTCAAAGTTAACCTAATCAATTAACTCCATAAATGTTCTAAGATGAAGGCTAAAATGTTGTATAGCAAAACTTGACAAAAACAATGACAAAATGTCTGAAATAACAACTACGATCATCTCACTCATTACCTTTGAGTGCAAAGACAAGCAGAAATAAAAACCAAGATTGCTAAACTTGATGATCTGTAATCTGTCATTTAAGATAAAACAGCATTGAATTTGAAAAAAACAAAAACGTCCTCAAGGCTAGTAGTTAGCATGGTTGGAGCACAATTTCAGCAATCAAATTTTTTTTTTTTACGTGCAGCTAATGTAAATACGTTTAATATAATACAACCGCAACAATCAAGGATATCCAACAAAAGAAATATTTTTGAAATCTGTGTTACTTAAGAGTAGTAAACTAAAATGTAATCATTGTAACATGGGTTTACCAGCGTCGCTAAATCAAAAGCAAGTCTAAAGCGAGATAGCAACTTGAGCAACAAAAGCACTTAACTAAGAAATATATTTTCCTATATTCAGGGACTATTCATAATGACAAAATGATCAAATGCTAACACTAAAGCCGTTGATATGCTAACATGTAGCAAGATGGTAACTACAAAACGTCCAAAAAGGCCGCTCGCATGTCGCACTCATTCTTTAACACAAAAAAAGCCTGATCTAGAATTTGTTCACATATTCAAGCGGACCTCAGCTTGGCCCTGTTTGAACCTACACCCCTCACCCCAGTTTAACAGCCCCTCCCTCAACATTCCCAACCCCCCCCCTGACCATCCACTGGGCCATGACACTGTTTTTCTTACTTGAACCAGCATTCTTATGCAGTACTGTCAGGTCTTGTTTTTGGAGGTTTACAAAATGGTCACTTGGTTTATCCAGATGTGCTTACGTCCCAAATCATCTGCTGCCTGCTGCAGTTTACGCCGCATGAATGATTCACACCCATGTTATTAGTCAGCAAACCCCCCCCCCCCTCCAGCCAAATTCTTCCACAATCTATGTTGTTTTGACGTTGTCATTGCTTCTTTCTGAAACGACTTCCCGCGCCACAGAATCCTTGGTCACTCTCCAGATCTGGACGAGGAAGTCATCAACGACGCATTCTTCAGAGCCTTCAAAGTGTGGAGTGACGTCACGCCGCTCTCGTTCACTCGCCTTATGGACGGAGAGGCAGACATTATGATCAATTTTGGCCGTAATGGTATGTCAACAACAAATGCAAGTACAGTGGTTTCACAGTTGTTACCATTTTTAAAAAGGAACTAATAAATGCATTCATTGTTAATTCTACATTCATTTTCAAGGCAGATTTTTGGGAAAAAATAGACAAACATAAAATTCATCTTTTTTTTTGGTTATGTATTAAAATTTCCATTACTCAGTGCCAGTAGCGCTTAAGCAAATTCTAGCTATTAGGGAGAAAAATTCTAAGTGTTATCTTTAACTCATTCACTGCCATTGACGGCTAATTTGAACTATTTCTATTAGTTTCACATTTTTTTCTACTTTTGTTAACAAGAGTATGAAAACCTATAAAAAAATGTACTGTACATCTAGAACAGATATAAAATTTGTGATTAATCTTGAGTTAACTAGTGAAGTCATCCCTAATACAAAAAAGAAAAGGAAAGATTAATAATTAAAAAAATAATAATTGTAATTAATTGCATGACTTCAATAGTTAACTCACGATTAATCACAAATTTTATATCCGTTCTAAATGTACAATAAAAAAATTCTAAGTTGTCACACACAAAAAAATGTGAAACTAATAGAAATAGTTCAAATGAATGTTTGACGTCTATAGCCGTCAATGGCAGCGAATGAGCTAAAAAGAGACCAAAACTATGCTAATACTCCAAAAAGGTTAAAGAACAGCTTAAAATTTACTTTGGGGGTACCTTTTTTAGGCGTTTTTGGTATAAAAAAAATTGCAGGAATTATATAAATACAAGTATTGAAAAGCGGGTATTCATTACAACTATTACAACTAGGAGAGTTGGTTAGCCGAAAACATTTATCGTACCCGATTTCCCTTCTATGCCTGAATACCACTATTAACTCATTCACTACCATTGACGGCTATAAACGTCAAAAATTCATTTTAACTATTTCTATTAGTTTAACATTTTTTCCACTTTTGTTATCAATAGTATGAAAACCTAGAACATTTTTTATTGTACATTTAGAACATATGAAATTTGTGATTAATCACGAGTTAACTAGTGAAGTCCTGCGATTAATTACGATTAAAAACTTTAATCGCCTGACGCCCCGAATTATTCATAATCTTTTCTTTTTTTTTATTCATTCACTGCAATTGACGGCTATAAACATCAAAAATTTATTTTAACTAATTCTATTTGGTCAACATTTTTTTCCCCACTTTTGTTAACAAGAGTATGAAAACCTAGAATTTTTTATTGTACATTTAGAACAGATGTAAAATTGTGATTAATCGTGAGTTAACTAGTGAAGTCATGCAATTAATTACAATAAAAAAATGTAATTGTCTCTTCGCTTTAATATTTAATAATCTTTTTTTTAATGAATTTATGGCAGTAAATTAGTTAATGCCTTAACTCTAATAGATGCTTGATACTTGTCGCAGTTGCTAATCAATGCATTAGTGACTCTCGCTTTAATTGATACTGCGCCCTAATTAATTTATTGCGTGAAATTAAAATATTAATGCCTTACCTCAAATAGATGCCTCATCCACAACTCCCCTAACACAGACTGTGCAGCGCAGTGAACATGGCACCCGTGAAGCTAAATTTTACCGCGGAGTTTAATCATTAGTCATGCAATCAATTCAATTTAGGAGTCCAGAAAAAAAAGTGACTCAATCTTACAAACCATCAACAATGCATTACATACAGTGTTAAGCAAATGAGTCATTTTTGTATAATGTTTGTAATGTCAACCACCATCAATAGGCCAACGTTCCAATCCTGATGTATTGCATTATAAACTGTGTCATCAACAGAACACGGCGATGGTTATCCATTTGATGGCAAAGACGGCCTCTTGGCTCACGCCTTTGCCCCCGGACCAGGAATAGGCGGCGACTCCCATTTTGACGACGACGAGCAGTGGACGCTGGGAGACGGCCAAGGTAAAACTTTGCCAACTTTGCCAATTTGCGGCAAAGTACAACTGACATGCACATTATAACGGCATCCATTCGACGCCAACAAATGTAATTGTATGAACTTTCTGGCACCGCTGCACGGACAAATCCTTCGCCAATATGGAAAGTGAACCCCAGAGTTGACCCAGATGTGTTTGAAACCTGTTGGTTTTCTTTCCAACAGTGGTGAAGGTGAAGTTCGGCAACGCGGATGGAGAGTTCTGCAAATTCCCCTTCTCGTTCCAGGGGACCGAATACAACAGCTGCACGTCTCAGGGCCGCGACGACGGCTTCTTGTGGTGCTCTACCACTTACAACTTTGACGACGATGGCAAATATGGCTTCTGTCCTCATGAACGTAAGTGCTGACACAAAGTAGGCTGAGAGGTTTTGCCAGGAAAAAAATGTTTTTTCTGGTGGAATCCTTGTGGATTTCTTTCCAAACTTTTTGCCCCACTTAAGGAAATTGCGCTTTGTCAAGCATGTCATTTATCTGTGTTGTTGGTTTGAATTTACCTATCACTCTTAACTCATTCAAACCCAAAAACTTGTAAACACGTTTTTTAATACTTTGTCCTTCACTCCCAAAAACGTATTTACACGTTTTTTATGGGGGGGTTCTTTTTCTATGCAAGAGCAAACAGAAGGCTTTAAAGCAGCCTCTGACTTAAAGCAATGGTAGTTTTTACAAAAGAACGGCCAGCAGGTGGCAGTAGAATATAAGAGATCAGCCAAGGCCATGTTGCAACAAGCTCTTTTTGTCAAGTGTTTTCACCAGGAATGTGAATATTGATGAAACTCAGCTATATTTTCATGCTAATTGCTGAAAGCTGGAAATAGATGCAAAATAGATCAACAAGGGCCATGTTGAAAAAAGCTAATTTACTCACATTTCTAAATAGATTTGTGAATAATGATGAAACTTAGCTATATTCTAATGCTAATTGCTGAAAAACATAAACAGATAGAAATATACATTTTTTCCTGATGAAAGAAGAGACTCTAATCTTTCTTTTGGTAGGTTCCATGTTTTTATAGCAATAGAACAGAATATTCTGTGGGCCTTGCAAAATCAGTCAAAATCCAGTAAAACAGCCGGGAGCGAAGGGGGTTGCTTCAGTGAAAATGACTCGGAGGGAATTCGTTAATACACCACAGGACAATCTTTCAGGATAATTTCATGTCTAAGAAATGGGCTTTTTGCTGACTATGGGAAAATGCTCAAATGTGTCCTGATTTTTGATCTGTATGTTATGTACCCATTTTAATGTTCAATTTGTCTCGACCTCTGCATTGCAGTGCTCTTCACCCTGGGTGGAAACGCCGAGGGCGCCGCATGTAAATTCCCCTTCACCTTCCAGGGTGACAAATATGACGGCTGCACCACCACGGGCAGAGACGACGGCTATCGCTGGTGTGCCACAACCGAGAACTATGACCAAGATAAAACCTACGGCTTCTGTCCAGAAACCGGTTAGTGGTGCCTTCCTCATGTGGATTTGATCAGCTTTGTTTACAGGACTGTGAAGAGTAGACCGCCCCTGCTGGGTGTTATCCTCTCCAGGGAAGTTTCATTTGGGGTTTTCCGGTGTTGGTCATGGTCTGCCAAAAGCATGTGAAAGTATTTTAATGGTCTTATTTTCCGTTCGGTCAAGTAGGCCTGGTTTTAAGGTTGTGAGAGAATCTAGGTGATAGACAGAGAAGTATGACCACTGGGGTTCCCGTGTGGTTAGCACTTTTGCTTCATAACGAAAAGCTTCGTCCAGCTTTTATGTTACGTTCACTGAAGACTCTGAATTGTCCTTAATTGAAGGCAATTGTGTATGTATGTGTCCGTTGTGTGATTCTGGGTTTCGTTTGCATGTTCTCCTGCTTGTGTGGGTTATTTGCGTTGGTCCTTCCGTGTTTTTCCTACAGCAATTTTATGGCATTTTTTCAACTTTAACTCATTCACTGCCATTGACGGGTATAGACGTCAAAAATTCATTTTAACTATTTTTTTGTTCAACATTAGTTCCCAATTTTGTTTGATTGTTTGAAAACCTAGATTTTTTTTATTGTATTAAAACAGATATAAAAATTGGGATTAATCGTGAGTTAACTAGTGAAGTCATGCGATTAATTTACGATTAAAAATTGTAATCGCCTGACTGCCCCTCATTTTTAATAGTTTATTTAATAAAAAAAAAAATAAATAATTTATTTAAAAAAATTAAAGAAAAGATTATTAAAAATTTGTAATCGTAATTAATCGCATGACTTCACTAGTTAACTCACGATTAATCACAAATTTTACATCGGTTCTAAATGTACAAAAAAAATCTAGGTTTTCATACTCTTGTTAACAAAAATGGGGGGAAAAATATTAAATAGAACTAGTTCAAATGAATTTTTGACGTCTATAGCCGTCAATGGCAGCGAATGAGTTAAAGTGTCACAACACATAAGTTTAGGGTTTACCTTCTGGCTCTCATTCAAATAGTCCTTCTTTTACAGCCATGACAACCGTGGGAGGTAACAGTGAAGGCAGCCCCTGTGTCTTCCCCTTCACCTTCTTGGGAGACACCTACGAAGCCTGCACCTCGTCTGGGCGCAGTGATGGCAAGATGTGGTGCGGTACGACCAAGAGTTACGATGATGACCGCAAGTGGGGTTTCTGCCCAGATCAAGGTAGTGACCAATAAATTCATATCCTATCACCGATTCCGATCTGCAAAGGCAAAACAACATATGTCATCACACGGATTATATTCAGGCTACAGTTTATTCCTGGTGGCTGCTCACGAGTTTGGCCATGCGCTTGGCTTGGAGCACTCAGAAGACCCCGGCGCACTGATGGCCCCTATCTACACCTTCACCAAGGACTTCAGACTCTCTAGTGATGATATTACGGGCATCCAGGAGCTCTACGGTGGGAACGAAATCCAATGCCATCACAGATTGGTTCGATAACAGCCCAGGGAATGACAACGGATCCTTGTATTTACAGGTGTTCCCACAGACAAGCCTTTACCTCCAACCCAGGGACCCGTTACTCCCATGGACATCTGTAAAGTGCCTGTTACTTTTGATGCTATTGCCCAAATTAGAGGAGAGACCTTCTTCTTTAAGGACAGGTAAATGAACAAAAGGTCCAATTGGACCAATTCATTCCAATAACCAGTGACCACACATATCCCAGGATTGGTTCCATTAAAGTAGAAGTCAACCTTAAACTTTTCTTGACAATAATATGTTATATGTGACCTCACTAGTCTAAACATGACATTCTGTTGAATATATTTGTGGAATAAGAGTTATGAAGCAAAATCAAGCCATTTTTATCCAGCACAGGGGGGCGGCCATTTTGCCACTTGCTGTCCACTGCAGATGACATCAGTGTTGCTCAGGGCTCAGGTAACAACCAATCACAGCAAACAATCACAGTGGCAAAATGGCCGCCACCCTGTGCTGGATAAAAATGGCTGGATTTTGCTGCTGAACTCATTTGCTTGCAAAAACGTATAAATATGTTCTAGTTAAATGTTTTTAAGTATCCCAAAGACGTATTTTTATGTTTTTATATATTTTTTATTTAATGCTAGAGCATACAGAAGGCCTTGAAGTGATTGAATGATTTGAACTAATGGGGGCTGAACTAATATGTCATTTTTGCATCAGCTCATCAAAATTTCCGAATGTCAATGAAGTGGTGCACCCTCAAATTGAAAAAATTTGCAATAATAATTTAAGGAAAAACTGCCATTTCTGTTCTGTTCTTATGGGCCAAATTGAACCCCCTGACGGACCGGCTCTGGCCCGCGGACTGTACGTTTTACATCACTGTCTTACTGTATATTATTATTCTTGTCTACTCCAACTTTCCTTTCTGTTGCTTTAAAAAAAATGGGAATACTAACACTTTATTTGTTTCTATTCCTTCTTTACGAGAACTGGAATGTCCGACCACATGAAGCTGGTGGTTGGCTTACAAGTTTGAACTGAAAACAACCTACCATACAAATAGCTATTAGCCGTAAATGCTGTGTACATTGCTTCACACTCACCGGTGTGTAAGAAATTGCTCATGCATCAGTTCAATGCTGTGTTTGTCAAAATTGTGCAAGCGGTTGTGCATTTTGCTGACGAGGATTTTTTTGAGAATGCAAAAGTAAATATAAACTTTGACGCTTCCATTTCTGGAGTCGTGTATCCAAAGGAAATAGGACAGCCTGACCAAGGAATTCAATGTTTCTCCTGGACAAGCTCGAGTTTGAATCAAACCAAAATCCAACTTATGCAAAATATGCTTTTATTTGACTAGATTTGCAGGGATCCGATTCTTTCTCGGCCTCAAAAACTTTGGCTCGTTGTTTGGAAATCAAGCTGTGCTGCAACATGATTCCCTGTGACTCATCATGCTCGAGGAGTCCAAGCAGATATTTAAAGTTGAACAGTCTTGAAAGCCCAACCATATTTTTTGGTCTATCCTGTTAACGCATGTTAAATTTTCTCTCATACCAAGTGTCAATGGCAGTCAGTAGACGTATGAAGAATGTATCTATTGCAGTTTTCAACTTGTTTATTTTTCAGAGTGCAGTGAACTGATTTTTAGCCAGTTTACACATTCTTCGGTGTAACTCCGCCTCTCGTTTTATGGTCATTCCTTACGCTTAGTGGGGTAATTTGTACTTGTTTCCTGAGGGTATTTGAAATCATTGCTGTGTTTTTGTTTTGGGTTTTAAAGGTCTGGAAAGTATTACCTTGCCACCACACTGAAAACAAACCAAAACGTATACTACACTCTAAAAAGAGAATTGTTGAACCAATTTAAGATTTCAAATTGAATTGTTGACCAACTTTAAAAAATGATTCAATTGGTAACACACGATTGAATTAAATTAATCCAAAGTGAATATATTAAGTTTAATTAATTATGAGTTCATTGTTCTTAACTCATTCACTGCCATTGACGGCTATAGACGTCAAAAATTCATTTGAACTATTTCTATTAGTTTCACATTTTTTCCACTTTTGTTAACAAGAGTATAAAAACCAAGATTTTTTTTTGTATCGTACATTTAGAACAGACATAAAATGTGTGATTAATCGTGAGTTAACTAGTGAAGTCATGCGATTAATTACAATTAAAAAAATTAATCGCCTGTCGTGATTTAAAAAAAAGATTATCAAAATTTAGGAGCATCAGACGATTAAAATTTGTAATTGTAATTAATGACTTGACTAGCTAACTAACTCACAATTAATCCCAATTATATCTGTTCTAAATGTACAATAAATAAATAAAAATCTAGTTTTTCATACTTGTTAACAAAAGTGGAAAAAATGTTAAACTAATAGAAATAGTTCAAATTAATTTATAGCAGTGAATGAGTCAATATATTCACTTGAATTAAATTAATCCAAAAGTAATCCAAGGTGACTATTAGTGTTGTTCCGATACCGGTATCGGGAGGGGTCCCGATACTGCATTAAAACAGCAGTATCGGCATCGACAAGTACTAACAAGTAACATGCCGATACCATTATTTCCAACGCTAATATATAGGACTTTGGATTCAGCATCTTGTGTCTTGCTTGTGCACAACATTCAATGATGTGTGATTTGTTCACTGCATGCCGAGCGAAGATATCCTATTGGACCTTGAATGCTCTGAACCAATGGCAGGGCAGCTGTTTCATGTTGGAAAAAACTAGGTATCGGTACGGTATCGGCCTCAGCTTGCAAAACTGGGTATCGGAAAAGGTGGCCAAAAAACTGTATATTAGTGACTATATTAAGTTTAATGAACTCATAATTCATTCAAATTAATATATTCACTTTGCATTAACTTAATTTAATTGTGTGTTACCAATTGAAGCAATTTTTTTTAAGTCGGTCAAAAATTAAATTTGTAATCTTGAATTGGTTCAATAATTCTCTTTTTAGAGTGTATTATGTAGAAGACAAAAGTACTGTATAAGAATGAAGTTTAAATATTAGAATATAACATAACCACTACTATCTTACTACACTTTGATGTCATCACTTGAAATCCCACCCCCAAAAAATCATAATATCGAGCAAAAAATTCAAGCGGAATGCCGAGTTCTGCCTTTGTTTTTTACTGGATCTCAGTGTAAAAGAAGCTTACATTTGGGAAAGGCCACTTGATGTAAATGCAATTGAGATCTTTAGGAACTCGCTGATGGATTCATAAACAAAATTTGATTCGAACTGATGCAAGCATACGGTTGTATTTCTTAGTTTGGTTTGACACGATTCTTGCTCTACTTTAAAACTGACATATCATTTGCCTTTCGAAAACTGGGTCAGTGGAAAAGCGTTTGGGAAGCAGCCGTCGCAGTCGTCGATGTTATTGCGTAGCTGTGTTGCGAATCCGGGCAAGAAGGGTCTTGTTCCACTGGCACAGCCTCGGGTCTTAACGAGAACCATATGCTCATGAATCACGCCTTTGTGGGCTGACTCGGCCAGTGGAGAAGTCGAACCGGCCACCCAACCCCCACCTCAACTCCATAATCTAAAACACTTAGCCCGCCTCCTTTTTTTTTACCTCTCTTCTGTCTTTGTGCCAGGTTCCTGTTCAGGTCAGTAAACTTCAGAAGCAAGCCCAGTGGACCCATGCTGGTGGCCACCTACTGGCCTGACCTGCCCAGCAAGATAGACGCCGTCTACGAGAACCCAGTGGAGGAGAAAACAGTCTTCTTTGCAGGTTAGATGAATAAACATGCTGATTGCTGTTTTTTTTATGCATCTGAAACAAATAGTTGTCTTTACTTTTAACGGTCAGCCATTTTCATTTTCTGGAAATTGTTGGTGGGGATATCCTGTATCCCACTTACAGTATTAGTGGTTCTTCAAACATTCTTTGGGCTTGACTAAATGAAAATAATAATGATGTTCCTGGACTAGGATGAGCTTTACATAATATGTGTCAGCTGTAAAAACATGCCTAGTTTGGCTATAGGTAACAATCAAATAACACATAAATAAATGGTTAGTTTTGTGTTAATATTATAGGCTACATGAGATCTTAACTCATTCACTGCCGTTGACGGCTATAGACGTCAAAAATTCATTTGAACTATTTATATTAGTTTAACATTTTTTCCACTTTTGTTAATAAGAGTATGAAAACCTAGAAAAAAAATATCGTACATTTAGAACAGATATAAAATTTGTGATTAATCGTGAGTTAACTATTGAAATCATGCAATTAATTACAATTGAAAAATGTAATCGCCTGATGCGATAAAAAAAAAGAAATAAAAAAGATTATTAAACATTAGGGGAGTCAGGCGATTAAATATTTTAATCATAGTAATCGCATGACTTCACTAGTTAACTCACGATTAATCACAAATTTTATATCTGTTCTAAATGTACAATAAAAAAAATCTAGGTTTTCATACTCTTGTTAAAGTAAAAAAAAAAAAAGTTAAACTAATAGAAATAGTTCAAATGAATGTTTGACGTCTATAACCGTCAATGGCAGTGAATTAGTTAACTAGGGATGGACTTTTTACTAAAATTCTTTGGTCAACAATGTTCATTCTTCTTTTTTTGATGGTTGAATCTCCCCATAGAGAACCGGACGTTGACGTCACGCGTCCCAAGATGGTCGTTAGCGCAGCCATTTTGGCAGCAAAGAAAACACCACGAGTAAAAGAAAAATGCTACACTTTAACAAAGATTGACAGCTGTTGTGGACCAGCTGCCACAACGAGAAGAGGCCCAAAAAAAGGATGGAGCATGCTCCAGGGTACCAAAAGAGGAACCAATGCGTAGCTAATGTTGCACTTTGTACATGGTGGCTGAATCAGCTGATGCTAACTGTTACCACACGCAAAATGTGTGTGTGTGGGGGGGGGATCCACAAAGCCGCATGGGGGGCGTGTTCAGAGCATAGTCACGTGACGTCCGGATCTCTATTGGGCCTAACGTACGGAAACGTGTAACCGCCAATGTGGAGTTTTGATTTTTTCAAACATACTTCTAACGTTCAAACATACTTGTAGGCTAAATGCTACAAATATAGCATCTAGCATATTTCCCCATAATGCAACAGGGTATTTATTATTTGCGCTTTTTTTTTAAGCATTTGGCCCACATAATGTTGAATATGAAATTTAAAAAGCATTGTTTACTTTTATGATTTATTAATGACGTATTCGGCATTTTTTCCATTGGTATGCTATGTTTGTAGCATTTAGCCAACAACTACATGTGAGTACAGTATGTTCAAATGCGTTTGCGACTATGTTCGAGCATATTTGCGAGTATGTTCGAACGTGCTTGCGAGTATGTTATGAGTATTGTTTACTCATAACTTTTATGATGTATTAATTACGTATTTGGATTTTTTTTCTATTGGTAAAATATGCTATGTTTATAGCATTTAGCGTACAACTACATGTGAGTACATTTCAGCGACTATGTTTGAGCGTATTTGAAAGTATGTTTGAACGCATAAGAACATGGAGGTTGCTTTTAGATGTGATTGTGTTTATGTCATACAGGCAATGAGATGTGGGTGTACAAGGCCGACGAGTTAGAGAGAGGCTACCCCAAGAGACTTGACAGCCTGGGCCTGCCAAACGACCTGGAACAGATTGACGCCGCTTTCAGTTTTAGGAAGAACAGGAAGACTTACCTCTTTGCAGGGGAGCAATTCTGGAGGTGATGAGCAATGTTTTTATATGTCAAATTACCTGGATTGTTCCTTTTTTTTTTTTCGGAATTAACTTCTGTTTACGTGACTTGCAGATATGATGAAAATACAAAGACGATGGACAGCGGTTTCCCCAAAGTCATTGCTGAAGCCTGGAATGGCATCCCAGATGGTGTTGATGCTGCCTTCAGTCTCAGTGGAATTGGTAATTTTCCATTTTGGGTGAACATTAGGTAGTCGTTGACACTCTTAACGAGATCCAGAACAAGAGCTGTGAATGGTAGTGCTGACTAGTCCAGGCCGGTGTACACCGCCCAAAGTCAACTGTGATAGGCTGAAGCCTAATGAGGACTATAATAGAAGTAGAAGTACTATAGAAAATGAGTGGTTGGCGCTACTATATCAAACATACTGCTTTTCCAGATCCTGTAATTCAGTGGCTTTAAACTAAAATAGACATTTCCTGGTCAATTTGTTCCATGGGTCCTCAAGACTTTTTTTTTTTTTTGAGTGACCTGATAAACGTGTCCACCAATTTTTGTGTTGATCAGAGAAACTACAAGTGTGGGGGCTTTTTTTTTTCAACTTTCCAGGCAGGGGCTATACTGAATGAGTATAATCCATCCATCCATTTTCTTAACCGCTTTTCCTCACAAGGATCACAGGGGGCGCTGGAGCCTATCCCAGCTGGCTTCGGGCAGTATGAGTATAATTTAATTTGATTTAAATTAACAATAAGAAATAGTAAATACATTTAAAAATGAATTGATTTACATTTATTTGAGAGTTTAATAATGTGCTTTGTGGGGCTTTTCTAAAATTTCAAGCCCCCCAAAAAGACCAAAATTTTGATTTTGTGTCACCGATCTAATATTCCTGCTTTTAGTTGGGCTCATTTTGGGTTAATTATCTTGCACAGGCCCTTTAATTCAGTCGCTTCAAACCAAAATAGACAATTTCCTGTTCATATTGTTCTGTGGGTCCTCAAGACATTTTTGAGTGACCTAATAAATATCCACCAAATTCTGTGTTGATCGGAGAAACTGCAATAATGTTAGGCGCAATTTTTTTCTCTCTAACTTTCCTTGTGGGCGCTACTGAATGAGTTTTGAGGTGATTGTTTTTGTTACCCCTCCCAACCCCTTCAAGAGTGATGTTGAGCTTATGTTAGTTTTGTTAAATTAAATAAAGTGATGCAATGAAAAAAATACACGATTGGCTGGGATTGCTATAGACAGACTCTAGGAAATGTATGGTGGCCATATGGTGACAAAACAAATGATGAGAATGCTAATATAGTAACAGTAATACGATTGTGACTTTTTATGACCAACCAATCACATTGATGTACTGAGTCAAGTTATTTGTGTCTATGACGATGTGGGTTCATTTGGGTCTGCTAAACTAATGTAATACTAACTTTGCTCTGGACAGAACAAAAGAACAGTACAGGCAGGGTGAATTTCAGGAATGCACATCAGTGAAAACCACCATCGGTTTCCTTGTGAATATTTTGCCAGTGGCTTGTGACCAAGGTTTTTTTTTCCATCGCGGCTCTGCTAACATGCACGGCAGCTTCAACATCTCCAAGTGGTCGTCTTTATATAAAGCGAGTCTGTGTAGCTAGACAGACGAGCCTCTCTTTGCGACATTCAGAGAAGCCTGAACTAGTGTGACGAGTGACAACTATGCATGAGATCCAAAGGCGTAATTTACTTTTTTTTTTTCTGGAGAGCTCAGTATTGTTCATTCGGTAATTTTACCGATTTGACATGTCATCATCATTGCTCTTTTTTTTTTTTTTTTACATTTAATACAGAGTTCTTTCTGAACTAATGTGACAAGCCTGCCTCCGTTTATTATTATTATTATTATTATTATTATTATATTTTTATGTATCAATTTTTTTTGTAATTTCCTCAAATATTTTACCCGTTTTGTGCTCTCGTCTTTACCAGACTACAGCTACTTCTTCAAAGGCAGCCACTATTTCAAACTGGATGACAGCAGCTTGAAGATCGTCAAGTTGGGTGAAATCACAAAGGACTGGCTCGGCTGCTGAGCACTTCAGGCTATTTCCTACGACGAGGACAATGCCGCACACTATCACACTCGACCCAAGGCCGCTGCGGCGCACGCTAGGTTTTAATCCTGCATTGGAAGCCTCCATTGGACTTTGTAGACGGTGAAACACAGCTTTGTTCATGTGTGACATTTCAAGTGTCATGCCCATGCACATTTATAATATCATGTACGCTTTCATTTTGTATTGTTGGTTTTACTCTAGTTGTTAACAGAGACATCAGGAATGTCCACACTGCATTGAACGCAGTGCTTTTAGCGCGCTGTGAGACGAGCTTGTGAATCGTCGTATGAGGATTCCATGTTTGGCTTTGATGAAGCCAAAATGTGTAAAGTAGTTTTTATTCGAAATGTATCTGTTTTGCTTATGGTTGTGCAATACATTTGAAAAACAAATGACTTTTGCACAATCTCTGTGACCGAATATGGTGCTTCAGAAACTTTCTTAAGAAAATGCACACAATGGAGTGTCCAACTAAAGGAAAGGCTTGCATAAATGTAGTTGTGATCTTTTAATTGGACACTCATTTGTACATACATGCATTTTTATATTCTGTGTAATGTCTGACGTGAGGGAATTTCCAGGAGTAATATGTTTAGGCACACATTATTTTCCTCTTGGTTAGCACTTTGTAGGAGCTTTTTGTTTTTGTTTTAGTTTGGTATGGAGGGATACAAGGCACGGGTTGCCTCTTTAGGTCGTGTAGGTTTGCTGCATGATGAAATCATGGCAAGAGTACCGCAGTAGTATTGCTAAAAATCTTTTTGTTTTGTTTTTTTACCCTTAACTTGTCAATATAGTTTTTTTGTGTTGGTTGCCATGCTTGTGCACTTTGTTATTGTCAACAATAAAAATGGTCATAATAAGGTAATAATGTGAGATGAGTGTGATTTATGTATTAATTTTACCCAATAGTAAATAACAGTGATATGAAGAATAGGTTACTGCTCCAGCCGGTCCAGAAAGTAAAAACCTGTCCCGATACTTTTGACCAGACTATTATGAATCCGCACCCCTTCTCAGTTAAATACAGTACAGTATATGTAAAACTGCGCCACCTCGTGGAAATTCTAAAAATACAGTAAACACTGTACTGTCATCAGGTAGCTGTGTTGGGAATCTTATTTGAATTGTATGAGTGTGATGTTGGAAAACAAAAAATGCAATACAACTCATTTAAGAGAAAGGGCTTAACATCCATAAAACACCAAATATTGTATAATTATTTTCAATGTAATCTCGTTCCAAAATCCAAACTCTGTCTCTCATTTTGTTTCATTTTTCTTATTTTATTTTTTTGTTTCCATGGAAATTTTCAGTAAACTGACATCGTTCTGACGTTGACGTCATCAAGTGCATGCATAAAAAAAAGAAGAAAAAAAAGTTCCAGAATTTGATAAAAGCTCACAAGAAATATGTCTTTGAGGGGGATTTATATATATATATTTTTTATTTTATTTTACAGCAGACATAATTTTTAAGTTCAGGACTATCAATTTAAGTGCCATGCAATGACATTTGCCCGTTGCATGGGCCCTTTTATCTTTCCCAAACTTTACTTAACAAGCTGTCAAACTTTTAACGTTTAATCTACTTTTTTTTTTTTTAATGGGCGGGCAAGCATACATAAACAACAAAGAATAAATCAGCAAAAACAAAATAAATGTATGTAGTATTTTATCTACACCATATGACACCCAAAGCGCTTTACAAAGCCGAACATTCAAAACATTCCAGGGGTCATTAGTAAAAGATAAACTGAATAACATTGAAGACATTGAAATGGGAGAACAATTTCAAGGTTTTGGTAGCTTTCTTCTTTTTCTTCTTTTAAAGTTCCAGTTTAAAAAGACATGTGAATATGAAACTTCGCAAGAAAAATAATGATATTAATTAGATTGTGTTGTTTTTCAAGTCAGATGGCACACTTTAAAATGTCACAAAGTTCAGCCTGCAACGTTACACAATAAATGTACCCAAAATAAATCTACATATGTACGGCTACAAATTACAGGAATGTGTACATTTCAAAATCAGGTCTAACAATCTGGCAAAACTCACAATAATAATTAAAAGTACTGAAATCACGCCAACGCAAAGCAAGGGAGGCGGAGCTTGAATTGGATCACTTCCGGGATGGCTTCTGCAGTCTATTTTGCTAGCATGAACGCTGTGGTTTGCAGTGTGAATTAGGCAAAAGGAGAAGAAAAAAGAAAGGGGTAGATTAGCGCTTCCGACGCGGAAGTGAAATGATAACATGAAGCTGCTCCTGTAATTGTGTCCTGCGTCGTTTTCCTGCCTGACGATGCCGTCCCAACGCGTCTTCGCCCTGCCGAGGCAGCAATCGCTGCTCCTGCCTGCAGTCATCAACCCGTTCGTGCAGGACACCGAACTCTCCAAGGCCACCATAATCAAAGTGAGTTGGCAATGGCGCGTTAATATCAATGCATAGAAGGAATATATGCGCGTCGACATGCGTGCGATTAGCTGCACGTCGCCTGGGCCTCTGTAGTATATCTAATCAGCTTTGCAATGTTGTTGTGTACTGCAAGAACAATAAGAGCCCTTATGTGCTGCTGCCTACTGATCTGGATTTGACACATGGAATGTAAACATGGAATGTGTGTTTAGTTTACTGACAAAACTATTACTATGTGCGTGTGCGCAGTGTGTCCTCCAGGGTATCATCCTGGTTCCTCTTCGAGCCATCCTCATCTCATTGGTCCTCATGGTGACCTGGCCAGTGGCTGTCATCATCACCTTCAAGCATCCTCTGAAGGGAGCAGTGGCACCAATGACAGGATGGAGAAGGTAAGCTGTTTAATTGCTGATACACGGAGGAGGGGGGGGGGGGGGGCAGATGCGATGCAGTGTGACTTTTACTTGCAAGTGAATTTTTTTGACCAAGCTGCTAACTCAATTTACTTATTCAGCAAATCAATATCCACCGTTGAAATTTAATTCATGTTTTTTTCTATACCCTGGAGAACCCACAGGGTAAAATTTGGCCCCTATATAAATTCTGCTACTCAAATAACAAAGACCTTTTTTTTTTTTTTTTTTTACAAATTTAATTTCAAAAGTCCAGAGTGCCACTTCTGACCCCTGCATGGGGCCATCTAGTGGATGAATATTGCACTTACATGAGCCAGAGTGGTGGTGACAAGATGGCTGGCAACATGGTGTTTTGTTGAGCTGGAAATAAATCCAAACAAAACCATCTTCTCAGCAAACCATCAGATGGTAAAATTGTGTTTTTTTTTGTTAATCTATTTCATATCATGTTGCAGAATGCCTAGGAGTATGTTTTATATATATTTTTTGATAAATTAGCAACTCTGAGCTAGTTCAAAAAACAAGGGTTAAAATTGAAAAAACATATATTTTGGTGTTCAGTGAATTTATAGCAATAATTTAATGTATAATTCATAATTTTCCAAAGAAGAAAAGGGTTCTTGGGTTCTCCAGGGTTAAAGAAGGAAAAATAGCACTAAAATGTCATTGATTTCAACATTATTGCGGGGGGTCCTCGAACGTATCCCCTATGTTGAACAGATCCATACTGTACATTTATCATTATATAAAATCAATTACTTTACAGAGGGAAATTAAGATTATGCCAGTAGACAGATAACATCCAGTATAGAAAATGTTGAGGGTTATGGGAAGCTGGAGCCTAACCCAGCTGACTTTGAGAAAAGGCAGACAACCTTTCGCCCTCACATTCACACCGTCACTGAGGGGAAGTCAGCGGAGTGATCCATTACACCATCTGTGACCGCAAAAATTATTACAGAAATGGATGAACTCTTGTACTTTTTTTTTTTTAACTTGACATTTTTGTGTAGTGAAACACTCTTAAAGGAGACATTATGTTTTTGTTGTTTTAAACAATGTACATTTCATTTGGTTCTCCAGTTGTTGAGTTAATCCTTAACTCATTCACTGCCATTGACGCCTATAAACGTCAAAAATTCATTTGAACTATTTCTATTAGTTTTACATTTTTTTCCCCACTTTTGTTAACAAGAGTATGAAAACCTAGACATTTTTTTAATAATCTTTTTTTCTTTTCTTTTTTTAGATTATTAAAATTTAGGGGCGTCAGGCGATTAAAATTGATAGCATGACTTCAATAGTATATATCACAAATTTAATATCTGTTCTAAATGTCCAATAATTTTTTTCTAGGTTTTCATACTCTTGTTAGCAAAAGTGGTAAAAAAAATGTTAAATTCTTTTGAACTATTTCTATTAGTTTTTGACGTTTATAGCCGTCAATGGCAGTCAATGAGTTAAATGCACGGTAATTGTCTTTCTTATAGGGGGATTTGAAAGGGTCTTTCTATAAAATGTCCTAGTCATACTGGCAATAATAGTAATATAGTCATGTAAAACTTTGGTAAAAAAAATAAAAAATGCAGTGCTGCAATCACATAATGCTGTGAGTGTGGCTCTGTTACAGCATGTTCTCGAATTTGCGATCCACGCCAAAAATGCCCGTCAGCCCAAGCAGCGTATCGTCAAAACAAATAGATATTGACATTGTTTGTATTAAGTGCTTTTTTTTTTTAGATCATATCTGCACTAGCAGCGCTTCCCAGAACACAGACAGCGAGTGCCATAAACTGTTTGAGTTCTTTCACTTGATTGAATTCCTGCATTATCTGATGATCTGATTGCTGTATTCAAACTGAACGTCTGATGTCGGAATAGTTGTGGAAGCGTACAACTTCAGCAATGAGGAAGTGAATGGCGGAAGTCGAAAGTGGTTGCAGGCTAAAGTTGAAGTACAATGTTTTGCAATTCTCAAGACAAGTGACATGATAAAGGCGTTTGAATGAACCTCAAAGCACCATAACTTCTGTTTTCGTTTCATCGAAGTTCAAGAAATTCAGTACCGTCCAGGTCTTAATTTACTCCACAAATGACAATAGTGGCTTGAAGGAGAAAGCATCCCTTTTGCTCATCCACATAGTAAAAGGAAATGCCATGCTGAAGCAAATAGGATGAAAACAACAGGGGCCCCAAACTTGAACCTTGTGGAACGCCATACAAACTTGGGGCAGAGCAACCAAAGCTAATACAAAAAGCGCTACCAGAAATTTTCGAAAAATCTCGCTCAGATCTGAAATTTTGTCTCTCAGCACAAAGCAAAAACTTAACTGAGCGACAAAAAAAAACAAAAAAAAAAACGTTAACATCTGTAACTACACCTTGTGCCATCCCCAGGCTCATGTGCCAGAGTGTGATGGCTGCGCTGGGAAGAGCCTACTACTTCTGCATGGGATTCCGGGTGGTGGTCAAGGGCAAACAGGTGGGCAGTGGCGAGGCCCCCATCCTGGCCGTGGCCCCCCACTCCACCTTCTTCGACGGCATCGTGTGCATCATGGCGGGCCTGCCGTCCACCGTGTCCCGTGTGGAGAACCTGGCCACGCCCATATTTGGCAGTGAGACACTTTTTTTTTTTTTCCTTTTCTGTTCACATGGTCATTGGAGCACTTTATGGAAAATAGTTCACTGTACGGTATGAAGAAATATATTTACACGTGTACGTTTGTATTTGACACGTGTTTGTATTACGTATTTATACGTCCATTTATTTATACTTGCATATAATGAATGTGATTAGATACAACGTCATAATTGTGTTAAATTAAATATGAAAGTTTTGTGTAGCACTATTAACTCATTCACTGCCATTGACAGCTATAGACGTCAAAAATTAATTTTAATTATTTCTATTAGTTTATCATATTTTTCCATTTTTTTTTAACCAGAGTATGAAAACCTAGAATTTTTTTTGTACATTTAGAACAGATATAACATTTGTGATTAATCGTGAGTTAACTAGTGAAGTCATGCATTTATGATTTCATATTTTAATTGCCTAATGCCCCTATTTTTTAATAATCTTTTCTTTTTCTTATATATATTTTTTTATTTTTAATAATCTTTTTTTTATAAGGAAAAGATGATTAAAAATTAGGGGCGTCAGGCGATTCCAATTTTTTATCGTAATTAATCGCATGACTTTACTAGTTAACTCACAATTAATCACAGATTTTATATCTGTTCTAATACAATAAAAAAATCTAGGTTTTCATACTCTTGTTAACAAAAGTGGGAAAAAATGTTAAACTCATAGAAATAGTTCAAATGAATTTTTCACGTCTATAGCCGTCAATGGCAGTGAACGAGTTAATAAGCCGTAATGGTTAAGACAGGGAAGTGTGTATGAACACGTGTCACACACATAATCTCCTTAATCTTCTTTCCGTCATAGCTGCACAATTTCACACCCACCATATGCAGTGGAGTAGCCCTTGTCAAATGTGACCTTCGGAGATTCTTTTTTGACAACATTAACAGTAAAGGGCCCTGCGGTAAGGTGTCCTTTGTTGTCATGGAAACGGGTGTGACCTATTGTTAGCGTATTCATTATGAGTGTACTTGTCCACCTTTGTGACAAGTTTGTTACATTAGTATTTCACATCAAATAGCCAATTCAGAGTAATATTGTCAGTATGTTTACATGGAGAGAGAGAGAGATGTCTGCTGTTGCAGTGACAACCACAGTATACTCACTCAACTCATTCACACCCAGTTATTTTCACTGAAGCAACCCCCTTCACTCCTGGCTGTTTTACTGGATTTTGACAGATTTTGCAAGGCCTACAGAATATTGTGTTCTATTACTATAAAAACATGGACCTGCCAAAAAAAAAAAGATTAGAGTCTCTTCTTTCATCAGGAAAAACAAGTATATTTCTATCTGTTTCCGTTTTGCAGCAATTAGCATTAGAATAAAGCTAAGTTCCATCATTGTTCACAAATCTGTTTAGAACTGTGGGTAAATTCGGGGGTTTTTTTTTTCAACATGGCCCTGGTTGATCTCTTTTGCTCTGCTTCCACCTGCTGGCCGTTTTTGTAATAACTACCATTTCTTCAACCGTTCTCTGCAGTTAAGAGGCTGCATCAAAGCCTTCTGTATGCTCTAGCGTAAAAAAATTATGAATACATCTTTAGGACACTTAAAACATTTAAAATAGAACGTATTTATACGTTTTGGGGAGCAAATGAGTTAAGGAATATAAAATGTCGGTGGACCAGCCAGGGCACCTCTCATGCTTTGTTGTGTGTTTTAACACTGACAACTTATGTTTACTATAAATTTAAATTGACTTTTTTTTATACATGAGTTTTCTGTAGATTCCCCTTTACAGCTGTAATGCAAATCCGAGAGTAAAAAAAATAATAATAATAAAAAAAAAAATTTAAATGTCAAGTTGCAGTTCTAGACTCTTTAGTTTCAATATGCATGCTGCAAGTTGCAAATATAGCCATCGTGGGGACTTTATAAAGGTTATATATTTTTTAAAATCTTATTTTAAAGATAATTCCTGTAATGAATCTACTGTGTTTTTTTTTTTTAAATGTTTGTTTATATTTTTTTCCCACAGGGTTCGTACGCTGCCTCCAGCCAGTGCTGGTGTCCAGAAAAGACCCCGACTCAAGGAAGAACACCATCCAAGAGATCGTTGGAAGAGCCAAGTCAGGGGGCCGCTGGCCGCAGGTACGAAAGAGGAAAATGCACCAATAAACCACCGCTTGTTACTAAAGAAGAGTTTCAGAGTTGATTTTGAAGCTACTTGCATCACTTCCTTTGAATGCAATTCTCTTGCTAAGTAGCCGTTTTTTTTTTTACATTTATTTTTGCTGATTTGATCTTCAGGTTTTGATATTTCCTGAGGGGACGTGCACAAATCGCTCGTGTCTCATCACATTCAAACAAGGTAAAATGTTACCGGTAAAACCCATCCATCCTTTTACTTGTCTTTATTGGACTGGACCGCAAGTGTTAGATATTATAACATTTTTAATACTTCATTTTATTTTATTAGCCATTGTTACACATTATTAACATTCCAATTCTTTATATTAACCTTGTCGAGATGTTTTGTGTCCTTAGCAGAGCAGATGGTGTTGATCTCGGTATGGTCTGACCTTAGGCTGGTACACACTGATTGGTCCAAAATTCCTTGTTTTATTTTGTACACGCACATTTCGGTCTTGAAAACAAAATTTGCTTTGAAATAACACACACACACTCTTTACTTTCTTCATCAGTCACGGCCACCGTAAATTTGATTCAACTTGTTTGTGAGATTTTGTTATGGGGAAAAATAGAACCTTCAACTATATAACATATTCAGTCCTGAACACGCACCCAAATCTGACCTTGTTTACGCCACTGCTCACGGAAAAGTACCAGAGAGTATGTTTAGTCTATAAATGAAAAGGAGGAGGTCTTTTTAACTATAAGAAGCTATTGTACACGTAGAAGAGTACATTTGACGCTCTGAATCCCACGATGTTTAAGTGATGATAGAGGCTGTTATTTGTCCAGAGATTCTCTGTTTTTTATTAAATCATTTTTGCAAAAGGTGTATTTTTCTTACATTAAATCTATCTTCATTTTTGGAACACGCAAAGAGGACAAAATTCCTTAATTCCTTCACAAGCCAAGAGCAGAGCAGGACGCATGTAGACAAACAAGCATTCACGCTAATTCATATCCACGCCTTTTAACGTGCATGTTGTTGGAATTTGGTAGGAAGCTGGAGTAGCATACAGGAAGGCCGGATCCAGGATTAGGAAAAATTGTGAAAATCTGCGAGTAATTGACCTAAAAAGGTTTTAATTGCCTATAAATACGATGGCAGCAAAGCACTACATGAAACTACCCAAATTGCTTCAACATAGTTCATTGCATGGCACTTAAATTGATAGTCCTGAACTTAAAAATTATGTCTGCTGTAAAATAAAATAAAAATATATAAAAATCCCCCCCAAAGACTCAGTATTAATTTTAGGCATATTTCTCGTGAGCTTTTATAAAATTCTGGAACATTTTTAGTTAATTTATTTATTCATTTTTTAAATGCATGCACCTGGTGACGTCAACGTCAGAACGATGCCAGCTTACTGATAATTTCCATGGAAACAAAGGAAAATAATGCAAAAAATGAAACATGTTCACATAGTAGATGTTGAAGTTAGTGAATGGGAATTCTTTCAGACAAACCCACTTTTATTTGGCTAAGGTGTCATTTAGTACCTTTATTTTCACTTTAAGCGAGGAGAAGTCGGACTTTCCCGGCTATCTTTTCCATGTTAATTTCGGCGACTTTTTCTCTTCATTTTTTTATAAATCATACGTTTTCAACCTGCTCTAAATTTGGTCATTTTTCATCCGATTAAAAAAAAAAAAAATGAGAACATGCTCGCGTTCCCCAAACCCTTGACTTTTTTTTTCATTCTTTCCTATAGGTGCCTTTATTCCAGGCGTACCTGTGCAGCCTGTGATTCTGAGATATCCTAATAAAATAGTAAGTATTTACAATAAATGCACAGGATGAGATCTTTCTATTGTACTCTGCATGCGTACCCTTTTTTTTTTTTTCTGGAGAGCCCAGTATTGTTCATTCGGTTGACATGACATCATCATTGCTCTCTTTTTTTTCAAAAAAATTTTTTGCATGCGTACCTAATGATGTGGCTACCGAACATACACGGCCTTTCCATGTGCATAAGATTTGTATTTTTCCATTTCCTTCCATCCAGGATACAGTAACATGGACCTGGCAGGGTTTCAGCTCGTAAGTTTACTCCCTACAATAATGTGTCTTTCCTTCACAGATAACAACCATACACACAAACAACTCCCTTATTTTGCTTGCTACAAAACTCGCTGCCATTGTAATACATTTTATGTAACCAACTGTTCTGATTAAATTGTTTGTAGGAGGACTCTGTTACTCCTGACGCTGTGTCAGCTGTACACCACTGTGGAGATTGAGGTGACTTTGGCCTTACACATTTTTTTTTTATTCTCAATGTTGCCTTTGTGATGGTTTGAAAAGTAGCTTAAGTGCTTTATAATGTTTAAAATTCAATAAGTCATGCATGCTAGCGATAGAGACGGGAGATGTTTACAAACGTTATACTGTGTTGTTCATAAAAAAAAATAGTTTGTAGCAGGGGTTAGCAAACATTTGTGCTAATGAGTCACATTTGTTGTCTAAAATTGACAAATGAGCCACTGGGGGGGGGGGGGGGCAATCAGATAACGTATTTTAATAATGAAGTAATATTTCATTCTCATGCATCCTTAATTTTAATGTAATAAACAATTGTTTATTATATAAAAATGTTTTTAGTAATTAAAAAAAATAATTAACCAACTATTTAATGAGATAAATGAACAAAAATATATATTTATTTTGGATTTAGGGGGCTGAAAAAAATGGCTGCCTGATATTGCATCTCCATGTATCTGGTCAGGAGGGTCAGAGAGACACAAAACTCATCCTCAATACTCTTACTAGTCCTCTCGTTGCCTACTGAAAAGCATATGAGGATTGGACAAACTGAAATGGATTTAAGGGGGGGGGGGGGGCTGCAATCTCAGGCAGGCTGAAAAAATAGCTGCCTGAGATTGCATCCATGCCCCATGCATCTCTGGTCAGGAGGTTCATAGAGCTAGAGAACTCACCCTGAATACTCTTACTAGTACCACCCGTATATGATGAAAAGCATGTGAGGATTAGACAAACAGAAATTAATTTGGAGGGGGGTGCAATCTCAGGCAGGCTGGGAAAAAAACGACTGCCTGAGATTGTATCCCCATTTATCTCTGGTCAGGAGGCTCAGAGAGCCACAAAACTCATCCTCAATACTCTTGCTAGTTCCCTCGTCGTCCACCGAAAGGCATGTGAGGATTGGACAATCTGAAATGGATTTCGGGGGGATCTCAGGCAAACTGAAAAAAAATGGCTGCCTGAGATTGCAATTGCATCAGCATGTATCTCTGGTCAGGAGGGTCATAGAGCTACAAAATTCACCCTGAATACTCTTACTAGTACCACCCGTATATGATGAAAAGCATGTGAGGATTGGGCTGAACGGTTGCAATCTCAGGCAGGCTGGAAAAAATGGCTGCCTGAGATTGTATCCCCATTTATCTCTGGTCAGGATGGTCAGAGAGCCACAAAACTAACCCTGAATACTCTTACTAGTTCCCCCGTCGTCCACCGAAAGGCATGTGAGGATTGGACAAACTGATTTTGGGAGGGGGGTGTAACCTCAGGCAATCGAGAAAAAAATGGCTGCCTGAGATTGCAATTGCATCCCCATATATCTCTGGTCAGGAGGGTCAGAGAGCCACAAAACCTACGATGAAAAGCACCTGAGGATTTTCTCATTTTATTGAACCAAATTCATGAAAATAAATAACAAATATGACATGAGAGAGTCATGTCATATTTGTTATCAATTTATCTGCTGAATGTTCCTCATGTGACCTTCCCCATGTTGTGTTCTTCAGTTTCTGCCACCTCACATCCCCACAGAGGAGGAGAAAAAAAGTCCCGCTTTGCTCGCCAGCAAAGTGAGAGACATCATGGCCAAGTGAGGAAAGAAACGCATGCAAAGAGAAAACCTGCCTTTTTTGTGTTTACTAAATATGCTCCACCACACCTGCAGGGCTTTGGGCGTTCCCGTGACGGACCACACGTACGAAGACTGCCGTCTGATGATCTCCGCCGGCGAGTTGACACTGCCAATGGAGGCCGGCCTGGTTGAATTCACCAAAATCAGTCGCAAACTCAAGTAGGACGAGTAACGACTTTGCTTTGAGCTGACGCTATATGAACCCGATGTCTCCTGTTTAGTATCAAATGGGACAACGTGAGGAAACAGTTGGACAGTTTTGCCGCCATGGCCACTTCCTGTAAAGGCGGGCGCATCACCATCAAGGAGTTTGCCGGCTTCCTAAAGCTTCCTGTCAATCCTGCCCTGGAGGAACTCTTTGCACTCTTTGATCGGGTATGACACTTCACATCTTTAATTCTCTACTCGTACTTGCGACAGACGGCCAATTCTTGTATGGGCTGTTCTTTTGTGACCGTTTTGTTAGCTAATGCTAATCTTTTCTTACACCGCAGCTCTGCTTACCTTACCTTTGCAGTAACTTTAAGGAAAGAGGCAGCTACAAAAAACAGAGAAAAAAGACTGCACTTTAAGACTGTAATAGCATGAATGGTATTTTCACCCGTAGTGGCAGCACTTCATCATCAAGTTGCCAAACTACTAGAGGTGGGAATCTTTGTGTCTCACGATTCGATTCCGATTTTTGGGTCTGCGATTCGATTCAGAATCGTTTTCGATTAAGAACGATTTTTTTATTCAAAATGATTTGCTTGACAATAATTTTTGCTTCAATCTATAGATGTGCAAGGAATTGTAATGATCTACTCCAGTCTGACTCGCTAATGCTAATTAGCGCGGCACTTTTATCACTCAAAGGAACGGCTCCACGCTGAAAAAAAAAACTTTTTCCTTCTACTCTCTAATGTGGCTACAACTTAACAGTGTATTAGACCGCGTGGAACCACACTGCCCCGCAGTGGCCAAACCGGGTACAACATGAACAGTGCTTCAAATAAAGGCACACACAGACAAAGGCAAGACAGTATAAGATAATTTAAATAAAATCGATTTTGGGACATTAAAAATCGATTCTGAATCGTATTAAATGAGAATCGCGATTCTTATGAGAATCGATTATTTTGGCAGACCCCTACAAACTACGCTTGTACATTAGTATTCATACACATCACGAAACACAGATATCCCTTAACCTTGACATTGACAACTTTGCAGAGCACAAGTGCGACTTACTAAAATCTAACGCTTATACTGCAGCTCTGCTTACTTTTTCGCTTTGAAAAAAAAAATGGCAGATCTTCACACAGCCTAGCTCCCAAGTCATAATGGAGAAACTCTGTGTGGGGTCGTATTGTTTAAATTTGCCAAATTGTGACCTATAATTATCAAAATTCAAAACAGCTTGCTCGCAGGAAATAGACAGATTTGATTAATTTCATAGCAGCTGGGTAAACAGGAACTCCAGATACCCAAATATAGGTACAATATGCTAGCAATTTAAAAGTCAAGTTTGAATGTATGCCTTTAAGTAACATTTTAGCAGTGCTGATTGTCATGTAAGCGTTAAAATAAGTTACTTACTTGCTTCGTTCCCAGAATGGCGACGGCACCATCGATTTCAGAGAGTACGTCATCGGCGTGACCATCTTGTGTCGACCTGCCAACACTGAGGAAGTGCTGCGGATGGCTTTCCGGGTATGCTAACATTCTACAATAACACCATTCCACTTATGTTAGAGGAGCATAAGTAAAGCTTATTGAATACTTGCTTTGTTTGCTTTGAATAATAACTGAACATGAAAGCTGAGCGCGTGGCTCTGCTGTGAAATGGAAGCAGACAGCAGCATTCAGAGACATTTGGATCATGTCACGGTAATAATCTTTGTCTGCTGCCGAGCGCCGTGGGAGTCCTGGAGTCAGTCTCGCAGTCAATTTACCCCAACCAGGACAACAAATGCGGTTTTGGACAAGGACTGAAAGAAACAAAAGAAAAACAAATCCTATTAGAAAGTTTCTGTACGAGAGGAGAAATGGTTATGGTCACCAAATACAGGCGTGTCAGTCAAATATTTCTTCTTGTTTTAGCTTTTCGACATGGATGAGGATGAGAAAATCACCCGAGAGGAGTTCACGGCGCTGCTGCGCTCCGCTTTGGGCGTCTCCGATCTCAACATGGCCAAACTTTTCAAGGAAATTGACGCCGACAGCTCGGGTTTTATCACGTTCAGTGAGTATCAACACTTATATGGTCTTTTCTTGTCTCGCGGATGTACAGTGGTGCATTGACATACGAGTTTAATTCGACCGTGACCACGCATGTGACTCAAATCGCATATAGCTCAAATCATAGTTCACCAATACAGCAATGAATACTGTTATCGCTTTGGCGTGAGCACAAAAATACAGTGAATAGGCAAATAACGGAGTACAAGTTACAAAAAAATTTAAATGCAGAAGCATGACTGTGTGTGGGTTCAGTGTACAGACTTTTTGTTGCACAAGTGTATATATATATATATATATTTATATATATATATTAGGGGTGTTAGAAAAAATCGATTCGACAATATATCGCAATATTACAGCGCGCAATTCTCGACTCAATTCGATATGCGGCCGAATCGATTTTTAAACATAAATTTTTTATGGACATATTCAACAAAACGTCCCTACTTAGGGTTAGTATTTACACATTAAGCATGGAAGAATGTTATATTAATGGAACATTAAGCCTTAATATTTTATTTCAGTGCTGTTCAAACATGAAACCGACTGCAACCTCTTTGTTAAATGCAGTTATAAGCCTGGATTTTCAGATAAAAAAAAATAATTTTCATACAAATCTTACAGGGTACATGTACAAGTTTAGTGATTAGTATTTTCTAAATTTGAGTAAAAAAAAAAATATTGCAATAATCAATTTATAGATTCGTATCGGAATTAATCGGTATCGAATCGTGACCTATGAATCGTGATACGAATCGAATGGCCAGGTACTAGGCAATTCACACCCCTAATATATATATATATATATATATATATATATATATTTTTTTATATATATATATATTTTTTTATATATATTTATATATTTTTTTTATATGTATATTTATATTTATATATATGATTGTATATATGATTTATATTTATATATATGATTGTCCAAATAAACCATCTTTCATCTACTATAGTTTAAAAATTATAATTATTTATTGCAAACACTTGAATCTGTAGATAAAAAAAAAAAAAAGTTTAAAAAAATTCCAGTCTTTAATCAAACTTCAACTTGGCACAGAGCTTCCCCTAACAAATGCGCATTTGAAAATATTCTGTGTGTTGGGGATCCCTCAGTTGAGTTTCAAGCCTTTGCCACAACCCACCCGGAGTACGCCAAGCTCTTCACCACCTATCTGGAGCTGCAGCGGTATCAGGCCATCCAGGAGGCCACGCCCGGGGATCTGGAGCTGAGCGGTTCGGGGCAAAATCAGGAAGACAGCACCTCGGACAAGAAGGACGACTAACCCAATCCGTCATGGTCCACACTCCCTTTGGTCATGACAACCATGTCGTAGGTCATGTTGCTTGCCTTTTTTATGGACATTTTAAAAATATATATATTTTCAGTCTTAGTAGTGCCTTATGGGGCAGACACTAATTCCATATATTTTGGAGCACCTGTTTACGGTTTGGTCACAACTTTCCTCTTTTTTTTTTTCTTCCCCCTTGATGACTTTCTTATGGCAACAGCCATTTGGCATAATAAGATTTTGTTGCTATCTCTACCTGTGAGTGAACAGACAGAAAAATCTCAATAACATATGCCCGAAATTCTAGTTTGAAGCGGCCATTTTTAAACTCGTCCCACATTTTTATTTCCAGATCACTACCCCAAATTGTGCTGTTTTTAGAACGTCAATCTCTAAACCAGCTTCTCTTGGCAACATGAAACCTTTGCAATGGAGTTTTTGTGCAACTTTTGAGTTTTGTGTTTCGATTAATTTAGGCAGCCATGTAAATATAGCAGAAAATTTGATTTGAATAATTTACGCAAAATATTGCGACGTATGGTGGAATGAATAACCGATAAACGGAAATTTAAATAAAAATGAAAAATATTAAATAAAATGATTTTTTTTATGCGCAGTCGTGTTCACGCCCAAAAAAATAAATAAAAATTAAATGTGGTGTTTTTAACTATGAATTATTGTGCTTTGACTTGCTGTGTGCATTATTCCTCGTGTGCTTTCCACCTTGTGTGACTTCCTGTGAGTTTACCGCGCCAACACCTTCCTTTGTTTTACACACAGGCAAAGGGTTTGAGTGTGCCAGCGTAATTAGTTTACAGTAAGCTTTATTAGGATTGCGAGCAAGCAGATGTTGCATGTGCGTACTCAGGGAGACACGGGCCTTTGTAAGACAGCTGTATAATTAGCCGGAGCTTTTTGCTTTTGCATGTTCTATCTATTTGCATCCCCGCTCGACATGCTGACGCGGCGCTAAGTCGACTCCAGCGCAAATAAAATAGGGCAATTTGTGAGCAAAAAGACACGCAGTGTATTCCAGGGGGCGTTCACACCAACAAGCAGTTTTGTTTTGTTTTGTTTGTTGTTTTGTCAACTCGGCACATTTTGAAAGAAAAACAACAATATGTGTTTAATGAATCTTGTTTTGCACTGAAAAAGCGTGTTTATTTCATAATGAGGCAAGCGTTGACTTAATGGAACACCACTGTGTTATTCACTGAGCCGCCACCGGGTGGCAGCAGTCATCTGGCCATGTTTTTATCTCCCCTCCTCGAGCTTGTTATTAACTGTACTGCACTCTGAACGACAAGACTCCCATGAACTTTGTTTCATTATTGTTACTGCAAATGTTTATACAGTGAACACATGAAAATGTGCAATTGTGACGTTGTTGTGATTGAACTAAAAATAAAACGGCAACCATGAGTCATGAATTATTGGTTGGTATTTTTTCTTGTTTGCATTTCATTAGCTTAAAATGTTTTGTAGAACACTCCATGGTACTGTATATCTATATATTCAAAAATTTATCAATATGTAAATATAATGAATGAATAAATGAACACTTTTTGAGCTCCTCCTTTTCACCATAAATTTATTAAGATGGAAAATAAATGCATCCCTCTTATAGACCCCTTTCTGTTTCCAAAGCTCTGTTCAAATCAGCACACACCTGCCACCATTTAAGGTGTCTTTTGACTAACCCAGGAAAATAAAACATCTCACATTTTGATATGTTTGAGCAATAAGGGCAGGGTGGCAAGAGCTTACCTTTTTACAAGGAAAAAAAAAATCCTATATGAACTATATTTTGCAAAAACACGCAAAAAATCTCCCAAATACACGTAGGAAAATGTTTTGCGGTCTGATGAAACCATGTTCCGATTTTTGGCCCAATTTCCAAAAAGGTATTGCCGGGGCAAACACAACATCGAGTGAAATTATGTGCAGTTTTGAAAATAAAAGTCAGGAAAAGCCTACTAGAACATCTGAACTTGGTTTGGGGTTAATCAGAGCAACTTTGCTGACTCACATGTCCACTGTTGTTGTTTTTTTTTTCCTCTCTCTAAAATTTTTGGTTTAAATGAGTTGTGCAGGTTTTACATATTGTTAAAAAGTTTTGAAAACATTGATTTTGGTCTCATTTTTTTAGATTGTAAAAACCTGGCATTTGAGAAGGGGTGTGTAGACTTTTTTCCTGTTGACCACTTAGCCCATTTGACCTTTTTGGTACCCAAAACAGCAGCACCAAAATGCATATAGTCTCCAAGCTAAACATTGTAGACTTGCCACATATTGGAATTGTTGAAGTGTATTTTTTTTCTCTTTTTTTTCCTGGAGAGCTCAGTATTGTTCATTCGGTAATTTGTATAATCATTTTATAAATGATAAATGTTGAAGTGTATTTTAATGTTATGTGGACATCGTGTCTTAACCCCATTTGCGTAATCGCAAACTCTGACAGGTGGTTGCGCCACAATTTTGATAGTTTACTGCTATTTATTCATAATAATAAAAACAAATTATTTTTATTTCATTTAAAACTTCAGTTTCTCTTGATATAGTGTACTTTATATTGTAACCAAGCTAATTTATTTGATGCCTTCACCATCTGCAGTTTATTAAACCTTCCATATCATGCTCCCTTTAATGCACTAAATGTATTTCTGTGTGCGGTTTAAATTTAATGATCCAATGTATTATGTTGGGCCTGTGCATAAATCAGGCCCAGCCCACTTTTAACTGTGCACTCATGTCCTTTGCACGTGCACCAGCGAGGTGGAGATAAACGATTTTGGGGCCGGTGGCTTTATTAAAAGCCCCACCGCTAAAACAAACTTGTGAATTCCACCTTTCAATTGGATTTAACCTTTTGGAAGCGTCTCATTTCATTTGGATCCAAGCTGATGAGATCAACGGGGGCACGTGCCTCTTGTCCCTTTTAAAGACTTCTTCCCGTGTGCTTCCCACCAACCCCCATCACTAGCGCACACGCACGCGCACATGCGCACACACTCAGCCGTCCTCCCTTTTACATTGTATATTGCTGTATCCATTTCAGCAGCGCCCGGGGGCTGATCCTGTCGCAGCAGATTGTGGGAGATATGCACCCGCTAATGTGATTTGGTGGCAGGACCTGGCTGAGCGAGCGTGCAGTCAAAGTCGCGCACGGCCATCGAACGCACGGTGAAGACTACGGGCCGGCTCAGGGAGGAAAGGTCAGAAGGGATGTGAGGTCCACATGCTAACCGCTAGGCCCACCGTACTGATTGAATATCCAGTGGAATCTCAAAAGCATTTTAGAATTCAACCAAAATGTGGCAAAATCTACCCATTTGTATCCATCTAAGGGGGCGGCCATTTTGCCAACTGCTGTTGACTGAAAATGACATCACAGTTGCTCAGGTAACGACCAATCATGGTTCACCTGTTTTCTGAAGCCATAGTAACTATAGTAAAACTTTAATGCGGGGTTTAGATGACGAAACTTCTCATCTTTTTAGAACAAATTTTCTTTTTTTAAGTGTGTGTTGGGAAAGTGATGCAACAAATTGGTCGTTGAAGGGTGTGCCTGCCTTAAAGAAATGTTTACACCATTTTTTGCATTATTTAATCATTACTAAAAACGTCAACGATTGAGCTATTAAATGTTCATTCGCTTTGCAATACTTTCTATTGGAATTCAAACAAGGACATGTTCCTTTTTGGAGGTTTAACTGTATTATGATTCAAAATCAGGATATCGTCCTGAAAACATTGCATTCCACCAGGGTGGGTATTTTCTAGGAACGTTGCAGAAGAGGAACAAACTGTTACTATTTGTGCTTTATGTTCCTGTGATGGATCGTTCCTGTTTATGACAGCAGGATGCAGTCTCAAACATACACACACGCACATGCACACACTTGTATATACAAAATAGTCAGAGTAAATTCATAAATAAATAAAAAAGTGCATTAACTGAGCATCTCTTGTCCATATAGAGCTCAAGGTCTTCCTATGTAATATATACAGTAGAGGAACATACTGATTATAGGGATAATGTTTTATGCAAGCCATCTGGTAATCTACATTAAGTCAGGGGTGAGGAACTTTTTCCTACCATTTCAGCTATTCTAAAGTCCTCCAAGGGCCAAACTAACGATTGGACAGATGTTAATTTAAAAAATTTAGGCAGTTGCTTGTAGCTTTTCTGATTTGAATTGTCAGTCTGGTTGTGTTTCGTGGGTCTTTAAAGTCAACTAAAAGTTCAAATTAACTGTCACATGATTCGTGTTTTAAGCAACAATAGGCAAAAATCGCTACTAGCCTGTTAGCTAACAGGTAAAACTCATTCGCCACTTCATCTTGTATTCACAGGTCATATTGTCTGTGTTGATTCAGATTTCTTTTCTCTCTTTTTTTATCTTGTAAATTGCATCGATAGATTTCTCAGCATTTCACGCTTATGGGCTAGCAGCTTGTTAGCTTTAGCTTGCTTTCCTAGGCAACAGGCAAATACAGTGGTTTTGTAGGCTGACCAAACATCCTCTTTTGGAAGGCCTTGTCTACTTTTTTGGCAGTGGGTTATAAATTCACGAAAATGTTTCTATTGCCCGACAATCAAATGTAGAAGTTTCTGTAACTGTGGTACACAACATAGTGCTCTGTTAGCAGGTTAAGATCAGTGCTAGCGAGTGACTTAGCATACCTCATTAGCTTACTTTGCTGTACGTAACCAGCATATGATTTACAAATACAGCAGTTTCTAGGTTCCATACCACCTATAAAGGTACAGTAAAGTGAAGTTCAGCATTGTGTCAACTTTGGTGACATGTCCCCTTTGTCAATAAATTTCCATGACTTCCAGGGATCATCCCTCCCTGGAATTAATGCCAGTTTAATTTTGTTGTCCCCGAAGACAAAAGCCAGATGTTAGTGTGCCGTTTTTCTTGTTTTATTTTTTATTTTGTGTGTGTCCGATTTGGAACACAGGCCTCATGAAAATCCCCTTGACTCCTGAGGGCTTGGTCTCTGGCAAGCTGTCTGGTTGGGCTCATGAGGGAGTTCCTCCAGACCTCATTGTTAAATTTCCTTATCACGCCAGATGACACCTTGTTGATTCTCTCCCTACATTATTCTTGTAGAGAAGTGATTGTTCCCTATTTCCTGCGTGATGGCTTGTCCAAACAGTGAAGGTCCTGGTCAGGGCAGGTCTGCATGAAACGTCAGTGGCGTGACGGTGCTATCTGCACAACAGGTTTATTTTCTCGGCCGTGTGCTTTGGGTGGATCAGATGGTGTTCTTTGGAACGAAGGGCAGTAACTGACTGAGCAGTCAGTGGCAAGCATTTTGAAATATATTGTATGTTTTAATTTTTTATTTTTTTTTAAGGAGCACAAATTCAGTCGAGTCAAAGAAAACTAGCGACATTTGCTGCATTATTTCAAGGCCACACTAAACATAATTTTGACAACTGATGCCCCCACATTTTTTTTCGAATAAAAACTCTACATTACTTGAAATGATGAACCAACCTTCCTTGACCTTTCCTCACTCCTGCTGCCCAGGTAAGCCGGTCTTCCTGCTGCTTGACACCCTTTTTTTGTACCTCGCCCTAATTACAACCTACCATTCAACTCTTTGACTGCCAAAAACGTTAAATAACGTTTAGTAAAATCCTATGGAGGAGTGCCAAAGACGTTAAAAGACGTTTGTTTCAAAACAGAGGTGAAACCATTTTCTATTGTTGATTACTGAAAAACGGAATAAGGTAGAAACAAACTTTTTTTTCTGATGAAAGATGAGAGTCCAATCTTTCATTTGGTAGTATGTGTGTTTCCATAGTCCAAACACAACATTTTCTGTGGACCTTGAAAGATCAGTCAAAATGCTTAAATCGGCTGGCACTGGGGACAACCCATTTTTGAAAACGTCTGGCAGTCAAAGAGTTAAACAAACCAGCTCGGGTTCTCCCCGCTATTGTGCTTTTTCAGCCAAGAGTCTGAGAAGCTAGACTTTTCGAGATGACATTTTCACACACTTGCTTTGTCTTTGCAGATGTGCAATGTTGTGCTTCTCTGCGAACACCGTCCTGAATCATGTTATTTTCACCCCACGCAACGTATGGAATAAGAGTTAACATTACTAAAGCACTTACACGTTTGCAGATACTATAATAGGAGAAGCTTAACTCCAATTGTAGGTTTTCAACACAGCGAGCCTTGGATATTGTTGGGAAAAATAAACACACTTACTGCTAATTCCATTACCCTTATTATTACTTTGTGGCTTAAGTACTTTGAATAGCTTGTTCGTATTAGCTACATAAAGCTTCATGTTTGCTGCTGTTTACAGTCATTACTTGAACCGTGATTGTTTGTTGTTGCTCGATGCATTGGAGCTATTTATATAGTATTGTGTAAAGGTTTTATAATGACCATATATAACTAGAATGACCTCACAAGCGCAAAATACCTTTCCCATGGCCAAACTGATATAACATAAGTTAGTTATCAGGCTCATGGAAGGTTGGTACCTTTGGGATTCTGGTAGGTTGGAACCTTTCATTGACGTCAAAGTGATGCACATGCTGAAATTAAATTCCTGTATCTACAGCTTTATCCTAATGCTCATCTTCAACTACCAGGAAGAATTTCAGTTGCCTTTAGCTGAACTATTGTGGATCACCAAGATCTGGACCTGGGCCCGTATTCCTAAAGATCCTGAGAAAATACGCTCAGAGAGTTCCAAACTTAACATGAAAATTCCTAGGATGGAGTCTTAGCTTTGGCGTCATTCCAGAACATTTTCAGAGAGCTCTAAGAAAGGAATGGTCAGAAACTCTTGTCTTAGTGAGCAGGTGTTGACACTCGTTGCTAAGTATGAATCATCATTTCAAAAGCTATGATTAATGGTTGATCCAAAAAGCTAGCTATAAAGAATTTTTAAAAATCACTTTTGTCGCTAATGGGTGAAGGATAGACCCTCAAATCGATAAACTTGACTGTAGAATCTGATTTTAGGGAGACTGCAAATGGAAATATTTCACATTAAAAAAAATATTGCCAGAGGTAGGCTCGTAGACGAATTTTGAGCATCCATCAATCGTCAACAGTTAGGACACCCTTCGGTCATCGTCAGTCCGCCTATATTTCAAGCTGAACCGGATTGTAATCGCCAATCCGTAATTCGTCATTCCTTAGTGAAATGGCCGTCCGTCAGTGTTTCTGTAATTCGTCAGCAAAGTCTGCATCTTGCCATTGACTGATTAACGATTACATTGACAGATTGACAATTACAGTGACGGACGGACAAAAACCCACATTCGGCAAAGCTTTGTCCGTCAATTTTTCCAAGTTTCCTGTCATTCAGCAATCGTCAACAAAATGGCCGTCCGTGATTGACGGATTAATGGAGTTGACGTCCATATTGATGGAATGCCCACCCCTGGTGATAGTAGCATTTATTTGCTTAGCTATATTAATTGGTATGCTGGTAATTTTTGTACTTTTGACATTTCAACTGAATTTTGGGATCAACAAGGGTAAAATGGCTCATTTCATTAATGCTCTGTCATCCAGTGTTTGGAGAATATCTTTCTGGCCTCTTCTGTCCGCCATTTTGTCCTCTGGTTAGGAAATCCCTAAGCCACTCAAAAGTCATCTTTCCTCGTATTAATATATCTCACCTTTGCATCTCTTCTAAGAGTTGGATTCTTTAGAAATAGCTTTGAGCTCTACTATGGACTACTCTAGTAAATTCGAAGAAAACATCATGATTCTTTGCGCTAAGAATCTTTTGGAACACAGCCCTTGATCTTCACAGATTTCCCGAAGAATCCTAAGATTGGTTTGGTGTACAATTTGGGTCAAGACACACAAAAACACAATATTCCAATCTATCAAGGATTGGGGTCAACCTCTTTGTTCCCTCTCAATCTTCATCTTTTACTTAATCAAGGAATTGTGGACAATTTTACCCTCAGAACTTGACACAGTGACCTCACAAATGTTCTTCTACATGTATGGATTATAAAAGACTCTCCAAATTCTTCTTGTGTGCGCAAGCCCGGATGATACTCACGCATGTGGGTCAATAAGGTAAAAGGTCGAAGGTTGTGACTGCAGCTGGATGCTCCAGAGGTTCATGGTGCGACTGCTGAGAGAAAACGTCTTGTTTTATTATTTTCTCATCCTGAAGGTCAGAGCGACTAAACATGAAGAACGGGACAGAGAGGGGAGTGCGATCAAGGTAAGGAAGAATTGAAGTCAACATGACTTTTAAAGCAGCAATGGTACAAGTGCAAATGTTACGGGTTCAGTCAACGCAGTGTACGCCCCTACTAGTCTGATTTGCACCTGGTTCCTGGTGCCTGATAAGGCAGATGCACAATATAGCAAACAAACAGAAGTCATTCATCGGGGAAAAAAACAACAGTAATATAATCTTTTCTTGTTACCTGCTCCCTTCACTGCAGTTAATCAATCTCCACACAACACAACAACCGAGCCTATTAGGCTTTTATAAAACAAACCCCCGAAGAGCAAAGAGGACAGTCATTGACTTTAATGGGATGAACTGATCAACCATATCTAATAGAAATCATTCCCCCTGGCAAAAGCTGATGTGCAATTGAATTACGTGTGGAACACAAAGCTTTTACTGCTTCTTAGAAAAACCCTAATTTGATCACTTTAGTGCAGAGAAGAAACAGATAAAGTCCATAATGTAAACATTATTTTTGCAAGTTTAGTTGCATGAAAATTTTGAGGCTAAATTACAACTCAAACTCAATAAGAATGATTACACAATCAAATCACTTGCAAACGCTGGATATTTGTGTTTGAATCCCTAACTGCACTGCATAATTAATACATAATGATTTGTGCATCATCAAGCAGACATACAACTTATGGGGACTCATGTTTGCTGTGACAAAGTTGAGAGAGTGTGGAAATTTTGTAAATTTGCCAAATACTAGATGTTGAAGGGGTGCGTGACTTGAAAAGTTTTGGAAAGACTAATTGTGATTTTTAGGTCTTGAGGAGTAAATATGTACTTACTACGAACAGGTGAAGGCATTCAAAAAACGTTAGATCAGTGATTCCTAAGCTAGTGTGAAAACACAAAATAAAAATATTCCCTCCATGAACTTTATTCTTGACTCCACTTGATTATGCTTAAATTATTCAACCTAATTGCCTATATAAAAAAAGACTGTTTAGACTTTTTTGAGGTGGTGTGCAGGGAGAAGAGGGATTACTGTCAACTGTCAGAAATGGGATTTCCAGGATTTTCAGTTACATTGCCCTTTTATTCTCCTAAATAAATGTAGACAGTTGACAGAGTGCACATGGAGTATTTATGAGAACTTGAGCTACTCATGCACAACAGCAAAATAAATAAACACAAGAAAAAGCACCACCAGTTGCAAGTGGAGACAAAGTGGCCAATTATGGTACATCACGTGGCTGGGAAACCCGGTTAAAATAACAAACAAACAAACCCTTTTTTATTAGCGTCTCTGGTTGGATGAGGGCGAGTCTTAAAAGTTTCTTCAGGATGGGCCAGTTCCCTTCAGACGCATCCAGAGCAGAGCGGCACCAGGTCATGGAGACTTATACTTAAAAGTTACCAAGTAGGTGCTTTTACGCCAGCCTTATCTTTTATTGGCTTACCAACAAGCCGTGAAGCTTTATACGAGATATTTTCTGGTTGATTTTTCTTAATTGAGTAGCTTGTTCGATGCGCTTAAGAACTTCTTTATCGAGTGTTAATTAATGATTCATTTGTGCGTTTGTTAGTAGCACACTCTAAAAATATATATTGATAGTAGCACACTCTAAAAAATATATACATATATTGCTACTGGCAAAGTATATTCCACTCTGTGCGTAATGGCGCAACTTTTACGCACGGTCACCTAACCTAACCTAACCTTACCCCACCTCCTTTCCCCTTCGCAGCCCATGTACGCGAAGGTGTCGCCGGCTCTTCTTCCCGCACAGCGCCCGCACACCGCGCCGAGCGGACCGTGAGGAGAGCGCACCCCTCCAAAGATGAACATCCAGGTTGTGCCCGAGAACAAGCTCACGACGGTGGCCCCGCTCAAACAATGCAACGTGGAGAAAAAGGAAGTCGAGCTTTTGCTGGTCAAGGACCAGAACGGCGTGCAGTACACCAGCTCGTCCATCGTCCCCGCGTCCAGCCGATGCTCGGGGCCGCCCGGGTCCAACTCCGACGAGGAGCGGGAGTTGTGGGGCAAGAAGATCGACTTTCTGCTCTCGGTCATTGGCTTCGCGGTCGACTTGGCAAATGTTTGGAGATTCCCTTACCTATGCTACAAAAATGGCGGGGGTGAGTACAAACTTGACTTTTTCAATGCGTGCAATTCGTAAACATGGTGTAGAAATGTTCTAATTAATTTCGCAATGATGAGTTTGCATGCGCAGCGCATTTAAAAATGTATTAGATAACCTGACATCAAATAGAGAAGAGACCATCTGGCTTTAATGCGTGCTCTTTCAATCTTAGTGAACCAAAACTAATATTTTTGCTCAGGGATGTATGGGCATATAATTAGTTTGACATCTTAATCAAGAAATACGATTTTGATCTATTTTACGTTTTGCCAGATGTATTTAATGTGGACTCTTTCCATTTCAGTGATTTTAAAACGGAAATTTCTGTTAATGGATGTAAGTGCATAACTATTATTTAGCATCTTAAGGGCAATTTTCTTTTCGTATATTTTCCTTTTTGGTTATAAAATACTAAAATTGGAAATTCATGAATAACAATAATAAATTTATGAAATCATTAAAACTAGAAATGAAATTCTACTGTGTACTTAGAACATTGAGCCTTAATTTTACATTAGAAAATCTCTCGGTGCACCATCAATTAAAAATTTCACAAAAAATATGAATGCTAAAATAATAGTGATCTAAATTTACTCACAAATTGACATACTATGAAGCTTAACTTGCAGGAAGCTATGGCTTTTTGTATTGCTTGAAAGGCAACAGGTGGATACGTAGAGTTGTTTTACCTCCTGCCAGCTAATAGAAGAGCATTTCATATTTGTTGTATGTTGACAGACATAACATAAATACCAGTATGATGCATTGTCACCCTTGGGTTTAACTCTGCCAGGGGTTGGCAACCATAGTCTGCGAGAGCCGCCGTCCTGCGTGTTTTAGATGTCTCACTCCTCCAACACAGGTGAGGATCGCTGTCAGAGCTTGCTGATGAGCTGATCATTTGAATCACCTGCGTTAAACGAGGGCGACATCTAAAACTCGCAGAACTGGATGGGTATAAGTATTGCTGAGATGCGAGTAATTTAAAAGAAGATGTGTGTATCATTAACGTGCAATGTTATTTGCCTTTCTCACCAGTTTGTTTTCATAAAAGTGTTCAATGCCTAGTCGTGTTTTCCCAAGCAACTGGCTGGCAGTTGTAACTGTGTTTCTAATCGTGTTCTTCTGCAACTCTGATGCATTTCCAAACCAGCAGATAATTCATCAAGCATATAAAACATCTGAAGTGCTTTGTTATTGACATTCAAAACAAGCAGTTTGTTGAAAAATTGCATTCTTTATTGTGTTTTAGTGCCCAATGGATCAGTCCATGTGTTCCACTTACGCCTGTTGTCCAGTGTAATGCCAAGCTTTTCCTAATTTGCAACTTTTTTTGAAGTGGATTTTTGTGACTTTATCAAGTCTATAACTTTTCTTTTGTCTTTATTGGTATTTTAAATAGAATGTGAGTTAGTGAACTAATTTTTAAAAGGTGTCTGCAATTGGCTCATGATCTAGAGCTGTGTCATCTGCTTTTTTATTAACCTGACTGTTTTGTAAAGTGCTAGTTCATGAATTTGTAGTAACAAAAATAAATACATCCTTGTGTGAGAAACCTATGAATGTTGTCATCACGTCCAACAGAAATGAACCAGCTGTAATGTTTGAATGAGTCTTTGGTTTCTCAAGATGATGAGACCCGCCAGGCACTTTATGACCAGTTATGTCAGCGCTATTGGTCAGAAGTTGGTCGGTCTTATCAGTTTTGGCATTCATACAATTGTGGATGATTTACACAGGATTGGGACTTTTCAGATATTTTAAGGGAGGAGTTAAAAATGTCTGAACAACGAGGCTTACTGTGCTACACAGTGCTTAAGGAAATTATATCACAGATTTTGTCTGGGCCAGGATTTCTCTGCGGATTACGACGACTAGAAAGGTGAAAGACATCGGACTGTCTGATTTTAGGACAGATGCAGGGAATGGAGGAGACAGCACGATGCAAGCTCGTTGCTGCTCCCAAATTCACAGAATTTCTTTTTGCCCATTCCAAGTCTCTTATCAACAAGGAAGTTTTCTTTCTGTCCTTGCGTGGGACATTGGTCATGGCCTTGATCCTCTGACATTCCTCACGGGAGTTGCTTGACACCAGGGTTGCCTTAATGGTACTGTAGCTGTGTGTCTTTTAATCCGTCTCTGTATGTCCCGTTTGGTTGTGTCATCCTGATTTTAATGTTTTTTCCTTTCTTTTAAATGACATGGTACTTGATACTTTATTTATATAGCGCTTTTCCACCTTATAAGGCCCTCAAAGCGCTTTACACTTCGACTACTCATTCACCTACTGATGACGCAGCATCAGGGGCAACTAGGGGATCAGTATCTTGCTCAAGGATACTTCAACGTGGTCACAATGGCATGGGATCAAACCCACAACTTCTGGGTTGTGAGACAACCACTCTACCACTGAGCCACGCCGCCCAAGAGATGATTCTATCTGTTTTCCAGGATTGTTTTTATGGAAAGACTTTGAAAGGTCTTTTTTTTGGTATGACTGTCATCTCAGTTTGTGCAGTCAAAACAGATAATACTGTCATTATCTAATACTTTAACTGAACATTCCTGGGGGATGTAGTCTTTGACAGTTTCATAGGATAGGTCTGAAAACCTATTTTCCCTGGCAGCACAGTCCACCTACTGATAATATGTGCGTAAGAACATTTTCACAGGACAGCTATTAAAATCTCACAAGATAAACTTTGGGGCATCAGGACACAATGAATCAAGTTTGAGGGAGACATTAAGGCCCCGTCCAGGCGGAAGCAAAGCCAGCTTCGTTCCTCAAACAAATCTCGTACACACAGAAGCATTTCAAGACTTGCGTGTGTCCAAAAGAGGATGCTGAGGACGTTTAACGGCTGTAATGTAAATGCAAAATCTGGAGTGGCGCAGCCACAGGGAGTTAACGGTAAGCGTAGAAGAAGAATCAGCAAAGAAGACAAACACTTTTTCCCCCTAACTTTATTGCAATCTACAGAACAAACATGGCTTTGCATGTATCGAAACAACATGAAAAAGACGAACACAGGAGAAGTGACAATGGCGGGTGATTCAAGTACAACACCGCTTGTTTAACGTGGGAATAAAGAAGAAAAATATTTTCCTCTGCAAAAGCATAAGCAAGCTAAGGAGGCTGCGCAAAATCGACTACGACACGGCTATCCACCGTTGTTGTTGACAGACTGACGGTTCGCCCGGTTGGAGCCCGGTTTCAAAAGTGATCGGTTTCACTGGACGAACGTGTGGACAAACGGTAGGAAACTAGTGAGAATACATTGAAATACATTGAAACTGGCTTTCGTGTGGACGGGGCCTAAAAATGGTGTCCAATCCTGTCAAAATGTGCCTTTGCAAAATGTACAGTACCGGTATACGTATATCTATCCATTTTCCGAACCGCTTATTTGATGGTAAAAGATATCTGTAGGATCTCCCTGGGTAGAACGGTTGAAGGGAGGTGTGCAGGATTTCATTATCAGGGATACACAGACTTGTGCCTCTACTGTTCACACCACTTGTCTCGGATGATAAGATAGACCCCGCCCCTATGTGTGTTTTTAGTCATTGTTGGGCTCCGATCAGTCCTGACCACAGAAAAGCTGAGGAGGTATTCACAGTCAAATCGTTGGTTTTCACTTTGAGGGACTGGCCATGATTATTGGAATGGGCAGAGCAAGTTTGTTTTTCAGTTTCTTCACTCTTTGCCAAATACCCCCTTGAGATCCATTTCTTGGTCCATTTCTTTTGGTTTGTCCTTAAATGGTTCGGTATAGAATTTGCTACGGCTGCATGACGTGTCGATAAACGAGCATGTATTAGTAGGAGGAATTATTAAACTATACAGACGCTCCCCACCTTACGAACGAGTTACGTTCCGGACGATCGTTCGTAAAGTGAATTTGTTCGTAAGTTGCTTCAGTGCTATATTTTGTATTATAATTTATGTTTAAAGCCTATATAAGTATATTGAAGGTTTATATAAGTATGTTTAAGGCTTGTACAAGTAACCTGCATTGGTTTGTGCTGAAAAAAACTTAATAAAATGGAGAGAATACGTACAGTACTGTACTGTACTACGTATGCTAGAGAGCGAGAGACGCACACAGTATGTACATGTACGTAATAAGATAAATAAAATGAAGTTTAACTTTTGGAAGATGTACTCGATGCTTAAGGAGATGATGGAGGAGGAGGAAGAGGAGGATTTTATATCATGAGAGATTCTTCGTCGTCGCTGGAATCGGCTTCAAAAGTTATTTCCTGCTTCATGGGGACCGGCGTTTCTTCCTCCTCCTCCTCGACACGTTGCTCAGCCTCCAATGAGCTCTCACAGCGCCAATCGTCGGTATTAGCGGCGGAAAGAAGCACTACGCGCAATACAAAATCTAACTTACAGCATTTCTTTCCGAACATTTTTCGACATACTGTACGCGCAGAAATGTTCGTATGTACCGTTGTTCGTAACTCGAATGTTCGTAAGTAGGGGCGCGTCTGTATATTGGATTTCACCAAACACGTCAGTCAAGGTACTGAAGGTAATGTCGATGGGCATGACAAGTCTTAAAATTCGCAAAGCAGTCCAATCATACACCGATAAGACAAGCCAATGGTTGCCTTACAGGATTAATCCTCAGCAATACTCATCTTTGTCCTGAAAACTCATTTCTAAGAACTTGAAAAATAAAACCTGAGGCTTAAAACATTTTCTGTATCAATACAGGACAGTTTGATGGAAAGTATGCGATTGATTTTATGAGTTTGTATCATTTGAATGGCCCATAAAGCTGGTGGTTCGCTCAGCAGGTTATAATTAACAAACAGTGGAAAGAAAGAACCACCTGAAAACTGACCGGCAGCTTTTATTCAGACCTGCTTTCAATATCTAACCAGCGAAATGTGCCTCCTGTTGAAAACCGGGCTCTGTTTTTGTTGGCTTCAAATGCCTGAGGAGGATTTGTTCCTCCATGCTCCGTGAGAGGGAGTGACGGCTTTACAACTTTACTGTTTTCTTAAACGAAAATCCCCTTGTACTAAAAGCAGAAACTTTGTCTATAAAGTAAAACTTGAAATAGGGTTCCGTACATGGCGGTTTGACGCGGATAGATGGTGGGGTTTTTATTTTCTGGCAAAGAAGAAGACAACTTAGCCTGTGTGGCTTTTGATTCTTTTAAAATAATTGGAATGGACGAATGGACAGAAATAGAATGACAGACAGACAAGAACTAATAGGAAACCAGGCAGACATTGATGGACCCATAAATGTCTTATGTCTGATTTGACAGACTGATGTACGACCAGACAGACAAATCGATAGATGTATGGATGGAAGGAAATAGATGGGCCGATTGACTTAGGTTAGGGCTCACTAACATGGTGTCCGCGGACACTAGGTTGTGACCTCCAGGACCACTTGAGTAGCTAAAAGGCCTGTTCTAAAAATAAATCCCTGCTAGTCAGTGATTGCGTATCATTAATCCAGTGTTTCCCACAGATTTGAAATCTACTTGAGTGGGTAGAATCCGGCGGTGGGGATGGGAGGCCGGTTGGACGGGAGCTGGGTCTCAGTCCTGTTACTACGTCTCTAGCCTCATGATCCACAGTATATAATACAGTCAATTGACAGACAGACAGACAGATAGATGGACAATTGGACAGAATGATGGATGTCTTGATAGATGGATAAAAGGAAGGCCAATTGGGCAAACGATTGATTGATGTACGGGACGGACCTGGTCGATGGACGGACAGACGTAGTTAGATGGATGAATGAACAGCTGACATAGACAGATATATGACAGCTGGACAGACAGATGGTTCAAGAGATACAGTAGAAATATTAATGGATGATGGCGGACAGATCACTAGACGAATGTACAGACATACAGATGGATGGATGGATGGACGGACATGCGGTGATAGACCCAGTTATATGGACAACCGGAAAGATGGACGGAGGAAGATGAATAGGAGGACAGACAGACAGAACGATGGATCGTTATATGGACAAATGTACACTCATTAGCCTTGTAGGTGGCTGGACTGACAGATCGCTATAGATTTGATTGCAGGTAGTGAGTGTCATGTTAAAAAGTCAACCTTAAAGCTGTCGGATGAGCCATTAAAAGTTCATCATTAATGACGTGCTGGCGTTTCTACTTCGGCTCATCATTGACTACCTTGCATTGGAGATGGGGGCAGTAGTCCACATGGGGTATTTGCGCGCATGTGTGTGTGTGTACGCGTGGCACTCAATAGGTCTTAGCTACGGCACTACCCTGTCAATCATATTAGCCCAGGGCAAAAAGCTATTTATTACTGTACATAATGTGTCGTTTGCAACATGAGGGAAAATCCAATTACTGGAGTTCATTTCCTCGTTGTGTCGCATGAGCATAGCTTTCCGCCTTTCCTGCCTGCACGCGTGCACGTGTTCTTAGAATGTCAAGATGACCACCTATTCAACATACAAGCCCTCAGGCTCATTCCGTCATCAACCTGTTGCCTCTAATTATCATGAATGGTCTTGTTCCGTTATTTCCTTAATTCTATTGTCCGCCAAATCACTGTGACATTTCCTCATGGTTATGTCACAGATCCACAGGGTGCTATGCTCACTTGATTGTCTGATCTTTTTTCAAACGCAATTATTTCTGTTTTTCTTTTTTTCAGGAGCTTTTTTGATCCCCTACATTCTTTTCTTGGTCATCGCGGGGATGCCATTGTTCTACATGGAGCTGGCACTGGGCCAGTACACTAGGGAGGGGGCGGCCACCGTGTGGAAGATCTGCCCCATCTTTAAAGGTGAACTGCAATTTGCACCACGAAAAACTCATAATCGTCCTGCTTATTTCCTTTGACTTCTGCTTTTAAAAGAGATATAAAACAATAATGATACAAAACTGTGACTTTAGAAAGATAATTAGAGTAAACTAGATTTTCACTCAGTAGAACTCCAACAAGGTGGGACTGTGATGATAGGGTATTTATCACTTTGAGAAAGGCAAAAGGTTCCATCATGAGGTAAAAGCAAAAAAGTGAACGATAACTGAAGTGAAAAATTTCCAGAGCAACTTTGTGTTTGTCCATCATCAGGTTATTTCCTGGTAGAATGACAAGACTGTACCATTTTTTGTACTCTTGAGAAAGGCAAAAGATAAAATTGAGCCTCAGATGTTAAAAAGAAAATGCACGCCTCTAACTGACTAAATAGCTACATGGCTAGTTCCTGGTTCATGGAGGATACCAAAACAGGATTCTACCATTTTTTAAAAGGTGAACGACTTATTTGTGACAAATTGCAAAACTTGAAAACAATATACATGCTGCTGCTAAGACCCTTGCTCATTTCTTAGTTTTTTCGAACCATGTGTTTTGTATGCGAGGCAGCGGAGTGACCTGACTCCTGATTATTTTCCGCTCCTGTTTTTATCATAACCGTGTCAAGCAGCCCACCCTATATTTCCCTTCATGTCAAGTGGCTGACGTCACTTAAGGCCATTTTGATGGGGAGCATGTGCAGGTACGCCTCCATCTTAAATATAAACGGGATGTTGAACTGATTACAATACAAAGTTGCCCAAAACTTCAGTTCTGTAAATCTTGGTTGCATCTTCTTGCAATCCTGTTTTTGTTTGTTTGTTTGTTTCACAGGCCATTAATGGAATCATGTTTTAATGTGTTTATTAGAGCCTCACCAACAAATCATTTAAATTACAAAAAAATAAAGTTTGAATGTTCTAAGAAAAATGTCATCCATCCATAAATTTTCCTAACCACTTGTCCTCATTAGGTTCATTGGACTCGCTGGAGAGTATCCCAGCTATCTTCGGGTGGTAGATGGAGTACTCTCCGAACTGGTCGTCAGCCAATCACAGGGCAACAACCATCACTCTCAAAATTATACCTATTTTAGAAGTATATAATAATAATGTCACACATGTACACGCAAATCTCTATTTTAAACTGTGCCAAGCTGTGTGTCTGTGAAAATACCTAAACACAGTCTAGCCCACCCCTGCGCAGATTTAGACCATGCGTCGTACAAGACTTTTGCTGGTCACCACAAAAGACTCACAAAAAAATAATAGTCTTTATACAAGAAATTTAACTCTTTGACTGCCAAAAACGTTTAATAACGTTTAGTAAAATCCAAATGAGGACTGCCAAAAACGTTAAAAGACGTTCACTATGTTTCGGTGTTTGTGGCATCATTCATGGAAAAAAAAAGGTGTCAAATTCACTAGAGTGCATGAAATAATATCGTTTCACAAAAAGCTTGATTTCTCCGTATTTTGGTCCAAAACAGAGCATTTGGGTGAAACTAACCATTTTCTATTGTTGATTACTGAAAAATGGAATAAGGTAGAAACAAACTTTTTTTTTCTGATGAAAAATGAGAGTTCTTCAATCTTTCATTTGGTAGTATGTGTGTTTCCATAGTCCAAACACAACATTTTCTGTGGACCTTGAAAGATCAGTCAAAATGCTTAAATCAGCTGGCACCCACAGCATCCCTTTTCTGAAAACAGTTGGCTGTCAAAGAGTTAACAGTAATCCCGGACAAAAAAAAGTAGTTATTGCAAATGCTGACATATTGCCTTGCTCCACAGGTGTAGGCTACACGGTGATTGTCATCGCCCTTTACGTGGGCTTCTACTACAACGTCATCATCGCCTGGTCACTCTTCTATCTGTTCTCCTCCATGACCCGCGAGTTGCCTTGGCTCAGATGCGACAACCCCTGGAACAGCCCCAACTGCACCGACCCCAAGGCCATCAACGGCTCGGTCCTGGGCAATGGTACCTCCTACGCCAAATACAAGATCACCCCAGCAGCTGAATACTATGAGTAAGTGACTTTTTGATGTTTTGAGTCAACTGATTTCACTCTTTGGAATGTGTTTGTTAGTCGACAGGCGTTTGCAGTAAGTCAATGTCCTTTTATTGTTGTCTCCCTTTCATGGAGACGCCAATTGAATAAGTATCGCCTGCAGTCGTTTTTGCAACCGCTTATAAAGCACGGACTCTGATTTATAAAACATTTACTTACAAAAGTTTATTTAAGGTACTAGATAGAGCAGACCATAAAATATAAACAAACAATGAAACATGTTTCAATGCAAAAGGGGCACTACTAGCATTGAATTTTCTCTGTATAAAATAGGGTAGCCAAAATGTGATGCAATTAGACAGTTTAAAGTGCAGATTACGGGGGGAAACTACAGGGGTTCACATCATTTTTTTTACTTAAATGACTTATCAAGGTGTCAGCCAACCAACAGTCCAATCAATGTGACGAGCTGTTGTGTTGGCGCTGGTTTTGCTTCCTTGAGTTTCCATTCTCAAGAAGCATTACCCAGTGTGAACCCTGCCTTAGAACCAGAGCTCTCAAAAAAACTCAATTATAAAATTTTTATCTTAGAAGAAAAAAAACGGTTGTAAAAGTATCTCTTAAAGTTTTGATGTTCATCAGTCCAAGGTAAAACAGGTTGTTTAAAATGGCAGTTCGTAGGCTCTTAGTATAGGGCTGGGGGGGCAGGTTGAAGGGGTGGTCACTCATTTTTAACAAGTGGACGGTATGTGCTGCTTTGAACCCCTCCCCCCCTTTTCTTTTATCATTCAGTTCTTAGACCCCAAGAATAGATTTGGCACAGGCATCTTTTTTTGAATTACAGGTATAATTCTTTAATAAAAACTATACAAGTTTCCGCCTGTAAACATCATTAAGCATATAATTTCTACATGTTTTTAAGGCAAGTGGTAAAATGTCTAAAATCTTAAATCATGCTAAATGATACTAAGTACTGCCTCAAATGGTCTCCAATTTCGATACTGTAAATGTATAGGATCGTATGCCGAGGAACGTTTCCTGGGAGGAGCAATATGGCGGCCTTGTGGCTTCAAAAGTCTTGGCCTATCGGCTATCCAGTCATATTATATTCAGATCAGTGGTGGCCGCCCTGTAAAGAGTGGAGCAAGAGCATAGAGCAGAATGCCCAATGATGTGAGAAAAAAAAGCTTAGCCCGTCAACTAAAGACTGACAAAACCCCTGGCACATCTTCACATCTCTGTTGACGAATCTTCAATAAATAAAACATTAAGCAAGAATGGATGTCATCAGAGGACACCAGGGATGAAGCCACTGCTGTTTGAAGTTCGCAGCCCAGCGCCAGGATTTCCCACAGCGCTACTGGGAAAATATTCTGTGGATGGATGAAGCCAAAGTTGTGTAGTTTGGAAGGAACAAACAAAAGCTGTGTGGGGAGAAAGAAAGGCACAACCCCAAACGTGAAGTATGGTGTTAGAGGGCATCATGGTTTGGGACTGCTTTGCTATTTTAGGGCCTGGACGCATTGCTATTTCCAATTTTATCAATAAATTTTGCACTAGAACTTCTTCCTTTCGTCTGTCTGCCAATAAAAGGTGGCATAAGATGGGTGATGCAACAAAAACAATGAACCAAAGGAGAGAACCTGGAGTGGCCCAATCCGATTCCTGACCTTCACCTAATTGAGACGCTGTAACATGACCTTAATTCACACCAAGAATACCACATAATATTCCAGAATTCTTCCTAACTGTTATTCTGGTCCAATTTGCAACCACAAGAAATGTTTGGTTGAGGTTATTGGAGGCTCAACTAGTTCATAAACCTCAAAAGTTCACACATTTTTCCCCGATCTGCAGTGTGATGTTTTGTTGTGTTGACTAAAAATATCAGAACAGATGTTTAAGGACATTTGTTAAATCTTTGGATGATGGATGGATATATTTGAAGAGTGTTGCTGTTGGGCCGTGGCAAATGTAAAAAAAAAAAAACAACTCTGGGTGGTTTGGGAAATTCACTTTAACCATGCACTGCTACAGTCCGAACCATTTGGAAACGCTTAATATGTTAAGAAAAATAATTATGACTACAATGTCATCTTGACAACAAATACGTGACAGTAACAAATATTGAAGCCATCAATTTATGCACAATTCTGATTATAGAGTAAACATTGATGTCTCTCCAAGCCAATAGTTCTTTAAACTCCACCCCTCCGTTATGTCCTCCAAGGGTCATGCTTAATTTATGACAAAATGTGATTTTAAGAGCATTCGTATGTTTATTATTATTATTGTTGTTGAATGAGCATTTATGAGTTAAATGTTTTTGCGGGTTTTTACTTCATCTGGGGCTTTATTAGCTCACTCTTTTAAAATTGTTTTCTTTCTTCATCATGACAATATTACATTTGCGGTTGTAGTTAATGGGGCGTAGAACAGCTCGTATCATGCTGAGAGCTGTTTGTCATACCCTGACAGTTGAAAAATTCCAGGGAAAACATTGACAATCTGATACACGAATGAAAATGTGTCCAGAGCACTTCTACGCTTAAATGATAATCACCAAAGTAATTTGAGATATTATGTACTGCACAGCAAAGTAAGTTTTGTGATTTGGAAATTATATAACGATAACATCATGATAATCTGGGGCTGCTTTGCTACATCAGGCACAGGGGTTCTTGAAGTTGTACGGGGTTCAATGAAATCTCAAGGTTTGTTCTCAGCAGGATCTCATGGTTTCCTTCAACAGGATAACAAACCAAAAAGGATGGCTAAAAACAAAACTGATTGTTTTGTGAAAATTGGTGGAAGAGATGCAACATTCTGTCTAAAGAAGGCACCCTTGGCACAAACTACAGACAGCTGAAGAAGTCTTATTGAGAGTTAAAAAACTTTGCATTAAAAAAAATAGTGGATGTTTATTTATCACTACTTTTGCCGGTTAGTTCACTAGTGTTTTTCTTTTTTAACTCATTCACTGCCATTGACGGCTATAGACGTCAAAAATTCATTTGAACTATTTCTATGAGTTAAACATTTTTTCCCACTTTGGTTAACAAGAGAATGAAAACCTAGATTTTTTTGTCGATTTGTATTAGAACAAATATAACATTTGTGATTAATCGTGAGTTAACTAGTGAGGTCATGCGATTAATTACGATTAAAAATAGTAATCGCCTGACGCCTGTAATTTTTAATAATCTTTTCTAAAAAAGAGAAAAGAAAAGAAAAAATATATATATATTTTTTTAAATATGTTTGTTTTTTAAGAAAAGATTATTAAAAATTAATCAGGCATCAGGCGATTACAATGACTTCCCTAGTTAACTCACAATGAATCACAAATTTTATATCCGTTCTAAATGTACAAAAAAAAAATATATTCTAGGTTTTCATACTCTTGTTAACAAAAATGGGGAAAAAAAGTTAAACTAATAGAAATAGTTCAAATGAATTTTTGACGTCTATAGCTGTCAACGGCAGTGAATGAGTTAATGGAAGGCTACCGACAATTCTACACCACTGCAAATTACAACTATAATAATAAGCTTTTTTTTGACAATTAATTAAGTATGCATTTTTGATACATCACTTGTATCGGGTCTGATTGGATAGTGTGCATTTGTACAGTACGTACCCACTGATTTGTCGGGTGAGTGGAGTCATGCCGTGTGCATTACTGATGACTAAGCAAATGTACGCAGATGGTGCACATTAGTTTACTTTCTTTTTAAATGTTCTTTGGAGCCAAATAAGCTGATAAAGCAAAAAATATCATTGACTTTTAGTGAGTGTACAGTGAGTGGATAAGGCAGATGGTTGGTGCAGCTTTCTGATAAGCGAGCCGCAAATGAAAGAGAATCTCTGATACTTTTTGCTCTTTTATCATTCTTTTTTTCCCCCTGTTTTGTAACTTAACAAAAGGGCACGTCATTGGAAATACAAACTGAATGTGTAGCAACATTATTTTAAATTTGGGATGCAATTGTTGACTACCAAATTACCAATCTTAAAACTGTTGCAAAAGGTAAAAAAAAATTAAACGACTTAGGTGTCCCTTAGAGATATTCATGCATCATTTATAAGGATGTGACGTTATGTAAACAATGTTTGACCCAAGGCCCCCCCCCCCCCCCCCCAAAACTATATTTTGAGTCGACCGATTGGCATTCTTTGAGTTTTTAATGATAGCCTCCAAAGAGATCATGGATGTCACTATGGGGTAATTTCTGCAAGATGGTTATGCAAAAACAAGGAGGAGCTTTGCTACTTCAGGGCCTGGACGCATCAACAATTTTATCACAAAATTTTGCACAGGGAAAGTCTTCCCTTCCTTCTATCTGTCTGCCAATAGGGTAAGAAAGGAGTAGTTTCTTTGAGATTTTTTTTCCCGGAAAACACACCCCAAAAAAATAAATCAGCAGATTCAAGATGGTCAAATTGGATAGAATACCTCATTTGTGTTTTCCTCCCACATTTTGTTTGAATGCGCTGTTCTTGTTTGGTTACGAAGACTTTGCTGCATACACCCGACTTCAATGCCATCATTGAGAAGCGAGCGCAGCAGAAGAACCAGCTCGCTGTGTGATGATAAGAGAAAATGTGCTTGGCGTAACTGGGCCAAAAGTGGACTTGGATTGAAGTTACCGGTGAGCGTTTTACAGGCCGCTCGCTATCCACGCTATCAGCTGGACAAGGAGGCCTTCGGGCATTGCAACGCCGACGCACAGCGTCCAGGTCAGAGTGTAGGCTGTGCATTTATCATTCCAAATGAGTCTGTGTCCTCCAGTGGCTATCTGGCTCCCAGAAGTCCCCCGAAAAAAAACAACAACAAAAAACCTTTGAATGTATTATCAGCCCTCAGATAAGACCACATAAAAGTGGACTCTCACAGATCCATTTGGCTTGTCCGCCTGGATGTCGTTCTGCTTTGCGTGTCTTGTTTGTGCTTGGATGTTGTGTTGGCTTTCGCCGTTTATCAGCATCGCATCACATGCCGACTCAATTAAATGTGGAGCACAGGAAACCAACAGAAAAATATATTGAAGCCAAACACAGTCGCTCTTTGGTGCTCTGCATCTCACGGGGCCGTCGTAAAGGGTCTTTGTCGCTTGTCATCTTGAGACTTTCTGTCTGTCGAGGTTACACAGTTTGACAAACGGACTCTGTCCCGTCATGATAAGCAGTGTTATTTTAACACTGTCAGAGTACATTTCCTTGAGTGGTGGGGTGGATGTTGGGTGTCATCTGAATAGCACTACCTTGAGTGTTAAATTGACCACGCCCTCATTTCCGGCGAAGGAGTAACTTTCCAAATTTCCAGCGCGCTGTCCACGTTTCAATAGCGATACATCCGGTTGTTGTTGGGGCGGCGTGGCTCAGTGGTAGAGTGGTCGTCTCCCAACCCTTAGAGCGTGGGTTCAATTCGCACAAGTATCCTTGAGCAAGATACAGAACCCGCAGTTGCTCCTAATGCCGTCTGTGTTTTGAGGGCCTTCTAAGGAGAAATGACGCTTTTAAAGTAAAATGTAGTTTGAGTTAAATTTTTAAACACTGACATAGGGGTGTAAATTCTTAGTACCTGGCGATTTGATTTGTATCACGATTCATAGGTCACGATGCGATACCGATTAGATACGAATCTATAAATTGATTATTGCGATTTTTATTAAATTTTTTCACTCAAATTTGGAAAATGCTAATCAGTAAACTTGATTTGTATGAAAATGTATTTATTTATCTGAAAATTCAGGCTTATAATTGAGCCACTGCATTTACCAAAGCGGTTGCAGTCTGTTTCATGTCTGAACAACACTGAAATAAAATATTAAAGCTTAATGTTCCATTAATATAACATTCTTCCATGCTTAATGTGTGAATCCTAACCCTAAGTAAGACGTTTTGTTGGATATTCCCATTAAAAAATTTATGTTTAAAAATCGATTCGAGAATTGCGCGCTGTAATATCGCGATATATTGCCAAATCAATTTTTTCTAACACCCCTACTGTCATTAGTGCTTATACGTGTTTGTTTGGCAGAATTAAATGTTTAACACTGACACTAGTGTAGAGTACTTTCAAAACTGCTCAATGTTTACCAGTGTAGATTTTTAACACTACACAGTGTTGGAGTGACACTGGTTAAGTGTGAAAAAAGTAACACTTTGAAAAGTGTCACACTCATTGGTGCGGGCACATATAAACACTTATATTTAACACTCTCAGTGTTAATCTAACACTGGCGATTTCGCTGTGTCGTATTAAGGAAATTATGAAAGGCATTTTGACTCGTTGCTATTCAATTGGAGGGAGATTATGATTTGGGTGACTGGACTGATCTTGTATCTATCTGTCCATGGCAGCGCGAGAACCTTGTGGATTTTGAATAAGATCTGTCGCAGGATGTCCACGTTGACAGACATCAAAGATGGTCTCAGTCCATGTTCCTCATCACCATTTGTGGCCTCAACCAAACTCGTCCAACTTTAGGAGATTATTTGTGTATGGCAGAAAAACCCAACACAAGAATGCTACCAAACTTTCCTATTGATTTTTGATCACCCGAGGAGGCTAACATCAAAGCTGGGCTGATTATTATTATTATTTTTTTATAATGACATTTAATTTAGCACTGTGATTTTGTGAACCCATTAAAAAGCAAGACCCCTGGTCAATTTGTAAGTTTTTTATGTTGCAGCAGTCAATTTTTAACTCATTCACTGCCATTGACGGCTATAGACGTCAATGGAAATAGTTCAAATGAATTTTTGACGTCTATAGCCGTCGATGGCAGTGTATGAGTTAACTGATCTTATGTTTTTGTCGCTCTATTGATTGTGCATGATGCTCTGATTTCAAGTGTTCATGGTCAAGAACAAGAACCATATTGATGAGGCTAACCAGTCCAACATGACCAACTTAATGACATGAATTTTCTCAACTGATCTTCTTCAAAATGTTCAGTAGTGCAGGAAAACCTAATTTTGTAAACTAATTGTCCTTGAACCTACTGGGATTACATCACAATGATCAGTTTTGATCCGAAATGATTCTACTTATGAGGTGAGTAAGTGTCATGAATGGAACATCTAAAAGGTTTTATTTTTTTTTCTATTATTCCAAGAAGTCAGACTTTCTAAGAGATCTCGCAAAGAAGACAACATATGTCTTTATTCACCTTCATCTCACAAGAGACTTTTGGAGCAGACAGCCTTTTATGAAGACGTATAGACACTGCTGTCAAGTAAGCCCTTGTTTAAATACGTTTTGACAGCTATTCTCAAATTAATTTGTTTTTTCAGCTGAATTCCATCTCACAAGTTTTTCCCACTATGTGATCTGCTGTATTTCTTAAAAAAACAGAAAACATTTGTAATGGGCCCAAGAAATTTAGCCCATGGATAAAACATATTATCTGTTATATATTCCAAGTATCTGCCTTTGTGCTACTAAGCCCATATTTATTATAGAAAACATTTAGTGTGTGTTAAGAGAAGGAGTTGCATACTTGTTAGGCTCTCAGCAACATAATACTGTATTCGGGCAGAGCTGGACAGAATATCATCAATATAGATATAAAATTCAATATCTCTCCATATGTGCATAGTTGCCTCCTGTTCAACTTTCTCGTCACACTCCAAAATAAAATAACAGGAACTCTGGCATTTGCACTGTAAGTGGAAGAAGCCAGATGGTTTTGAAAGCTTCCTTCTGGAAATAATTGATGGCGACTCGTGCCATATCTCTTTCAAAATCAGTGGAATTCTTGCTCTGATGGGTCAGATAATACATGAACGTTTGATGAGTGGTTGGAAATTGTGAAAGGCGATGAAGAACATGTACTCAAAAATGAAGACGATTCTTGGTCAGACGCGGCAAAATAATACCAGAAAGTTTGAGACCGGACTGCTTCGTCACAGTTATGTGTGCTTTTGTCTTTGCTACATTGTGGGGCCCAAACGCGTGTGTGTTTTTCCAGGTTTTACTACCATTGTGGGGACCGACTTGAAACAAGTTCAGACCTCTTTTTGACGGTCAAGACTTGGTTTTAGAGTTAAGGTTTGAATTGTTTTTTTTGTTTTTGTTTTCGGGAGAGCTCAGTATTGTTAATTTGGTAACTTTACCGATTTGACATGTCATCATCATTGCTCGCTCTCTTTTTTTTATTTTTATATTTTTTTTATTTTGTGTGTGTGCGTGCGTGTGAGTGTGTACTCATTAGTTCACCTAAAACCTATTAAAAATCCCATACCGTTCACCTAAACCGAATACTTCAGAATCCAGCTAGAGTCGTGAGGTTGTCAGGAGACCCAAGGAAGGATCAAAGGAAAGGAAAGAAAGTGAAATCCAGCACCGACCAGACATTACCTACTACCCACCGGGTGAATCTTTCACCAACCCCAGAAACATCTGAATTGGGTTATGGTTGAGGTTAGGGTAAGGAATGGGGGTAGGCAATCATTTTTGATGGTTGAGGTTAGGGAAGGGGCTAGGAAAGCCATCATGTCAATGAGATGTCCCCACGATGATACAAAGACAAGTGTTTGTGTGCATTTGTATCCATGCAGACGCGGCGTGCTGCACCTCCACGAGAGCAGAGGCATCGGGGACCTGGGCCTCCCCCGCTGGGAGCTGTCATTGTGCCTGGTGGTGGTGGTCTTCATCCTCTACTTCAGCCTATGGAAAGGCGTCAAGTCCTCAGGGAAGGTACGAGCCCGTCACACCGTAGTCATACTGTACTACAGAATGGTTCCATTTCCAATCTGTCTGGTTTTCCCTTAGGTGGTGTACATCACGGCCACTATGCCCTACGTGGTCCTGTTTGTGCTGCTCATTCGAGGAATCACCCTGCCGGGGTCCATGGATGGCATCCGGGCCTATCTGCACATCGACTTTAAGAGGCTGAACAATCTGGAGGTCAGCACAAAGGCACATCAGATAAATGCAACTTTTGAATACTGATGTCATTTTCCCATTTAGATAAGTTAAATTAAGAATTATGTGTTCTACTGTTTTTGTTGTTGAGACTTTAGGCTTTATTCTGTCATGGGTTGAGACTTGCGAGATTTGTTTGGCACAATTTTTACACACAACCATCACATTTGAAGAAATACTTTTATTCAGGCTTTTGACTAGCAGTAACTGGGTTTAGGGTTCTTAAAACCTTTATTATTTGCACAAGCAAATGCCATACAAGAATAAGCACAAGTTAACCATTCTACTGTTAATGTGTAAAAAACAAATAAACAAAAAACTCTAACCTAAGGGTAGGCAAAGTTTTGTTGTCAAGGGCCGGATTTTTTTTTGGAAAATTGGACACATGGTTCAGATCACTTTTAGAAGAAGCTAAAAAAATAATAAAAAATTATTTACGTGTAAAATACTTTCATTATTTAAATGTATTTTAATTAGGGCTGTTCTACACAACTTTTGTCACTAATACCAATACCACTAGTGCTTTTGATACATCAATTTCCCCCCAAAATACAATGACAGATAATTTTCAAAGAAAGACCTATATATCCCAACATAGCATTTTTCTTAAAATTGCGGGACATTAATGGCAAATTTCTGTTCTTGTGCGTTTCGAGTACCGATACCTTGAAATAAGGCCTGGCATCAATTCTATTAATAAAATATTCAGATTAAAATATTTAGATTAGGATTTTGAAACTTTATTATTATTATTATTATTACAATGAATTCAACAATTATTTAAAATATGTACAGAAAGTGAATTTAAAAATACATAAACACATTTTATTTAACACATTTTCAGAAAAAAAAATGTAAGTACAGTCTTGATAATGTAAGTGTTCGGTGGGCGGGTTTAAAACACATCCAGTAGGGAACTATAGTTTTCCCAACCCTGCATTTTCACTTTCTCAACTTTATTGACAAATATTTAGATCAATAGTGACAAGCGTTATGTATGGCGTCTAGCCAGCCGGCAACTAATGTGACAAGCTAACATAGTAGCCTACGTCTTCATTAAATATGCTCAAAGGTACTTTGTTTTCAAAAAGTCAGTCCTGTTAAGTCAACTGGATTGGGAACGAAAACAAGAAGTGGAGACCCACTAAAAAAAACATCTGGAAAGGCGCTAAACATCACTTTAATTAGACATGTTGCGCAATTTATTTCACAATTTAAAACTGTTCCCGGGGGCCTTTATCTAATCAAATGCTCGTGAGGTTGTTCAATCAAAATACAGAAAGGCGAAGGAGTACTGCACACCTAATATCCGCTAAATTGGTTCAATGTTTCCAACCCCTCTAGCGACTTAACACCCCCCCTAAAAAAAAAAAAAAAGGATTGAGCAACACAACCAAATCTAGTGACTTTTTGGGGCGTCATTAGGGTTGGAAAGAAGTGGAAATTTTCCAGTAAAGTTCCAAAAGGTTTCTGGTCAATTTCCATGCTGAAGTTTTACTGGGTGAGTTTGGAAATATTCAAATTAGCACACGTGCCCAATTCCAATGGAAAGTTTGCGATTTTGAAAATTCTTGGAATGTTGCAACTGCAGTTGTTATTAAAGAATTCTCGAGGCTTCTTTCAGAGAAGGAGATGTTACAACAATTCCTCCATGTCCAGACTGCAAATTAATGACGCTTGCACAAAGCCACCACTGGCTTATTTAACTCATTCACTGCCATTGACGGCTATAGACGTCAAAAAATCTTTTTAACTATTTCTATTAGATACAAATTTTTCCCCACTTTTGTTAACAAGAGTATGAAAACCTAGGAAAAAAATGATTGTACATTTCGAACAGATATATAATTTGTGATTAATTGTGAGTTAACTAGTGAAGTCATGCAATTAATTACAATTACTAATATCAATTGCCCGACGCCCCTAATTTTTTATCTTTTCTTTTTTTTTTAATCTTTCTTTTTAAGAATAAAAGATTATCAAAAATTAGGGGCGCCAGGTGATTCAATTTTTTAATATTGTTATTAATCACATGACTTCACTAGTTAACTCAAAATTAATCATACATTTTATATCTGTTCGAAATGTACAATAAAAAAATTCTAGGTTTTCTTACTCTTGTTAACAAAAGTAGTAAAAAACGTTAAACTAATAGAAATAGTTCAAATGAATTTATGGCAGTGAATGAGTTAACTACATTATATGCAACAACTCGCCACACTAACCAACAGTGGGACAGACAAGCAGTCAGCTCATTTATAGACACATTTTTCAAATAACCGGTTGATACAGAAAATATTTTACTCTTTGGTTTAATGTCAGCTTTGTACGAGCAATGAGTTTTCCATAACATGTCATATTTTAGTCATGGCTACATCTATCATAGCAGGAAATTTATAGCTTTACTTAACAGTTGCTCAAAGTTTCATAGAAAACCATCAAAAAGCCTCTACATAGAATTGGTTGTGCAATTGTTTCTTATTTGCACACAAGCTTCTATCGTATTTACTTATGTAATCTTATTTGTTGAGACATTTTTTTTCTTTGTTCTGACTTAATCGAAGTTGTTTGGTGCTGAATCAAGACCTCAGGGATAGTAAAAGCTTATTCCAATTACAGACTCAAGATAAAATCGCTCGCTAGCTGGGATAATTAGAGGGAAAAAAAGAATATTGTTGGAATAAATAGAATTGATTTGTGGGACGCTGATGTTCATCGCAATATGAATCTTTGTGAGCAGAAAATTACTTTTGTTTTGTTGCCCGAATGTGCTTTGATTTGTTCATATTTAGAATTTTCATAGAAATGTGTATTTACTTCACTGGACTAACCATTCAAAAGTTGTCTTGTGTTGTTTTTGCCAATAGGTGTGGATCGATGCTGCCACCCAAATATTTTACTCCCTCGGAGCAGGATTCGGGGTGCTCATTGCCTTTGCTAGCTACAACAAATTTGACAATAACTGTTACAGGTAAGTAGAAACATACTTCTTAAAGGTACAGCACAGTGCCCTAGTGGTTAGCACAGCTGCCTCACAGTCCAGAAGTTCTGGGTTTGAATCTCGGCTCAGGTCTCCCTGTCTGGACTTTGTATGTTCTCCCTGTGCGTGCGAGGGTTTTCGCCGGGTTCTTCGGCCTCCTCCCACGTGCCAAAAAACATGAACGTTTGGTTGATTGACGACTCTTAAATTACCCAAAGGTGTGAATATGAATGTCAATAGTGGTTTGTCAAATGTGCTAGGCGATTGACTGACGACCGACTTTCACCCTGAATCAACCAGGATAGACTGTGAACCGCACACAAAGCCAACTGCGCATGCAGCAGCCACATCACCAAACACAAAAATACCTCGCCCTTCCATGTTGACAACTTCGGCGAATATTTGAGCATGTGCCAGTTATGAGAAGCCAAACTGATAACGCTCGGCTAAAATCCAACAAAAGTAAATGCAGCTTTGCCTACCTTTTGGCTTTGACATAGTGTTACAGACTGTGTAGGGATTTCATTCTTGTGAGTTCTATTTTTCATAAGTGGGACTGACATTTTTTTAAAACATTTTTAGGCTGCATCAGACATTTATAGATGATTTTGCTAATGGAGGCCAATCTCTGCTCCCCGCTGCGGGTCAAAACAATTTATGAAGATAGACTGATTTTTTCGTTTCCAAAATATACTCACTGGCCATGTTTCAAGGGAAGTTATGAAATAATATCATCATATCAGCAACAGATGTGAGGTGATGTAAGGTGAATCTATCCTATTTGGTATGGGGAAATAAGTAACTAGCTAACTCAGTGTTTCCAAACCTTTTTCGAGCCATATTAGAGGAACACCACAAAAAAAAGAAAAAAATTATCACAAAAGTACTGAATATACTGAAATATAACTCCCTAGCCTTTTACAATTGAACCGAATATTAATGAGAGTTTCCACCCACTGATTTAATGACCGACAGAGGCCTTTCTGACAGGCATCTTAACTCATTTGCTCCCAAAAACATATAAAAACGTTTTATTTTATTATAATATTGCCATGGTCCCAAAAATGTATTTATACCTTCTTTTTTTAATGTTTTTTTAATGCTAGAGCATACAGAAGGCTTTGATGCAGCCTCTGACCTGAAGAGGTCACTTAAAGTAATGGTAGTTATTACAAAAAACGGCCAGCAGGTGGCAGCAGAGTATAAGAGATCAGCCAGGGCGATGTTGCAACAAGCTCTTTTTGTCAGTGTTTTCAACAGGTTTGTAAATAATGATCAAACTTAGCTATATTGTAATGCTTATCGCTGCAAAATGGAAACAGATATAAAAAAAAAAATTTCCCCGATGAAAGAAGAGATTCTAATCTTTCTTTTGGTAGTTTATAGCAATATAATGTAATATTCTGTGAGCCTTGCAAAATGAGTCAAAATCTAGTAAAAAAGCTGGGAGCAAAGGGGTTTGCTTCAGTGAAAATGGCTGGGAGTGAATGAGTTAATGATGGTCATTTGCACTTCAAAAGAACGATACCTTTTCCAGTGGTGGGGTGTGCCTCTAACTTGCAGCATAGATAGCAATGCATGAGTACAGAGGGGAAAAAAATGATAATGAAGGATGATTACATGTAGCATGATAATTAAGTTAAAAAAATATTCTGTGTCAATATTTCATGTTTTAAGTGCGACCTAGATATGCTTCTTCTTTTTTAAATGTAGTGGGTGTGGTTTAAATGAAATTGGATAAATTCCTGTCACACACCTGATGATCTCTCTCTTCACACTGAACTAACTCACTCACTAGTTATAATTACAAAAATATCTGTTGATTTTTTATTTATTTTTTTGTCCTTCCAGGGATGCTCTGTTGACCAGCACTGTGAACTGCGTCACCAGCTTCTTCTCAGGGTTTGCCATCTTCTCCGTGCTGGGCTACATGGCGTACAAACACGGGGTGAAAATAGAAGACGTGGCGACTGAGGGTGAATAAATGCATTATTTGAACTTTGCTGAACTTTGCTAAAGACGTGTTTTTGTGTTTTTTATGTTGCAAAAGCAGTCATTTTTCAACATGTTGGAAAGTAAGCCGCAAAAAAAGTTTCCTGGTATGCAATATGACACAATTATATCAGAGTTTTAATGATCAAGTAGGGAGGAGAAATTTAGTATATTGGTTTTTAGGGGTGTGAATTGCCTCGTACCTGGTGATTCGATCCGTATCACGATTCATAGGTCACGATTCAATTAGATACCAATTAATCATGATACGAATCTATAAGACGATTATTGCGATTTTTTTTTTTTATAATTCAAAATTTTGAAAATAAGAATCAGTAGTGATAGACAAATTAAGTTTCATAAAACACTTGTGATATTGTTTGACTCCTCTAGATGGCACTCTTGGTTTAAATGGGCCAGCTAGCTAAACAGCTAACCAGACAGACAGACAAATGAAGCTTTATGAAGCACCTGTGATATATTTTTACTCCTCTAGATGGCACTCTTATTTAAAGGCACTAGCTAGCTAAACAGCTAACTAGACAGACAGACAAATGAAGCTTCATGAAGCACCTGTGATATTTTTTGACTCCTCTAGATGGCACGCTTGGTTTAAAGGTGTTAGCTAGCTAGCTAGCTAAACAGCTAACAAACAGACAGACGGACAAATGAAGCTTCATGAAGCACCTGTGATATTTTTTGACTCCTCTCAATGGCACTCTTGGTTTAAAAGCTAACTTCAAGTAAGATGTTTTGTTGAATATTTCCATTTTTAAAAATCGATTTGCCGCATATTGAATCGATACGAGAATTGTGCACGGTAATATTGCGATATATTGCCGAAACGATTTTTTTCAACACCCCTATTGGTTTTATTATCCCAGTTTGAGAAAGAAAATGTTTGCACGCACACAGGGGCAGGATTGGTGTTCATCATCTACCCAGAGGCCATTTCTACCCTCCCGGGATCAACGTTTTGGGCGATTGTGTTCTTCATCATGCTGCTGACGCTCGGCATCGACAGTTCAGTGAGTCCCGACCGAGAACAAGTCACTATTTGTGGGAAACACTCCTTTCGGCCAACGATCAAATGAAAAACATTATGTTTGGTGGTAACTGAGCATGCTTTCACGTGCCAAGTGATTTTTCCTCACTCTGATAACTAATATTATTTACTATGTGTTTTGAAGGATAGCTGCAAGGAAGCATATCTTGTTTACTCTGCAAGGAGTGATAAAACTGACAAAAAGCAGCTGGGGAAACACTTATGAGATCATTTTTGCATTATTCCAATACTTTGATATACAGTTTGTTAGCGACGATTTGCAACCAAATAAAAACTGACCCAGGATCTGTTTTGTGTCCCTACCGTTAGTAGGCATTACGTTTGGATCATAGTAATAAATCTCTTGTCTGTTTTGTCCGTCAGATGGGCGGCATGGAGGCCGTCATCACAGGCCTGACAGACGACTTCAAGATCCTCAAGAGGAACAGGAAGTTGTTCACCTTCGCCACAGCCTTTGGCACCTTCCTGGTTGCGCTGCTTTGCGTTACTAATGTGAGTATCACAAGGTTCACCCATCCTCCGTGCTGCAATACCAGACAAGTGCTCGTCCTGCTTTTATAACAAGCTTTATTGTTGCTGTTACTTACAATGGAACTTTTTAAAGGGATACTTGACTCATTGAGCCATTTTAACAGAAGAAGTTAATATTTTGTCCAGAATTAATTTGGTAATTTTATTATTATTCATGTACAATTAATACCTTTAAAAACTAATTTTTCCACTTGCTGTCGACTTAAGATGACATCACCTGTGCTGAGGAAGTAGGTAACCAAACCCAAAAAACAGGTAAGCTGTGGCCGGTCGCTACCTACTTCCTCAGCACAGGTGATGTCATCTTAAATCGACAGCAAGTGGAAAAAATAGTTTTTAAAGGTATTAATTGTGCATGAAAATTAGCAAATTAATTCTGGAGAAAATCTTAACTTTACTGCTGAAAATGGCTCAATGAGTCAAGAAACCCTCTAAATTAAAAAATTCATTTTCCAACCCTACTACTATAAAACCCTTTTTTGACGCTCAAGCAGAATTAAATTGTCATTTGAAACCTTCAACCAGGCTTGAAACTCTAATTAAGGCTTGAAGCTGTCTCAAAACCTAACTTGAAACCCTAATACTGCTTTGAAACCCTACTTTGAATCCCTAATCCTATATTGAAGCCCTAAAACCGACTTGAAATTTTAACCCAAGTTGGAAACCTGATTTTGAAACCATAATCCATGTTGGAAACCCTAATTTAAAGTCCAAAACCTGATTTGAAGCACTAACTCAGGTTGTAAACCCTAATTTGAAACTCTAATCCTTTATTGAATCTCTAATTTGAACCTTAACGCTTTAAATTAAAAACCTGAGTTTAGGCTGGAAATGCTAAATTGAAATCGCACTTTTAAAAACCTAACCCCGATTTAAAACCCTAATGTTTTGCAACTATTTGAGGAAATAAACCATCATTTCCAAACAGCACGCCACTACTTTTCCTCCACACTTTGAACCCTGTGGCTTTATATGTGACAGGGTCAATTTATGGATTTTTACTAACAAGCTTCATGCCCCCAAATAGATTAACCGATGGTAGGACGTTGCCTTTTTCAATAGTAACGAATCGACGACATCACACAATTTTAGGGGAGGCTGCTGTAGCTGTGTTCGGCATTGTTAAAGGTTATTAAAATCTTTAAAAATCCATCTGTGACACCTTTTCAAATAGTTATTTAGATAGCAGTATTTGAAGATCTCTCATGGGGTTCTCCAAGGGTCTGTGCTAGGCCCTAAACTATCTGCAGTGTCTCGAAACTACTCAAAAGTGTTTCATTTGCCGATAATGACATAACTCTCTACTACTTTGGAGAAAATTTGAAACAGCTTCTGACTACTGTGGAAAATGAATTGAACACATTTTGGATTGTTACAAACAAATGATCACTAAGTTTAAACAACGATTTAAGGTTTTTGGAACTAGACAAGCCAAGAACTAAGTCAAAATGATGGTAAATTCAATTGAAAACGTCAAAAAAATTATGGAGATCCTGTATATATATATAATTATATTGTCCCAAATTGGCCACGGTTTATGCAATCCACCGACGTCATATGTGGACGAGCCTGCGAAAAGCCCTCGAGGACGCAGCCTATGAATTTGGACACAGCTAACGCCTATTCATATTCTGTGAGCAGCCCCAAGGACAGTTTTTTTTTTGTCTTCATCGGATACTTAAATAAAGACTAATATCTCAACAATCACCCATTTGTCATGGATTATCCAGGATCTGCTGATATCAGGCTTCGTATCAAAGCACGGTGGAATAAAAACACGTCGTTGCGCCCTCGAAGGAACCAGTCATATCTCATGATGCCTGGAAACGTCAAAGGAGCTCCTTCAAGGGAGCGATCAAAAGAACTCAGATTAACCGATTAGCGTTTAATGAAAAAGGCATCCAGGATGCAAGATCTGCTTTTTTTTTTCTCCCCCAACTTCTGTAAACCTCCCAATTGTAGCGAAATTAATGGGTTGGCTTCCGTTAAAGAAATCAGTTAAATGATTAGAAAAGTGAACTCATGTCCTCCGCCTGCTTCTTCCCTCACATGAGATTTGGAACGCGAGATACAGTACGAGTCAAAGAACCCACTCACTAAAAACGAATGCTGACAAGCACCACTGAAGACTTGCTTTTATCCACTGGTGAATAATTAGATCTTTAAAGGGAGACGATTAAGCGCTGAGACATTTTAATTTGTCTGCCCAAAAAGCAAAAACAAAAGGAATTGTGTTGTCTCTTTAGGGTGGCATCTACGTGCTGACTCTGTTGGACAAGTACGCCGCCGGAACATCCATCCTCTTCGCCGTGCTGATCGAGGCCATCGGCGTGTCGTGGTTTTACGGTATGGAATTCTATTATCCCGCCTTCCCCGACCCGCCTAAGGAACAAACTCACCGCGCCGTCTGTCTTGTTAATTGGAACGACGGAAAAACCCGACCGCGAGTGTCTATGGAAACAACAACAAAGTGTTTGGTCCTTTTAATGAAAGGCGACGCTAATTAGCTGCATGAAATGTGTTCACCTGTAAATGAATAGACTTGATTGCATTGATTTGATGCGGGCTGTCAAGAGTTGCAATGAATTATGTCGTAAATACAGAGATGCCGTTTTTACTGGTGAATTTGTGTCGATTCTGTAATTAAATAACGATTCAATCTAATCAGCCTTTTTAAATTTGCTCGCCCCTCCCAATTAGCTATTAGATTTGGCTAATGTTTTTTTTTATATTGGGTTGTTCACCTTTGTGTGATCTTTCAGCCCGGCAATACGCATGCGAAGGCTTAACGGAGACTTTAAGCGGGGATTGGAAAGGAAATTGCCATTTTCCATTGCCAGATTAAAATCTGTATACTCTAATTCGGTTTGGGATTTCGCTGACGGTTCTTTTTCTCTGGATAGTTGATTTTGATATGCACGTAACTGTGGACTTTGAGTATTTCTAGATGGAAGAAAGCAAGACATTGTTTTCTTTTTAGTAATAAACAAAAATACTCAACTGTTCGAACGCATAAAGTGTGTAATGATAAACAGTGTACAGTGGTTTATAAAGTCTACACACCCCCTTTTCCAATAAAAAGTGAGACAAAGCAAAATCATTTCAAAACTCTTTTTCCACCATGAATTAAAAAAAATTATATTTTCAAGAGGGAAAACAGAAATACTGAGATGATGTGGTTGCACAAGTGCGCACACCCTCTTAAAACTTTCTCAAATTTCATTCAATCTCATGTTAAACGGGAGTTTGCACACACCTGCCACTAAAATGCATCTGATTAGCCTCCGAATACATTTCAGATGTTCTTGATGAAAGATTATAGAAGATAATTTTTACACTAACACTAACTGATATTTGGAACCGCCCGTAATTGCCTCCATCTTGACTAAGGCCCCAGTTCCACCTAAAGAAAAACAGATCCAAAACGTATGTAAGGTGTTCATTTGATGTTACGCAGTGTTGCGTTTAAACCAAATATACAGCCGAAAAGGTCAACCTTGGTTTCAAAATTTCGCAAAAACATCCTTCAAAACTTTTGAATAAGATTGGTTAATTGTGCACACGGCCACATGACACATGGCCAGTCATAAGAGGGTGTATACCATTTTGCAACCAAAGTTGTTTAGGTTTACTTCCCCAATCTATATATTTTTTTCCTTTTGATTGAATTGCACCATTTACATTAAGGGTTAAGAAAAGTTTTGAAATGATCTATCGCAGTCTCATGTTTTTGATCACAAACATCTGGATCCATCGGGGCATGGCGTCCATTCGGACAAAGGCTACAATTTGAGGAAGAATGCTGATGTTTTTAGCGTGATAAATCCAATTCCATGTCTCTTGATGATTAAAAAAAAAACAAGGTATCAGGATAGGATGTAGATTACAAAAGCATGTATATCTCACTGCTAGGTGAGTTTTTTTGTTGTTGTCCAAAACACCCACAAAAAAAAAAGGTTCTTATTTTTTTCTTACATTGTCTTTTTCAACAGTATCAGTAAGGACCCAAGGAGATGGGAATCTATCGGTAGATAAGCCAAGCAAATAAAAAAAAAAATTAAGCACCTGATTTTTAAGATTCATGTGCCAAGCCATCAAGTCAGCTCCGCTCACATGTGGGGGGAGCTTTGAGGATTGTCTTATGGGATCTTCATAGTAGTAAACTTGAAAAATGGATCATCTTCTTACAGGCGTGGACCGCTTCAGTGAAGATATTGAGCGGATGATGGGCTTCAAGCCAGGACTTTACTGGAGACTGTGCTGGAAATTTGTCAGCCCTGCTTTTCTTTTGGTAAGGGAAATCAACTGTATACACACACATATAGTAACATACTTGTGAGGTTAATACTTTTTGATGAGATGACTTTTAGTTACTGTTACATTTGTTAGTGCCCGTTTGAGTCACGTGACTCTCAGGAAGGCAATGTGTAAATGTCAGTGATTACTGACATCTTCACTTGTGGTCAAATGAAAAAAAGTGTGTCGAAGATAATGAAAGCGTTGTAGCATGTTAAAAGTGAAGCTCTCGCACGTCCACCACCAGTCGAACAACACCCAGACTTTTTCTACTTCTATGAACTTCTTGTTGTTGTTTTTTTCTCCCTGGAATCGAGTGGGCTCCAAAAGTCACGATCCCCACACCCCAAAAAAAATTAATAATAATTAATAAATCTTCTGTGTTTATTTCTACAGGGCTAGTTATACAAGAATGCCTTTGAGCAAGTTGCTTCCAAAATAGATAGCTATAAAGAACTATGAAGGTAAATCAAAATCTTTTTGTCAAAATCAAAACTCAATAACTTACAAACAACAAACAAAATTGCTGTTATTATAAATATTTAACACGTACATCATTTCCGGACTTTAAGATGCTACTTTTTTTCCCACATTTTGAACCCAGCAGCTTAAACGCTGATGTGGCTCATTGGTGGATTTGTACAGCTTTTATATGTTGTTTTACACTAATACCAAATGTATATCTTCCTTTCGTTAGAAATCAAAGCTCGGAGAGTCCGTAAATGTAGCCATCAATTACCGATAGTCTCAAAAAAAAAAAAATCAACAGTCCTGTGTTCTCGCCTATCACTGTACTAAGTGGCAACAAATGTGACGTACATAAACCTCAGCAAACATCCTTGTCCAAGCCTCATACACAACAAAAAACACCTAAATGTTGTATTAAAAATGCTTTATTTTCAAATTTAATCTTTTGAGTTACAACGGTGGGGACTTCACAGCAGTGGCTAGCGCATCTGCCTCGGGCTATCAAGTATGACGAGTCGAAACATCTTGCACCATTTTCTTTGAACCATGACGTCATCTGCTAACAAAAAATACCCACTTTTTTCCCCCCACACTTTTGTTAGCAGTTACTAGAAGTCAGGTGGGAAAGGCCATAGTACAATTGTGTGGATACACGATATAGGAAATAAGTGGATGTTTATTGTTTTTTTCCTAAGCATGAAACACTTTTTGGGGGGCAACCAAAAGTGGTAATGTACGGTAAGTATATTTTAGATATAATAATAAAAAAGTGAATTTTCCTAAATGAGCACTAATCAGAAGCAGGTATCCTAGAAAAATGGCTGACACTAAATTCAAATGTGTTTTTTTAATTTATTTTTTGCTTCCGCCATGTAACGTGGGCGGTGAATGCTTTCAAAGATCAGCTTTCAATTTGCCTTTAGTTTTGTTAACAGATGGCAAATTCCATTTTCCAGTGGCTCACACCGAACAAATACATTCCATATGAGATTCACACTCCCGTTTTATATGGAGAATGTCACCGGGAGCAAACCACAGCCGACACTAATGTACACACCGGGAAGGCCGCGGCCGGCCGTCTGTCTAATGTACTTAACACCTTGACAATGCCCAGGTCAACACACAACAGCATTACGGCCCCCACTTCTGTCGCCAAGCCAACTCGCCTCAGGCAGACACAGTGCAGCTCCAGCCGCTTTCATAACTCATTTATCCCCCTCGTCCTTCAAAAGGCTTAAACTACTGGGAAACCGCGGCAGAAGACAAAAGCACTTAGCAACAAGTGGACACCATTGGTGAAACACTAAGAAATAGGATAACATGAACTTGGATGCCTGAAACAGCTTAGCAATAATATGTTGGAGGTTTATAATGTATACGGTTCTTTTTAATGATGATATATTAATTACCTTACTTCTTTTGCTGCTCACTATAGTGAGGGATTAATAATAATTGCATATAATGATAATATTTAAAAAGTTGAATAAATCAATAAATAGAGTGTGTGGCCTTCGGTGTCTCTCTTGAAACATGTAATCGTGATTGTCAACCGAGATTATTTTCGTTAATGAAAACTAACGAAAAATTCTAATTCAAAAAATTCTAATTCGAAAAATTCTAATTCAAAAAACTATTATTTAACGAAGTAAAATAAAAACGAAAATGCTTTTTAAAAAAACGAAAACTAACTAAAACTACGTTTTATGTTTACAAAACTAACTATAATAAAAGTGAAAAATGCCGTTATTAATTTGCAATAAGATGCATGAGCCTTTGGGGATGATTTTCAATGTGATTTTAAGTGTATTTATTTCGACATTAACCGGAATGAGGACGTTTGAAAGTGTGTCACACAGAAGTGACGTCATCTGGCAGCAGCCCACAAAGTAAGAAATAAGTTACTTTTTTTTTTTTTAATCATGGTTTTTATTAAATATTGCGCACAAGTAATACATTTGAGGGGGGAAAAAAAACGGAAACTAACTAAGACTAAGCATTTTTAAAATAACAAACTAATAAAAACTAACTAAATTTAAAAAACTCAACTAAACTGAACTAAAATAAAATAAAAAATTCCAAAACTATAATAACCCTGTTGTCAACTAACGGCAGGAATAAGTTGCTGGTCCTGTGTTTTAAAATGATTAGCAGACCAGCACAAGCCTCCATTCCATTAAAAATGTTGCCGTAAAAGTGCAATAAATCAATATGAGGTGTATTTTTTAAAGGTGAACATTCTGTCAGTACTGAATTACTGTCCGTCAGTCCGTCACTGACGGACGCTCGTTTTGCTGATGAATGTCGAGAAACTAAAAAAAAGAAAGAAAGAAAAAGTTTTTCAATCAGTTTACAATCGCCTTACCTGGATAAATTAAGGGTAAAGAAATAAATTGGAATTTAATGCGATTTAGGATGCTATCAAAGCTAATCATTTCCTGGGAGTAGAAAGTCGGGTCCTGACTGAAACTTCTTCCTGTAATACGCTCGGAAACCAATCTGTAACTGTTTGTGCTACAAATCTAAATGATGAGAAGAGATTTCAAAGCATTTTTCAAGCATCATGAATTCCACTGGGCGGAGGTCCAACTGTATTTCTGAATAACCCCTCGCATTCATTTGGCAGTTTGTGGTCGTGGCCAGCACGGTGACCTCATCGGGCCTCAAGTACGACGAATACGTCTTCCCCCATTGGTCCAATGTGTTGGGATGGGGCGTGGCCATGTCCTCCATGCTGTTGGTACCCATCTACGCTGTGTACAAATTCTGCAGCGTGCCGGGAACTTTCAAAGAGGTCAGTGAAACTCATTTCAGCGAGCTAAATACTCATAAACACATGTGATGTTTATAGATGCCCTATTGTGAAGGAAAATGTTACAAAAGAAGTTACATAATGCAAGCCAGCGTAATTGCTGGTGTGGTTACGCTTTGAAGCTGGAAGCGATGTTTCCCCCCTTTAAAACACGTCCAACGTAATCATTTCTCTTCTGGACTGAAGCCCTCAAGAATTTACGATGGCAATCATCAAAGTACCGGAGAGTTGTTTTCAACCCTTCCGTGTCAGCGTCACTCTGCCGTAACAGCGTCCACGTTCCGGTATCCTCATTGGCACTTCCTGTTGCCACTCTGCACTCAAAAGTTGCTTCTCCGGTTGTCTGAGGTGACATTTCCTTTCACTATCTCCCCCCTCGATCAGCTTTTCTATGCGTCACCATTGGCGATAATGGGAGTGTTTGAAGGTCCTAGCAAAAAAAGGTTGCACTTGAATGATTTGATGGCATTCCTTTTCGAGCAGAAAAATAAGCTTCAGAAGACTTTTCATGGGACAACACTGAAGAAATGACACATTGACACAATGAAATGCTGAAGCATTCCCAATAGGGGTGTGAATTGCCTAGTACCTGACGATTCAATTCGATGCCAATTAATCCCGATACGAATCTATAAATTGCTTATTGCGAATTTTTTTTTCCTTCTTTTTTACATGTATACATCTATATGTATGAAAATGTATTTATTTATCTGGAAATTGCCACTGCATTTAACAAACAGGTTGCAGTCTGTTTCATGTTTGAACAGCACTGAAATAAAATATTAAGGCTTAATGTTCCATTAATATAACATTCTTCCATGCTCAATGTGTGAATCCTAACCCTAAGTAAGACGTTTTGTTGAATATTCCCATAACAAATTGATGATTAAAAATCGATTTGGCCGCATATCTACTCGATCCGAGAATTGTGCACTGTGATATCGTGATATATTGCCGAATATATTTTTCCTAACACCCCTAAATCCCTCATATGTAATTGTGATTTTTATTCTCCACACTTTTTTGCCGTGTAACAACTCCCACATAAGACTTTTGATTTACACCGGTCAGATTTTGACTTGCTTCAAAAATTCACGCCTCCCGGGGTGCCGATCGTCTGATTTCACATTACTTTTAGTATTGGCACAATATCAACTTTTTTTTTCCCCCATTCATTTTCAATGGGACAGACATTGGAGTTGCACTTTCCACGCCCACAACTTTCCACGCCCACAACTTATCATCATTACCGCCTGTCTGATAAAGTGCATTGTCCAGTAACCTGGAGGTTGCAGGTTCGAATCCAACCTCCGACTGTACATTGCAAACACATATGCTAAGTGATATTTATGTATACCAACTGACTATCATGTCAGGAAATGGATGATAATTTCGCTGAAATGATTCAATGCATGTTAGCTTTCAGCATCAGATGACACTTTTCAAAAATAAATACGCCATCAGCCATGAATTTGAACAAGTCGGGTTAGCTGAGTGCTTAGAGCAATTGCCTCCCACCACTGGGGTTCAAACCCCGCTTGGACCACATTTTAGTACATTCGATGGTTCGATACCAACTGACTATCATGTCAGGAAATACGTTATCATTTCACTGAAATGATTTAAGCACATGCATTCAGCTTTTCAGCATTCTCACGCAAGTCTCAATCACTCAAAATATCTCAAAATACAGCCACTGATTGCTAAATCCTGGCAACAAAAATGAGTACACCCCTATGTGAAAGGTTTGTTTGGGGTCATTATCATGTTGCCCTGCGGCCTAGTTTTCAGAGGGAAGGTTTCATGCTCCTTCCTTCACTATGCCACACAGTACACGTTGGCATTCATGATTCCCTCAGTGAACTGTAGCTCCCCAATGCTGGCAGCACTCATGCAGCCCCGGACCGCACCTGGTTGCCGCCACAAACATTTGGCACCATCTGAACCAAATTATTATTATTAATTCAATTATGAATTATCTTGGTCTCATCAGACCACAACATGATTCCAAAAATCCATGTCCTTAGTCTACCATCCAGAAGATTTCACTCTGTGCTGAACTGTATATTATTTAAATTATGAATTATCTTGGTCTCATCAGACCACAACATGATTCCAATAATCCATGTCCTAAGTCTGCCATCCAGAAGATTTCACTCTGTGCTGAACTGTATATTAATTAAATTATGAATTATCTTGGTCTCATCAGACCACAACATGATTCCAGTAATCCATGTCCTTAGTCTGCCTTTCAGAAGATTTCACTCTGTGTGGAACTGTATATTATTTAAATTATGAATTATCTTGGTCTCATCAGACCACAACATGATTCCAATAATCCATGTCCTTAGTCTGCCATCCAGAAGATTTCACTCTGTGCTGAACTGTATATACTTGCTCTTATTGGTGATAATGATATAATTTGATTGTTTTACAGAGAATAGCTTATTGCATCACTCCCGAACACGAACATCACTTGGTGGCAGAGGGAAACATACGGCAGTTTAAAGTAAGAAAAATGGCTGCCATTCTTTGGAATATTCCCATAAACATTCCTAACTTTTTCTGTTTTTTGTTTCCCATCTCTCAGCTCAGGCACTGGTTGTCCATCTGATGAGTTCTCTGTCGAACCTCTCCATCCCAAGACAAGAGGGGCCTTTTTTTTTTTAACCCAGTTGTGTCACTCTTGTTACGTAAGGCTTTCTTGTCTGTTTGTTTTTGCTGTCAAGCACTTGATATCCAACTAGTCCACAAGTCGTTTCATGTCATTTCATTTCATGTACTAGTAGAGAATGTTTAATATTGCATTCATTGAACTCAACTTCAGCAATGTCGACTGTTATCTCCTGCAAGGCACTGAATCAAAACCAAAAGTTGACACACAACACACTTTTTATTTGTTACCTTTTTCGGCCTTATGAATGTTATAGTTGTTCTTATTTAAATAAACATATTTTGCTAATTTTTTATTTGTTTGGCTTATCCGTGCCTTAATCGAGCGAGACACTACGTTTATTTTTTACAGTGCTTTTTGGGAGCGGTAAAAAAAAAAAAAAAGTTAAAACAAACCGTATTGACTCAGGAAGCCGCAACATATTTAATATAAAAACACTGTTTTGTGGATGGCAATCTCCCTGTCATCGTTAATGGTCCTACGAGGCCAAACAGGTTGTCATTTTTGTGTCACTGAATTACAAAAACAAGGGAAAATTAAATGTCCATGCAGAACTCCAAAGAGATTATTTTTTTTTTAAATGTGAAAGTGAGGTGAAATCATCCGAATAAATGGTGGTAACTGTTTCAAGCTCTTTTCAATGAACGAGTCATAAGGTCACTTTGAAAATAAAAGAATATTTATGCTACGAGAATAAAATAAAATAGCTGTACGATTTCAAGGTTTATTTGAAATTTATGAGGGAAAACATCATGTTTTGTTTTAATGTCGTCGTAATTTCGTCAATTTAATTTCTCAGTTTTTGTTAAATTTTTATCACTTTTTTTTTTTTAATTCTCCAGAAATAAAATCAAATTGGATTGTATTTTTAAATATGTCACGCTGGCCCTGCTTGCACGCGTCTAAGAAAATACCAAAACAAGGTCTACCCTACCTCTGCATAGATTTCGCACTACATTAGAATTGTGCTGGGTACAGAAGTAGAGCCCTTCTCTTGACATTATATTGACTATTATCCTGAAAAATGTCATTCTCATAATAGTTATACCTTTTACATAAAAAAATGCATAATTTTCAGATGATTAGCAAAAAAAAAAGAAGTATTCTTGCAATATTATGAGTTAATTCTTGTAACATAATTTTTGTTTTTAAGTGTGGCGCTCACACTCCTATATACTTTTTGTAATGTTGCTGTGTGTTGTCCACTGCCTCTGAGAGAAGCGATTGTGTTGTTGTGCTTTTTACGTTTCTGTCAAGCAGGGTTTAACCCCAAACAGAGCCGACCTTCCCAAATGCGTCGCGTATTGCCATAACATAAACATCCAGTGTAAAAGTGGCTTTACTATACATACAGTCATGATGAGAAACATTACATTATTGTCACAACATAAATCATTAATCAGCGAGAATCAAAACATGCGTGATGATTAATGAAAAAACTTTGGTCCAATCCCCACCAAAAAAAAGTCAATTTTTGGCCCCTAACTCGCAGTGCTATAAAGTCTGATAGGATGCCACAAACATCTTTAGTTAATTTTTTTTATTGCCATGCAAGTGCCATGATGAAAGTTAATCTGCCTTTTTTTGTGTATTTATTTTTTTAAGTTGACTTGTAAACTTTACTGAATGAAGTAAAGTCACAGAGTTAAAATCTAAATATAGATATATAAATCCAAATATATGTGGAATCCATAAGAAGATATAAAATATATATTCTTTTGTTATATCTAATCTTGTATTTATCAAATTGTTTATAACAAAATGTGAATGTAAAGTATTTCAAATGTCCTAAATGTCATATCATGTGTGTTTGATGTGTAGCTAATATTAAAAATCCAAACTATTCTTCAGCGTAATCCTGGATTATGGAATATGGACTTTCCTGGACTATGTTTACAAAAATTATTGTGCATAATAATAATACGACTATCCTATAATGTCCTGTTGAACGTGAGTGGCAAATATCTATGAAGACGCAGTCACACTATCATAATAAAGTATTTCTTCTACACTCACTTGCCTGCCATCTGGTTTAATTGGTGCACTGGCCTGTCTCCTGGTATCGCCTCCCCGTCTCTTGTCTCATTGGCTTAATCTCGTACTATTTCCCCCGTTTCTTGGTATCGTCTCCACACTGTTGATACTGAGATGTCACCAAGTAGCTTTTCAAAATTTGGGGTGTACTGCCCTGTCTGCTGATATCTCCTCCACACACACAGCTTGTATACGTCTCTAAGTGTACTGGCCAGTCTCTTGGTATCTCCTTCGCATGTTTTGGTGTACCGGCCTGTCTCCTGCTATCCGTTCCATCCTGTTATTGTACAGAGCCCGAGTTGTTGGTGTGCTTGGCTTTCTCCCAGTATCTCCTCCAAACTTTTCCTCTGCCACCCTGCCTCCTACGCACACTTTTGATACTGAGCTGGGAGACGCAGCAAAATCATAGGATGTGTATTCACAAAGAAAAATTTCATATTTGCTACTTTCCTACTCTTTGCACAATCTTAATCTGAGCCTGCTCCAGCCAGTGCCCCTCATTCCCGGCAACAGGAACTTGCCTAGTGTGTTTTGTTTTCTTGCTGACTGTGGGCCTTTCGTAATGGCTGACTGTGCTGTGCCTCCCTTTTTCTCAACCTGTTGCACTCCAGCGTGACCTTTGACTAAACCGATAAGGCTAATGCGACTCAAAACTAGCTCAGTTTTGTGTCCTCATGAGGTGAGAACAAGCGTTAACATACCACAAGGTGACTTCAAGTCATGGCCAATCAAAGTGGCTCATCATTCCATTTCAATGTGGCGTGCTAGTCGCACTTCGGAAAACCAACTGTCAGCTAACACATTTTGTCGCTACATCCACAAATGCAAAAAAAAAGAAGCCATATACGAATCAACAACACCCAGAAACGCTGTCGGCTTCTCTGAGCCGGAATCATCTGATATGAACTGACGAAAATAGAAACATAACCTCACTAAAGGCATGAGTGTATACAGGCAGCAGAATTTTCAAGGCATTTTTTTTAATATAGGTGCTAAACAATACATTACACCAACACTTATCCGCATATAAACACTTTATAGTCTCCTGATTGAGTTTGGCTTCTCAAAGGTCAAAACAGCTCCAACTTTAGCCAAATGTGTTAAGCCGATCGAAGTTGATGCACAGCCTTAGTCAGTCTTAATTGGCAGCTCCGTGCAACGCTAATGTGATTGGACCAAAGCGCTGCCATTCTTTAACGTCCTTCTCGATTGTGACCACTTGTTCCATTGCACTTGATCCAATTGTCGGGGACTCGTCCCTGTGATTGGGTTGCAAGCGCCTCTTGCTGGTTGTTGTTGTCAGCAAAACTCAAGCTCGAATAGCAAGAATTTTATCAGTGATGATGGCCAGACAATCATGCTATGCTATGCTATGCTATGCTATGCTATAAAGCAGTCAATGTGAAAAAGGTAAAATGGTACTGAAAACAAAACCTGCGCAGTTAATAAAAAGTACAATAAACACATTGAAAAAATACAACAGTGAAATAAAATCAATAAAGGGAGAGTCAAGTCAATCATCTTTCTAATAATGTGTTCCATGCGCCCCCACAACCTACCCGTTTTTATCTATCTCAGGGGGCGGCCATTTTGCCACTTGCTGTCGACTGGAATTGACATCATAGATGCTTAGGGCTCAGGGAGCAAACAATCACAGCTCACCTGTTTTCTGAGTTTGGTCATGTGACATTCGCAAGCTGAGTCGTGATTTGTTGTTACCTGAGCTTGAGCAACTGTGATGCCATTTTCAGTCGCAGCAAGTGGCAAAATGGCTGCCCCTGAGATGAATAAAAAAAACGGGTGTATTTTTTTATTTTGCTTTTATTTTATACACAAAATGTGTTTAGACTAGTGGTGCCGCATAGAACATATTATTGTTTGATTTAAATGAAAAAAAGTGAATAAATTATATAGTAAATTAATTAATTTCCATTTGAAAAAATCCTTTGCTCCTCTTATAGCAATAAGAATTCAAACTGGTACAGTACTAAATCCTTACCCTAAGTCATTTTGACACTTGCACAATGAATTCATATTAAAAAAGAATGGAGGGGAAAAAAAGAAAATAAACAAGGTCAGGCACATATTGAAATAATTTCTAAAATAAATACAACTTAAATCACTGAAACTTTTATTTTTTTTGCTCTCCCATCAATAATATATTGGTTTAAAAACCGGCTACCAAGTATAAAATACATGCCAGTGTTTACAAAATTCCACTCACTACTTGCTTTCACTGCACTTAGAGTAATCAAGAGTACTCCATGTGTTGAGATTAATGATAATATTGTGGTTCTTGGCAGCCTAGCAGCACTTGGCTTGAGGGTGTAATAGCACCTTTGGGACACTTTATGTATGAATGGCCATAGGCACCCTCCGTGATACACTTCCTGTTTACACCCCACCAATGAGGATCTTCTCCTGTATGTAAACTAAACTAAACAAAAATATGTGTAACCTCTTCTTCCACCTTCATTCCATCCCTATTTATCCACTGAAGCAAAAAATAGGGCCTGTTTCCTGTCTTGGAGACACAAATCTAATAGACGTCACATTCTGATGGCAACAAAAGATACGGCCGTATATGGCAAAGGCTTATCACAGCTCCCTTTTGACTCCGGATCGAGGAAATTAATTAGCTGAAAATAGGAAACGTGCACGGCGAAACAATGTAACTAGTGGAGGAAAATGTCAAAATGTCACTCGAGTCATGTCCGATGTGTGAAAGGTGATGAGGAGGGGCACGGCATACAGTATGTAAAGAAACAGAAAGCAAGTAGCCAAGTACAAATACTGTACTTTATTTGTGTATTATCACACATTTGTAGATATCTGTACTAGAGTTGATTTTTTTGTACAAGCTGAATGTATCACTGTGCTTTAGCTCAGCGCCAATTTGTCAACAGAGGTGGCAAATCCAGGTCCAGAAAGGAAAAACCCTGCCACAGTTTGGCTTTAGCCCATTTTGCTAGCTAGCTAGCTGCCTAGCAGGTAACCGAGCACCCGGGCAGCTAGCTAGGGAGCTTGCTAGCTAGCACCTGGGGCTAAAGCCAAACTGTGACAGGGTTTTTACTTTCTGGACCTGGATTTAATTGCCACCTCTGTTTGTCAAGGCTAAGGGATCGAGACGGGTCGACGCCATTGAGGCAAACTAAATGAATGAAATGAATTAAATGAACTGAAGCACTCACTGGAAACATCAGAGGGTTGCTTAAAGGAGGCATAACCCCCATAATGACAGAGTGTACGACATTCTTGAGCTAGTTGGGGAAAATAAATCAAACAGATTTTTTTTGTTGGTATCATTTAAACATTAAACACATTTTACACACTCAGTATTGTTAGCAGCACAGTTTGTAGGCGAGCAAATGCCAAAATCAGATACATCCCATTTAAAGCACGGTAGGAAATGAAAACGAAATATTTTAACAGACTTAAATGTTTTGCCAGTTAGCCTCCATTTGAACTGAGTAACACGGCTGAGGACACCAAAGGCACTTTATAGTGATATGAACCCTCACAGTGTTATTTCCATGAGGCAGGTCCTCGCCTTCACAATCAGCGGCGGCTCTGGGCCATTTATCATGAATGCGGGCCAGATGGGACTAAGTTAAATTAACCCCTCAAATGAAGTGAGGTTTATCTTAGATGTTTATTTTAGTCACTAAATACCTTTGGTCAAATCTAATGGTGAGGGATGTACACACAAGGCGTTTTTGTTTGTTTTAAGTAACAAGTTGTGAAACATTGCACATTATGTCACAGCTGACTCATTAGCTCCGCCAAGTAGTTCTTTGCATTTTTGGCCCTCCTTTTCTTCGAAGCACACGGTTTTGTTTTTTTACAGTCTACTTTCATGTTCTAATTATGTTCGGACTGGTTCTTCATCTGCACTTTGTCACACAATAACTGTCATCCTGATGTCATGGTGTCCATTCTTTTTCTGGGAGGACAGCTTGTGCACACAACTGCTATTTACCGCATGAAATATACCATATGCAATTTCATCCCGAAGTGAAGGCATACTGGAAAGAATGAGCAATATTAAAACTCTCATTTTTATTTCTATGACTTTTACGACGGCGTTTTAGGGTGTGTGTTTATACATATATATATATATATATATATATATATATATATATATATATATATATATATATATATATATATATATATATATATATATATATATATATATCTCGGTAATATTCCGAGTTAAAACTTGCAAATTTGCCACTTGATAAAATTGCAAATTTGCGAGTTCATAAAGTGACAAGTTTGCGAGAAAAAAAAATCTGTAATTTACGACAAATATACATATTGTAACTATAGTCTAATGTGAGGGTTCGATGGTGGTTAATGGGTCACTGTTTATAAAATGAAAAGGCAGGATGGATTCATTCTTAATTTAAACGTTACTCGTCGTACACGGCAGCTCGAGCAACAACACTTCCTGACCCCCTATCAGCTGACTAACACTAACCAATCAGAAGCTAGCATACTTTAGGTAAATGCAAGTTAATGACGGAGAGCAGCAGATTTGACACATCAACTTAGCTCCTTGTACAAAAAAAAAAATCATGAATGTGTAAATAATAATTCAGGAAACATAAATGTATAAGTAAATATACATTTTAACAAATTAACTTAAATGCTTGATCCTCAGGGAGTGGACCTTCGCAAAGCAGGACCCAACGCTTCAAAGAGCGAATGCTTAACATTATATGGTTAAAAACATTTTTATCTCCTTATTTGAAAACCCGACCGAAAAGTATTGGCACAAACATCCGAGTAGTACGCTATGTGTATTTCTCATAAGTTTCTGAGGGTTTTTTTTGTGTGCAAATCTGCTACTTTATAAGTTTTTTTCTCTGATTATTGCCCCCCACCCTCTAAAATAAATAAATAAATAAATAAATAAATAAATAAATATATTTATTATTATTATTATTATTATTATTATTTTTATTATTATTAATTTATGTATTTATTTATTTATTTATTTATATGTGGCCCTAATATGCCGTCGTCCTACTCACATGTAGAAAATTAAGAAATATGTATGTATGTGTACCTGGCAACTTATTGTCATTAGCTCCAGCGCGCATGGTAAGTCACAGCTGGTCCGTTAGATGCCCCAAGGTTAGACTTATCCAAGTTTCTTTCTTGTCAGATAAAAATCAAAGTGAGCTGGGGCGTCTGGCAACCTTTAGATGAAGAGAGACTGATGGGAACATAGAGGGTATTAAATATAGTATGGAGGCAATAAAGACAGGCTCGCTGCAGGCGATATGAAAAGTATTCTCTAATTTATCAATGGACTAGGCAGCTCCTCTTAAAACCAATAGTGTGTAGTTTCACAGCCCTGCAATTCATCTTCATCCTCTCTTATGTCATTGTATGTTAAAAAGATGCATTAGTGTAATCTTGTGCTTTGGTGTGGTAGCTTTTCAATTGTTTTTAGTCAGTTTGAGCTAAATAATTTGATTGACAAATGTAATCAAAAAATAATCAATAAAACTCAACAATAGAGTGTCATCGCAACTTTTGCACATGCCCCTTTTTAGTAGCAGAAATCGTGCAGCCCCAGACCACCAACATGCTTGACGAAAGCAAAGAAGTATGGAAGCTTGCTAAACTTATGTCTCCAAAGGTATGCAGAGGTCTCGCGTGACGTCATGAGTGGCAGCATTTCTACTTTTGAATTTCGTACCACTTGATAGTTTTCCTAGAGGCATTCAAAAAAAAACCTCAGCCTGTTCTTGGGCATTGTGTGACCATTGCCAACAATCCTGCGGCATCCATGTCAAGCTAATGATGGCGGCCAAAGTTAATTGGATTGACTTAAACCCCCTCAGGCTCAGGATTAGAAAATCCAAATCAATGTCACTAGCTGACTGAGGCTAAAGGAGCTTAGCCTTCACTCCCAATTAGACTGAGCCATGAAGTATCATTAATTTGTTCTTTATTTTACGATAGTTCGAAAAGTTCAACTGTGGGAAAATGATGTATTGTCTGGGAAATGCCTGCAAACAATTTATAATTTTTTTTGTACTAGGTTTCATCACAATCAATATAAAAGGTCTTATTAAGAGTGACAGTTAGACTTGTAATGTATCCTAAAGCAATTATGTGGAGATTTAATCTCACAAATATTCTTCAGCAATAAAACATGTCTCTCCTTTTTTCCCCCTTTTTTATTTTTATTTTGACAAAATACACAAGATTTACTACAACAAATAATATAACTTTTACAGAGACATTAATGCTTAATTTTAACTGAGATGTAAGTCATTTTTTGATTATTGTTTTTCTTTTTAGAGCTGTACTGTATCATAATGACAATGCTTTTATTTTGTACAAAGAGTGCATATGCTGAGCCCCTCTGCACCCTCAATAATAAATATGTTTCAGCAAATTCAACACACAACAACTCTCTGACAGTGTCAATAAAAAAATTAATTGATTTAACTCTCATATATTCATTTTTATTTAAGTTAAGAGTTAAGTATTAAGATAGCCAATGACAATTTTTTATCATAAGTCTGCCCTCTAGCGGTTGTAATCACGCAGTAAAATTGGCAGCAGTTAGGATACGTGAGGCGATTCAATGCCGGCATCTAGCGGTTGACAACATTAATTACAAGTCTGAAGTCTAAATAAAAGCACATCATTTACATTTGCATCATGTATTGCATTTTACGTGTCGATTTACTGCCACCGTAATAAAACGATCAGTTACGTAACAACAATAAAAAATAATAATAAAGTAATTATTCACTAATCACTGTTTTAGGTAAAGTGCAGCGAAGGCCTATGATGAAAATTTGGTATGTTCAACGTGTTCTTTTTAAGTATGTTCAGCAGATTTTGGCCAGTTGTGTAATGCCAAATTCACTGGCATTTTAATCATTGGTAGTGTGATGTTTAAAATAATAGCCCCCATTATTTTCACAAAACAAAAATAACTGAATAAATGAACCTATGGATTAATATCATTTTAGCAGAGGATATGTTTAAAAAAAAAGTTAAAATATAATTTAGGCCATTATTTTAAGGGTAATGATTTTGACTATATTGCATACAGACGTGTTCATTCTGAGTGTCTCGTCTACAACATAATGGTTGTTTTGTTGTCCTCCGACAATATAAACACAGTCACATTCCATGTAAATCAGTGGTCTCAAAATCAACTTATTAGGTGTCTGTTGGATATAGATTCGGGATGTGTCAAGTATTCTACTAAAATGAGGGTTAAAGTATTAAAAAAGTACAACTCACAGAAATCCAATATTCCCAAACTTTATTAACTCATTCACTGCCATAAATTCATTTAAAAAAAAATATATGTATATAAAAAATTAGGAACAACAGCCGATTAATTTTTTTTAATGTTTAGAACAGATATATAATTTGTGATTAATCGTGAGTTAACTAGTGAAGTAATGCAATTAATTACAATTAAAACATTTTATCGCCTGACGCCCCTAATTTTTAATAATCGTTTCTTATTTCTCTTTTTTTTTTTAAATAATTGTAATTATTTTTTGTTATTTTTTAATAATCTTCTTTTTTTATATTAAAAACTAGGAGTGTCAGGCGATTAAATTTTTCAATCGTAATAATCGCATGACTTCACTCACGATTAATCACAAATTTTATATCTGTTCTAAATGTACAATAAAAAAATCTAGGTTTTCATACTCTTGTTAACATCCATCCATCCATCCATTTTCTTGGCCGCTTTTCCTCACTAGGGTCGCGGGGGTGCTGGAGCCTATCCCAGCTGGCTTCGGGCAGTAGGCGGGGTACACCCTGAACTGGTTGCCAGCCAATCGCAGGGCACACAGAGACGAACAACCACACTCACATTCACACCTAGGGACAATTTGGAGAGTTCAATTAACCTGCCATGCATGTTTTTGGAATGTGGGAGGAAACCGGAGTACCCGGTGAAAACCCACGCAAGCACGGGGAGAACATGCAAACTCCACCCAGGAAGGCCGAAGCCCGGACTCGATCTCACGTCCTCTGCACTGGGAGGCGGACGTGCTAACCAGTCAGCCACCGTGCTGCCCTCTTGTTAACAAAAGTGGGAAAAAAATGTGAAACTAATAGAAATAGTTCAAATGAATTTTTGACGTCTATAGCCGTTAATGGCAGTGAATGAGTTGATAACATTTCACAACATTAACGGTTCTTCTCTCTCATCTCCCTAGCTGCTATTTTGTATCCTTCTCAGCATATCGAGTCACGGGTGACAGGATAGTTTCCTTCCACTTGGTGTCACTTCAGAAATACGTTTCGCCAAAAGCTGCCATGAGCCTGAGCCAATAAGTGATTTTTCAAAACCCAGGGCTATGACACGGGCCACACCAACATTAAACTTTGATTTAGGGGACAGCAAAAAAAATCATCCTGCAGATTTGCGACCCCTGGTGTAACTACAATCGGCCTATTGTAGGTAATAAATTGGAATTGGGCACTTAAATCCAGACCATTTCTCTTCCCTCAATCCCAACAATATAAACAACAGACGTTCTCGGCTTTGATCTGTCGCGTTTATGATTTTAACACTATTCTTGGAAAGCGGGGGCAGAGAGTTAATGGTTGTGCAAACGTCTGCAAACTCTTTCAGTATTTAGGTACAGCTCTCATTGATTCTGGCTTATTTTTCCAAACTGCCACGTAGCAGTCAAAAGGCCCCACAGAGCAGGGGCTGTCCGACCGGACCTTGAACACACAAAGTTGACTCTGTTGGCTGGATTCAGAATAGGGTCACCCATGAGGCCTAAACTTTGCAAGGGGTGGATGACTTCACTTAACCCAACCCACTCGGGACACTCCTTCTTGGGATGAGTGTCTTTCCCAGTCAGGACTCCACTAGGCCTCTCCCTTTTCTCGCAGGAGGGGGGGAAGGGGGTGGGGGGGGGCGTACCGTGGGCGTGGAGTGCAAGCGTACCCAGCCCGGAGGAAGTGAGAGCACGGTGGTGGAATGTAGTTTACCCTTAGTGGGAAGAGGAGCTAAGCTAGCCTGCTATGCCCAGCTGGAGTTTGGGATGAAAACATGCCTCATTTTACGGTGGTACCCGTGAAGGATCGAGGACAGTCTGGCTATGACAGTCTGGAGGGGATCAACGCGGTGGACCACGGGGACGGTTCACTACCGGATAATCAAGACACTGTCAGCTCTGACGGTAAGCCGCAAAACTTTTTTTTTTTTCTTTTTCAAAAAGTTTTGAATTAGTGGCGATCCTAAGCTGAGCGGGGCGAGCCCCTCTTCGGAACAGCTGGTTGGGCGGTTGCCATGGCGATTTGACAAGAGAAAGCAGTTTTGTTTTGCAAGCTCCCTTCTGTTTGCAAATCCCGAGAGAGGTTTCAAAACTAGGGTAAGAGACAGTTGGAAAGGGGTGAGAATTGCACAATTGGGGGTGCGCTTGTGAGGGTGGGAGGGTTGATAGCCCCCCCCCCCCCCCAAAAAAAAAGGCCTCAAGAGGCGCCTGGTACAAAAGATGGTGCTCTCGTCTTTGTGCCAAAGGAGGATTTGCTTTCACCAAGATGAGCTTTAGCACATTTCTGCCTCAGCTTGTCACTCACGTGTTCCCACCATGTTCACACAAGAAAGACTGGAGAAAGATCCAAAACAAAGAAACGCAGCAAGGAAAGAGGAGTATGATTATGTGGGATTTGTACATGGGCTCAAAGAGGAAAAAAACATGTTATGGAATAAAAGACTCACTTTGGGTGCGGTCTGTGAAATGAATATGACAGAACCAAAGGCCCCACTTTGTCTCTACTACCATTCTTTCTTTCTTTCTTTCCCTCTTCGCAAACGGAATAGTATGCTCACTGTGACAGGCTAAAACTCACCCGAAAAAATGTTTATGAGTCTGGTGGTAGGTTTGACCATATTTCATTGAACACTTCCTCTGTTTGTTCTGAAACTTTCACTGATTTGTTTTGATCACATTGTTACCGACTTTACTCTCCTTGTAATAGATCTTAAAACGCATTTAAAAAGCACAACAGTGAACAAGTACAAAGGCATTTAAAAGCTATTCGATTGCTCTCAAAATCCAACATTCCAATGCAGTTAAAAAAAGGCTTCTGTTTACTTTTTCCATGAAAGTCTTGATGGCGAACAGAAAACAGCAATCTCCAGATTTAACCATCAAACTTGTCCGAGAGTACTTTGCCACCCTCTTAACTAATTCTTGCTCTGCAAGTGAGCTTCCCGGAGCAATGACATCCCGGTTTGCAGGCAGCTGCCACGATGACCACATGCTGTCGAAAAAAGGAAGTGAGACTGGTGAATGGGGAGAACAGGCGCATGCTATAATAAGGTCATGGATGTACTACAACAATGCCATCAATGCAAAATATGTGGCAGAGGACCTTCTTGGTTGACGTTTGCACTTTTCTTTATTTCAACTTTAGGTCATTGCAGAAAGAAGTTCCGGGTGTAAGCTCAGGTGGATCGTAGATGGTTGATAGACAGTATATGACGGGAACGGTGATCTTTTACACAAATGACACACATGAACGTCATCCTCAGCCTATGAGCTCAGCTCTGTTAGGCCCAGAAGCGTCCCCACGCCATAACACTGCTGTCATTGTGGTAGCGCCAGAAGAGCACGCCCTTATATTCACCACATTGGGCGGATAGTTTGCAGTTGCGTGATGTGACGGTCGGCAACTTTTTACTTTTCTTTTTTTTTTCTTTTGAGAGAGAGCTCAGTATTGTTCATTCGGTCATTTTACCGATTCTACATGTCATCATCATTGCTCTCTCTTCTTTTTTTTATTTATTTTTTTGTAATTTTTATTTTGTATGTGTGTGAGTGTGTACTCATTAATTCACCTAAAACCTATTAAAAAAAATCCCATACCGTTCACCTAAACCGAATAATTCAGAATCCAGCTAGAGTCGTGAGGTTGTCAGGAGACCCGAGGAAGGATCAAAGAAAAGAAAGGAAAGTGAAATCCAGCACCGATCAGACATCACCTACTACCCATCGGGTTACCAACCATAATCTTTCACCAACCCCCAAAACATCTAAATTCCAACACATTAGGGAGACCTCAAGAGAAAGAGAAAGACTGAGGAGAGGAAGGAAGGATAAGATGAAGCAGAGTGACATCCACAGACATCAGCCTCCACCGATTCAACAACCAGATTGTGTTTGAATTTCGATAGATGCTGGCGTGGTGGATCTGGCATGCATGAAAACCTCCATCAAAGACCGCCACGGTCGGCAACTTCTGTCTACGCTTTCCCACCTCTTTAGGTTTAGCACGACACGTATGTTTTGTTTCATTTTCCTGTTTTCAGCATTGAAGGATGGCAGTGATGGCAAAGAAGGAATGTAGTAAATAGATGTGAAAACAAAAAATGAAACTCTGCTTTATTTTTATCATTCAGATGGACCCTCAAAATGTCTGCTTTGTAATAAAAGTACTTTTAAGATTAGCAATGGAATTTTCACGATGTCTTGTAATTAACTCATTCACTGCCATTGACGGCTATAAACGTCAAAAATTCATTTGAACTATTTCTATTAGTTCAACATTAGTTTCCACTTTTGTTAACAAGAGTATGAAAACGTAGAATTTTTTTTTTCATTTAGAATAGACATACAATTTGTGATTAATTGTGAGTTAACTAGTGAAGTCATGCGATGAAAATTTTTCATCGCCTGACGCCCCTAATTTTTAACAATCTTTTTTTTTTTTTTCATCATCATTCATTTATGGCAGGTCACTATTTGGGGTGCTGTGTTTGTTTATTTAAATGCCCCTGGTGATTATTTTCGTAACAGGGCTTCTACTAGACTGGAAACCGCTCTTTCAGACAATATGCTACCTTCGTAGAAAAAGCTGATTCTTTGGTATAGATTTCGCAATAAGTCGTCCTATAATAGGAAGGAGTATTTATGCAGTGGTATTAAATAGGAAATAGTGAGCTAATCTGCTAATCATAATAGGAGAAGTTTAGCAGATAAGAGGCTTTTCCATGAAGGTGCCGATGGTTGTTTAGACGATTGAGAAAATCTCATTTTGTACACAAAGCAAAACACAAATATTATCTTGAAAGAAGTTGAATATCATGTCGCGGCTGCGTACTTTTCGCTGGAATGGATGTGACAAGCTAATTATTTCTGCCGGCAATTGATCTGTTTGTAAAAGCGCACACTGAAAACGTTAGTGTGACTTTTCTGACATTTCGGGGTTATCATCAACACTTTCTTGACACTTAGTTCTTCACCTGCTGCAAACAAACACAAGACAGCAAAGTTTGCTTTGTTCGTGAGGTGGTTTTAAATAGCCTGCGTGTTGTCTGACACAAGTATTCATTTAACAACACATTTAACGTTGTTGTTGTTTGTAGCCGTGTTAAAAAGCACAGCATCATTCCTTATAAATCAGATTATTTGAAGCTGTTGTTCTTCAGTTCTGTTATATCCAAACATTATTGTGAGTTGTAATTTTGCATTAGCAAATCACCGAGCCCTGCTCCAGACTATCACTAAATGGTCACATTTACATTACAGTTACATTTATTTATTTATTTATTTGTAGCTGTGCTTTGCCCATGCTCTGCTACTGAGACATTCTGACACCGAGCAGCAAACTTCTCTCTAGAATACCTCAATAGTCTTGATTTCATTACTCTATAGATTCAAGACACCCTGTGCCAGATGTAGCAAAGCAGCCCCAGAACGATACAGAGAATCCTCCGTGTTTTTGGGGTATGCTTTATTTTTACGTTTGCCAACATAAAGTCGTTCCAGTTTTGTCTCGTCTGTCCATGGGACATTTTCCCAGAAACTTTGTGGTTTGTCAACATGCAGTTTGCAGGTTAAAAACGTGAAACTTATTATTGATGTTGAATTTGTTTTTGCAAAGCTGCTAAGAAGTGCGATAACTTACTCCTCTTTCAATTAACTCATTCACTGCCATTGACGGCTAGAGACGTCAAAAATTCATTTGAACTATTTCTATTAGTTTCACATTTTTTTCACTTTTGTTAACAAGAGTATGGAAACCTATAATTTTTTTTACTGTTCATTTAGAACAGATACATACACACCACGCACATTACGTCACATCCGCAGACAGGGCGCGGGAAATTCTAACCCGAATCCAGTCTGAAAACTATTGGCTTGCAGAAGTAGCCATTGTGAACAGCTAAAATGTTAATCTACTAATTAGAATATGTTTTGGTCATAAATGGTCAAATAAAAAGCTTATTGTAAAGTTATTTTGGGGATAAAAAAGTTCTATATTGCAACTTTAATTTGTCACTTACACTCCAATGTATTAACCCCAAACGGACACTAGATGACAGTGTTGTGCTATTTTTTTATTTTATTTAAATCTCCACATATTTTGATGGTGATAAAAATCACATGTATTCATTTGCTAGTTCTGTCCTTAATCTGTCGTCCTCACCGAGTCGCCATTCACGTAAGACAACACAAGATTCTGTGCTGCATCACTGAGCAGTGAGTGAGCACTACTTCTTTATGCGCCACGTTTTGGATCAGGCCCCACAGTGGGTGTTGACCCCAGGGTTGAGCGTCTGTCCTGGATTGTAGTTGGCGATGCGAGTGCAGCATGTACGACAGCGCTCCATAACTATGCTGAGCCTCAGTGACACCAGCAGCAGCAACACTGCACCACTGAGCACAGGTGAGTGAGGACTGGACATATTCATTATTGACCTCTGATGCTTCAGGAGATTATTTAAAAACAAACAAACAAAAAAATCTGGTGCAAGATAAGTTGCTGGTGTCATTTTGCGTTAATTCACTTGCTTAGGCAGAGTTGGGTTTGGTGCCATCTTTTGTGTTACTTGTATTAGATGTCAATTAAACTTTTGTATCTCCCCCTGTTGAACGGGCCTAAAAAGTCAGTTCATCCCATCCCCTGTTTGTGCATGCAAAAAATCCTATAAATCCCAGCTCAGAGATACTCGCCTTACTTGGCCCATACACGGTTTGAGTCTTCATTGGGTCATTAACTCATTCACTGCCGTTGACGGCTATAGACGTCAAAAATTCATTTTGAACTATTTCCAGTTTAAATTTTTTTCCCACTTTTGTTAACAAAAGTATAAAAACCTAGAATGTATTTTTTTTGTATTAGAACAGATATTAAATTTGTGATTAATCTTGAGTTAACTAGTGAAGTCATGCGATTAATTACGTTTAAAAATTTTAATCGCCCGACACCCCTAATTTTTAATAAAAAAAAAAAAAGCATTATTAAAAAATTTAAAGTTTTTTTTTTCTAAAGAAAAGGTTATTAAAAATTAGGGTCATCAGGCGATTAAAATTTGTAATCGTAATTAATCTCATGAATTCACCAGTTAACTCACGATTAATCACAAATTTTATATCTGTTTGAAATGTACCCAAAAAAAAATCTAGGTTTTCATACTCTTGTTAACAAAAATGGAAAAAAAATGTTAAACTACTAATAATAGTTCAAATGAATTTTTGACGTCAATGGCAGTGAATGAGTTGTAGTGATATCGTCGTCAATTTCATTTTCTGTTCCCCTTTCCACAAACATCTTATTTACTTTATCGACTTTTTTTTTTTTAATGTTTTATTGACAAAGGTTCAAAGAGTCATACCATCATGTCTTCAACATACAATGCTCAAAAATTCTACGCACCATCCTGCGATAAACAACCACCCGAGAACTTGTCTGCTCTGTTTTGTCTAATAATCTGTTGTCGTCCAGCTTAACGTCATGTGTAAACCATATCACAGCGATCGGCGCAGTTTGATGCCAGCAAAGTTCTTACAGAATATCCTGCTGTTGAAATGAATGAGTGAAAAGTCTCCTGTTGATGCCACCCTCGTTTCATATCCCCACAGCACTATGCAAATTTAGATTAGTTCAATCCTCATACTTACTGGCATCCAAAAGTCTTAATAGTCTCACACTTTTTCCAATAGTTCAACCTATTTAGTAAAAAAAAAAAAAACACACACACAACATATAGTTTGTCTTATCAATAAATCACCACCGTGCGGACCCGAACAAATACACACTTGAGCACACAATTTACCTGAGCAGATACACAGCGCACAAATAGTTATTTGTAACCACAAACGCTATATTGTACACACAATTATTTCTTTGAAAAAGTTGGATTTAAGTCTGACATGCCCTGTTTTTGGTGTTGTTTAACAGATACGGATCCGAACAAATGCGTATCTGAGCACACAGCTTACCTGAACAGATACAGATCCGAACAAATACTTTAGCTTATCAGAACAGTTTGGATCCGCCCCAAATATTTCTTTGAAAACACAACTTTATCTGAAAATGCTTCACACACATGATCAGGCGTGTCCCTTCGGAACCTTCTCCTGTGGCCTTACACTTCTTAAAATACCAGAAAATTCGAACCTTCTGGCATTGGATCTAACCCATACAATATTGTATCACTACATTTGAAACATAAATCCCATTCCTCATCCTCACAAATTTCAGCGATCAAAGGGCAGGCAGAAAAATGTTGAAATTTCTGTGAGGATGACGTCAAAGGAAAAGGAACAGCGAGTACTAATTGAGAAGATTCTGAGGGAGCCTCTTTTTTTTCTTTAATGCTCACTATACTAATAATATAAACCAGACTGCATATTCTCTACTATTTAACTATTTATTGAATTTCTCTTAACGCGGAAGAAGGCCTAATCTGTCCAAAATGGTTTCTGCTTTTGTACTAGTCTTGACCACCCACCCACTCGGCCTTGCCCATGGGACCATGTGTAATGGTGTTAACTGGTTTCAACTATATATATATATATATATATATATATATATATATATATATATGGACAGGTTACAGCAACACAACGATCTCAAGTCACCTATCTAATCAATGAGAGGGCTAATCTAACGGCAAGATGGCCTCATAGTAAGCATGTCTGACAAAAAAAAAAAAAAAGACAAATTCTTGGTCTGTTTTAATTCTCCTTAGTGAGTCACAGTGTCCCATCACCCATGAGCTATTTTTTTTTTAGCACAGACTCATGGACTACTGATGTTGCCTGCTGGCACCATTGTTTTTTTTTTTGGGCAATTGACTTTAATCGACAGAGCAAAAAGACATCCATGTTTGCAGTGTGTCTTTCATCTTTCTCCCTCCTTCCTCCTCTTCCGTATAATTGCTCACAGGACAAAAAAAAGATTATTTGGGGCAATTAACTTAAGAGGTACTTTTTTTTTTTTTTTGCACAACTTTGCAAGCAGCCAATTACATTTTGATATGCTTAGAAGTCGCCTCACCCTTACCGTGACAACCAAGTATCTAAGATGTATTTTTGTTTTCAATTATAGGACATGGCAATCACAAAGAAGACAGCCCGTTTCTCAACAGTCCCGATGAGAAGAAAAAGAATGACTTCTACGATAGGAACCTGGCCTTGTTTGAGGTATTTTGTGCTTTTGTCAAATGCAAATCCTCACCTCAGCCGATTTTATGTTTCCGTTCTCCTCTTTCTTCATTCAGGAAGAGCTGGACATCAGGCCCAAGGTGTCATCTCTGCTCAGCCGCTTGGTCAGCTACACAAACATCACTCAGGGAGCGAAGGAGCACGAGGAGGAGGAGAGCGCCGAGGCCTCGCGAAGAAAGACTCCCAAGGTCAGTGCAACGGTGCAACCATGCCCAATAACATGATCCTCCACTTTCCCGGCCAAGATTTGTTGTATGAAAACTTGCTGACAGATTGTCCAGCATGCTTGGCTTTAATACATTGGACCCTCAAAGGTTTTGACATTATCCAAATTAAGACTGATTTATATGGATTTCTAAAAAAAAAAATTCTAGGGCCCGACTATTATGCATTTTTTGAGGTGATGTTGATACGATCTTTGGCAGAAAAAAATACTGATTACCGACTAATCAGCCTATTAAAAAAAAAAAATCTATATAATGCACTTAAAGTGAGTACAGAAGACAGTTACAATTGAATTATATTAAAATAACTTGTTTTTCACACATTGGGAAGAATTTGTGATTTGGCATAGTTTTATCTCACAGCATTTGTGTGTGAATGTTCGTTATTTGAAGGAAAAATACTCCCGAAGTCAATGCTAACTTCCTGTTAGCATTTGAATAGGATCCTCCCTTCGCTTGTAGTATTAGCGCTAGGCTAGCGATGTTTTAAAAATGAAGTATGTTTTGTATTTAAATATACAGTGGATGTTATTGTTATTGTCGTGTGTTTAGTTTTACAGTTAACTCCAACTGGCATGTCATTAAACAGCATAAAGGACGCTTCGGGGACAACAGAATAACCAGAATAAGATATGCTACACACTTCCTAGTTGCTAATGCTACGCAAGCAAAATGGTGCATTCAGGGTACTTTCACAACGTTGGAAACTTCGGTTTTCTTCTATTGTAACGTTTTAAGGGGAAAATAATCGGCCATTTTGCCCAATTGGCCAATTGTTTTGGCAGATGTTTGAAGGGCAATAATCGACCGATTATAATCGGTGGCCGATTAATCGGTCAGGCCCTAATTTTTTCCCACATAGAAAATAATATGCAATAAATTACAAATGGGATTAATCTGTTCCAGATCTGTCTCCCAAAATACAGCTGGGATTGGCTCCAGTATAGAAAATGGATGGATGTGTGGATAGGGTCCACTGTTCACGCAAGAGCTGGAACATTCTCCAGTGACCTTTAAAGTGTACACCAATCAATAATGATCATCAATACCACTGTTTCCTGAATTGCTCAATAATCACTCACCCTCTCTCTCCTCCCCAGTCCCCCAACATGGGCACTCTGATGGGCGTCTACTTGCCGTGCCTGCAGAACATTTTCGGGGTCATCCTCTTCCTGCGGCTGACGTGGATCGTCGGGGTGGCCGGCATCATGCAGTCTCTGCTGATTGTTGTCATGTGCTGCACGTGTGTAAGTCCGCAGACGCATATACACACAAACTAGGCTAATATGCCGCATAGATTTCGCCACCAATGTGGGTCATCATGGGCCTGTGCCTACTGCGTATACTGCAATAGAATCTAACCATGAGCCACCATATTAGGTGCAGTATACCTGTCCAATAGAATAGCTGTGTTAAAAATGGCGTCTTTATTATATGGTAATACTATATAAACTGCCACAGAGGTATTAATTCAAAGTTTTGTGTAGCTAATAGTGGTATAATATTAAGGACTTCTCATGTATTTCTGCAACGCGTGTTGCCATTACTACCACCTTACATAATCGGCAATGTAGTCGTATGTATTTCCAGGACACGCCATTAATATATTGATTATTTCAGGAGGGATTACGCTCAGTCAGTTGGAAAACGGTGTGCCCGAGCGTCAATTTGATGGGCGGATGTTAGCGTGCCACACAGATGTTCCCTCGCAACATCCGTGCCAACTTTTTTTTTTTTTTAACCCCTAGGCGTTATTGTGACCATTTTTTGGCTTTTTGTTGGTTCTGACCAAGCCATTTCAAAATAAAATACTGCCCACGGGTTAAACTGCACTGTCCCTTCCCATTTTGCAGACCATGCTCACGGCCATATCGATGAGTGCCATCGCAACAAATGGTGTTGTTCCAGGTAATGTGCGACTCACAAAATGGCATAAAACTAAGATTGCATTTTGGAGCATCTGGTTTGTAACGGTGTGTTTTCTTTTCCTAGCTGGCGGGGCCTACTTCATGATCTCACGCTCTCTGGGTCCAGAATTTGGAGGAGCTGTTGGCTTGTGCTTCTACCTGGGCACCACCTTTGCTTCCGCCATGTACATCCTTGGAGCCATCGAAATATTCTTGGTCAGTTTTCAGCACAGGAACTATGTTTGGTTACGTGAGATAGCGTTAAAAACGCGGGGAGGCCTCTCTGTGAAGAAAAATCACATTATATATATTATATATTTATATTTTTTACTTAAAAAAAAAAAAAATTGTTATTATAAAAATTCATGCAGAAGCCCCTGGCCATGTTTGAAGAAATACAATAATTTATTTTAGCAGTTTAAATAATAATAAAAGATAAATAAGAATGCAATCATTCAAAGTGTATTTTGAAATAAAATAAATTTGTATAAATATAATAAACATAATTCACTTGTGTTCTAATATTATTAAAAGTTTTAATACGATATAAGGCATTTAATGATGTTAAATGATAACTGTATATAGTACTTATAACACGTCATATGAAAAATATCACATTATGTTTTCTGTATGTAATGTTCAAAACTGACCTAGCATGCCTCAGGTATTAAGTCATAAAAAAAAAAAAAAAACACACTCAATATAGGGACCCCCACCAAAAAAGAAGAACAATTTACAATTACTACATATATGAAAAAAATACCTTAAATTATTGTTATTGTTATTATTTTACTTCATACTGTCATAATTTAAATGGACTTTTTAGGTACTTAAATGAAAATATAGCAAATTATTCAAAATTAGTTAAATAATTTAAAGTGCTGTATATTTTAAATACTGTGAAATAAAATATACTACTTATTTATTTATTTTTACTTTTGAAAGTGTTACTAATATGTCTTTACAAAGTAAAAATGTGTTTATAAAGTAAAAATTAAAGCGGTCAAATATTATAAATTTTTTTACATGAATAATAGATTACCACAATGAATTGAAAATAAATCTCCATTTAATTTAACAGTAAAATATCTGCCAAAACTTGTCTAGTATTTCGATGAGTATCATGTAAATGGGAAAATGTCATAAATTTGTATATTTGCTTTCTTTCTTAGCAATATCTGGTGCCTCAGGCCGCCATCTTTCATGCTGCAGACCACCACGGCACTGACAGCGCGATGCTGAACAACATGCGCGTCTACGGCACCATCTGCCTCAGTCTCATGGCCCTGGTGGTTTTCGTCGGTGTCAAATATGTCAACAAGTTGGCCTCGCTCTTCCTCGCCTGCGTCATTATCTCAATTGTCTCCATCTATGCCGGCGCAATCAAGTCTGCCTCGCACCCACCAGAGTTCCCGTAAGTTGCCGTGTTTGTGCACCCGACTGAGTGAGAGCTGTTTGAAATATTTTGCTTACCTTATGTCACTGTTTTCTATGATTGCATTAGGATCTGCATGCTTGGCAACAGGACCTTGGTCAGAGATCGTTTTGATGTGTGTGCAAAGACCATCACGACAGGCAACATCACAGCACCCAGTCAGCTGTCGGACTTGTTCTGCCTTCCTGGGAACATGAGCAGTGAGCAGTGCGATGACTACTTCCTGCAGAATAACGTCTCAGAGATCCAGGGCATTCCTGGACTGGCTAGTGGAATATTTAGAGGTAGAGTTGTTCTAGTAGTAGTAACCTCCTATGTTCAAATTAGGTCAATTCATATATATTTTTTAAAAATTAATGCTATTGGTCAGTCCTTATGTGGCTCTGTAATTTATTTTTGACAAATTATTGATTATCTAATGTGTTGAAAATGGATCTCTCTCTCAAGTCTTGCATGATGGCAGATCGAATTCTGAAGTTTTATGTTATTATTAATCCCGCAAATATTGATCAAATTCCAATTTTGTTCAACCCCTATGGAGGACCAGAACTGCCAAAATAAAAAATAAATAAATAAATGAATAAAAGTGAAAATAAAAATTAATATAAAAAAATATAATTCATGTATAAATATAAATGGAAATAAAAACAACTAAATATCTATACATATATCCCTAAATAAATAGATAAATGTAAAAAAAATATATAAAAAAAATAAAAAACTTAATTAAAAATAAATGTCGAAATAAATATATAAATATAATTAAATATCAATGAGTAAAAACACTCGGCTCTGTCAGGTCAAAAATGTTATTCAAATGAGGTGGCGGTCCTGTGTGTGTCTTAGGTTTGGCTCCGCTGTTGCTGCACTGCCTAGAGTGAGCGGCGTCGACGAACAAGGAAGTCTCGCCGGCTTGCATGTAGAGCTCCAGCAATGGACGACTTGTAAGCCGGCGAGACTTTTGAGAGACAAAACAAAATTTCGACCTGACACAGCATTTGCAGCATAAATTAAATAAATAAATGTGAGAGTAGAGCATTTTTATTGATTGATTGATATTTAATTAATTTTTGTATTTATTTCTACTTTTATTTTTTTATTTAGGGATATATATATATATATATATATATGTATATTGTTGTTGTTTTTTTCATTTATCTTTATTTTTTTGTATTTAATTTTTTTAATTATATTTTTATATCTGTTTTTATTTTCATTTTTATTCATTTATTTATTTTGTCATTTATTTTTAATTTTGGCAGTTTTGGTTCTCCATAAACACCAGGATTTTTCAAATTTAGAGTGTCCACTGTAATCCTTATGTAAACCATCACTAGCCAATCAAAATTCACAAATGGCACACTGAAAGAAAATATGATCCATTCCAGATACAAAGGTCTGGAAACGGTAACCTTGCAAACAATCATGAAAATAAAACCTGCCTGGCGGAGTAAAAAAAGAAAAGAAAAGTACTGAGCCATGTTTGCTGTTTCTACCAGACAACTTATGGGGCGACTACCTACGGAAAGGGGAGATACTGGAGAAGGACGGCCTTGCGTCAGTGGACTCCCACAGCCCCATGGTGAACTTTGGCATGTACGTGTCCGCAGACATCACCACGTCCTTCATGTTGCTGGTGGGCATCTTCTTCCCGTCGGCCACAGGTAAGAAGACAGTGTCATAAACTGGGTACGCTCTGACAAGTCTCCAGTCTCTTAATGATGCTAATACAGAACACAAGCGGACTGGAACAGTAAACGGTTTGTCAAAACAAAGACGTTTGACATTAAGATGAACAATTATGTTGACCTTGTGTTTTGAAGGCATCATGGCAGGCTCCAACAGGTCTGGAGATCTCCGGGATGCTCAGAGGTCCATCCCCATTGGAACCATTTTAGCTATCACCACCACTACTCTTGTCTGTATCCTTTTTTTTTGGGGTGAAATCTTTCGGTTGTAATTTCACCCGGTGTCATTGTAAGTTCCTTGACTTCTTGTCCTAAGATCTAAGTTCTGTTATCCTGTTCGGGGCCTGTGTTGAAGGGGTGGTCCTAAGAGACAAGTTAGTCCATTTGCATCCAATTGCACACTGTCACTGAAGTGATGAAGTTCTGTTCTTTGGTGTAACTCACCCAGTTTGTATCTTCAGGTTTGGTGACGCCGTTCGGAGCAATTTGGTGGTGGGAACTCTGTCCTGGCCATCCCCTTGGGTCATTGTCATCGGTTCCTTCTTCTCCACGGTGGGAGCAGGTCTGCAAACGCTCACCGGAGCTCCCAGACTTCTTCAGGCCATCGCTAAGGACAATATCATCCCTTTCCTCAGAGTGAGACATTTCCCATTGTAGATTAGAAAACTAGCCTGAAACCAGTGGTTCTTAACCTGTACACTATAGCTATGTCTTCAATTTGAAAAAAAAACCAACAGCAACCAAAAATCATTTTATTTAAAATATAGAAGGGTTTGGTGAATGCGCATAGGAAACGGCCTCCTGCGAGAAAAAAACTCCAACAAGATTAGGAATGATTGCCCTAAACCGTAACCTTGAACGAAATAGAGAAACAATGTATTGATGATTTTTGCTTTTGCTGATGATTTTTCTTGATTTCAGGTGTTTGGTCATGGGAAGACCAATGGTGAGCCAACATGGGCCCTATTGCTGACTGGCTTCATAGCTGAGCTTGGAATCTTGATTGCCTCATTGGACATGGTGGCTCCCATCCTTTCCATGTAAGTTGGCTTGCAGATGTATGCTTGTGTAGTGCCAATCAATAAACCCCCACATTGACTGTATCAGTGATAAATGCAATGTGAGTCCATTGCAGGCAGAATTTCTCATTCAGTTCTATGATTGGATCACAATCTATTGGCTGTTTAATTTTTATTCTATTCAGACATTTTTGTTTTATTTTCCTCACAGGTTTTTCCTGATGTGCTATCTCTTTGTTAACCTGGCCTGTGCCGTGCAAACATTGTTGCGCACCCCCAACTGGAGGCCGAGGTTCCGATATTACCACTGGTGAGAACAACCTAACACTTTCATTTCATTCCACTTGGGAAAAACTTGATTTGGGTTTTTCTAGAGAGTCTAGGGCCATGTACACACGTAGCAAGGTATTTTTTTAAAAATGGATATTTCCCTCCTCCCCGTAGAAAAAAATTGTGTCCACACCAGCACGTTTGTAGAAAAGAAAACATCCACAGCTAACCTCATTAATGCGTTTTTAAGTACATTCATAACAATGCCAGACCTAAAGGTGGCAACAGTTCCCCAAATCTTATCCAATCAGAGTATGCTTCTTTCTGGCAACGTCACTTCCCCAAATTGTGCGCACAATGAGATGCATGCCAAGCCTCTAGGTGGCAGTAGTTAGCCAAATAGAGCTCGTTTCTTGACGTCACTTCCACCATACGTCACACAAGCACGGACTGTCGCACACAAAACTTAAAAAATACTTTAGAAAATGCTCGTAAACAGTCGAATCAGAGTGAGCACATCATAAACTGAGCATAGAGGACAACAAAGAGGATAATTACAAAGTTTTAAAAAGCTTCACTTTTTTAATTGTTTTTAACCCGCCACTCACTCATCCAAACACACACACACACATACAAACGTGGTCTCCTGGGTGGAAAAGCGAATCCACGGCGCTTGCTTTTTCTACAATTTTAACAAATTGAGGTACAGTATATGTGTTTGGGTGACGTGTGTAGAGCGACGACTTAAAACTCCACACACGAATGCGGATCCGGCGAAATACGCAAATCTTCACTTTGGCCAGAGTTTTTGGAAGCCTTTGGATTTTCACTTTTATTCATTTATTTATTTTGTCATTTATTTTTATTGATTGATTGATATTTAATTAATTTTTGTATTTATTTCTACTTTTATTTTATTTATTTATTTTTTATTTTTTATTTAGGGATATATATATATATATATATATGTATATTGTTTTTTTCATTTATCTTTATTTTTTTGTATTTAATTTTTTTAAATTATATTTTTATATCTGTTTTTATTTTCATTTTTCATTTATTTATTTTGTCATTTATTTTTTAATTTTGGCAGTTTTGGTTCTCCATAAACACCAGGATTTTTCCAATTTAGAGTGTCCACTGTAATCCTTATGTAAACCATCACTAGCCAATCAAAATTCAGAAATGGCACACTGAAAGAAAATACGATCCATTCCAGATACAAAGGTCTGGAAACGGTAAACTTGCAAACAATCATGACAATAAAACCTGCCTGGCGGAATAAAAAAAAAAAAAGTACTGAACCATGTTTGCTGTTTCTACCAGACAACTTATGGGGCGACTACCTACGTAAAGAAGCTTTTAATGAAAAAATCCCCGCGGACGTGTGAATGAAAAATATCTCCCGTTTGCAAAACCCCCGGCTACGTGTAAACAGGGCCTAACAGTATATCTGAAGAAATGAGCATGGTTGTTTGGCAAACAAGAGTACCAGTACAATGCAATGCATTCTTGATTATGCTCCACAAAGGACTCTATCCTTCCTCGGAATGAGCATGTGCTTGGCCCTGATGTTCATCTCTTCCTGGTATTATGCAATTGTGGCCATGGGCATTGCTGGGATGATCTACAAGTACATAGAGTACCAGGGGTATGTTCATAGCTTGAATGCTGTTTAACTCTCTTTACTCGTACCGCATTACAAGGCTTTGTCTTTTCCCACTTGTAAAAACACAAACAGAGCAGAAAAGGAGTGGGGAGACGGCATCAGAGGACTATCCCTTAGTGCTGCACGCTATGCCCTGTTAAGGCTAGAGGTCGGACCCCCTCACACCAAGAACTGGAGGTAGAATTCCTTCAAATTATTTATGTAAGATCTCTTTATGTAATCCTGGTACATCATCTTGAAACGGTAATTATGTCCCTGGTGGACTGGCCCAACAGACCTCAACTGTTGGTTCTGTCAAAGCTGGATGAGGACCTCCACATCAAATATCCCCGACTGCTGACCTTTGCCTCACAGCTGAAGGCGGGGAAGGGTCTTACCATAGTGGGATCTGTCGTCCAGGGGAATTTCTTGGAAAGCTACGGGGAACTACAAGCAGCAGAACAGGTAAGGGAAGACATTTCCTAACAGTCATGCATTGTGTATATTCAGAACTTTGAGCATTGATTGATCTATCCCGCCAGACCATCAAGAACATGATGGACATCGAGAGGGTCAAGGGTTTCTGCCAGGTGGTTGTGGCCACCAAGGTGCGGGAGGGCATCGTCCACCTGATCCAGTCCTGCGGTCTCGGGGGCATGAAGCACAACACGGTGATGATGGGATGGCCGTACGGCTGGAGGCAAAGCGAGGACCCTCGAGCTTGGAAGACTTTTATCAGTAAGCCAGGATTTATTTTGAACTTTGATGATTTTGACAGGGATGTGATTTTTCCGCTAATTCGCGGAATTCCGTTTTTTTTTTATCTCCCCCCCAAAAAAAAAAAATCAGATTTTTTTTTTTTTTTTTTTTAATAGTAGTAGTAGTTCATTGTGTATGCACATGACTCCGACAGATAACATATTCTGCTATAACAAAGACATTTGTGGTATGCTCTAATATGAGTTACTTTTCATTTGGTCATGATACAATTATTTGTTCATGAAATTTGAACTCTTCAACATTATTTATGTGTTAACTTAGTAATCACATTAGTTAGATATGATGATATTCTCAGTGATAGTTTTTAAAAGCAAAGGCAGTCCAATGTTTTTGAATGTGACTGATTTTGAGTTGACTAAAACTGCCATTTTATATGGGATAGTTCAATATACATTGAAAATTTATGCTGTTGTTTTGTCTATTTCTTTGTCATGTGAGTGCATTGAAAGTACTTAAAAACACGGAAAACCCACGAGCTCCGGGGGCTCCGCCCCCCTTGTCCCCCCACCAGGGCACTGCCCTGGACCTAGCGGCCCCCAGACCCCCGGCTAAATTTTCAGATAATTTCACTTTGGTCAAATCACATCCCTTTTTTGATGATGACTGTTACCCGCGTGAACCCGATTGAAGCGCAGTTTGCTAGTTTTATATGTCTGTCCTGTGCTCTGCTGTGTGGACGTTTAATAGTCAAGCAAAAAACTTTATAATTGTCTTTTTAATTATGAATTGAGTGAACATCCTCACATCCTCATATCATTGCCGCCTGACATGTATATTGGAACATCACGACTCCACGCCTCCTCATGTCCTGTGCCGCTATGATTCAATTAAGCCCTAAATGGCCTTCATGCTCTCATCTCGACACAGACACAGTCCGGTGCACCACCGCGGCCCACCTGGCTCTAATGGTGCCCAAAAACGTGTCGTTCTACCCGAGCAACCACGAGCGCTTCGCTGACGGCTGCGTTGACGTGTGGTGGATCGTCCATGACGGGGGGATGCTCATGCTGCTGCCTTTCCTGCTCAAGCAGCATAAAGTATAATAAGACGAATCATATCAAAAACGCTATTTGGATGAGGGTTTGTTAGTAAAATCTCGCTTTTGTTTTTCTTAGGTGTGGAGGAAGTGCAGAATGCGTATCTTCACGGTAGCCCAGATGGATGACAACAGCATTCAGATGAAGAAGGATCTGGCCACTTTTCTCTACCAGCTGAGGATAGAGGCTGAAGTGGAAGTGGTGGAGATGGTAAGAGATGATGTCATGCAGAGACGGAAGACGTAAATTAACGACCAAATTAACATAGCTATTTATAATTGGCAGATTTGATTGACACATTTTGATTTGTTTATGGTACACAGTTCACAGTTTTATGTAACAATAGAGGCAGAGCCTAAAAGTGGTTGGTAGGTTGGTTGGTTGGTGGGTATGAAGGTGGTTGGTTAGTGGTGTAGGTGGGTGTTTTTTCCCCCCGAGTTGGTCTGCTAAGTTGGTTTAGTCAGAAGGATTGGGTTGGTAAGCGGGTGTTAAGATTGTTAAGTAGGTGGTTGGTTGGTTAGTTGCAGTTGTTTAGTGGATCGGTCAGCTTTTGAGTCTGTTAGTTTGTGAGATGAGTAGTTTGGTTGGTTGGCTGGTAGTTGAGTAGGTTGGTTAGTAGGATTGGTGAGTGCTTGGATTGATCCTTTTAGTCAGTAAGTTGGGCGGGTAGGTTTGTGGTCAGGGAGTTAGCCAATGTTCACGATAGGGAGGTAGTTGGTTGGTTAGTTAGGGGTGTAGGTGGGTGTTTATTTATTTTTTTGGGTTGGTTAGCTAATTTGGTTAGTCACTAGTTTTGGGTTGGTAGGTTGATGTTAAAGTAGTTAAATAAGTGGTGTGTTGGTTAGTGGATCAATTAGTGGTCAGCTGGTCAGTATGTTTCTGAGATAAATAGTTTGATTGGTTGGTAGATGGGTAGGGAGTTGAGTAGGTTGGTTAGTAGGATAGGTGAGTGCTTGGATCGGTTGGTCCTTTTAGTCAGTAAATTGGGCGTTAAGTACGTGGTCAGGGAGTTAGCCAATGTAGGGAGGTGGTTAGTTGGGGGTGTAGGTGGGTGTTTGTTTATTTATTTATCGGGTCGGTTAGCTAAGTTGGTTAGTCACAAGTGTTGGGTTGGTAGGTGGGTGTTAAAGTAGTTAAATAAGGGGTGTGTGGTCAGTATGTTTGTGACATGAGTAGTTTGATTGGTTGTTTGGTGGGTAGGGAGTTGAGTAGTTTGGTTAGAGGGGTAGGTGAGTGCTTAGTTTGATTGGTCGTTTTATTGAGTAAGTTCGGCATGTAGGTTTGTGGTTGGGGAGTTAGGATAGCTAGTGTAGAGCAGTAGTTGGTTAGTTAGGGCAGGTTCGGTAGGTGGTTGTTTTTTGGGTCAGTCAACTCAGTTGGTTGTTCAGAAGGGTTGTGTAGGAAGGTGGGTTTTAAGGTAATTAAATAGGTGGTTGGTTGGTGGGTCAGTCAGCTGGTCAGATTGTTTGTTTGTGGAGGTTGGGTGTTTGGTTGCGTAAGTGGGTAGTTGGGTGGGTAGGGAGGTAGGTTGGTGGTTGGTTAGTACGTTTTGTTGGTCAGTTGGCAGAACGCAGAAGGTTAGGTTGGTAGGTGAGTGGTCGTTTGGTAGATAGGTAGGTAGTCGGTTAACCCTTGGGTAGTATGAGCTTCATATTGTAAACAATGGGATGATGTCTGGTTGGTTATAATGTCATAGTTATCTACTGCTCAAAAATGTACATTTTACGATTTTTTTTTCCAGACGTGCCAATGCAGAACCACAGTAATTTTGTACAGTGGATACACAATCATGTACACTTGAACATTCAAATGAGAGCCAATATATAACAGCTGTATCATTAGTTCTGCTTTTACATTTATATAATGATCTGTTTTGATTGATTCCATTGATTAAGTATGCAGTTATTATGCATTTCAGCACGACAGCGACATCTCGGCATACACTTACGAGCGTACGCTGATGATGGAGCAGAGATCTCAGATGCTGAGGCAGATGAGACTGTCGGGGGCAGAGAGGAAGAGAGAGGTAACGCACACACACACACACACACACACACACACACACACACACACACGTGTCGTCAAGATGGGAACGTTTTGGAATTCTGACGTCCATCCTTTCTCCTCACAGGCCCAACTTGTTAAGGACAGACACTCACTGGTGCGTATGGGAAGTTTGTACTCTGATGAGGAGGAGGACACGTTGGACAGTCCTTTGCCGGGGAATGTTCAGATGACGTGGACAAAGGAGAAGCGCGAGGACGAGAGGAGGAATAAAAATAATGCGCCTGAAAACTTCAGAGAGCTCATGAGTCTCAAACCGTGAGTAACAATTTGCGATGAACCCAAAGTACAATAGACAACAACTTTGTTAGAAGTTGAAGTGAATGTTCACTCCCAGCCATTTTCACTGAAGCAACCCCCTTCGCTCCCGGCTGTTTTACTGGATTTTGACGGATTTTGCAAGGCCCACAGAATATTGTGTTCTATTGCTATAAAAACATGGAACCTACCAAAAGAAAGATTAGAGTCTCTTCTTTCATCAGGAAAAAAAGGACAAAACTGTGTGTAAATGAGCTTCTTTTTTTTTTAACATGGCCCTGGTTGATCTCTTTTGCCCTGTTCCCACCGGCTGTTTTTGTAATAATTACAATTTCTTCAACCATTCTCTGCATTTGAGAGGAAGGAAAAGTAAAAAATGTATCAATACGTCTTTGGGACACATTTAAAATAGAACGTATTTATACGTTTTGGGGAGCAAATTAGTTAAGTATGAGTCATTTTATAAATTTTCTGGTTAAATGTCCCTACCTATTAAAAAAAATTGGTTCAAATTTTGATTACCGGTATATTTGTATTTATTGTAATTTTATTTTTTATTTAGCCAGTTGTTATGTTACGTCAAGGAACAATTTGTTCTGATTACAAAATGTATTTTAACATGTATGATTCACATTTTGAACTCCAGGGACCAGTCCAACGTGCGTCGCATGCACACGGCCGTGAAGCTGAACGAGGTGATCGTCAACAGGTCCCACGACGCTCGGTTGGTGCTCCTCAACATGCCGGGACCGCCACGTGACACAGGCGGAGACGAGAACTGTATCCTTTTGCCGCCATGGCGACAGACACGCCAGTAGAGCATTTTTGCTGTTGTTCCCTTCACTTTTTTTCCTACTTCAGATATGGAGTTTTTGGAGGTTTTGACCGAAGGTTTGGAACGAGTGCTGCTAGTGCGAGGCGGCGGGCGCGAGGTCATCACCATCTACTCGTGACCAATCAGAACGGACCATGGAGGTGCTTCAACATTCCACCTAAAGGCTTAGCTGCTCGAAGGTCACATTAGAATTTGGTGTCGGCACATAAGATCATGGTAAAGTATATTTATGTAGAGCAGTGGTGGGTCATTTCAGTCCTCTGAGGATCACATGATGTGCCTGATCACATGACACATGGCTGTAGGTTCCCCACCCCGATGCAGTGTACCACACATAGAGCAGACATATGGCCCATTTAGCGTACGCAAGGCCAAGGAGGATTTCGAGTTTATGGGATTCCTGGGGGCGCGCACTTTATTTATTTATTTATTTGACTCTTTTCATGTTTCAGGTTTATAAGGCAAGAGACTTTGTTACTAGCTATAAATTGACGCAAGACTTAAGTATTCAATTTGCATGCGGAGATGATTAGATTTTTTTTAACTTATGTTTCTTGTTTGTACATTTCTTTTTCTATCAAGTTTTTGTTCTCAGATGACGTGTAGGGAATCACTTGGTCTGTTACTGAAAGAACAGTTTGTTGTAAAAGGGATCACGGCTGAAAGGTTGTGCAATGACAAAACAATGTCAAGAATCCTGAATTAGATTTAGTTAAAAATTGGTTAATTTAGTAAATCTTTTCAATTTAGTTATGTAATTTTATTTTTGGGTGTGTTTTCCCCCCAAAGCAAAGCTGGTTAGTATCAGCGTCAAGGAATATCTGCCATTGTTATTACTTTTATATTGTAAAATAATGTTTGCAGTACTAACTTTGATAAAAACATTTTTTTTTTTACACTATTGCCAAACTTTCCAAAAACTCAAAAAAGTACCTTTCTATGACTTGCTTTCCTTCAATAAATTATTTTACTATACAATTTTGTGGTTTGTACTTTGTGTATTTTATATAATTTAGGAACTAGCAAAAGTCAACGTAAAGAGTGATTGTACTCTCTGTACTCTCGCGCCCTCTGCTGCTTGTGGGGAATGTTGCAACTTACAAATAGTTTGGTTCCGGTATTTACAGCTGCATTACTGATTGATGCACTTTCATTTTATGTGATTTGTATGTGTAAATTAGAGTGCAAATATCCGACTGCTGAACTGTCGCACAATGTGTGGGTGTTCTGCAAATGGTTTCAGGAGTGGCCAACCTCTGGCCACCAGTTCTGCAAATTGAAATTGTAATTACAGTTGAACGCTGTAGCAACTTTGTTTTTAATTTTAGTATTTTAATGCATAAAATATAATACAATAATGTCTACTATTTCACTAGGAGGAAAACGTCTCAGTTGTGGAGTTTTGAAGTGTCTCCACCAGAGGGCAGCAATATACAACTATTTTTTTTTTGTAAATGAAGGAAATAATCCACATAATACAGTTAAAATGGTTTATCCATCCGTTTTCTATACCGATTGTAAATTAAGCACATTTTAAATAATGGTTTACATTTCCCAATGCTGTTTCCTTTATGCTCCACAACCACAAGATTTTTTAGTAGGCGGGTTTAGGTCAACAGAAAAGACTTGACATGCTATTTACTGCATGCTTTGAATGTAACAAAATGTTAACTCCCATCTGCTGGTCAAATATACTGAAGTCATCCAAATTGACATTTTAACATATAGGATTTCATAGTTGGTCACTAGTGAGACGGAAGTAATTTACATTTACTTGGAAAAAAATGGCCTGTTGTTGAAAGTAATTACAAAGTGGCCTCATTTCCAAGCGAGGCTTTAAATAATGCTGAAGTCACAGTTTTGTAACTTGTCATTTCTTCTGCCCTGAATGTTGGCAGCCTCACGGCCATGTGTTCATTATCTGCTCTTACAGCTTTTGACTCCAGCACTGCAATTACATCCTCGGACGCACTGATTAATCCAACACGGAGGCTTTATTATTTTATTTATTTATTTTCATTCAAAAATGAACAGAACATTCGCGGACACTTTGCCAAAGAGGAGCTGCTCGTTTATGCCGATAGTCCTTACGTTACAATAAGACGTTTCAATGGCTGCTTAAGTGTTCTCGGAAAAAATCTTCAATACCTGAGGGATTAATGTAATCCGTTTGATTCAACACATTAAATGGAGGTTCACGTGATGTGTTTCCGCAACGAACATTTCAGTCACTTAAAGATTTTGAGTCCATTGTAGAGCTACCAGGTGGACCCGGAAACTCGCACGACTGCTCTTCTGAGACGCCACAGTCTGGTTTGTAGTGTTTGTACTAAACGTCGTCTCGACATTGCGCTGATTAACGTTATCTTGAGAGAAAAAACTTTAATAGAAACTCTCAAGCTAACAACAGTTAGCTCTACCTTAGCCTAGTACATGCTATAGCATGTGCGATAGCCTAGCCTAGCGGTTCTCCAACCTTTTACACCAAGTTTGTTTGTTTTAACATGAACTACCTCAAAAAAAAAATACTTAACTCTTCTAGTACTACCATATTGACCAAATATCGTAACATAGGTTTAGGTGTTAAACAAAAACAAGGAAGAGGTTTTATTACTAAAAATAAATAAATAAAATACAGAGGAAGCTACTGGTAAGTGTTTCTTTCTCTCTTCATGTTCTCAGACACTTTTAATACATGTTCTGATTTTCCATCGCAAGTCTAATGTATTTAATATTTGTGTGTTACATAGTAAGTATTACAGTGCTGATCACATAAAATCTGCAGATGAGGCGCGAGGTTTCAGGCAGGATTCCTTTTGCTACACTGAAAGGGACATACAGTATGAGAGAGCAGAGCACAGTCCGCGTAAGTAAGCATTTTTTCTAAATCATGTATATATAATGTTTATCAGGATTCTTAAATTAAAATTATACTGTACAAGTAAAGGCCTCCCTCAAATAGATGCCCAATGTGCACATGAGGAAATGACTATATGAGCTAATCTGGTTTACAGTCATGATTCTCAACTAGTGGTTCATGGACAGCAAATGAAGCAAACAAGGGACTTTTGTGCTGAAACTCATTTTATTTTTAAAGAACGTGCTGTTCAGAGGCAAGATGGCTAACTACGAGTATAAATATGGCCCAGGGTTAGGAAAATGTGGATATATTAAGGTGCTTTCCTTGTTTTTGTAATGTTTAGTTGTCACGCTCTCCCCTCAGTTTGTGTCCAACGCAAAGCTGTAAATGAAATGTTTCGTTTTGTAGCCTTATTTATTTTTGTTCAGCGTTTCTTCCGCTTCTATTCTCTCGTCTCTGTCATGAAATCAATCACCCCCTCTCCCTTCCCCCCCTCACTTAAAGAGTTGAACGGAAAACAACAGCAGCAACACAAGCGACGAGAGCAATGCCGACTCCACTCCGGCACAAAACATAGGCCTCAGTAAATATTAAATTTTAAAGGATTCCCAGATAAGGTGGCTTGAAAAATTGAGGCAGCACCCCATTCTTCCAGATAAGAGAAGACGGAGCCATCTGGAGGCTGCTAGATAGCGAACTCCCACGCCATCCGCGAGACCTCACTCTCATCCGAGGCGGCGGCCGAAGGAATGAGTGCCGACGCTTTCATTATGTTAACTTTCAAAATGAACTCATTGGCATTCAAAGCATATGCTGCTTTTTGCCTTTGTAAACACAATGTTACTCATGCTTCCGTTTCTAAGAAATCTTCGAGCCTGTCCTAAAACTTGTTTATTAGTATTGGGCTAGTGAGGTATTTGTAATGTTTTGTTTACCTCATTTAGAAAATTAATGCTGTCAAAGTTAAAGCATTAACTGATTAATTAAAAAAAAAGATTAATTAATATGAATAGTTAAAATTAATTATTTTTTATTTTTTTACATTTATAGCCGTCAATGACAGTGAATGGATCAAAAAAAGAAAAGAAAAGATTATAAAAAATTTGGGGCGTCAGCCAATTCAAGTTGTTAATCGTAATTAATCGCATGACTTCACTAGTTAACTCGTGATTAATCACAAATTGCATACCTGTTCTAAATGTACAATAAAAAAAATCTAGGTTTCATACTATTGTTAACAAAAGTGGAAAAAATGTTAAATAGATATAGTTAAAATTTATTTTGGACGTTTATAGCCATCAATGGCAGTGAATGAGTTAAGTTAATTTGTTAAAATGTATGTTTACTTGTACATTTATGTTTCCAGAATTATTTTTTACAAGTTCATACATTTTGGTATTATTTTTGTACTAGTAGCTAAGTTGATGTGTCGAATCTGCTGCTCTGCGTCATTCACTTGCATTTACCTAAAGTATGCCAGCTTCTGATTGGTTAGCGTTTAGTCAGCTGATAGGGGATCAGGAAGTGTTGTCACTCTAGCTGCCGTGTATGACGAGTAAAGTTTAAATTAAGAATGAATCCGTCTCCATCCCGCCTTTTCATTTTATAAACAGTGTCCCGTTAACCACCAACGAATCCTCACATTAGACTATAGCTATGCTACATGTATTTCTCGTAAGTTTAGGAGTTTTTCTCTTTATACGTGGCCCTAATACGCCATCGTACTTAAGCCTGTATCCCACTGAGCTGTAAAATTTTGCGTGTGTTTACGAGGGTAGCTGATATTGGTTTTTCATCAGGGTTTGTTCTAGGTCGGAAATGGTCACAAAGATGTTTGCTAACAGTTTTATTGTTTGCTAACAAGGAAGTTTTGAACAACAAAACTGTTGGTGAACGTCTTTGAAGGAACTCTTGCAAACCTTGGACTTTAACTCATTCACTGCTATTGACAGCTATAGACGTCAAAAATTCATTTGAACTATTTCTATTAGTTTAACATTTTTCCACTTTTGTTAACAAGAGTATGAAAATCTAGACATTTTTTTATTGTACATTTAGAACAGATATAAAATGTGTGATTAATCGTGAGTAAAGTCATGCGATTAATTACAATTACAAATTTTAATCGCCTGACACACCTAATTTTTAATCACTTTTTTAAAAAAAAATAAAAAATTAAGAAGAAAAGATTATTAGAAATTAGGGGCGTCAGGTGATAATTTTTTTAAAAATTGGAATTAATCGCATGACTTCACTAGTTATTTTTTTAATAAAAGAAAAGATTAAAAAAAGAAAATATTATAAATAATTAGGGCCGTCAGGCGATTCAAATTTTTAAAAATGACTTCACTAGTTAACTCACGTTTAATCACAAATTTTATATCTGTTCTCAATGTACAATACAAAAAAAAATCTAGGTTTTCATACTGTTGTTAACAAAAATGTTTTTTTTTTAAATAGAAATAGTTCAAATGAATTTTTGACGTCCATAGCCGTCAATGGCAGTGAATGAGTTAAGGGTTAAATATAGCGCATGCACCCACATGTTGTTTTGGGCGAGGGGCTGCATCTCCCCCAAATCCATGTTGACTGTCTGTTTGAAAACAAATAATATGGCTGTAATAGACTCTCAGGTTGTGTGAATAACCTTGTCCACATTTCTACTTTGTTGACTCCTCTGCTATTTCTTCACAGCCACATTGGATTTGGCTCCAGGATAATACTTTTGTCACAATGTTTTATCTGCGCTCTCACTCCACTGTTACCCCTAATTACCCCCCACCCCTCTGCATTTTACACTGGGCCCACCAGAATTCCCAGATAGCAGATGCGAGTCGATTAGGGAATATCTTTTTGACCCGTATTGCGCAGCAACTGTCCTATAGGCTCCGGGATGAAAGCTGTTACCTGCTTGATAACGGGCGACCCCGGAGCGATAACCTTCCGGCTAGTTTCGAGGACATGCTGTTTTCGCTTCCCATGTAAGCGCTTGCAGTCGCAGCATTTCTTATTCAGCTGGCGCCAATTCTTTCTCTTTTTTTCTTCCAATTGGATTTGCCGCGAGGTTAATCATTAAAGTTTGGCTCTTCGACTGTTCCGGTGACCGCCCGACCACTGGTTGAAATGTGATGAAGGGCTTTGAAAGACAATCCCATGGAAAATGCAGCGACTACTTTCTTTCTGTATGCAGAGCAGATTTGTCGCCGCGGTTACGCGGAGTCACTTTGATTAATTTACTTAAGGATGCTGACATCTGCGTTTGCAGATTTTCATTAAGATCAATGGCAAACGGCTTCAGACACGCTTCCACTTGTCTAGGCTATTATCCCCAAAAGGCACGGTAGATTAAGTAGAAAAATAACTCGTTGATTAGGATAAAATCTCCCTTTCAGAAATTATTGTTTTTGTTTAAGGCAGCTTTTTTTGTTTTTTACAAGAAATATAATTAGAACACACCTTGTTCAGAAGATGTGCACGTAGGCCCCGAGGCTAAAAGTGCTGGAGGTAGCGGGAGGGCGGAATAACGTGTTACATACTTTTCAGGAAGAGTGCAGTGTGAGCCACTGTCAACCCTAGTTTTAATCCTTCCCTCCACTGTGTTGTGCGATGTTATGTTGTTATCTTAATGATAATCGCTGCCTGTATTTCTGTGCCCCCCCCCACCCCCCTTCCCCCCGGGCTCCTCTGCCAGGTTGGGGCGGGTTGAGGAGCTGCGCCTTATCATCAGCTTTGTCATTAAATCAGCTTTTTCTACGCCACGTCCAAAAAGTTTACTGCCGTTGCTCTTATCGGGAAGGATCGGCAAGCCGGTTTTCTTTTCAATCACAGCTTTGCACATTCAGCCGGGCGCAGATAAGATACAGCACAGGCTTTTCCATATGGGACGAAAATAGTACTATTTAATAGGGGTGTGCCCAAAAAAATCGATTCTCATTTAGTATGATTTAGAATCGCTTTTAAATGTCCCAAAATCGATTTTATTTAAATTATTTTATACTGTCTTGCCTTTGTCTGTGCGTACCTTTATTGGGAGCGCTGTTCATGTTGTACCCGATTTGGCCACTTAGGGGCAGTGTGGTTCTACGCGCTCTAATACACTGTTAAGTTGTGGCCACATTAGAGAGTAGAAGGAAAAAGTCACCATCAAGTTATTCCAATAAAAGTTATTTTTTTTTTCCAGCGTGGAGCCGTTCTTATGAGTGACAAAAGTGCCCCGAGTAGCGCGCTAATTAGCATTAGCGAGTCAGACTGGAGTAGATCATTACAATTCCTTGCACATCTATAGATTGAAGCAAAAATCATTGTCAATCAAATAATTTTGAATTTTAATTGAAAATCGATTCTGAATCGAATCACACACCCAAAAGTCGGACTTGAATCGTGAGACATTCAAAGATTCCCACCCAAAAATGGACAATGGTGTCATTTGCAATTAGCGTTAGTGGATATCAGCTGGTTTTCGACCAACCGCACACACACTTGCACACACACACATACACTTTATTTTGGCACAAACACACGGAATTTCATTTTGCCACATGCTTTTAATGGGGAAAAGTAGCGCCATCTGGTGGACAAATAGTAGTCGGCATGTGTTTTTAAAAATTAATATTCTCAGGCAAATTACCGGCACAAGAGATTCATTATTTCAACGCAATCAAAATAGCATTAGGGAGAATATAACATGTCATATGTTGGATGGAAGCAAAAAAAAAAAAAGATCGGCATTTGTTTTCAGTATGTGGGTTTCCATCTACCTATTTTTATTAGAATTTTCAAGAGTTGTAAAAATAAAGCTTGAATGAAAACTACAAATTCTAAAAAGGCCTAAAAATTTTCCCCAAAAAGTTTTATGTTTGGTAGGTGTGGATTTTTCAAGCGTATCAATTGAAGGAAAATGCTAATTTTGGCTACGGAAACGAATAAACGACGACAGGAGCTGATACACATCACGCATTTTGACCAGATATTGTGTCACACGCACATTTTGCTATAAAAAAAAAATGGCGTAGGACGACAAAGAAACTGAAATATTTCTAGAATTAAAAGAAGCAAACGTGATCACTTTTGTTGACAGTCAGCCAAGTGTCTTGTGGCAAAGCAATCTCATGGCGCAGTCTCCTCTCAATATTCAAAAAAAATGATGACAAATGTAAAAGTCGCATCTTGGTTATGCGCATTTTCATGAAATCGGCTTAAAAAATTTGAAACAGTTTAATGTAAACCACATTAATGGCTTTCAGTCGTTTTCACACAAACACACGGACACTCGCGCTCGCACGCGCACGTTGTCACATTTTGCTCCATGCTTTGAATGGGGAAAAAAATAGCACCATCTAGTGGGCAAATAGTACTCAGCTAGAAGTATATATAAAATGATTTTAACATATTTGTTTGCTTTAATCAAAGTTTGATGTATTTTTTTTTTTATTTTTAATAGCTGCTAAGCAAGAAAAATTAAAAATTAATTAATTAAATTAGTGGCTTTCAGTTCTTTTTTTCACATGTGCACACACACACTTTTTGCTGACGTTCACCAACATCAAAAGACACTTTGTATAAAACTGTAAATGGTGTCATAATTTGCTCCATGCTTTGAATAGGGGAAAGTAATGTCATGTGTGGACGAATGGTAGTTAGCAGCAGTCCAAAATGAAAGGATTTTAATTTTTTTTTAGGTTGGATTAGTGTGGGATAAAAAAAAGAGACATTTTCATGATTTTTTTTATTGACTATCATCTGGCATTTTTGAAATTCAACGGCCAAAAAAGGACATTGGAAGAAAAAAACATGATCACGTTTTTTTCCTCTCTCGCAATCTTAGCATGAAACGAACGAACAAGAAAACCCTATGAGTCGTTGCAGTTCATGGCTTATTTTCAATCTTAAAAGTAAAGCAATCGGGTTCTAGAGCAGGTACATTGACACAATTCTCACGGCTGCAGGTACGGAAGGCAAGCTCTTAACATCCCGCTCAGGCTGCCATTGCTTTAATTCTTATTCGAAAGCTCTGTTCTGTCCCAGTGACTGTTCTGATTGTCTCCGTGTTGTGCTCAAGTGGGGGGCGGCGCCGATTGAACGGTTGTTTGACGTCCAGTCAGTGCAGGAGGGGGGTCACGGAAACCCCCTCGCTCGAGCGCACGCGCTTACGGTGGGGCAAACTGCCGAGCGGCGACGGTTCCGGAGGTCTCTTGAACGCGGACGGGGCGGCAGGCTCGTCTCTGTCCTCCCACAGTGCGCCGAGAGTCTCTGGGGGTTGATAGCCCGGCTCGTGAGGGTCCAGAGGGTCTTTCGAGAGCAGGATGCTGATGGAGGGCACCGTCCTGTGCACGGTCATCTCCGACGTGCCCCCCTCGGTGTTCTCCCAGACCTCCTTCACCACCTTGTACTGCAGTTTAGTCATCTGGTGCAAAGAGCCCACTTTGCGCTTCATGATCTCGGCACACGTGATGGTCTTGGTGACGGCGCGGCCCGACCCGGTGAAGACCACCTGTCTGAGTCCACCCTCCCCGAGTCCTTTCTCGCCTTGCATCCGCGCCATGGCGAAGCCCATCAAGTTGCGGATCTTACTTCCCTCTTTAACGCGCATCTCGAGTACCCCCGAGGCCAGTCCGGGGAAGGGACTGGGACTGTGTTCCTCGGTTCTGCAGACCTTCTTGAAGCCTTCTTTCCCCAGTTTGAGCGCAGCGGGGGGCACCGGTTGCGGTGCCGGTTTAAATGCGGTGGCGATGACGCTGTTCTCCACTTTGGGCACGCTGGCATTCGCGTAGATCTGACCCGGGTATGGAGGAAAGGTCCGAAAGTTTTGCCCATTCTCCATTTGAATTGACGCGTTTACTTCCAGTCCCTGATGGGGCTTGAACGCACCGCCGGACAGGAAGTGGCCACTGACCACGCCGTCCCCTGTGAACATGGCTCCGGATTTGTTTACTTTTCCATCATGGCAAGCCACTTGATTCTTCCTCCTGTAAAGTTTGACAAACAGACTTCATCAAAGAAACAAGACCCTCTTCTCCCCTAAGAGCGATAACAACGCAGTCTTTAATGCAGATTCTCTAAAAGAGCTGCAGAATTAAGATAAACGCCCGGCTCGCCAATCAAAAGCACTGCCGGGACCATTCAAGCTGTTCTTTAAAGAGAGTCTCCATTTCATAGCATTTGGAACGCGCTTCAGGGACAGATAACGATAATGAAAATAGCCTATATTGTTCCTTTCAGTTCCGTTTTTCTAACGTAGCTACCAAATGTAAGAAGTACTTTGCCTGGAACTTTTAAGATTTAAGATTTGACCTTTGCTCAAGCAGTCCAGTCCAGTCGGGGGTCGCTCTCAACTCAGAAGTCACATCTCCTTTCAGTCTCGCTCATAAGTTCCGCCATCTAATTTTGGACTTTTGCTCATTTCTACTCCGGCATGAGACGGTCACCGGAGTTGCGTTGACTTCGTCCCCCGGAGCGCTGTCTCGTCCCCAGTGATGCCGCGGGAAGTACGTGGTTGCTCCCCACCAAGAGACATGAGGGACAGGAACTGCCTCGGCAATGCTCACAGGAGGAGTGACTGTGTGGTTGAGTGGGGATGGGGGGGCATGGGAAAGGGGGGGTGGGGGTGTCGTCTGTCTTAAAGGCGCAGGGCATTTTATCTTCCATCCTGAACGCTGTTTCCTCCTCTGCCGCGCCAGATCACTCGGTCCCTTTAAGGGACTGCACGCATTTCCCCAGCAACTTTGTCAATCTCTTTAGAGGACATGCCAGTGTTCAATGTACACGACTGATTAAATCTGAGCACCCGAATAATAGCAGCTCTGTCAACCTTTTAGAAGAAAAAAAAAAGTTCCCCAAAACAATGGGTTAAATTAGATGCATTGTAATTGCAAACATCCTTCAAAAGGGGCGGCTGAAAGTCACTTGCATGAAGTTGTGGCACAGTTAGCCTTCAATTTATAAGATTGTTTGCGGCCATTAGGGGTGGGTGATATGGCCCAAAAATTATATCACGATATTTCAAAGAAATTTGTGGTGACAATATTTTTGACGATATTGGTAATAATTACTGAACAATAGATTTGTGATTGGTGTCTTTGCCACAATTGAAATGTAAACAAAGTGCAAATATAGCAACCGTAATGGAATGAAATGGAAATAAAAACAGGCCAGGTAGTGTTTACCCTGCGAGGTCTAATTGTAACATAACTGCTTATAGCACATAAAGCACATTTACTTAGCAAAGACAAAGAAAACACAAACCTTCAGAAGAAGTCAGTGGCAAATCGCATGAGTCAAGAAAGTCCATTATTTTCTCCTATGTGGTTGATCCTTGTGTTGTAGAGGCAAAAATAAATAAATAGAAATGATACGGTATGTACATCGCAGGCAAGTGTATTGTTGAAAAATATTTCCCCCTGCGATTGTTTAGGCAGTGGTTATTTTGCCGTAACCAGCAACCCTACTGTGAGCGTTATTTTGCCGTGAATGTCTCTGATTGGTCAATAAGAGGAGCGAGAAAATGCCGTGATTGCGAGCACGTTAGTTTAGTGGCCGGCAACTATGAGGAGAGTTACCGGTCACAGTAAAATAACCACCGCGGATTGTTTATCTTGGCCAAACAGTACGCCATCGCTTCAGTATTATCCAACCACCGTCTGTTTTTTTCTCATAAGGAGTGCGTCTATTCAAGAGTGTTTCAGTAATGATTTTTTGTTCACGAGCTGTTTTCATGTCCTCCTCGCAAATCTTTAGCCTGCGCATCCTCTTTCACTTTAACGGCAAAAGTCCGGCAGAATTTGAAAAACGATTGTATTTTTTGCATCACATCTGACCTCTTGTAACCAAACAACCTCCACACGACGAAGGTAGCTCATTTCCACTTCCAGCCTCACATGCGCCGACATTGTTTTGTTTCAAATAGACACGAAGACGTATGATGTTACGCATTACGTCAATTTCGCGATATTTGAATTTTTTATCACCTAAAAAAATACACCGGTAATCTCGTAGAAGGTATGATATGGAACACCCCTAGCGACCATTAGCTTGTAAGTAACACAACAGTAAGAGCTTTAGTCGAGTGGCGCAGCCCTTGGATTGAAATTCTGCTGAGTCATTTGTTTTTGTTTGCAATTTAAAACCATTGTCATGCAGAAAATCGTTCAGATTTTTTTTTCTATCTTTGAATTTCTGCTTCCATTTACAAGTTTGCTTGCTTCCTCATAGACCAGGGGTGTCAAACTTAGGTCCCGCGGGGGCCGTATCAGGCCCGCAAGACAATTTTGTAAAGTAAAAAAAAAAAGTGTTACGTCGGACCAATTAATCAGCCGTCACAATCAAAACACATAAATTCAAATTTCACAAGCAGTCCTCAGATGAGCAATGCAACGTGTACACAGAATCGTCCTGAATGTCATTATTTTACACACAATTTAAATTGAGGGTTTGTTTAAAACATTTTTAAATCATAGACAGACATAAACGTGTTAAATATGACACAAATTCAATAACTGGTCATACAAATGCATATATCAAGGATTAACGTCCTTATAACTTAATTAACTGCGCCACACAATGCATTCTGGGAACAATATATATGCAAATAGATTTAACACGTCCGGAACTCATACAGGCAAAGTGTTGCCGCGTCCTATTTGCATTTGTGGAACAATCTGATTACAGCTGAGCTCCATAATTTAGGGTTGGCCCACAAATAGAAAAAAATCTGCGTATCGTTGGCGGCAATTGTTTTTAAGTTACATCCTTAATGTTGAGCCCACACAACAGAACTGTTTTGTACAGGAATTATCATATACTGTTGTTGCCTTTTCTCATTTAACTCATTCACTGCCATTGACGGCTACAGACGTCAAAAATTCATTTGAACTATTTCTATAAGTTTAACATTTTTTTTCCATTTTTGTTAACAAGAGTATGAAAACCTAGATTTTTTTTTTTATTGTATTAGAACAGATATAAAATTTGGGATTAATCGTGAGTTAACTAGTGAAGTCATGCGATTAATTAAAAATTGTAATCGCCCCTAATTTTTAATAATCTTTTCTTAAAAAAAGATTTTTTTTTTGTTTAAAAGAAAAGATTATTAAAAATTAGAGGCATCAGGCGATTAAAATTTCTAATTGTAATTAATCGCATGACTTCAAATTTTATATCTGTTCTAAATGTACAAAAAAATCTAGGTTTTTATACTCTTGTTAACAAAAATAGAAAAAAATGTTAAACTAATAGAAATAGTTCCAATGAATTTTTTAAAGTCTATAGCTGTCAATGGCAGAGATGCTAAGCTAGCGCTTATCTTATGTGGTAACTCCATTGTGACACATGTTCTTACTGTTCTTGTCATTTCTGTCATGGTAAGAATTGTTCCACCATTTGTAAACTTCATCTACCATCTGTTATGATGCTTTTATTTTCTTCAAGTCGTCCAGCTCCCTGATTGGCTATCGCAACATTCCACATGCTAATCGATGTGACTCAGGGGTTCCTCTGTGTGGACATTGAGCTGATGCCAGTGTTGGGTACAGGTGTAGTACTTCAAACACCCACACTTTTCCTGATGAATAGGTTTAACATTTTTTTTTTTTTTAAACAAAACAAAGCAAATGTCTCCTACTCCTTTGAGCAGCTTGCTTCGCCTCTGGTGCCAGCGCAGTTTGTTTCAACTGGCAAGCCAACCCAGAGCTACCTCACCAAACTAATGTCCATATGTGACTTAATGAGTCAGCAAAGCAGTGTACGACAACAGTTTGCTTGACTTTTTGCAATAAAATAACAGTCAAATGTTCGCACCAGGGACCTGTCGTCTGGCCTTTAATGTCAAAGGAGGCTTTCCTTTTCATAGGCAAAGAGTTGATGCTGGTTTGGCACCAGCATTATATTGTACTAAAATTAATTAAAAAAAAATATATATTATTATTATTATTTTTAGGTATCAGCACTTTGCTTGAGAATTTATTTTTTGGATCACTTGTTTATTTTTTGTACCTGCACTTTCTTGTCTTTACTTTAATAAATACATCATTTAAATATAAAAAGCCACCGAGAGAAGGTAAAGCCAACCGTGCTTGAGATCTTGACAGATTTTTTTAACTGACATTTTTGGGTTGCATAATGCAGAAAAAAAAACATAGGGAAGTAAGGAAGAACGTGAACCAGGGAACATAAATGACAATGACGGATCAGATTCGGAGAAGCAAGATATTACCAATCCATGGTTTTATTAAAGAGACTTGTTTGATGTCAGCAGCTCCAAGTAGGATTTGTGGCTTCTTCTTTTCAGAAATTTCCGTCTAATGTAATGCACACAGGTAGATGGATGGATGGATGGATAGATGAAGAGTGTATAGGAATCTTAATGGGCTTTCCATCACCTGTGGGTGGCGCTGCCCGACTCGGTTCTTGCGCCCCAGACAGTTGCGGCGTCCACCTAATCAGCTCAGTGGACAGGTGGATTTGTTTTTTTCTCCGTGTGACTGACAGATGAGAGAATGCGTGAGGACAGCCCACTGAGGCTGAACCTATAAGGCCGAGAGAGAGAGAGACCGACGGGTCGTAACTAGCCTTCCACTCGGTATATCTCCCAGTAAACAGTGGTGTCCAGACAGGTATATGAGGCTAATATACAGACTTGTGTGTTGTGTAGGATTCATGCTAATACGGGAATCCCCTTGACCTTCTTCGGAGAGCTTCCACTTTGTCACTTTCAAATGTTTCCTTTTTACATCGTTGATCACCATCCAGACCAGAGGCGGTTCTTGCTAGATTTTGCGCCCTGGGCGAAAGATTCCCTCTGCTTAGCTTTTTTTCGCACCCGTTTGGCCACTTCTTTTTTTTAAACTGCTGCACCTGATGGCTTCTTTTGTACTTTTGATCCATCGTCTTCATTTCAGTAATGACATCATTGCCGTCCGTTCAGGCGTTCACCCGCCAGTCAAACGGAGTTCGGAGTGACGTTAATTTTTATTTTTATTTTTTAAATACTTTATTTATTTTATACATGTTTTTCACATACCCATCAATGAAGTGTAAGCATATGGGTCTACATCAATTATAAAATACAATTTATTTGGAACCGTTTTCTTTCACCTCTCCCATCTTTCCACTCTACATTACCTGCATCTGCACGCAGTTGCAATTTGACATTAACCCCCCTCCACTTTGCCTCTTCCAATTTGAGTCTCATAGCAAGTTGACGCGACAATGAAGGTGCCCAAGCACGGAAACGTGCGTTTGTTTTCTAATTGTTCTGTAAGGAAACAAAGTTCTTTAAAAAAAAAAAAAAAAAACCTGCGGTAGTCTAGCAAGTAAACTAGCGATTTTTTTTGTTTTTTTTAGGGGGCCCGTGTGCACCCTTAGATTAATTGCACCCTGGGCGGTCGCCCACATTGCCCATAGCAAAAACCGGCTCTGATCCAGACAACTCGAACCCTCTGTATATACTATTAGGGACTGCTTTTTATAAAGCGCTCTACACCATATGGTGCCCAAAACAATATTATTAGGATAAAGAATCATGAAATTAAATGACCAGTTGGTGGTTGCCTATAATCATCAAGGTTATTTTCGTTAACGAAAACGAACGAAAAAACAAAAATTCAAAAAACAATTTTGATAACAAAATAAAATAAAAACGAACTAACTGAAACTAACAAAAACGAACTATAATTATAGCGCAAATGCCCTTCGTTTTAGTCTTTGGTAGTTAATTTAATACATGAGCCTTTGGGGATGATTTTAAATGTGATTTCAAGTATATTTATTTTGATATTAACTGAAATAAAGACGTTTGATGGTGTGTCACACAAAAGTGATGTCATCTCGCAGCAGCCAATAGAAAAGCACCTTCAGATGACGTCGCTCCGATGCGTCAAATTTGCCTGCTTGACTTTTGGCTCCAATGGCTTGGCTTGCCTGCTTTTTCATTTAAATCAGCCAAAATGCAATGCTAGGTAAGAAAGGTGTTACTTTTTTCATTTTACCATGGTATTAATTAAATATTGTGCACAAGTAATACACATAAAAAAAAGAAAACTAATACTGAAACTAAGCATAAAAAAACTAAAACTAATAAAAACGAACAGAATCACCCTGAAAACTAATTAAAACTAACTAAATTTAAAAAACAAAACTCAAAACAAAATAAGCACTAACTAAAATGAAAATTCCAAAACTATAATAATCCCGATAACCATGCATTCCTAGCAAGTTCAAGCTAATTGTAATTTATTTTATTACTCCTCCTCCTCCTATTATTTATTATTATTATAATTTAACCATTTTTCATTATTTTTTATTTTGGGGGCATATATTAGAATACAGGGCATTTTTCACGGTTATAATTAGTTTGATTTATGGCATTTTCATCATCATTATAATGATTTTTTTTGACTGACAGGGACTAAGATGAAAGTCAAACATTATTAGTGCTGTTTATGTTAATAATCATTATACAGTATACGCAAAATATTCGTAGTTTTTCCCCCTAATTATTATTATTATTATTATCATCACTGTTGCCCCTAATGAAACGCAAGGGTTTCCTGGCTCTAAATTTGTTCGTTCATCCCAAAGGTGTTAGATGGGGTTGTTGGCATTATTAGAACACGAGGAATAATTCCGCATCCATGGGTTTCCATTGGAGGAGAAGAAATTTTTCTATTGTTGCCTCTTATTTTTCCTGGCTGAAAAGAAAACACGAGAGCAAGGACAGGAGGAGGAGAAGGAGGAGTAGGAGGAGGAGAAGGGGGTGTTTTTAAGCGCTCGCCACCAAAGTGATCATTCTGTTGTTTGGGAGAAATTACTCTCATCAGTCATACGGAGATGCACAGCTGCCTACAGGGATGTGGTAATGTCACTGTGTAATAAAGCGTGTGTGTGCGTGAACATAGCAATGGGGGGAGGGTGCAAGGTTCGGTTTGGGGCTGGGTGGGTGGTTTGGTGCAAATGTAGGAGGGCAGCGGGTGAGAGAAGTCTAATTTAACCACAGAGAGCTTTAAATTGATGATGAAGACTGCTCTGTAATCATCTGTATTTACCACATCATCACGCCGTGTAGTTTACTGCTTGTTGCGTCTGGAACAAGATTGATTAACAAACTCGGTGCATTAGAGACAGCGCACTGTGGTGTTAAGAGGAAAACACGCGCGAGAAGCTAACATAGCGTAGCATGCACCTTTGCGTGGAGCGTCCTTTCTTTAAATAGCACAAACGGATGTCATTTGTTTTGAAAATCTTGGCTAAAGACGATAGCTAATCAGGCTACGGCTAATAAGAGAAGCTAACATAGCAGCCTAAGTCATTATTCAGCGCATTTTCTTGACAAAGGCCACAAACAGTTGAATCACAGAAGATTCACATAAAGTTTGAAGCGTAGCTAACCCGTCAATGCCGAAAAGCGATGTACAAAAGTAGCAGTTTAGTCAAAATGTACAAACATAACATATGGATGTAAAGGAAGGATACTGGTCACTGAAAATCAAAATCAAGTGAACAGCAAATGGTAGATAACTCATTGCGGCTAACTTGCTAGCACAAACAGATAGACTCAAATGAAGGACACTGAAGGTTTGGTATAAAAAAAAAATCAAAAATAAAACCACTTGTATATCAAAATAGTGGATATCACTGGATTGAATTTGAAAGAATTGGTTACGGATTTTTGGCAGAAAAATACCCATACTTTTCCAATTCGTTGAGGCAAATGCACAACAGCAGCCACAGAAGATCCAAATGTGCTGGTTACAGAAGATCCATCCACATGACGTGTCAAGCAAGCTAATCTGTCAGCGGCTAATGCGAGAAGCTAACATCTTTACTTAGTGCTCCTTCTCATCAATCAGCCTTTTAAGTTGGTTGTCTTTGCAATTTCCATCGTATTCTTCTTCACTTAGTTTTTTTTAAAAAAAGCATCAGGACTCTGAAGTGGTATGGAATGACGTTTTTTTCCCTTCTTCACCTCCCTCCCTCCCTTGTAAGTGCCTTCATTTAATGACGGGGAAAAAAGGCGGTGGCCGTGTCGGGGACGGCGACGGGCACTCACGCTTGGTCACTTGCACTTTCGCAATTCCTCCGCACTTACACCTGACCTTGGTTTATATCTGTGACATTCAGTCCTCAGAGACTGTACAAGAAAGCCACACAAAAAAGCGTTTTGCTCACCTGACCTGGAATTTACGGCATTCATAAGGATTTGTTCTTTCTCACAGATTTAACAGAAATAATTTTATGACGTGTTAATTACGTTAACGTGATTAAAAAAAAATTGGTAGAAGAACTTTAGTGAATCAATTCTAAAGCAATGATAACAAATATGAGTTTGTTTATTCCTTTTAATTGTCGTCTGTTTCCCGTAGGTCTTTCAGTAAATACAATTGTCATTGAGTTGAAAGCTGCAAGTCACTTTACCTTCTTTTTCAATAAACAAAACTGGCCGTTGACTTTAAAGCAATAATATGAAATGCTTTTATTTATTTATTTTCTCCTGCATTTCCCTTGTGTTGTTAAGTAACTAGAACTGCATTGAGAACTTAAATCAGTGATAAGGAATATTATTCTTTTTCCTCCTGGGCCTTCATTAAACAAAACAACACATTTTTTTTTTTTTTTTTGGAATACAAAGCAATAATAAGCTTCTCTCCGATGAGTTCTCCTAACCCGCTTCCCTTATGTCTTTCACTAATCAGAAAAGCACATAAACCAACAAAAAGCAATATGTATTGTTTTCAAGTTACAAGGACTGCACATGGAATTTATTTAAAGCTACATTAAGACACCCAAACTTTCTTACCTTATGTTTTATAAAAAAAAACAATCAAACCTATAATTGAATAATAACAATACAAAAGACTACATTTTCTTTTATCCACTTGGGCTTTCTTGGGTGTTTTTTTTAACGAACGTTTTTCACTCATCTGGACTTGCACAGATTTGAAAGCAACCATTACGAGTACTTTTTTCACCATGGCCTTTTCAAAGATCAAAAAAAATAAATAAAAAAATTGTCTACATTCAGTGAGTTGATTGCAGAGTTCCGCTGCATATTTGCGATTTGCAAAATTGCCAATTCACAGATTATTTTTGGAACCTGCCCTTTGTTATTCACTGAAAAACATATTACGTGTTTTCATGCTTTATTTCATCAGCATAGGCTCAATAAGAGAAACCGCAGTCCTTTGGCTCCAAACTGTGCTATTCATAGGCAACTGTAAACCTTTTCAGAGGGTTGTCAATTGCATATTGTCACAAATTTGCAGCGGGCCTCTTGTCCCTCGTCCCTGTGAATAGTGGGGAACACTGTAATTCTCTTTTCATTCGTTTCAATAAAACTTTTATTCAGTTTGCAAACAGAGCTTAACTCATTCACTCTCAGCCATTTGCACTGAAGCAACCCCCTTCACTCCCGGCTGTTTTACTGGATTTTGATTAATTTTGCAAGGCCCACAGAATAGTGTGTTCTATTGCTAAAAAAAACATAGAACATACCAAAAGAAAGATTAGTCTCATTTTTTTCCATCATGTTTCCATTTTGCAGCAATTAGCATTAGAATATTGCTAAGGTTCATCATTATTCACAAATCTGTTTAGAACTGGGTAAATTTGCGTTTTTTTTTTTTAACATGGACCTGGTTGATCTCTTTTGCTCTGCTGCCGTTTTTGTAATAACTATCATTCCTTCAACTGTTCGCTGCAGTTGAGAGGCTGCATCAAAGCCTTCTGTATGCTCTAGCATAAAAACTATTTTTTATTTTTATTTTTTTTTAACGTATAAATACGTCTTTGGGACTCTTAAAAGGAACCCAGACTGTAATGACAAGTTTGCTCTATATTATTTATTTGGTTGTTACTAACATAACTATGAGATTCATTTTTCAAAAGTCATTTCCAGTTTAATATATTTTGTAGAAACTGTATTTGGACGTAACGCAGATAAAGAAAGCAAAATAAGCCTTGTAGCGTTCCTAAAGAAACAACACGCGCACGGGAGAGTCACCCTCCCCCACGCCGCGCTCTCGTCATTCACCAGACGCATTCAAGAGTTTTGATCGTCCCTTTAGGAACGCTACGGAGACTTACATTGCTTTCACGATGCTCGACAGAGAGCCAGCCACCATTCTACGTCACTGCGCACTGAATGCGTTGCGACGTAAATAACAATGGCGGCGTACGTCTAAATAAAGTTTCTACTAAACGTGTTAAACTGGAAATGATTTTTGAAAACCGAATCTCATATAAATAAATACTATAGAGCAAACTTGTCATTACAGTCAAGGTTCCTTTTAGAACATTTAAAATAGAATGCATTAGTTAAGAACAAAATACGTTTGTGAATATAGATTCCTCTGTACATACAACTCAAATTGTTAGCATTGATGCTAGCTGTAACAGAAATTGTGCAGTGCCATGGCGAGTTCACCGATTTTTTGTCCTTGAGAAGTTTGTGATCCTGATGCATGGTAACAGTAGGTACCATGTTGCACCAAGTCACGTACAGTACGTATTCCGTCAACTGGAATGGGAATGGGGGTGCGGGTGCGGGTGGGGGCGCTGGGCATAATTGCTAACCGGTTTGACACATATCGATTTATTTTTCTGACGGAACTGCAAAGGTGTACATTTTATTGTTTGTTTGCACTCTGCTGAGTGCCGTCGTCGTGCTGCGTAGTCAGGGCTACACTCACACACACACACACACACGCACGCACACACACGCACATGTGCCGCCCCCCGACAGCCGGTCACTCACTTTGCGTTAACCGCAAGTGTTTTCACGGTCATCAAACAACGGTGGCCTGGAGGCGCTCATTTTCGCTCCGTGTGGCGCTCGCCCTGCAGCTCGGTTCTGCCCCACAAATTCACAGCCGGCCCCCCGGTTGGAGCGGCAAAATGGGGGTGGGGGGGGAGTCACGACACACACACACACGCACACACATGCATATGCACACAGCCTCTGGATAGGGACACACACAAAAAAAGTATACACTCAGCATAAGGGAGGCTGTTGGAGCAATTACAAAAACATGGCAGAACACGAGCGAGCAGGGCCGCACTATCAGAGGGGAAATAGAGTGAGTGAAGGTAAAATGATGACGCCATTAATAATGCTCGCGGAAGGGGGTGGGGGGGGGTGTGTGTGACCCTCCCCGCCATTTGTGTGACAGCACTTTGAGGTGCAAATGGTCGCTGCGTTTGATTTTTAGACATTTTAATGGGCCGTGTTTTTGCAGCAATGGCAAAAAAAAAAAGAAGATTCCGATTCCTTGGCATATGCGTTTAATTCATTCCATGAGCAAGCGCTTAACTCCAAATATTTGTATATCAAATCATATATTTGAAGGGAAAGCAGTTGAAACAATCATGATCATGTTTTTTTGTTTTTTCAAGTGTGGTTACTAAGACTAAAACTATAAGTGCTCAAAGATTGATATTGATATACTTAAAGAAAAAAAAAAGATTTTGTGTTAATAAATCTATCAAGTGAGTCATGAATTCTGGCCCTTCCCGTATCAACATTAAAGCACGTAATGACATCTACAGTGCAGCACATTCTGTATATAAAAGCATTGCATGACATGTAAGGTAATGTCTCTCTGTCCCCCGAGCATCCATTATGTTGGTTGACAACACTCACTTCTTTCTTCTTTTTTGCCTTTCCTTGTCTTCTCCTACTATTCGCACGTGCGCGCGCACACACGCACACACACACACCAATCCTGCTCCCTCGGGTGCGACCATTCCCTCGGCACTGCATTGCAGATGCGTCTCACACAGTGAGCTGGAAGTTTCACTGAAGACGCACGCAACATGAGGCAGTTTGAAAGAGATGGCGACAGAGGTAGAAGTGGACACGCAGTCTTCCGGGATGCTTGCCCGCCCGTCTTCCATTTTGTATTGAATTCCCCATTGGAAATAATGGAAATAATAAATATATAATCGTCCATTCACTCTAAAAGTAATGTTCAAATACCAAAGTAAATACTTCAACCCAACCAGGCACCCTGTCAACCTACTGTAGGGTACGCATGGTACACAGAAACAGGAAAAAAAAATGTAAACGCTGGGTACTGTCGTGTATGTGCTGCATGACCTTTTGACCACAATTGCTCGGTTTTGCACTCAAGCTACACACGCAAAGCAAAGCATGGCTTTCATGCGCTTTTTGGCTTTCCTCAAAATACTCGACTGATGGAGTTATATGCTGTACTTTGGGATATTTCATGTGTATCTTCTCCGTCTGACCAACGTGTTTACATGGAAAGCGTACTGATGTGAACCCGGTTGTGTATGAATGTATGAAACGGCATCTGCATTTTTAAAGGTATTTCTTTGTCAAATATTTGCAAAGCATGTGGAGATGAAAAATGTCTTCTCTTCTTTTAACCTCATTCGTTGGGTTTTAATTGATTTTCCAAATATTCAACATTAATAAACCAAACTAAAAACCATTTACTGTTCAACCCCTTCTATCTAGCGACCATAATCTAGGCGCAACATTTCCCTTTTTACATTCCTAATTGTTAAAGACGGTGAAATCGGTTGTTCTATTAGTTGGTAGTAACAATTGTGTGGTGATCAGTTGTTTAGCCACAGATGGCAAAGACGCTGTCCCCAATAGTTTGTGGTCTGAAGACGAACATTATAAGCAGATATTTTTGGGGCTGACCCGTCGTTTTAACAAACCGTCACAAAAATACATGTTGAGTTACGCATAGTCAATCATTTGCTCGCTGAAATGAGGTCTTGTAAAGTACGGTGACGTCTCACCTGATGACAACGGAAAGATTTGTGCAATCCAGTGTCATTAGATTAACACGTTCACTGCCATTGACGGCTATAGACGTCAAAAATTCATTTGAACTATTTCTATTAGTTAAACGTTTTTCCTACTTCTGTTAACAAGAATATAAAAAAATAGAAAACAGAACAGAACTTTGAACGGATATAAAATTTGTAATTAAGCATGACTTAACTATTGAAGTCATGCGATTCATTACAATTAAAATAGTTTTTTTATTTTATTTTATTTTATTTTAATTATTTTTTTCTGGAGAGCTCAGTATTGTTCATTCGGTAATTTTACCGATTTGACATGTCATCATCATCGCTCTCTCTCTCTCTTTTTTTATTTATTTATTTATTTTGTATGTGGGTGAGTATGTGTATGTGCATGTGCGTGTGAGTGTTTATTCATTAGTTCACCTAAAACCTATTAAAAAATCTCATACCGTTCACCTAAACCGAACACTTCAGAACCCAGCCAGAGCCGTGAGGCCGTCAGGAGACCCGAGGAAGGACCAAAGAAAAGAAAGGAAAGTGAAATCCAGCACCGACCAGACACCACCCACCACCCACCAGGCAACCAACCAGAGTCCTTCACCAACCCCAGTAACATCCAAATTCCAACAAATCAGGGAGACCTCAAGAGACCAAAGGAGAGACTGAGGAAAGGAAGGAAGGACAGACGAAGCAGAGTGAAAAGAAAAGATTGTTAAAAATTAGGGGCACAAATTTTATATCTGTTCTAAATGTACAGTATTTCCCCCCCCTAGGTTTTCATACTCTTGTTAACAAAAATGGAAATTTTTTTTTTTTTTCAGGAGAGCTCAGTATTGTTCATTCGATTTGACATCATCATTGCTCTCCTTTTAAAAAAAAAATTAATAAATGTTTTTTTTTTTATTAATATATATACATATATATACATATACACACATATATATATATATATATATATATATATATATATTTTTTTTTGTATGTGGGTGAGTATGTGTATGTGCGTGTGTGTGTGCGTGCGTGCGTGCGAGCGTGCGAGCGTGCGAGCGTGCGAGCGTGCGAGCGTGTGTGTATTCATCAGTTCACCTAAAGCCCATTAAAAAAAATCCCATACTAATAATATAATATAATAATAAATTGCCAAATGCAGAAACATCAATGTAAGTTATCACGATGTAGCGGCTCTCGCTAACAGACACCCAAAAAAAAGTTAAACTAATAGAAATCGTTAAAATGAATTTTTGACGTCTATAGCCGTCAATGGCAGTGAATGAGTTAATCATTAAAGGATCGACGGCACATCCAATTCTAGAAGAGGTGATGCAAGTTTTTTTCTTTAGTTGGACATAGAACAAAGCAGGAACCTGTTGCAGATGATTTTATTTGTTATTGCAGGCGGTTTGATGAATGATGCCCATTTAAATTGACATGAACGGCAGCAGCTGATAATGGCCTTTTGTGTCTGCATCTGTTTTGACTGGCCCCCGGGCTAAAAGTTAATGGACGCTATAGAAAAATGTTGATCAATTATATTGTGAATTAATAGACCATGCGGAGGCAAATTCGGAAAGCATAATGAATGCCTCAGAGCCACGATCCACCACCTCTACTTTTCAATTTGGAAATGTTGTGCCTCTCCACTGTACACGTGCAGGCAAACAACACTACACCTGAATGCAAAGATCAACAATCGTGATGACAAATAGACAAGAAAATTCCATGTAGTTGTTGTAGCCCAAAGGCAGGCGTGTCGGGAGAATGAAAATGTTATTTTACAAATCATTTCTTATGCATCTGTTGGCCTCAATTTGTGTCTCAGAAATGTTGTGGCTTCTAACTCATCATAAATACATTTTTCCCACCATCTGTAATTATGTAGACGTTTGCTCTCCAATCAAACCCTTCTTCTTCTGTGAGGAATTTAAATTCTTCAACAACCCTGACTGATTTGTGATGACTCTGCTGTGTGAGGCCTGGATCCGACTTATGGTTTGATTTAGAGGGAATTCGTACAAAGTTAAACACTCCATGGAACCTTAAAAGTTGACTGAACCACAAAGTGATATACTGTTCACTGGTCAACCGTTTATAATGAACTGTTTATCCTTTGCGGGGGAAAAAAAGAAAAGAAAAAAAACAATTACTGCAGCTAACAGTCTTTTCTAACCTCCTTTATGTGTGTTGCTGTCTGTATAATTGTATTATACTGCCCTCATCTGTCCAAGTTGCGCACAACAGAAATATATCGAACTAAGTTTTTTTTTTCCCATTGCATTATTTGCCATTACTGTATGTTGTTATCAAGTACAGTTAGTGTATATAAGTATAGTGTTTATTATTTAAAAAAATAAATGATAAAAAATGGACTGGAACAGATTAATGCCATTTGCATTCTTTTCAATGGGGAAAGATGATTTAAGAGTGTTTTGACTTACGAACGTGATCATGATCAACTTGTGTTTCAAAGCATCAAAGTAGTTTGCATTTTGACCAACAGAAATTTAGAAGAAAAGAAAAAAATCTTATTAAACACAACCGCATTGGTAAATTTGTACATTGAAACATCAAAACAACTATTTAAGCCTTTTTTTTTTTTTTTTTTAGGTATCACACTTTACATTCTATATCCTCGCAGGTTCTGACTGCTCGCCCAATCACCCGCGTCCATGTTTTTGTCTTCCATCTGAGTGTAGACACCGTATCATTTACTTGGATATTGATCCCCATCCACCCCCCACCCCCGCCCCACCCACACCTCCCACCCACTCAAGCCTTAGTGTAAGCTTTTCAACCTTGGCTCTCCAAAAGCCTTTTGACTGCACTGTACCGGATCAGTGACTTGTGTACGACAAATAGAGACAAAGTAGGTGGTCTTTTTTGCCCCATTCCGCCGTCTAGTCTCTCATCAACATCCTCCTGCTTTTGTAGTTTTCCAGATGGCCTCACTCCTCTGCATCCCACGGTTCCTGGCTCAGAACTTCCCGGAGCACACATTTGCATCAGGTCACTGCTCGCTTCCACGAGTACGATAATCCTGCCGAGCTTGCCACCCTGAAAATGCTCTCTTTGCAAGTACAGCGGGAGGTCGATCGCAATCCGTTCCGGGGCGCTGGTCAACCTTTTCGATTTGTGCACGTTTCAAAACCATTTGTGCCACAGGGGATCAGGGAAACTCAGCGGTTTAGCAGTAACAAATTGTTGCCAACTATTATTAACTGTACTGGCAGTGTTTTAAGACAAACACAGTAATTATCATCGATGAACTTCTTTGGTTGTTATTTTTTAGTAATTGAAGACTATTCATATCTATTTTGTGCAGGGAATTTTAAACAGATGTGGAATTATTTGGAATGATATGAAATGATGTGGAATAATATTGAATGACATGGAATGATCTTTTTTTTTTTTCTTTCTGGAGAGCTCAGTATTGTTCATTAGGTAATTTTACCGATTTGACATGTCATCATCATTGCTCTCTCTCTTTTTTTTTTTTTGTTATGTGGGTGTGTATGTGCGTGTGTGCGTGCGTGCGAGTGTGTGTGTGTCATGGAATGATCTGAACATGATGAAGTTGGAATAGTTTGAATGGGACCAGTACTGTTTAACGTAGAATATGTCCTCTTTTTTTAAATTTTTTTTTTAGAGCTCAGTATTGTTAATTCGATTTGACATCATCATTGCTCTCCTTTTTTTTAAAAACAAATAAATAAATAAAAAAATTCTAAAAATGTTTTTTTTTCTCTTTTTAAAAAAAAAATATATATATACATATATATACATATACACACATATATGTATATATATACATATATACATATATATATATTTTTTTGTATGTGGGTGAGCATGTGCATGTGCGTGCGTGCGTGTGTGTATTCATCAGTTCACCTAAAGCCCATTAAAAAAAAATCCCATACTAATAATATAATGTAATAATAAATTGCCAAATGCAGAAACATCAATGTAAGTTATCACGATTTGGTGGCTCTCGCTAACAGACAGAATTAAGTAACCAGAATTAGGTTAAAAAATTCTATATACGTAGACCATGTAGACCATAAATTTTGATATTTGGTTTTTATTTGAGGCAGATATTTTTTCCATTAAAATGTGATTTATGAGGAGGTTACAGTAGATCATTGGTCGATATTCAGAGTTTGTTTATTTTTCCAGTTAACAAGAATTGTTTTTTTAGCGATAGTAAGGGCCACAAGTGTAGATTGAAATTGTTTATGTGGTAAGTCAGTTGTTGTTAGGTCACCTAGCAAACACAAGTTTGGAGATAAAGGTATCCTACAGTCCAAAATAGCGGAAAGTTTTTCTAAGACTTTAGTCCAGAAATACATAACCGGAGTACAGCATGAACATAAGTGTCTGTAGTGTTTTGTAAACATTGGAGACAAATGTCGGAGTCTGAGAGTCCCATTTTCTTCATCATATATTATTATTATTATTATTATATTATTATTATAGAATTTGTCCTCTTGTGGGAATTTTTTTGCTAAAAAATTGGGATTTTTTTTTATTTTCTGTGTTGAAAATGATTCAAGCTGCATTATTTAAATTTCAAATGGAAACAATATGAACCTGATTTGTTGAATGTGTAGGGAATTTATAGTGGCTATTTCGCAACTGACCAAAGATTCAACATTTTCATTTCTAAAGTTTGGCATGTTGAATGATTTCAATTTCAAATGGGAAGTGAATCTGTTATTTCGAATGTTAGCTTAGGCTAGAATGTGTAAATCCATTTTTTTTTTTTCTGATTGTTGCCAGTCGTGGTGACAGCCTGTTTGGAACAGTAGCAGTCAACTTAAAGGATCTTCTCACAGGTTAATACCAGATTCATCCTGGATTTAATTGCGTCACCGAGCAATCACTCGGTGCCCTACAAATCCTTGGTAAAGCCGAGTTTTACAATAGAGGCATAATTGCGAGAGTTTAATTGCCTGCCAATGCTCTGCTCGCAGCCCTGCTAGCGCTGAAGAGCCCAATAATTAGAAACAGGGAGAAATTAGGCAGCAATTTTGTCTTGGCAATTATCATAATGCAAAAGAAGTGCCATTAGTATTGTTAGCCCCACACAACATGATCCTTTGACATCGTCAAGTCGCGCCGCACTTCGTTGCCGGGTACGACGACTCTTGATTTCCCCCACTAGCCTTTTGCACTGCTTCTGTCACGTTAGTCATCAGGACAGACCAACGGGTTCGCAAACCGAGCCCATCCCAACCCCGGAGTGCTGCAAGGATTAGTCGCGAGCGCATTTGCAGCCCCGTGTTTCCCCTTTAAAGGTATATAAATTGAGCGTTAATCCTTTTTCACCATGTCACCCATGAAATTGGGTTTGATGTAACAGAAAAATAATGCACAGGAATGTGTATTTATACTTCCCTAGCACTAGATTTTCATTGTAATGTATTGAAGTTGTAGTGTGTATTATTTGTTCAGCACTTAAAGCATACAACCAAAGATTTACTACAAGATTGATAAGGCCTGCTTTGCATTTTGCATACGTTTAGTAAATTTGAACATTGAACAGAGGAAGAAAACAATGTCTCAGCTATTTGCCACATCTTAATCTCCGCCTTAAGCCAAGCAGAAATGCGTATTCTGCAAAATCCCGACGAAACATGCGCACGTTTGGAGATTAAACAATTCTTTGCCAAAGTGAACTCACTAATCTTGAACATTGGGATTCAGCGTTCATTTATTCTTTCTTCAATACTCGGCAGATAAGTATTGGGCAGAAAGAACAATGTTTTGGGCTGCAGTTCATCAAGTCTACAGAGATCTTATTTGGCTGTGCTTACAGGTCATGATTGTTCAAATGAAATCGCACAACCGTGCACTCGGAGGTCAAACAATCTGTTCCATGACACTGGTCGATTGTATCCCTGGTTGAAAGTTTCCCCAATAAAACCTTTATTAACTGTGATGTTTGAAGTATCAAACATTCTTTATTGGCACACACATTATAAACACTAGGGTCCATGTCAATCCATGTTACACGCATTTCCGTTTTCAATTAGTAATTGAAGATGCAGGGCGCTCCTGGGTTTTCTCTCCGGCCGGTGGTTGGGGGGCCCAGGGGGGGGTTGTGCTTGCTCTGGCCGGGGTCGACGGTTCCCCTCCTTGGTGGAGGTTTTCATTCATGCGTGCCAGATCCACCACACCAACATCTATCGAAATTCAAACACAATCTTGTGGTTGAATCGGTGGAGGTTGATGTCTGTGGATCTCACTCTGCTTCTTCCATCCTTCCTTCCTTTCTTCAGTCTTTCCTTTGGTCTCTTGAGGTCTCCCTAATTTTTGGGAATTTAGATGTTTCTGGGGCTGGTGAAAGATTCTGGTTGATAACCCGGTGGGTAGTAAGTGATGTCTGGTCGGTGCTGGATTTCACTTTGCTTTCCTTTCTTTGATCCTTCCTCGGGTCTCCCGACAACCTCACGACTAAGTAATTGAAGATCAAAAAAGGATTGTTAAAAAAAAAGAGGAGAGAGAGAGAGACAAATTTTTCATGATTCCATTTTTGGTTCACTCCAAAAATGGAACATTGAAAAACAGGCCACAGAACTGAGTCTGATTCTATTTTTTTGTGTAGTAGATATATGTTAACTTGTTAGCTGCTATGAGCATTGAGAACCAAAACCATGCTCAATCAGCTGATGCATCCGCATTCTAGAATCACTTTGCATTTCCTTCTGATTGGCATACTCACATGATACTGTACAGACTTTCAGGAGACACACTCCCCAACTGAGACATATACACACAATTCCTTGATGATGATTGTTCAATGCCTGAAAGATGAATGACGGTAATGGTTTTGTTGCAGTGATTTGCCCCAAGTTCACATGTGGATACGAATGAGTTGAAGATGAACACTGAAAATAGCAATAGCAATTTTTGTTTTTAACCCTTGCTCAGTCTTAACATTCTGTTTTCTCCCCTTGTCCTACGGGTTATAGCCATTATCCTCTATATTGAATTCGTTCTTATGTCTGAGAATGTTTTTGGGGAGATTTGGAGGGGTTAGGTTGGAATTTAGGTGGAGGAAAAATAAAACTTCAATTCGTACAACAGTCATATGTGCGGATGTGTTAGAGTGAGTTTGTGGGGGCCTTAAACCCTAATTTTGAACACTAGCACTACTTCGAAGCCCTTATTTGAAACCCTAGCCCTAGTTTTAAACCCTAATATGGAACCCTTGCCCTAATTTGAAACCCTAATTTGAACCCTAGCACTACTTCGAATCCCTAAATTGAAACCCTAACCCTAGTTTGTAACCTTAATATGAAACCCTAGCTCGAGTTTTAAACCCTAACATGAAACCCTAGCCCTAGTTTTAAACCCTAATTTTGAACCCTAATCCTAGTTTGAAGCCCTAATTTTAAACCCTAGCCCTAGTTTGAAACCCTAATTTAAAACCCTAACCCTAGTTTAAAACCCTAATTTTAAACCCTAGCCCTATTTTAAAACCCTAATTTGAGACCTTAGCCCTGGTTTAAAACCCTAATTCCAACCTTACCCTAGTTTGAAACCCTAGCCCTAGTTTGAAACCCTAATTTGATACCCTAGCCCTAGTTTAAAACCCTAATTTTAAACCCTAGCCATAGTTTGAAACCCTAATTTGAAACCCTAGCCATAGTTTGAAACCCTAATTTGAAACCCTAGCCCTAGTTTAAAACCCTAATTTTAAACCCAAGCCCTAGTTTTAAACCCTAATTTGAAACCCTAGCCCTAGTATGAAACCCTAATTTTGAACCCTAGCGCTAGTTTGAAACCCTAATTTAAAACCCTAACCCTAGTTTAAAACCCTAATTTAAAACCCTAGCCGTAGTTTGAAACCCTAATTTGAAACCCTAGCTCTAGTTTAAAACCCTAATTTTGAACACTAGCACTAGTTTGAAACCCTAATTTGAAACCCTAGCCCTAGTTTGAAACCCTATTTTAAAACCTTAACTCTAGTTTAAAACCCTAATTAAAAACCCTAGCCCTAGTTTGAAACCCTAATTTGAAACCCTAGCCCTAGTTTGAAACCCTAATTTTGAACCCTAGCCCTAGTTTGAAACCCTAATTTTGAACCCTAGCCCTAGTTTAAAACCCTAATTTTGAACCCTAGCACTAGTTTGAAACCCTAATTTGAAACCCTAGCACTAGTTTGAAACCCTAATTTGAAACCCTAATTTAAAACCCTAACCCTAGTTTAAAACCTTAATTTGAAACCCTAACCCTAGTTTGAACCCCTCATTTAAAACCCTAGACCTAGTTTAAAACCCTAATTTGAAACCCTCGCCCTAGTTTTAAACCCTAATTTGAAACCCTAGCCCTAGTTTGATACCCTAATTTAAAACCCTAGCCCTAGTTTGAAAACCTTGTTTGAAACCCTAATTTGAAACCCTAACCCTAGTTTGAAACCCTCATTTAAAACCCTAGACCTAGTTTAAAACCCTAATTTGAAACCCTCGCCCTAGTTTTAAACCCTAATTTAAAACCCTAGCCCTAGTTTGAAACCCTCGTTTTAAACCCTAATATGAAACCCTAGCTCTAGTTTGAAAATTTGAAATTTGAAACCCTGTCATTCTGGATTTGAAGTGGGGTCTGTTGGGTTGAAAATCCTGCACACTGACCACAATACCAAAAAGCTCTTTTACCTGGATCGTTTTTCATTGGCCATACCTAGAATGACCTCTTGACTGAATAAGCATTTCACTTTTGACTCCTTGGCAAGAATTCTGAGGAAGAGTACACTCATTCTGGATTTGAAGTGAGGTATGTTTGGTTAAAAGAACTCTTTGAAATGGATCATTTTCATTGGGCTAACCAATGATGGCCTCTTGACGAACCATTCCACTGTTGACACCATTTGACACAACAGCCATTCCGGATTTGACTGGGGTCAATTCCTTTTTGGGGAAAAATGTATAGCCTACCTACAATTGTCTCTGGCATGCAACTTTCCCATTGATTATGCCAAGGATGACATTTTGGTAACAATCCCACTGGGAAAAGTAACACTGAAGTTTAGAAGTTTTTATTTTTGGGGATATGACATTACAGACCATAAGGACCAAACCAAGATCTGCCAGTGCTGAAGTGTAGGATTAATTGTGCATCTCCAATACACGTCTGTCAAAGGAAATGACTTTGGGATTTAGGAAGCTCTTTAACATTGATGTTGGGTAACTCTCAGTGGCTCTGACTAATAAAGCAATGGGATTTGCTAAAGATTTTAATTGGGATGCATTATCCCAACCCCTCACAGACCCGAAAAGCAGGCAAACGATATGCACCGATAAGTATGAAGGTCAACCAGCTGCTTAGGCGGGGCTCCCCCCACCCACCCCCACCACCCCCCCCACGTGGTATCAGTTTTGCAAAGTCGAGCGCATGTACGCATTAGGCGGTGACCAGGTGGCGAAAACATTTTCAAAGAGCAAAACTGCGAGCGCAATTAGCCTGTTTTCCCTCCTCGTTGGGGTTTACGACCACTCCGCCACTTGTTTCATCGCACATTTGGTGCGCCGGCGACAAGTTCCAAGCGCCATAAAGGAGAAGAGCTAATGAGGCCGTATGTAGAGGATAAAAGACGGATTAATGAACAATGTGTTTGAAGAGCCGAGCCCTTTACAATACACCCGTATACATATATATATATTTATATATATATCTACTAGGTGAAAATATTTGCAGGCTTGGTATTGAATGATCCGCGCCGCGCTTGGCGGCGCATTCTGCTGATGGAATCAAAACCCCTTTCACACATTCAAATGAGGCGCACTCAGCTGTGATTGGTATTGGAAAGGCATTTGTCGGAACAGAGGCTCACAGAAGGCTTCTTAAATACAAGGCAATCACGGCGACTGACGGCGAAGCGAGAGAGGTGTGCCCAGACTGCAGAGTGGGGAAACGGGACAAAGGATTATGATGGTAATAAGCAGTAAACCAAAACAAAGTCATCCCCTGATTCCCTCCCCTTCTCTCTCTCTCTGTGTCTGTCTGTCTCCCCCAATCTGGCTCGCCCTTAAATCCTCTTGCTCACCGGCTGCATCGCGTTTGCCACATATTGACAAGGCCCATTTTTCCCCCATTGCTGCCGGAGCCACAATTTAAAACTCATTTCTCATTATTTGCGGCGAATCCGTACACACGCGCGCACAATTTCTAATCTGCCGAGGCCATGATGGCTGCTGGCAGAAGCGTAGGCTCTTTATGCAGATGCCTGACTGTACACCTGCACGCAATGTCAACTCTTGCACACCCGGATGGCCTTATTTTATTACAGGCGTCAGCGAATCTGCGAGCCGTCAACTGTGAAGCTTTTTGTGCTAATGTCTTTTTTTTCCCCCCTCTCGTCCTTCCTTTGGCTGGGCTTGTCGTACAGACTTTTTTTCTTTCTTTCTTTCTTCTTTTTTACATCCCAGTAATGTGCAGATCTAAAACACACTTTTTTTTTTTTAAGAGTTCGCCTCCCCTTGCAGGGCTGTGATGCAATGTAAAGCCAGTTATGGACATTGCAATTTTTCCCATCTTAACTCGTTCACTGCCATTGACGGTTATAGACGTCAAAATCGAATTTGAACTATTTCTATTAGTTTAACATAAAAACAAAAAAACTTCCCCAAAAAATTCTAGGTTTTCATACTCTTGTTAACAAAAGTGGGAAAAAAAATTAAACTAATATAAATAGTTAAAATTATTTTTTGACGTCTATAGGCGTCAATGGCAGTGAATGAGTTAAGTGAATTTGTCATTGCATTAGTCAAATTTTGATTAGTCACCGATACCAAGTAGCCTACTGATACCACAAGTACTTTTGATACATAAAATTCCCCCCCCCCCCAAAACGACATCATTTTTAAGAAAGACCTAAACATCCAAATATAGCATTTTTTCCCTTAAAATTGCATGCAATTGCAATTTTCTATTATTTTTTTTCCATGTTCATATAATATATAAATTGTATAGAATACACAGTAAAACGAATTTAAGTAAATACATTCATTCCTCATGGACATCTGACAGGCATGTGTGCCTTATGAACCCTGATCGTAAAACATCCACAAGCAAAAGCACAGACCCTTGGGGAACCCCCACAGCTATGACACTAAATTGGAATATTCTTGCGACAATTTCAGCCCTGACCCCTCTTCATCCTGCTCAGTGTCAGTAGTCAGGTTTTCATCCACCCATTTTTATTTGAATTTTCAAGAAATGCGAAAGAAAAAAAAACTGAATGGAAACGCTAGAAAAAGGTTTTTATGCTTTTTATTTTATTTTATTTTATCTTTTTAAATTTTTTTTTTATTATTATTATTTTTTTTTTTCTGGAGAGCTCAGTATTGTTCATTCGGTAATTTTACCGATTTGACATGTCATCATCATTTCTCTCCTTTTTTTTATTATTATTTTTTTATTTTATTTTATTTTTTTGTATGTGGGTGATTGTGTGTATGTGCGTGTGTGCGTGTGTATTCATTAGTTCGCCTAAAACCAATTTTAAAAATCCCATACCGTTCACCTAAACCGAACACTTCCAGCCAGAGTCGTGAGGCCGTCAGGAAACCCGAGGAAGGACCAAAGAAAAGAAAGGAAAGTGAAATCCAGCACCAACCCCAGAGACATCTAAATTTCAACAAATCAGGGAGACCTCAAGAGACCAAAGGAGAGACTGAGACTGTTTTTATGCTTTTGAAGCGTATCGAAAAAAGGAAAATGCAAATGTTGTCTATGGAAACAGGTTTTGCCAATAAACACTGACAAGACCGGATATACGTTGCACATTTTGACCGGATGTTACGTCACGCGTACGTTTGTAGTCACAAAGCAATGGTGGACGATAAAGTAAGGTATGGGGGGGAGGCAACAAAACAAAAATATTTTGGGAATTAATTAAAGAAGCAAATACAGATGCTCCCCACCTTACGAACGAGTTACGTTCCGGACGATCGTTCGTAAGGTGAATTTGTTCGTAAGTTGCTTCAGTGCTATATTTTGTATTATAATTTATGTTTAAAGCCTATATAAGTATATTGAAGGTTTATATAAGTATGTTTAAGGCTTGTACAAGTAACCTGCATTGGTTTGTACTGAAAAAAACTTAATAAAATGGAGAGAATACGTACAGTACTGTACTGTACTACATATGTTAGAGAGAGAGAGCGAGACACACACACACAGTATGTACATGTACGTAATTAGATAAATAAAATGAAGTTTAACTTACTTTTGGAAGATGTACTCGATGCTTAAGGAGATGATGGAGGAGGAGGAAGAGGAGGATTTTATATCATGAGAGATTCTTCGTCGTCGCTGGAATCGGCTTCAAAAGTTATTTCCTGCTTCATGGGGACCGCCGTTTCTTCCTCCTCCTCCTCGCCACGTTGCTCAGCCTCCAATGAGCTCTCACAGCGCCAATCGTCGGTATTAGCGGCGGAAAGAAGCACTACGCGCAATACAAAATCTAACTTACAGCATCTCTTTCCGAACATTTTTCGACGTACTGTACACGCAGAAATGTTCGTATGTATCGTTGTTCGTAACTCGAATGTTCGTAAGTAGGGGAGCGTCTGTATTCATGCAATTTTAGATGGGAAACTGCAAAGAAACGGTTTATCAAGAATTACAAAAGCAAACTCGTGCTTTCTGGTTTTCTTCTTCTTCTTTGAACGTACTGGAGGATCCCATCTCTGTGGTGTCTAGCGCCACCTACAGCGTCGGAGTCCCCTCTCAATATTCGCAAAAGAAGAACAGATGGAAATATCTGTTTTGCGTATTTTCAGTAAATTTGTTTAAAAAATTCCAAACAATTGGATGGAAAGCCCACTAGTGGCATTTGTAGAGAAAAGCATCTAGAGCCAAATGAAACAGGTCGTGCAAAATGAGGCGTGTCATGTTATTAGACGCAAATTATTGACCCTCTTCATGTATTGGTCAAACGATATCTGAGATATGTTATGCTCCTCTGCTTCTTTTAGGCAATTGTATTTTTAGAACAGTTTGCCTGAATATGTTCTACACACATCCAATAATATGATTCCTTACAAGTTGCGTGCCTGTTTGTGGTACGATATCTATTTTGTTTATGTGCGGGCACGTGAACACGACACTCAAGTCGGCGGCCCGCCTGGTGATCGCAGCCATCCATAAACAGGGTTGTTAATTCAAGTGACTCCTATTGATCGCTCCGCCTCTGAGTGGATCGACAAAGTAAATGCCCACCACTGATGTATTGTTGGGAGAAGGACGGGAGAAATACCGACTTTGGCCGAGGGAACATGAGAAAACTACTCGGACGTAACGCTTCTCAATGTTGATTGTAAACTCACAGCGTCACACGCTGTGGCTCCCATAATGGGGTTAATCGTTTTCTGTTTTGTAAGAACTGTTTTGGACATTACTGACTCACTAGGTTTTAAAAGAATGCTGCTGTTATAGTCATGACAAAAAAGTTAACACGTTTTCTTGAATAGTCTTACCATTTTCTTCTAATTGAAAAAGTCTGCATTTTTGTTTACGTACACTGAGTGATGACACTTTGCATCTAGCATGGCTATTGTTAGCAGATGTTAGTTGCTATAAGTCGTTTTTTTGTACATGGCTGTTGAGTTAAACTACATTTTTCTCAATGATGCTAGGAGGATTGATTTATTCAGAAATACTATTTTGAACCTTTTTATTTTGTGAAAAAACACACTCTTGCAAGTATTAAAACAGACATCCGTTACCCTTAAGGGCACGCTACAAGTTCCACAAACCCTGATTTATGAATGCATCCTCAAATAAAAATCACAATGCTGAAGCATTCATTACTGCATTGGCGTGACCAAATAACCGCTAGTTCAGCTAGTATGCGCTTAATCAATAAAGATGACTTGACTTGACTAACATAGATTTGTAAATTTTTTTCCAGCAGTCTGATTGACCTGCTGCCCCTCACAGGCCATTCTGAGTACTACACCATGCTATGTTTTACACTCTAAAAACAGTTGGATCAAAAATAACTCAACTATGGGTCAACAATTGACCGATCCTCTATTTGAGTCAATTTGACCCAACTTTGAGTCAAGAAATTGGTCTTTTAATGTAAAACAACTCATAAATATTGGTCAGATTCTTTACTTGGGTGAAAAAATTGGGTCATTTTGTATAGAACAACTCAACAAAATTGAACCATAAAGCGGATCGGTCCATTTTGATCCATAATTGGGTTACTTTTGACCCAACTGTTTTTAGAGTATACTGAGCAAGACTTTTGATGATATTAAATCATTCACTGCCGTTGACGACTATAGACGTCAAAAATTCATTTGAACTATTTCTATTAGTTAAACATTTTTTTCCACTTTTGTTAACTCTTTGACTGCCAGACATTTTCAGAAAAGGGATGCCGTGGGTGCCAGCCGATTTAAGCATTTTGACTGATCTTTCAAGGTCCACAGAAAATTATGTGTTTGGACTATGGCAACACACATACTACCAAATGAAAGATTGGACTCTCATCTTTTATCAGGAAAAAAAAGTTTGTTTCTACCTTATTCCGTTCTTCAGTAATCAACAATAGAAAATGGTTAGTTTCACCTCTGTTTTGAAACAAACGTCTTTTAACGTCTTTGGCACTCCTCCATAGGATTTTACTAAACGTTATTTAACGTTTTTGGCAGTCAAAGAGTTTAACAAGAATGTGAAAACCTACAATTTTTTTATTGTATATTTAGAACAGATATACAATTTGTGATTAATCGTGAGTTAACTTGTGAAGTCATGCGATTAATTACAATTAAAATTTTAATCGCTTGACGCCCCAAGTTTTTTTAGAATCTTTTCTCTTTTTTTTTTTTTAAATCGTGAATACAATTTTTCGTTGTAATTAATCACATGACTTCAATAATTAACTCACGATTAATCACAAATTTTATATCTGTTCTAAATGTACAATATATATATATATATATATATATATATATATTAGGTTTTCATACTCTTATTAACAAAAGTGGAAAAAGTGTAACACTAATAGAAATAGTTCAAATGGATTTTTGACGTCTCTAGCCGTCAACGGCGGTGAACGAGTTAACGAGCCACTAAAGAAGCTATGCCATTGATCTTTGCCTAGTTGTCCAGTGTACCACGATGGCGTGTCGAGGTCGACCCCCCCCCATATTTCCTGACGAGTCTTGGATGTTAAAGGCAGTTGTCGCGGTCCTCGACGCTGAGAAAAATGTCATCAAGCGTGTAATTATCTGAAGACATGAAGCCGCAATGGCTGCTTGAATGTGGGCAACAACACATTAAGAATTACACTCGAGTAACAATGCTGGAAAGCTTTTCGAAAAATAAATAAATAATGATAACCAGGCGTAGCATCTGATGTTAAGCAAGTGGATAGATAGAGCACGAACAGGTCAAGTGTGGTAATTCTTCAGTTCTTGGCAAATCCACAAATACGGGATTGAGCGATGGGGAAAGGGTGTGTGTGTTTAGACAAAGTGGTTTTGGGATCGTGTGCATGTGCCACCTCTGGTGAGGGAGGGAGTTTTTCTTTTTTTGTCATGCTCTGTTAAGGGGTGGGGGGGGGGGGGGAGTAGTCGCCGGGCAGACGGATGAAAGGATGAAAGGAAAAAGTGCTGCTGTGGCACTGATAAAGTGACTGAGGACCACTACCGCCACACTTGGACAATTCTGCAAACACACACACACACACGCGCGCGCAATCCCGTCCCCTCTTTTCTTTACTTGCCTCTGCTGCCAAACGCACTGATCTTGCCGGCGTAGTCATGACTCTCTCACTCGTAAATACGCACGAGCTGGCTGCTTGTTTTAAAGGAGACATGCTGTTATTTTTATGCACATTGTTCACAATTTAAAACCGTTCCCAGGTGGTCCTTATGAAAAGTCTCTGATATTCTTTTCTTAAAAACGAACACAAGTTACATGGGTAGGTTTTGGGGAGTGGTTTTGTCTGTAAATGAGCAGTACAACTTTGGTTACCGTGACAACCGGGGCGGAGAAAGGCATGGCATGTAACTACTTTATCTGTCACTGACTAGTTTTAGATGTTTGTTTAGATTAGATTGAGACAGCAAACTCGTTGGGAATGAATCGACAGCACCTCTGCTGGTTGCAGCCAAGCACTGCACCCCATTTTACCTCAATTACTTTGCAACACGATTAATCAACAAATAATTCCACACAATCGATCAAATTCTAAATAATCATTTAAGTGCACATTGTGTTTATTTCCACTATCTGGTGTGATACACAAACAAAAAAAAAACAGCTTCTAAACCATTCAAAACCAGCGATTTGCGCTTTAGGCGGAGCTTAAGATTGGGCATGCACAACCACTTTTTAAAGGCTCCCGAAGGCGTGAGCAAACCAGATGAGATGACGATCAGTCACTGTCAACGCAGGCTGCCTAAAGGCCTGCTTGGTATTGACCCACTCGGAGGTGAAGGGCGATATAAAGTTAAAAACCGAACTCATATACTGCCATTGACGGCTAAAGACGTCAACAATTCATTTGAACTATTTCTATTAGTTTAAATTTTCTTTCCATTTTTGTTAACGAGTATGAAAACATAGAAATTATTTTTTTTGTACATTTAGAACAGATATAAAATTTGTGATTAATCGTGAGTTAATTATTGAAGTCATGTGATTAATTAGAATGAAAAAGAGAAAAGATTATAAAAAATTTGGGGCGTCAGGCAATAAAAATTGTAATTGTAATTAATCGCATGGCTTCACTAGTTAACTCACGATTAATAACAAATTTTAAATTTTTATATTATTTTATTTTTCACATTCTTGTTAACAAAAGTGGGAAAAAAAAATGTTTAACGAATAGAAATAGTTCAAATGAATTTTTGACGTCTATAGCCGTCAACGGCAGTGAATGAGTTAATATGTCCACCGATCATCAAAAGTCTTGGTCAGTACACTCTAAAAACTGTTGGGTCAAAAGTAACCCAATTATGGATCAAAAATGGACCGATCCTCTTTATGGGTTAATTTTGTTGAGTTGTTCTATACAAAATGACCGCATTGGTTTCACCCAAGTAAAGGATCTGACCAATATTTATGAGTTGTGATTAATCGTGAGTTAACTAGTGAAGTCATGCGACTAATTATGATGACAAATTTTAATTGCCTGATGTCCCTAATTTTTAATAATCTTTTCTTTTTTTTCATGTTTTTTATTATTTTTTTTTTTTTAAGAAAAGATTATTAAAAATTAGGGGCATCAGGCCATTACAATTTTTAATCGTAATTAATCGCATGACTTCACTAGATAACTCACGATTAATCACACATTTTATATCTGTTCTAATACAATTTTTTTTTAATTCTACGTTTTCATACTCTTGCTAACAAAAGTGGAAAAAATGTTAAACTAATAGAAATAGTTGAAATGAATTTTTGACGTCTATAGCCGTTAATGGCAGTGAATGAGTTATTAATAAAAGCATAACCGAGCATTGGCATCATTTTAAAGGGAGGATATTTGATACAGCTTTTGTATTTGAGCTCATTACATTGAACAGGTGTGCCTAATGTTGTAGCACAAGAATATAGGGTGCAAATATGGACGTTAGAGTTGGGAGGCAAAAAAAATCTTTTCAGCCGCAATAAGTGGCTTTTGCATTGTCCCGCATCGGTACGAGCCCATTGGAGAATGTGACGAGCTCGAGCGGATAATTGATCGGACTGAAATTGCCAATGGATTTCTTTCCAGAGCCTGCGCTTAAGAATCCATTGTGCTTTCAGAAGTGTGTCTGTGTGTGTGTGTGGGGGGGGGGGGGGGGGGGGGATGGGGGGTTTGGGGGTCGTATATCGAGAATCTTAGTGGCATGTAATATAGTGGAATGGGCGTACAACACAGCGATAATAATCTGTTTACACAACACCCCCCCCCCCCCCCACACACACACACACACACACACTTGACATTGATTTCCATTGGTGCCGTGCATCACATGCTCGGGGTTAGACATTTTCAGTGAAGGAAATGTGAATATTATATATGCTTTATTGTTTTGGGGCAATACAAGTTGTCGACAAAGTCCCTTTACAAATAAAAAATATATATTACAAAATAAATTGATGTGAGTTGCCTAAATGATAAAAAAAAAAAAAAAAGAAGATTGCATTGTTTTTCTATATCAACAAAGTTGTTTACAAAGAGCATTTTATGTTCATCTTTTGTAACCTCACACTTTTAATGCTAATTTACTTCACTTTAATTTGAAATTAATTAGTTGCGGGCACACTGATAGCTCTTTGTTTTTAAACGGCGCTTGGAAAAAACTCGACTCATTCCAGACTTTTCTAACTTGCTGCATGTTTATGATGCATTATTTGAAGCGTTTTTGCAGACAATCAGACAAGACCTTTCAAGGCTGAACAATTCCAATTTGTATCAGTACCAGGAGGATTGTAAACATTGACATTAAGTTGACTTCCAAGTTGTTCTAACTTCAAAGTAAATTTGGGAAATAACGTAAAGTGAATGAGTTAAATTCCAGGTCCAAACTGTTGCTGTCATAAAACTTTTTAATGTACGGGTAGTTTATATTTATTTAAATAATATTTAACATTCCTAAAATTATACAATAACTAACTAGAATGTCTACCAAAAAAAAGCAAATATTGTTGTCGTCATCTTTCTTGTGAAATAGATTTGTTCTTATTTTAGTTACATATATAATATAATATAATATAATATAATATAATATAACGCTGAACACTTATCTTAGCATAGCTTGTTGCCTGCAAACAAACATCCCAAATCAGAGATCAAACGTCAGTGTAAGCAATGTGATTTTTGCAATCGGCCATCTGAGGTGCACTCTTGTTTTTGCACAAATACATTTATAAGAAAATATTTTCTATTGTCTTGCGTTACTTTCCAACAATTTTTTGCAAATAAGGGTCTTATTTGCGATGATGTGCTGCTACCTAGAAAGTCTAAGTCTGTGGGGAACATTCCTTAATTAGGGGGTCCAAACCCATCCAATTAATCAATTATTCAATAAAATAAGCCACCACCATTTTATTATGATTATTATTATCAGGTTTCTCTTTACCCCCGCGGTCAGCCGAAGTCGCCTAAATAGGCCCCGCCCCCGCCGACGAATATTTTTTCGACGGCAGACTAAGCAAACTTCCTATGGGAAAGTCTGGATAATCAATTCTAAAAAGATGCGATTGTGACAGCTCTGTATGATGAGGTTAAATCACAAAAAAAAAAAACTCTCCAATGTGGCCCACGACAATAAAAAATGTATCAGCCTGGTCGGTCCTGGATTTCACTTTCCTTTTCTTTTATTTGGTCCTTCCTCGGGTCTCCTGACGGCCTCACGGCTCTGGCTGGGTTCTGAAGTGTTCGGTTTAGGTGAACGGTATGGGATTTTTTCATAGGTTTTAGGTGAACTAATGAATACACACTCACACGCATGTGCACACGCACATGCACATACACATACACATTCTCACCCACATGGAAAATAAAAAAAATAAAAAAAAGAAAAAAAAGAAAAGAAAAAAAAGAAAGAGCAATGACATGTCAAATCGGTAAAATTACCGAATGAACAATACTGAGCTCTCCAGAAGAAAAATGAAAATAAATAAAGAAAAAATATATATATCAAAAAAAAAAGAAAAAAAAGAGAGAGCAATGATGATGACATGTCAAATCGGCAAAATTACCGAAAGAACAATACTGAGCTCTCCAGAAGAAAAAAGAAAAGAAAAAAATATATATATATATATTAAAAAAAAAAAAAGAAAGAAAGAGAGAGAGCAATGATGATGACATGTCAAATCGGCAAAATTACCGAATGAACAATAATGAGCTCTCCAGAAGAAAAAAATTAAAAAAAAAAAATATATATATATATATATATATATATATATATATTAAAAAAAAAAAAAAAAAAAAAAAAAGAGAGAGCAATGATGATGACATGTCAAATCGGTAAAATTACCGAATGAACAATACTGAGCTCTCCAGAAGAAAAAAGAAAAGAAAAAAAATCAATAAAAAAAAAAATATATATATATATTAAAAAAAAAAAAAAAAAAAAAAAGAGAGAGAGCAATGATGATGACATGTCAAATCGGCAAAATTACCGAATGAACAATAATGAGCTCTCCAGAAGAAAAAAATAAATAAAAAAATAAAAAAATATATATATATATTAAAAAAAAAAAAGAGAGAGAGCAATGATGATGACATGTCAAATCGGTAAAATTACCGAATGAACAATACTGAGCTAAAAAAAGTATCAGCCCCGCTTTACATGCCTACTGAGCAAAAGTCTCACTTGACATCACACATATTTGGTTTGACTCTCGCAACATTTTAGATTTTAGCGCATTTGTCTTTGCAAAGTAACATAACCCGTTTGGTTCCAGTTAACTCCAGTAGGCGTTAAATCTTACCCCTTATGTGTGCATCGCACCCACTCATAGGCATGTTCAAAGAAACGTGCACGTGCGAGTGCCACGCAGCTCTATCTGTCTTCAAAAGAGGCCGTGAACGATCTTATTTAGCGCGCCTGCCGATTTCCGCTTTAACCTGTCGGCCGTGCAGGCTAGCGCTGCATTAACCATCACAGGGAGAGGCGGGATTGGAGCTAGCGAAGGCCGCACCTTGTTCTCCGCTCGCTATCTTCACACTCCGGCCCGTACGGCGAGGAGAAGGAAGAAACAGCAGGGGAAGCGTGGCGGAAAATTACAGCCTTCACATGCCGGCCGGGAGGCCTGCTGCTGCTGCTGCTGCGGCTCGGCTGAGGAATCAGGCAGACGTTTTATCGTATGATGTATGTGAGGAGGCACAAGTGCCACTGCGTGTGTCTCAACACTTTTGCCACATTATTAACTTTGAAGGAGCTAGTGTGAAATTACGTTTTGAATCTTAATTCTTTTGAAATAGAGTAACCCCGAGCTTGGTCTGCATATACACTATCAGAATTTGCATGTATATGAAACCTTGCATCTCCATTTTGAAAAGCTGCATATGATGTCAAAATGCTAGGGCCGATATATATATATATAAATATATATTAATGGTGTTAGAAAAAATCGATTAGGCAATATATCGCGATATTACAGCGTGCAATTCTCAAAGCGATTCATTATGCGGCCGAATCGATTTTTAAACATAATTTTTTTTTATGGGAATACGAAAAAAAACCGTCTTACTTAGGGTTAGGATTTACACATTAAGCATGGAAGAATGTTATATTAATGGAACATTAAGCCTTCATATTTGATTTCAGTGCTGTTCAAACATGAAACAGACTCCAACCTGAATTTTCAGATAAATAAATACATTTTCATACAAATCTTACAGTGTACATGTACAAGTTTACTGATAAGTATTTTCTAAATTTGAGTTGAAAATAATCGCAATAATTTATAGATTCGTATCGGGATTAATCGGTATCGTATCAGATCATGACCTATGAATCGCCAGGTACAGACGCTCCCCTACTTACGAACATTCGAGTTACGAACAACGGTACATACGAACATTTCTGCGCGTACAGTATATCGAAAAATGTTCGGAAAGAAATGCTGTAAGTTAGATTTTGTATTGCGCGTAGTGCTTCTTTCCGCCGCTAATACCGACGATTGGCGCTGTGAGAGCTCATTGGAGGCTGAGCAACGTGTCGAGGAGGAGGAGGAAGAAACGCCGGTCCCCGTGAAGGAGGAAATAACTTTTGAAGCCGATTCCAGCGACGACGAAGAATCTCTCATGTTATAAAATTCTCCTCTTCCTCTTCCTCCATCATCTCCTTAAGCATCGAGTACATCTTCCAAAAGTAAGTTAAACTTCATTTTATTTATCTTATTACGTACATGTACATACTGTGTGTGTGCCTCTCGCGCTCTCTCTCTAACATACGTAGTACAGTACAGTACTGTACGTATTCTCTCCATTTTATTAAGTTTTTTTCAGTACAAACCAATGCAGGTTACTTGTACAAGCCTTAAACATACTTATATAAACCTTCAATATACTTATATAGGCTTTAAACATAAATTATAATACAAAATATAGCACTGAAGCAACTTACGAACAAATTCACCTTACGAACGATCGTCCGGAACGTAACTCGTTCGTAAGGTGGGGAGCGTCTGTACTAGGCAATTCACACCCCTTATATATATATATATACAGTATATATATATATATATATATAAATAAATGGGGGTGGGGGGGGGGGGTTAGTTCAGCCCTTACAGAGTGCGTAAGCAAATATCAAGTATTTGGTTATAGTACAATACAAGACTTAATGGTTTGCAATTTACGTACCCTGAATTTGCACTACTCTGATTGCAAGTCATTGTGTGCTCGAGTGTCAACATGAGACACAAACTCGTTGAAACCGCTGTTCTTTTTAAGTGTGGCCAACCCCCCCCCCCCCCTTCTCCCCTCCCCTCCAACATCCAAGTACCCCCTTCCCACAATCATACACTGCCCATTTTCACTCCACTTAAGTCTAGGCAAGGTTTTGATTGGCCGTGCAAAGATTAAAGCTTTGCACTCTCTGCCAAGGAGAAAACTATAATTGATATTTCAGCTCGAGGCAAACTTGCGCTTGCTGGCCACTGGCTGTTTCAGCAGAAAATTAATGTTAGCACAGCTTGGTGGATACTGTATTTACTCCGAGTTTGGTCTTCTTATTGCCGCGATAGTTTTACAGTAACAAAGTGGCTGTAGCGGACGAATAAGATAAACATGTCATGTACATATTTTAAAAACAGTCAATGAGAATGAGCAATTGTACAGACACATTTTCTGACATAGGAAACTTATACGGTCTCAATTTTCCCGACGTGTGTCTGTAAATTGTCTCTGAGTAACCTGCGATTGGCCGGCAACCAATGCCAGCTGGGATAGGCTCCAGCACCCCCCGTGACCCTTGTGAGGAATAAGCGGTTAAGAAAATGATGAATGGATGGATGGATACTTATACAGCCAGTTTAAAAGACATTTTTCCCATAATTCCCCTTTAAAATGAAATTCAATCCAAAAGTTCACTCATTCACTGCCATTGACGGCTATAGACGTCAAAAAATTCATTTGAACTATATTAGTTTCACATTGTTTTCCGCTTTTGTTAACAAGAGTATGAAAACCTAGATTTTTTTTTTTGATTGTGCATTTATAACAGATATAAAATTTGTGATTAATCGATTAATTACAATTTAAAAAAAAAAAAATCTTCACAGTCGGTAGAAGTGAAGCCACCGGCGGCCATCTTACGTTGCCACACATGAAGCCCCGCCTAAGTTGAATACATTGATTTTACATATACATTTTAGCGCTAAGAATAAGACTTTTAATTTTGTCCTTATCTCCGAGTAGACTTTTCCTTTAGATATGAGATTTCATGAATAACTTAAGTAAAGTGCCAACTCCTGATGAAGCCTTTCGCTCTACCTGCAGTATTCTCAACAATTTAGCAGCGCTGCAAGGTTAATTTCTTTCTAATTGCAAGTTTAATGACCCTCATAAAGACGTTGCGTTTTTAAGATGTCAAGCCCATCAGGGGAATCTAAAGTCAGATCCGATCGGTCCTCGGAGCTCCTCAGCTGCCAGAAGCATCTCTTGTCGACTTCATTAGTATCACTCGGAGGGTGCGAAGAACATAAAATCCCACCTAGCATGAAAACAACGCTCTGATAGCGCCCCTCACGGCGCACTCGTCCTGAATGGGCCATTGGAGTGGACACAGGGGATTAGGCAGACGCCGGCCTGGTATCGACTGCAGTGTGACTCTTCTCGGACCGCATTAACAGGACATTAGGGCTCATTTCCATTCCGCCGACGTGCAGCGCCCGCGCCGGGCAGGAGAGCGAAAAATCATTGTGACCCTTCGTGCTCCGAGCCTTTCATTTCCTGTTACCATTCAAGCCTGCCTTATCGCTTGCTCTTGCCCTTTCAGCTGCTGTCTTTGCTATTTCTCTCCCGTCCGTCCTTGGTCCCGTGCCTCCCCCCTTTTCTTCCCGTCTTGTTCCACATCAGCGGCCGAGTGAAGCCCCCCCCCACCCCGCCGTCACGCTTTGCAGCCCTCCCCTTAATTACCGTGTATTCTTCTTCTTAAGCTAATAAAAAAAAAAAGCGCTGATGAAACCGATTAAGTGGCGGCGGGGCCTTTGTGCCAAGTTGGATTTGGGCAGAAGGACGCGGATCTGGAAACAAAAGGTGCTTAAGAGAGAATGGAAATAGGAGGGAACGGTTCTGGGCAGTCACCCGTTTGTTGTCTTTTTTTGTTGTTGGGGTCAGCGATGCTTTTTCGGCTCCCCGGGGAACTTCCGCATCTTATCACAGCGAGCAGACGGCTGGCACATCTTTCTCATTACGAGCCTCTCAGTTATAGATGACTCCTGCTGTACCCCCCCCCCCCCTTTAGCTACAGGCAGCTTCCTCTTCTTAGCGCTCGGCAAGCACAGTTTGAAGTCCCGCAATATGGACTTTGCTCGCCTTGCTTTATCCCTCTCGTGAACATTTAGTCCTTCTGTCTGTCCGTGTAATTTAACTTTCAAGCGCGACCTGCTGCGGCTCGGAGGAGAAAGTGAATTAGCGCGTCTGGCTTGATTGAAAAGCCTTCTGAGAGGGGTTGCTGCTTGCCGCTTCATGATAGCCATTCTCTTTGGATTATAACGCTGTTGTCGCTTGGGATGGATGCTGTGCGGCTCATTTAGGTTCAAACTCAACACCCCCCCCCCCTACCCCAACCTCCAGTGTCTTTCTAAGTTGAGAAACAAGCATATCCGCTGATAGAAGCCGTATGCATGCAGAGGAATCTTCTTTGCTGGGGTGGTCACATGACTGATTTTTAACATCTGAACTCATTTGTAAAATGGCAGAAACACCACATGACGATGAAAAGAAATTGTTTTGTTTTTACCAGGGCTGGAGTACTTGAGTCCAGACTCAACAGATTTTTTTTGTTGTTGTTGGCTCAAACCAATAACTCTGACTCCTTTGCATTTGACTCTGACTCGCCTCCGACTCGACCCGACCAGGACTAAATGTTTTTTTTTCCTCCTGAAAATGAATGTCCTTCAAAGAAAGTTCAACTACAGGGAGTCCTTGAGTTACGGCAGGAGTTCCGTTCCTACGCTGGCGATGTAACCCGAATTTCGTTCTATTTGAATTATAGTGTGAATAAATAAACAGAAGTGTCAAGCAGAGGTTTGTCAGAAACAAAAAATATTCACAAATTAAAAAAAATATACACAGGGTTTCCATAAAGTCTCTTTACCATTTCAAAATTTTATTAAAAATGCAATTGATTAGATATTTTATTTAGATTTGTTCTATTGTATTCAGCGTTTATTAAAGTTTTTTTTATCACACTGCATTTGTGTGTTTCAGGGATCCTGTTTGTCAAAGGTCGCCCACTCCTTCCTTTATCTAACACTGTCCCTGTCTCCATAAATTTCTTTTGCCATGCACGAATTGACGGACGTGATGGTGGATTTCTTCCATACTTAGTTCTGTAGTTTCGCTGAGTCTGCCTATCCGATTTTGTTTCAATAAACCATGAGACACATTGCGCCTTCTCTTGAGGGCTAGCCATTTTGTAGGGGTTCATTCAACATCACCTCTTTGACAAACAGGATCCCTGAAACACACAAATGCAGTGTGATAAAAAACTTTAATAAAGACTGAATTAAATAGAACAAATCTGCATACAATATCTAATCAATTGCATTTTTAATAAATTTTTTAAATGGTAAAGAGACTTTATGGACACCCAGTATATATAAATCTGCAACTATTAAGGTCACACATGCAAGAGTAGATGAAAAATGTTGCACGGCCTCAAATTTTAGGAGCCCTGTCCAAGCTATGCTATACATCCAGTTATTGCTATAACTCATCCAGACGCCATTTTTCTTATAGTGTAATACAGAATATTCACGGAGAACTTCTCCAATCACATTTTTATAAAGAAATAAGTAATTATTGTTTGTTCCCTCCCCCCACAATTTATTTGAATTTTACTTTTAAATAACCTACTAATCTCCGACAGCATTATCTCGCTCGAGTTGCGCTGGTGCAACTGATGTAACGACTAATTGTATACATTTCCTCTAAAAACAGGACTTTACAAATTACGCAGCGCTAACCAGATCTTCTGAGTGCACATCCGATTCCATTAGCGCGACTGCTTCGTAACAAGCTGTGCCATTACTGGTTTGTTGTCCTACTCTGTGACCCGTCCTCGCCCGCGCACGCGAGTACCCGTCAGGCGCCCGCCACTGCATTTACATGTTAATGCCGGCAATTTGTAAACATAAATTGAAAATGTCAGGAGCTCAATAGCTTAAATGGAGATAAGTAAACGCATTATTTAAATGCTGTGTCCACTTAAAAGTCGGACGCTCGTTCCATACAAAAATAGCAAATTATTAGAAAGAGCAACACGAGGAGGAGGAGGAGACGAGAGAAGACAAAGAGGATGAAGAAACACAGAAAAGAGGGCAAGGGCACTTTAATTCGCACAGCACGTACTTGCCGAGGGGGGTGAGACGATTAGGTTTGTGATGAGAAGCAGCAGTGTGACGGAGAGGGCATGGGGGGGGTGTCAGGATGAGCGAGGATGAGGCAGATGAGAACGGGGAGAAGCATTATCTCGCCATGCTGTAAGAATAGTGCGTGTGTACGCCGTGTGGCTTTTTATGCACTTTTGTGCGATGCAACTGAGGTGGGGAACCTTTTGTCCTATCAGGCGCCATTTCGATCCTGCAACTTTTTCAGCAAACGTCTAGTCTGCTTTGTTGTAGTTTGCATTAGGGCCCAAACATCAGCCACTATTTTGATGTTTTTTGTTTACTAAAGATAAATAGAGCGGGGTTTCCATCGATCTACTTTTATTCAAATTTTCAAGAAATGCGAAAATAAAACTGAATGGAAATGCTAGAAATTCGAAAAAGGGCCCAAAATTCGCAAAAAAGTTTTTACGCTTTGGGAGGGGTTGGATTTTGAAGCGTATCAAAAAAAAGGAAAATGCGAATTTTGGCTATGGAAACAGATTTTGTGAATAACGTCTGACAAGACTGGATACACGTCGCATGTTTTGAGCGGATATTACGTCACACGTACGTTTGTTGTCAGCAGATGATAAAGTATGGTATGTTTGGGGGAGAAGAAAACAAAATCTTTTTTGAATTAATTCATTAAAGAAGCGAATATTAATGCAATTGTAGATGAAAACCAACAAAAAAACCCCGCTATGGTTTATCAAGATTTACAAAAGCAATCACATCTCTATGGTGGAGTCCCGTCTCAATATTCGCAAAAGAAGAACAGATGGAAACGGGCATAAGTCACATGTCGGTTTTGCGCATTTTCAGTAAATTCTCTTAAAAAAATGGATGGAAACCCCACTACTGACTATAAAAAGCAAATAATTTTCTTCAAAATATATATTCTGATGACATTTTGCTGTGCCCACTGGCCAGTGCCACCGTGTATATCTGCCAGTGGTTTTGATTTTATTTCATAAATAGCTTAATAGGCTACTGATTTGCAGGGTGGGCTCATGGGGAAATATAGAAGTAAAACAAATATTTTAAAATAAATGAATTGCAAAAAGGTAATGGAAAAATTAATTATTGCACTGAAGAAGCAGACCCACCAGGCAACTGCACGCTATGCCGGAGAGCCAGTCCAGCCCTGGTCCCGGTCATGTAGTCTAAAAATAGTCTTTGATTGATTCCCTATAAGTTTTTTTTTTTTTTGGGGGGGGGGGGGGGTGCTCTATCCACCTAAGCGAGTTTTAAAATTAAGTAGGCATGTCGATCAAAAAAAATCTCAGGAACCAACGCCGTAAGAAAAAGCACAGGAAGTTTGCCATGTTGTTTTAATTTTCCATAATTTAGCATCATTTTTGGCTTTTCAAGCAGTCCTAGAAAGACATATTTATTCTTGAAATGTACGTTGATTGCTCCTCGTACCAATTTCAACCACTTCTGCTCTTTTGAACCACTCATGATGATGCAAGACATATGGATGATACTAATTTGATAAGATATGAATTTGTTGTTATTATGTGTGGTTGGAACGTGGGATCAAAACACGAACTGTAATAACCAAACCAGAAGAATTTGAAAATCGGCCCTCGACACTACTTTCTTAAATCGGACGCATTTGAACGTGCATCAAAGTCTAAAGGACCTATGGCCAAATTCGAACAGTAAATGGGACATTTTAGGCAAATTTCAGGATTTGTAGGCCTACTTAGAAATTTGCCCAAATCAGTTGCTGGCATCCTAGACAGATGGTTGGAATCAATTCTGTGAAGCTTTTTTTTTTTTTGCCTACGCAATCTAATGCGTATCCTCCATGAAAAGTGGTGTGCAAGGGGCCGTTCGTTATTGCTTGCAGCTTTCATTTGTTTTTAGCATTGCATGGCAGGCTGGATCTCGTGCTCTCGGGGGGGTTATATACGCATCTCTACATGTGACTTAGTCATGCTCGCTTAAACAAAGCATTGTGTTCAGTCTGTGCCTTGCGCAACTCACGCACGTACAGGCAGTTGGTGCTGGGTTCCTCTTGCTAGACACACCTTCATCACTCAGCCATGTGCCTGACTGAAGCCTCTACCCTACAGGCCATGACACACACACACACACACACACACACACACACACACGCACACACACACACACATTAGAAGCAGAAGTAACTTCCCGCGAGCCATAAACATACACTATCAGTCAAACATGTTTACGCTGTATCCTAAATGACCTAAAGCTGCAAACGGGTAATATCAGACACTAAATTGCATCAGCTAGAGATAAACCATGTGGAAAATGGACGACCTCGATCCATTCCAGAAGACCGTCGATCTCTTCTGAATTTATTTTTTATTTTTTATTGAATAGACCTTTTGGCTTTTCTCCTGGAAAAAAGACATGTCACATGCACAGATCATTATGTGGCAATGTTGTAATGTTTAAAATATTAAACTGTTTTGTAGAAATATCACATCATAAGAAAATAATGTACTTATTTCTATAAATGACCATGACTTATGTAAATGGTTCAATCGAACCCCAGGGCTTTGGTAAGTCAGTCTCGGGTTCGGCGGCGGTCAAGTCATGCGATTTCTTATTATTTTATCCTATTAATGCAAATAGTCGGACAAATATGTGCAATATCAATTCACATGTAACCTGTAACAGAACATATGGTGTTCCACAGGGTTAAATTCTGGTGCCTCTTGTGTTTACATTGTTTCTGCTGTCCCTGGGTTTCATCTTAAGAAAACGGAGGTTGTTTTAAATTTCTCTATTGTTGAATTAAGTGATGGCAGTCAGTGTCCTAACTGCATGCTTTTCAATGCCAAGCTGAGCAATTCTAGTTGAGCACAACTAGTTATCTAGCAAAACTAAAGGAACAATTCCATAAGCTTCAGTGATGGGGACTACAAGAACACAACCCTTTCTGAATTCAAGGTGAAGAGAGACAGATTCAATAAAAAGGCCACTCTCACTGTTCATTCTGTTTTTACAGTAAACCCTACTCCCATGTCTTAAATTTGAAGGAAAAAAATAATATTTTTTTAAATAAAGAAGGGTTCGGTGAATGTGCAATGGAAACTGGTTAAAACAAGGTTACGAACCACTGTCTTCGTCAGTGCAGTAAATTGTTAAAATACACTCGGGCCTCAGCATTGTTAAGAGTTGCCATTTTGGTAGTCAATACAGCACCCTTAATTTTTAACACATTATTATACACCGCTACATTATGAAAGCAGATTATAGGAGGGTAAAAATAATTTTAAAATTCCCCCCAGCTTCTATATTGAGCAGCTCCTGGTCGATTAAAAGCATACTTTACAATAAAATACCGTCTCTGTGTGGTCCAAAATAAATCCAGCTTAACAGCGACGTGTGTGTGCGTGGAGTGAACAACTGCATTTGAATTTAAATGAGCTGCGCAAGTCAGGGCACCACCTTCATTTGAAAGAAAGTAATTAGCCTTATCATCTGAAGTGGAGAACTTTTTCCAACGCAGGGGTCTTTATCTCGGCTTTAAAAGACTTAATTACAAAAGATGGCGAGTTGGCAATAGACGAGTGTGTTTATTTATAGTGAAACAATGATACCGTGGGGAATATACTGCAGCTTGCCGTGGTCAGTAGATAAAACTACATTTAAAAGCAGTTAGATAGATAAGAGTGTGGTCTATTTAATTAAAAAGTTGGATCTTACAATCAAGCGTAATGGTCACCAGACACATTTTTCCATACTCGACTGGTTTTTGGGTCTTTTCCAACAACAAAATCAGGCACCGCAAGGTACTGTTCGTACCGCTTCTAGTCGCTCATTTGTTGTACAGCATCAGCATTGCTTACCCTGTTATTGTGCCTCAAGTTTAACATTTGATGTGGCCCATCTGTTTTCTTGCTGCCCAGAGTCTCCTCTTGGATACAATCCAGAGGTGGCAAATCCAGGTCCAAAAAGTAAAAACCTTGCCACAGTTTGGCTTTAGCCCCTTGTGCTAGCTAGCTAGCTAGGGTGCTTGCTAGCTAGCACCTAGGGCTAAAGCCAAAACCTTGCCACAGTTTGGCTATAGCCCCTTGTGCTAGCTAGCTAGCTAGGGTGCTTGCTAGCTAGCACCTGGGGCTAAAGCCAAACTGTGGCAGGGTGTTTACTTTCTGGACCTGGATTTGCCAACTCTGCTCCTTACGATGGCCGGCAAAGTAATCTTTGTATTTGATTCACAGTGGCCAACATATTGACACACTACTTTGGCAGGCAGGACTTTTTGTGTTGGCCTTGATTGCTCTGAAATGTTTCTCTGCCTCACTATCGTATGGTGTTCCACAGGGTTCCGTTTTGGTGACCCTGATGTTTTCATTGTGTTTGCACCCTCTAGGTTCCATTTTAAAAAAACATGGTATTTCCTTTCACTGCTATATGGAGGATGTGCAGATCTGTATCCCACTAAGCAAAAAGGACATTTACTAATAAATATTTTTTGTCCTGTCTGGAGGATAGTAATAGAAAGTTTGGGTTTTAAACTGATCTATAAATATAGTTGAGTTGAATAGTTGGTTGAAATGGTTCAAAAGCGGTAGAAAAGCAACTATTTTAGTAAAAAAATGTTTTGAGAAAACATGTCTGTTTTTAAAGGTTTAGATTTTGTATTTATTTTGCCTTAAAAAGAACAAGGGAAAAAAGTCTATTAACTTTGTTATGTCAGTCACTTTCAAAGAGCGGAGCAGGCGTCAAACCATTGTGCGTTGACCTACATTTACATGCCCAATGTCAAATGTGAAATTACCAGGCTTTAACACGGGACGCTTGCGCTTTTTATTTTTTTCGAACGGCTTTGTTATTCTGCACCAGCAGTTTGTCTTTGGAAGTGGCTGCAGACGCTGGGCGGTAATCATAGGCGGCAAATGTCACCTCGCAAAAGAAGAGAAGACAAGCTGTTATTATTCTCAGGGGTGCACCGTTGCCTTCGAAAAGGACACTTAAAAAAAAAAACACTACATCGGTGTGGTAAAAAAAAAAAAAAACTCCACAGCATCCCGACATACGAAATTTTGATGCATTCTGACTTAAGTACAAATTCGAATGCAACTCTGTTGTGGGCATTTGACTCATTTTTCTTGGTCAGATATGAGATTCTAATATATATATATATATATAAACCTGACAAGTTGCCATAATGTGGATGTTGTCTTTAGATGCCCTGGACGCAGAGTGCAGTTTGAGGCGTGCCTCCACGTCGGGTGGATTTAAACGTTTGACTCCGCCCACACGGATATTTCAAAATGGTTTAGACCAATTTTTTTTCCAACAAAAATTGTTGATTTAACTTGTTTGCTAGCAAAAACTTATAAATACGTTCTATTTTAAATATTACTATGCTCTCAAAGATTTTTTTTATGCTAAAGCATTCAGAAGGCTTTGATGCAGCCTCTGACCTGAAGAGGTCGCGTAAAGCAACAGTAGTAATTACAAAAACGGCCAGCAGGTGGCAGCAGAGTATAAGAGCTCAACCAGGGCCATGTTGCAAACAGCTGTTTACCCCACTGTTTAAACTGTGTGAATAATGATGAAACCTAGCTATATTCTAATGCTAATTGCTGCAAAATGGAAAGAGATAGAAATAGCGCATCCCTGGACTGTTGAGATTAGTATTTGGGTTTCGGTCAGTTTTAAATTTTCGTTGTTGAATAAAGTGTTCAAAAAGTACTGTAATCGTGATGTGGTAGAAAGAAAGAAAGATAGGAAGAAAGAAAGCTTCAAGGCGGTGAGGGCCGAGTCAAACGTTTAGGTCCACCCGACATGGCGTCACACCTCGAACTGCGCTCTGCATCCAGGGCTTACTCTCTATTTCTTTAGACAACAAACTAAAGCTGAATCAACAGCGCCTCTGTTGGCCCTAGTCAAATAGTGCAGCCTATTTTGAATCAAATGCTTCAAGACACAATAAATAAACCACAATAAATTCTACCCATTCGAAGTAATTCTAGCAATTAATGACATTTTGAGAATCCATAACTCTAGATAACTGCATTGATGAGCGTTATTTATTAAAAACAAACAAACTAACGAACATTATTTTTCATTTGTCCAGTAGTAACAATGGATAGTTTCTAGCCTGGCATTGAGCCTGTCCGCATGTAGTAATCCTCACGAGTCTGTCATTTGTTGTCGTTATATCCTCTATGGACGTCTGCCACTCTATCTGCCTTTTGCAAACAGACCAGCATGTCCTAAATTAATCCTTCAGGGGTTCCAACAGTGCCTCAATTTGAAATGCAGGCCTGCTCCTGCAAGTCTGCGCTTGTGAAACCCAGTTTGACCGTTCTTGATGTGATTTGTCGCCCCGGGATCGGCGTGGCTCAGCCTAATGTTTGCCGCCAGTTGTATTCCGCCGATAAATATCAAGGAAGCATCTGTTCCATCACCCCTATGTGACTTTTGACGCGCAGCTTCCTCATTCATAGTTAAAAGGTCCAGTGAAATCAAGGTTGAACTTTTTGGCCGTAATTCCAAAAAGGTATGTGTGGCGCAAACAACAACACTGCTCATCGCCAAAAGAACACCGTACCGACGGTAAGGCATGGCGATGGCAGCATCATGCTTTGAAGCTGTTTTTTTTTTCAGCTGGAACTGTGGCATTAAAAGAGACGGAATTATGAACAGTTTAAAAGAGCAGTGAATAATGCTGTATTTTTTATTATTTTTTTTAAATACAATGTCAATAGTTGGGTTTCCATTCACCCATTTTTATTCAAATTTTCAAGAAATGCGAAAATAAAACTGAATGGAAACGCTACAAATTCAAAAAAGGGCCCAGATGGAAATGGGAATAAGTTGCATGTCCGTTTTGCGCATTGTCAGTAAATTCGCTTAAAAAAATTCGGAACAATTGGATGGAAACCTGACAACTGGCGTCAGGCTGAATACTCCTGTGTTATAATTTGGTCAATTTCATATTTTTCCCACAAATCTGTAGTATTGGTCAGCCTGTTTCAGGGGTCTCCTTTTCTTATTTACATTCCAGCTTCTGACCTCACGTACAAATAGAAAACTTGAGAGATTTAGTTTGCAAACTTTGTAGACTCCCCACTTCATCGACACAAAGACTTTCTCTCGCAGCACTGCACACACGCACACACATAATGAGAAAACACAATTTGCTCAATACACAGGATGTGTTTACTCCTGTCCTTCATCTGCGGGGCTATGGAATTGGGCTGATAAGACCCAGCGCGCAGCGTTTGACTAATTGGCCATCTCGTATGAGCGATGGCGTGCGTCACCTTTTTTGATTTAATAATTGTTTTGTTGTCTGCTCGGAGACAAATGGTCACATAACAATAACAAAGGTAGACTGCAATTTTCACACTGGCGCTGGCTCAGCCCATTTACCAGAAGTCAATTGTGATGAAATCGTTGAGATTTTGGAGAAAAATGTCTTGTTTAGTTTCTTGCAACTTCGCTAGCAAAGAAACAGCAACAACAAATTGGCAAATTTGGCCTGTCATGCAACATCACAGCTCTATTAGCAACAGTGGTTAATTTCATTGAAAAACTGTAGTTTGGGTTTTGTCCTTAGGGGCCAGATTGGACACCATGAAGGGCCGGTTGTGGTCCGCGGTGTCAGGGTAGAAGGTGAGGAGTGGTTGCGGGATGGTGGATCCAAATGCAGTGAAGCAATCAAGTGCAATGCGTGGAACTTTAATGAAGCATAGGGAAAAAGGTGAACACATAAACATGGCGCGAGCAGACTGTTCCCCATGACTGGGCGGGGCGCGAGCAGACTGGTCGCCTTGACTGGGCGGGGCGCGAGTAGACTGGTCGCCGCGACTGGACGGGGCGTGAGCAGACTGGTCGCCAGGACTGGGCGGGGCGCGAGCAGATTGGTCGCCAGGACTGGGCGGGACGCGAACAGACAGGTCGCCTTGAGTGGACGGGAGTAGACTGGTCGCCACAGCTGGACGTGAGTAGACTGGTCACCTTGACTGGGCAAGACGTGAGCAGACTGGTCGCCTTGACTAGACAGGACAAACAAAAACCCAACCCCCATAGAACCGAAACATGTAAGACACGCGGGCCTTATGTTTGGCACCCCTGCTATAGATAAATACTGCAGATGTGTCAACACCCTCAAAGCTTTACATTCGCGTCTTCCTAAATGCGCTCCTTGAAATGAGCACTTGCATGTGGATTTCAAGTATTAATGGACTTTCCAGTACATTTGGTCCGACGCCAATGGACCCGATTGCTGAGCATGCCTGCAGGACATTAATTGATGGCTGGGTTACACTTGCTAATAAGCGTCATAAATAACGCTTTAGCAGGCCGAGGGGTGGCGGGGAGGGGGCTGTCTCAAAAATATGAACGGCTGCTTTGACATCTTAATGGCGATCAGAGTGGGATGGGATCACGTGATGGGGTTGAGGGTGGGGGGTCCATTATGGCGGAGCGCGGCCCACCGCAGTGGCAAAGCGGTGACATAATGACCCAAATGGCACAGACGGGCCGGAGTGCATCTCGCTCGCATGTGTCAGGCGTAGCGTTAATGGACAGCCTTGTCAACATGCTCAGCCCCCTGCTCACACACGGGCCCCCAGCTGTTGAAGATCCGTCAAAAAGCCTCGGCCCCAGCGTCGACGGCGAGGCACAGCCGCCCTCCTCAAAGTCACTGATGGCGGCCGTAAAAACCACAGAGCGTTCATTGACGGCGTCATTGATTTTATCCTCAAATTATTGTTGAGGACACGCTACGCCTTGCATACCAATGGCAGGCCGTTCACTGGCGGACGAAAAGTGGGGGCGGCAAATGATCCGCAAATCACGGCCGCCGCAGTTTTTGTTGGGTGAATACAAGTTGAGCAACACACACACACAGTTTGCCAAGTTTTACCTCAGCATATTGCAGCCAGGAAGCTCATCAGTGGAAATGCAGGTTGTGCCAAAACGATTTTTTCCGTGGGAGCGAGGCTCAAATTTGGGGATTAAAACACAACAAAAACAAGATGGTGTGGTGCGATGGAAGTCTTTCTGGACTACGGACTAAGGGTGCCTATTGTCACCTTAAAACCAGGACGCAAGTCATATTTTGACCCCCCCAAAAAAACATTTTTTTAAATTGAACATCTCAGGATGCTTGATAAATTTGATCAAACTTGCTACATCCTTAGTTAAACACATCTTTTAATTCTACTGTACTTGAAATGTTCTCATGCAGTGTGTTCTTTAACGCTGACCTAACACCAAGGTAGATCGGAGCCAATGAAGACAAAGTTGATGTAAGTTGAACATTTACTTCCACAAGTCTTCAGACATGCTGGTGAAAATAACAATACCAAAAAAAATCACTTACTTGAGAAACATGAATCCACTTTATAATATGCACAAAAAAATAGTAAACAATCTGCTCCTAAGCAAATCACTAATTAAAGAAAACGTCGTCAAATGGCCAACAGGGGGCGTCGTTCAATCACTTCACTCAACCGCAGAATTAATATACAACAAAAACAAACACATTCAGAATCAGATGTATTAACAAAATTTACATTTTAACCAAAAGTATAGAATAAAAGATATCAAACGTCTCTAAGATGATATTAGAAAACTTACAGCATTGCTTCTCTGATGCTAAACATGGATGTTGACAGATTGAGTTAAGATTCTAATCGGAACATAAAACGTGTCTTCTGTACTCTTGCGGTCAAACCGGAAAACAACCAAACAGGAAGTCACATTGCGGATATGACGTCATGAATGACAGCCTCTCAAAATTACATTTACTAATTAATTAAACTTGCAAATAATTATTTTCCTTTCTTTTAACTACCAAAACAGAGAGAAATACTTGTAAGGAAGAACAGATGAAAAAATATCAACCAATTTTGCCTTCAGGGCAACACAGTACTTACTTAATAAATGTTGTACAAGAACAATAGAATTTATTTTTGCTGCTGGTTTCTGGTGTAATAAGTCCCGTATTGAGCTCTTCCAGCAAAGGGGAGGACGTACGCTATCATTAGCCTACGTGCTAACTTGACAGCGGCTTTTGTTGGGTTCTCTCGAAGTTCCGGTGGCTGGCGTGCCAGCGCTTAAGCAAGTGTGCGCCAGTGATTGTACATTCCGGAGTGTGTGTCCGCTATACATGCCGTGTGTGTATGTGAGAATGTCTTCTGGGGCCTAGTGGGGTGACAGTTGTGCTCTGGCAAGTAGATAATTAGCATGCATTATTCAAATGAAAGACGGTGGGAATGAGGGTGGGGACCCAATCCACCTGGTTGTCAGACTCCCGAGCTCGTCTCGTTCAGCACCACTTACTCGGCACATTGAGAACATCACAGTGCTTCTTGTCAATGCATTACCCCCCCCCCCCCCCCCGCACCACCACGTCCCCACTCCTGCAGGGTGACAATGCGCCAAATTGAATGAACCACATTATGAAAAAGGTATTAGCTAATAAGATACCTTATGCGCATAAGGCACAAAGCCAACAATATCTTGGTGGTTTTAATGAGCTCTTTCACGGCAGCCATTTTGACATAATAAAACAGTAAATAATAGGACAGATACAGTTAGCAGGAAATTAATTAATTAATTAATTAATTTAAAAAAGTTGTTTTCTTTTTTCTGTTGTCGATTTATATAATTGATTACCTCATTCACTCGCAGCCATTTTCACTGAAGCAACCCCCTTCGCTCCCGGCTGTTAAGAATATTGTGTTCTATGGCTATGAACACATGGAACCTACCAAAAGTAAGATTAGAGTCTCTTCTTTCATCAGAAAAAAAAAGTTTTGCAACAATTAGCATTAGAATATAGCTAAGTTTCATCATTATTTTTGCAACATGGCCCTGGTTGATTTCTTATACTCTGCTGCCACCTGCTGGTCGGTTTTGTAATAACTACAATTGCTTTAAGCAACCTCTTCAAGTCCTTCTGTATGCTCTAGCATTTAAAAAAAAAATAAAATTAAAAAACATATAAATACGTTTTTGGGACTATGGCAATATATAACGTTTTTATACGTTTTGGGGAGCAAATGAGTTAATTATGATTGTATTTTTCCCCCCCAGGATCAAATTGTCGCATGAACTGTAGAGGCAACATTTTAACTTTGTTTCACGTGGAAATAGAAGTTAACCAATATAAAATAAAACTAAAATAAAATAAAGCTAATCAACCTTTTGGTAATGATTTTTAATACCACTTATTGGTGGAGGTCAGAGGTTGAGTGTTGGTCATTGTCGCCTGGGGAAAACAGCCAAATCAAATAAATGCCTACAATGTTTGCACTTTTAAATCAGCAAAATGTGTCCAAATTAATGATTCAAATTGTCCATAAGTGTGAGTATGAATTATTCCCCCTTACTCAACATTACATTAAACATAGTGTAACAAAAAGACAACATTGATGAGTTTTTCACGTATAACAAGAATATGGGGTCCCCCAAAAATGAGGAAATAAATTCAATCTGCAAATGCTGAAGGACAAATATGCAGGGTTTCACAAAGTATTGGTCTGGTGTTCCTAATGCCATGGTCCCCAATTTGATATTCCAAGCATGCTATTATTGAGTGCCGCTAAGTCCATTTTTTTTCCTACACAAGCCTTTTGGCACTATTGTGCGTCCACACTGACCACCAGCTGCTTTGTTCCTCTGCTGCCTTCTCATTTCCTGACTCCATTTAGCCACAGATGAGTCATTAGCACTTTAGCGTTATCACCCACACATCCCCCCCATCCCATCCCATCCCCCCTTCCCCCCACCCCCATCCAGAAGAGGCCTCTATTTACCAAATTGATCAATTAGTTGTGTAGAGTAGGCTCCCCAGCCCCTCCCCTTATGTGTTGAGCAGTGCCAATATTTACATGTGTCCGTTGCTCCTCTTCCAAATGAATTCCAAACACATTCCACAAGATGTATGTCCTCAGGCGACCGATCACGCCCAAAAAATAGAGTGCCTCATCAACTTTTACATGCTAGCATCAACACACACGCAAACAAAGACAGATGATGATATAAAAACAATTGAAATGCAGGGGAAAAAATGACACTTTGTCTGTTTTTACAATGCTTTGCTTCCAACAATCCTTCTCCTGGCTCAAGGTCCAATTCCCAGTGGATTGACTGGCCATGAAATTAGACTGGCATAAACCCTCCACGCAATTTGCATACAACACTTTCTGCCTAGCTTTGGACCACCAACTCCTCCTTTGTGCCAACGGGCTCTACTGTAACAGACTTAGACTACCCTCATGTGGCAGAAAAGTTCACTACATGTCAGTGTCCATAAGATTTTTGCTGTGCATTGCATGAAAAATCATAATAATGTAATATAATACAATATGATACAATATTGCACAGTAATAGATGTATTTTTTCTTAATGTTTTACACATTCCTAAATCTTCTTAGTTTCGAAATATTAACAAACAAGCAACATATTAGTTACAATATTTAATTTAGTGAGTTTTCTTATTTTTCAAACTGATTTTTAAAATGTGCATCTATCCATCTATCTATCTATCTATCTATCTATCTATCTATCTATCCATCCATATATCCGTCCGTCCGTGTGTGCCTGCGCGTGTTTGTGTGTGCACGTGACTGACATTACTGACAAATTTCAAGCATATTGTTGCATTAAAAATACTTTTATACACACACACACACACACGTATTATGAGCATTATTATACAACTAGTAACTGTGTAGCAACTCGTAGCTGTGGATATACAAAACACCACAAGATGGTGCCAAAATACTTTTTTTCCTTTTGTAAATTTGTAAACCGGCAAACATGATTGATAGACAGACAGACAGACAGATAGATATGACGACTGACAAATATTACAATATAATATTTTTCCATTAAAAAATCAATAGTTTTCATCAAGATGTGTGATTAAAAGATCTGCAGTCTCCAAGTCAAACTTGTTGTTGTGTTGAAGTCTCTTCTAAGTTATTACATTTTTCTAATTTGCGAGCACCACAATAATGCTATGAAATACTGTAGATCCAACTCCTAAAATGATAACATATTATATCATGAGTCAAATTATCATTATCAAATTGTCATTGGTAGACTATGATGCAAAATATGAAAGTCTGGTGTATTTGACTTTAAAGTGCATGTTTTAATAGCAAGTGAAGGCTTAAGTCAGAAGATTGTTATTAAAATGGACACGAGACACGAGTTAAATGGTTAAACGGAGCAGGTGGCTTCACCAGCTTGCACTTTCCAAGGACACTCCGGCTCAGTTCCAGCCCGCTCCCGGTGGCAGCCTATCATTAGCCGGGGCCTGCGAGATTGGGGGGGAATTGCGGGCTTTGTCATCCACAAAAGCCCGTCTGTGGGACGCCAGGCCAAAGTGTGGCGATTTCAGCTCGTGGAAAAGGCTGGTTTGTACTTTCAACGTTAAATTGTGTTCACACCAAAAGCACTCATCGGTGAGTGGGCTGTCCACATGCCAAAACCAACACGTTGTGTTTGTACCCCTTACACACAATTTATATACCAGTAAATACAAAATAAATGATGATGAACGCTTGCAATCCAAGGAGCATGATCAACTGTTGGATGACTGAGCTTTTTTTTTTTTTCATGTTCAAAGCAACTCTGAAACATCACAAGCTAAAAGTACAAAAAAAGTATCATGAATATTAATAAAACAAAAAAAGAAAAAGAAAAATCACAGTTATTCAAAACCTGAAAATTGATTATGTAATAGTGACTACAATTTCATGACAACAAAATCAAGCAATTTTCTTTTAAGGTGTCCAACTAGATAATTATTCATATGTTGTTTTTTTTAGTTGGTCTGTTACACACCGTCATTTAATTTAATTTAATTTTTTTATGAATTGAAATTAATTTGACAAGTACATACTGATTAGAGCCAGACGGGAAAACGTAAATAAAATGTATTGCAAGTGTTATCTACTCCCCATGAAGAATTAAACACACAAATTAAGGATCCATGTAACATTAAATTCAACATTTAATAATCAAAGCTGAAACAACTTATAAGAACTTAAAATGTTAAAAAAAAAAATTGGGAAATTTTACAAATACATATTGCTTTTCCTCTTACTACTACATAAAAAATATATATTTCTTGTTGTTTTAACTTTAAAATTAAAAATGTTGTTTCTGTATTTTTCTTTAAATGTATGACTGTATTCTTTAACTAAATGTGAAGCATATATAAGCCAGTGAGTACTGTAAAAAAATACTTTCTTACTATTACTACTACTTCTGGCACTACTAATACAAATAACTTCATGAATGGTTGGCTGTGTTGCTGTATTGTTTATTAATATCTCATTCACTTTGAACTTGAAGCTTTGGCGAGGAAAAAACAAAAATCAATCCTCCATCTCTGTCTCCCTTGGCAACAGGTTATCATCCATAGTTACAAGGAGCAGTTGCTAGGTGCGTTGCCGAGATACCGACCCCTGGATTTGCCGCCGGCGCTACGTAGGAGGCCGCAGGGTCTTGGCCGATGGCACCGAGAGATGAAGGGACGGGTGGAAGAATGACAAGAGGTGGGACAGTGAGGCAGTGGTGCGAAATGCACGCTTGAGAGACAGTTAGGGAAGAAAAATACAGCCTCTAAAGTGGGCAATCTGCTACAGCTGCATTTCATTTGCGCAACTTAACAGAGGTGGCAATCCCAGGTCCAGAAAGTAAAAACCCTGCCACAGTTTGGCTTTAGCCCCAGGTGCTAGCTAGCTAGCTCCCATGGTGCTTGTTTACCTTTTCGGGTGCTAGCTAGCTAGCATCAGGGGCTAAAGCCAAACTATGGCAGGGTAATTACTTTCTGGAACTGGATTTGCCACCTTGTAATGCTAGCTAGCTAGCATCAGGGGCTAAAGACAAACTATGGCAGGGTAATTACTTTCTGGAACTGGATTTGCGACCTTGTAATGCTAGCTAGCTAGCATCAGGGGCTAAAGCCAAACTGTGGCAGGGTTTTTACTTTTTGGAGAAAGTAAAAACCCTGCCACAGTTTGGCTTTAGCCCCAGGTGCTAGCTAGCTAGTTCCCATGGTGCTTGTTTACCTTTTTGGGAGCTAGCTAGCTAGCATCAGGGGCTAAAGCCAAACTGTGGCTGGGTTTTTACTTTCTGGAACTGGATTTGCCACCTCTGTGCGCAAGACAAGACCTGAATCAGAGTTGAACATGCTGAATGTATTTGGGGAAGAAGAAAAAAAGCGAGAGAAATGAAAAGTAATGCCGCTATCATGGTCGGAAAAGGTGCGGATGACTTCAATCACTTGGTCCTTTGTGGGTCTTCCTCAAAAAGTGTAATGTTGCTCAGAAACTTTCTAGCATGGCCTGCATTTTGCAAGATAGCTGTCCTCCCTTAAATGATAATAAATGTAGTCTAAATATGTTACACTAATGTGTGTGTGTATATATATATATATATATGTCTCATATTCGTCTTTTGAGCTGAAAGCCAAATCTTCAGTATACAACGAAAGCAAAGGAATTGAGTTGACCTTGTTGTTCCTACTCTTTTAGTGCTTTTAGCTACATAAACACCTGCCTTAGACAAGCTGCCACTGTTTTATTCCCCCCTTATCATTATTTTCTTAAGGCAGACCCAATTAGTGTGTTGATGATTGACACCCATGGGAGCGCTCCCTCATGAGCTGTCCTTGTGCTTTGGTGCTGAAGCGTCGGGTTGAAATTCATCACCTAATCCCTAGGGGGCAGTATGACAGTGCTCAAAAACTTGTCCAAGACTTACTTTCACACACACACACACACCCTCTCCCATCTATTTCAAGACTAGTTTCTCCAGTTTTCTTTTCTTTCTTTTTTCTTTTTGTTAAGGAAAGGGGACATTAACACAATGTCACCGGATGAGAGGCCGACCTCCAAAAGAAAGGCTCACTTTGAATGAACGTCCACTTCTTTTTCCTCGCCTCGCTTCTGACATTATTATTAGGATGTTAATTCACAAGCGAATAAACAGGCACAAAAAAATAAAAAAAATAACACCCCGTGTGAATTTGCCTCTCAGATTGGTTGATTGTTAGCGTATTTCGCTGGTATTGTGTCATCTGGCGAGGGAATGGAACATGTCGGGGTTGGTTTGAGGTGAGCGCTTTCATGTGCTGAGCTTTAGAAAAACGATGGCAAGCTTTCGCATTAACTCTCGTTCGACATGCAGACTTTTGTCTTTGAAGAATCAACTTGTGCACTTAAATTTGATCATCATCCGTTCTGGTTTGTCTTGCTTATCAAAACAGGATCACTGCATCATTTACTTTTCAGTTTTATTTGACAGTTTTTTTCTGTTTAGGGAACAGAAATGAGCTACATTTTTTTTATAGTGACATGTTACAAGAATGTCCATTTGTTACCAGACCTGCTCTTACATTTTTTTTGTTTAACTTTGTTTAAATGACCCAAATCATTGGCAACCTTGGATTAGGAATGTACTATTTTTAACTAATTTGCTCCCAAAAAAACCCGTTCTATTTTAAGTATTGGCATGGTCCCAAAAACATATTTAGACGTATTTATACGTTTTTCATGTTGTTGTTGTTTTTGTTTTTAACTCATTTACTGCCATTGACGGCTATAGACGTCAGAAATGAATTTGAACTATTATTTTCACATTTTTTTCCACTTTTGTTAACAAGAGTATGAAAACGTAGAAAAAATGTATTGTACATTTAGAACATTGTATTGTACATTTAATTGTGATTAATCTTGAGTTAACTAGTGAAGTCATGTGATTAATTGCAATTAAAAATTGTAATCGCCTGATGCCTCTAATTAAAAAAAGAAAGAAATGATTATAAAAAATTAGGGGCGTCAGACAATTAAAATTTTTAAATTGTAATGAATTGATTAATCACAAGTTTTATATCTGTTATAAATGCACAATAACAAAAATTATAGGTTTTCATACTCTTGTTAACAAAAGTGGGAAAAAAATGTGAAACTAATATAGTTCAAATAAATTTTTGACGTCTATAGCCGTCAATGGCAGTGAATGAGTTTATGCTAGAGCATATGGCCAGCATGTGGCAGCAGAGTATAAGAGATCAACCAGGGCCATGTTGCAAAAAAGCTCTTTCCCCCAGTGTTTTAAACAGATTTGTGAATAATAATGAAACTTAGCTATATTCTAATTGTAGACATGTAAACAGATAGAAATATACTTTTTTTTCCTGATGAAAGAAGAGACTCTAATCTTTCTTTTCATGTTTTTATAGCAATAGAAAACAATATTTCGTAGGCCTTGCAAAATCAGCCAAAATCCAGAAAACAGCCGGGAGAAAAGGTACATGTATTCCGTTACTCCCCAAGCCTACTTACAACAATTTTATCAACAAGTTGTACTATTTATAGTGGCGGCAAAGAGTTTGGGGGTGAAAAATAGTTTCTTCTTCCTAATAATCGAAGAACAAGCTCGCATAAACATTATAAAAAATGTAACCTACAATCACGTACGGAAGCTGTTAATGTTGATTTCATTTTGTTGTCAATGCTGTCATTGGATTGCAATGATCTGCTTTAAGAACAAGAGTCGTCCTTCAGCCTCGGAGGTGTCTTTGGCAAAGGAGAGACCCCTTGTTGGTTGATGGGAATGACAGCCCTAATTGGATTCAAACCCTAATTGAAACATAATAAAAATGCATCAGTAGACAGCGAACTGACAATTACCTCATGCAAATCTCTTGATGAATTGACGCAAGGGGCGTAATTGCAAAAAAAAAAAAAAAAAAAAAGAGAGAGAGAGAGAGAGAGAGCGGGAGAAAGAAAAGAAAACAAATACATTGATTTTTCCGTTCTCCTTTCCTGGAATAACATCAATTCAAATCAGCCTTGATCGGACGCCGCATTTACACGGCAAGGCGTTAAATGCGCCGTGCAGACGAGGAACACAAAAAAGGGCAGGGCTTTTTTTTTTCCTTCTTCTTCTTCTTCTTCTTCTTTTGTTTTCACTTTTGTTGGTTGGCTGCGGTTTGCGTCAGTTTGCTGAGCAAACACAAAGCCACGACGATTCAGCAAAGTCACGCGCATGTGAAAAGGAAACATATTTCCTTTTCTAGCTATTCTGATCGTGGCGCTCAGGGGAGATTTATTGTCTATCACTGTAGTCATAGCAACAGGTTAATAACACCCCCCTCAGTTGCTGCACAGGTTGCTAAGATACCAGCAGCATCCTGCACTTTTTTTTTTTTTTATGGCAATGAACTTTCAACTTGTGCAGCAATGTAAAGTAAGACAAGCCGTTGCACGGACCTCACTCGGGGAGGGATGACAACAAATTGGCTAAATCTGACGACCCGGCGAGCGGTTGGCCCACGCGGCGGGCCAATCAGCGGCGGGCCAATCGGCGGCGGGCCAATCGGCGGCGGGCCAATCGGCGGCGGCCTGCTTGCCCGACGCGTGCGCGGGGAAGCCAGGGCGGAAAAAGCCAAAGCGTTGCCTCCGAGTTGCATCAGCTCCATTAAAGCAGGGGGGGCTCGCCGCAATGTCTCTTTACGACAGCCGCTCTCTCGGAGAAGAATTAGCCTGACTTCCCCGCAGTGATGGGCCTTTTTATGAACCGCACCGGCATCGTGTGCGCCGGCTCCTGCAGGGGCAAACCGCTGTTAAATTGCCAGGAGAGATGCTTTTGCGGATCCTTTTGTTGCTTGTAAGGTGATGTAATAGCACAGCTGGCTTAATTCACTCCTAGAGTGGCTGGCGTTGGTAAAAGTGATGGCGGTGACTTATTTTGATTTTTTTTGTTCATCTTCTCGTGTCTTTCTCCGGCGTACTTTTATTCTGGGTGAAAAGTGCAAATAAAGAAAGAAAGAAAGAAGTTTTGGTCATGCACAGTAAAAGTAGTGAAGCCCGTATATTTGCGGTCTCGTCATTGAATAACCTTATCATGTATTAATTTCCTTTAAAAGTAATAACTAGGGATGAGCATTTTTACGAATATCGGCCATTTTGAAGAATCATATGGCCGATAATAGACCCATTTTTAAAAAAGTGTTAACTTCAGGGAACTAATTATCGGGTATTTACATTTTCAGAGGTGATGCTGACCCTGGGAACTCTCTGCACATTATTTTGTTTTTGTTTAAAATTAAAACTAAGATAAGTAAAATTTTAATATTTGAGATATTTTGAAATTTTGGAAAACTTTATTGACTGTAGAAAACAATAGGGAGATTTACTTACGTTTTTATTTAACTTTTAAAGACATGCTACTGCTCCAAGGAGATCCCTTAAAAGAAAGATGTCTATTAAATATAAATTAAATATTAAAATTTCCCCAAAAATGAGAGCTGGAGTGTCTATTTTTTCAAATTTAGATATTTTAAAATATTTTCCCTTTTAGTGAAAATGAATATCGGCTTCAAATATCGGTTATCGGCGTCCTTGACTACTAATAATCTGTATCATATCGGCCCTGACAAAACCATATCTATCTTTAGTAAACACGCCTCAAAATGTAATAAAATATGCCGGGTTAGGGTTAGGGTTCGTAACCCTAACCCTAAATTCACACTGTCGTGGCAATAAGCTTTTTTTTTTTTTATCGTAATTGAATAGCATGACTTCACTAGTTAACTCACGATTAATCACAAAATTTATATCTATTCTAAATGTACAATAAAAAAAATTCTAGGTTTTCATACTCTTGTTAACAAAAGTGGAAAAAAAACAGAAATAGTTCGAATTTATTTTTGACGTCTTTAGCAGTCAATGGCAGTGAATGAGTTGACACCTTAGCTGTTCACAATGGGTACTCCTGCAAGCCTATTGGTAATAGTTTTCAGACTGGATTCGGGTTCGAATTTCTCGCCCTCTGTCTGCGGACGTGACATCATGTGCGCGAAGAAGGGTGTGTGCAGTTTCATTTTTTGATCAACAGGTGGCAGTAATGTTTCTAAATGGACTTTGCAAAATACAATAACCCTTTAAATTGTCACAGAGCCGAAGTCGTCAATGTTTTTTAATATTTTTTTTTTTTACTGCCGTCACATGAAAAGAAGGTCATCTGGGTTCACCGTGTCAGTGCCGGAGATGTTCTGCTCCTCATTGCAAGCCGGCCTCCCATCCAATGTTATTTCAAGGTCAATTTACTACTTATTTGTTCATTCATTACTCGTCTGTAAATGGATCATGATGGCAAATCATCACACGGTATATTGTCAATTAAACAAAAGGAAACGCACAGTGTAGTATAACGCGCCGCTTGTCTTTTGATTAAAAGCTCTCCGATGTGCTCCGCGGTGGTCCGAGTTCATTCGATCTCTGCCTTGATTACTCTATCGGACATATTGATCGAGGGCTAACTTTAATGACCGTATTATCTCAAGTGTTAATCAGGTGTCGGCGGACTGGACACACAAATGCGGTATGAGCAGACAAAAAGTCCTGCGGGATGAGCACCGAGAACACCTTAATTGGTACTCAGCCCCAAGTCGGACCGTTTTTTAATTGTCGGCTCCCTTTCAATCTTTTCTTACAGTTTTATCACCCTATGAATTACATCGGAGGGGACAAGGAACAAACATCGAGTCATTTTGTATGTTCCCATAGCCTGCATGCAAGCCTAATAAATTTAGACTAGAAGGCCCATTTGAACCCTGAGAAATACGGCAATTTTATTGGCGCCGGAAAGTCATTCAGAGGTGTCAATCATGCCTTTATGTCATTCCGAACTTTAACAAATAATTGACTCATGGTCACGTTACACTGCAATCATAAGTTAAAATGGATGCAAATTGGCCATATGTGGAGCTATAATAATAATAATAAAGTATTGTAACTACCACTTTACAATAAGAACAATAGTGTGCAACTAAGTGAACCCTAAAATTATGTTTAATGTCAAAGTCATGCGCAGAGTCATGAGTTAAGTGTCAGGTAAGTGTAACAAGAGACTAACTCATTTGCTCCCAAAACCATATAAATACGTTCTATTTTAAATATTACCTGTCCCAAAAACGTATTTATACGTGTTAAAAAAATTAATGTTTTTTATGCTCGAGCATACAACTTTGATGCAGCTTCTGACCAGAAGTTGTCACTTAAAGCAACGGTAGTTATTACAAAAACGGCCAGCGGGTGGCAGCAGAGTATAAGAGATCAACCGTACTTAGCTATATTCTAATGCTAATTGCTGCAAAATGGAAACAGATACAAATATAAATTTTTTCCTGATGAAAGAAGAGACTCTAATCTCTCTTTTGGTAGTTTCCATGTTTTTATATCAATAGAACACAATATTAAACAGAAGCGAAGGGAGTTGCTTCAGTCAAAATGGCTGGGAGTTAATGAGTTAATCACTCTAGATAGATAGATAGACTTCTGTGTTACTACAAAATATTATTTTTTGGTTTGAACACCTACACTGCCCACATTTTCCCAAGTTGGCCCCATCTGAGTCTTTTCTGTGCCCCCCCCCCTCCCTCCACCCCCACCGCATCTCCGTTTAATTATCTCCCTTTTCCATCCTGCCCTCGTCAGGTCTCATCAATGCTTCTTAATTTCCATCAATACTCCTGCAGCACTAAGGTGCCCCCGCACCTGTCCGATCGCCATGGCAACCCTCACCTCCGACAACAAAGACCTCCATAAGACACGGCGTGCTGTATTCCCCTTGATTAGATATTGATTAAGCTTTTGTAATACATAATGGGATCCCGGGGATTCTGCTGCTTTTGCTTACCGACGTCTTGCGCGTGCTTTCATTTAGTTATAATCCTTTGTTACTTCGAGAATCTGCATGTAATGAAATTGGAATTTGCCACCCTTTTGTTGAGAGCCTCCGTTTTCTCCGCCTGGGGACCTCTCGCCGCACAAAAGCCCTTTGGGAGAACATCACTATGCATGCAGGAGTCTCATCTATGCATCATCTCCAATTTAAGTTCTGGCCGTGGCTTGGTTTATGCTTGACTTGTTGCGAGCTGCTTGGCCATTAAAGCAGAGAATAGCAAAGAGGGCCTTCTGGAAAGTGCACAGGCTTTCCGAGTGCTTGAGTGTCCCTAATGGATGCCGTGATAGATTAATGGACGATAAAAGTCAAGCGCTAAATGTGCGCTAAGTGACAAGTGATAAGTCAATGTGGTAAATATTTGCATAGGACATAGTTAAGAAGTTGAAAGGTCGTTATTCAGGATTACCTAAAAACGAGACATCCAACGCTATCATGAAACACGAGGCATGAATTCAGATGAAATCGTCTCGGGCACATTTGGGTTATATTGGCGTTAGCATCAAACAAATCATAAATGGATGACGGATCAGTCTGCTGCACCATAAACAATTTCTCCTGGTAATGCTGCTCACAAGTTGAAATGATGCGGTTCTATCTGACACAAAGATCATTGAATTTACATAACAACTGGATGCAAAGCTTCTTGTGTGTGAATTATTGGCTAACTTTCCCAAAATTCAAGTGAAGGCTGTACTTATATTACATGGTTCTAATGATACGGTTCCAATAACTTTCTCCCATATGGAACTACTTGATTATGTCCTATGTAAACGTAAAAAGGAAAAAACAACACCAAATACCTGTGGAATCGAATATCTGATCGAATATCGTGCCAGAACCTGTTATCAGCTGACGTGATTGCAAAATGCCAACTCGTATGCATTGAGACTGACGTCATCGATGATGTCCAACCAAACAAAACAACTGCGGTGAATGTAAAAAAAAATATCATCGTAAATGAAAAGCATATTCCATTAAATATGGAAAAAAATGGACGGCCGCTGGTAGGACATGATACCGTGCCTTTAAACTAATGGGGGGGAGACTCAGTCCAGACTAGTACATGTAACATCTATTTTTATCGTTTACATCTGTGGAGTCCAAATTTGACACTTGTATAAGCCCAGTACGATTGATGCCGATTGCTATTAACATCTAAAGTACAATGTGATGGCCTGACTCCAAAATTGTGTCAAGACTATACTTTAAAAAGCCCCGACTGTAAAGACAAGTTTGCTCTATATTATCTATTTAGCTGTTACTAACATAACTATGAGATTCATTTCTCAAAAATCATTTCCATTTATATCAACTTTATTTGGACGTGTGTACTCTTTAATTCACCTAAAACCTATTAAAAAATGGCATACCGTTCACCTAAACCGAATACTTCAGAATCCAGCTAGAGTCGTGAGGTTGTCAGGAGACCCGAGGAAGGATCAAAGAAAAGAAAGGAAAGTGAAATCCAGCACCGACCAGACATTACCTACTACCCACCTTGTTACCAACCAGAATCTTTCACCAACCCCAGAAACAGCTAAATTCCAACAAATTAGGGAAACCTGAAGAGACCAAAGGAAAGACTAAGGAAAGGAAGGAAGGACAGATGAAGCAGAGTGAGATCCATCCAGAGGGTGACTTTCTCTTTTTCCTTTTTTTTATGTGGGTGAGTATGTGTATGTGCGTGCGTGCGAGTGTGTGTATTCATTAGTTCACCTAAAACCTATTAAAAAAAAAAACGTTCACCTGAACCAAACACTTCAAGCCAGAGTCGTGAGGCCGTCAGGAGACCCGAGGAAGGATCAAAGAAAAGAAAGGAAAGTGAAATCCAGCACCGAACCAGACATCACCTACTACCCACCTTGTTACCAACCAGAATCTTTCACCAACCCCAGAAACAGCTAAATTCCAACAAATTAGAGAAACTTGAAGAGACCAAAGGAAAGACTAAGGAAAGGAAGGAAGGATAGCTGAAGCAGAGTGAGATCCATCCAGAGGGTGACTTTCTCTTTTTCATATTTTTTTATGTGGGTGAGTATGTGTATGTGCGTGTGTGCATGCGTGCGAGTGTGTGTATTCATTAGTTCACCTAAAACCTATTAAAAAATCCCATACCGTTCCCCTAAACCGAAGACTTCCAGCCAGAGTCGTGAGGCCGTCAGGAGACCCGAGTAAGGATCAAAGAAAAGAAAGGAAAGGGAAATCCAGCACCTTACCAGACATCACCTACTACCCACCGGGTTACCAACCAGAACCTTTCACCAACCCCAGAAACATCTCAATTCCAACAAATCAGGGAGACCTCAAGAGACCAAAGGAAAGACTGAGGAAAGGAAGGAAGGATAGATGAAGCAGAGCGAGATCCATCCAGAGGACGACGTTCTCAATCGCGTGCTGTTTCTTTAGGAACGCTACGAGGCTCTTTAGGAACGCTTCGGGGCTTACCTTAATTTCTTTATCTGCGTTTCACATTGCTCAGCAGAGAGACAGCCGCCATTTTACGTCACTACGCACGGAATACGTTGCCACGTAAATCACAATGGCGGTGTACGTCCAAATAAAGTATAAAAAATGTATTCAACTGAAACTATCTTAACCGAATAAATAATATAGAGCAAACTTGTCATTACAGTCGGGGCTCTTTTAAAATAGTATAAAAATAATTGTCATTTATATTGTGATTGATGTGTAATTGCTATTGAAGACCACATGTCCTAATAAACTCAATCAAAATGGTGATGATTTGAGACCATGTAAAACTCCCCCCAAAATAACCTATTGGAACGATCTGTCACTCGTTTTTTTGTTACAAGTCCAACACGTATAAAGACGGCACTGTGTCCTCTGTCCAATCCATACTCCTTGATTATCCCCAACTCTGAAACATTGGAAAAATGGAGCTGTCAAAAGGCTCTTGTCCACCCCCCCCCTCCCCCATTCACACACCCGACCCCCTCTCCTGGAGACAAACAAACAAACCCCCCTGTTAGCACCTTTCATTCAGCTTTAGGGCTACGCGGCAGATTGAGTATCGACATCGGGTGGCTGTCGAGGCTTACGGCTCAAAGGCAACAGTGGAAGGGAAATTCTCCCGGGGTGGAAGATTCAATCGAAGGGACCAAAATAATTCAGCAAGACTCACTCGAGGAACAATCCAGTTTGTCATGTGGAATCATGGATTGTCTCCCCTCACAATGGAGCGGCTCTCGGGAGGCTTGAGCGCGTGAATCGAGATGCGAATAGCCGAGAGTTAGTGGTTTAGACTTTGCCCCTTTTTTTTTTTTTTTATCACCTGCAAATTTAGCAACCGTAAATCTGTTTCCACACCAATGCTAGGGCGCAGATACACCTCGGAGGGCCATAAAGAAGAAATTATGAGCGGTGTCTCTGACATGGTTCGGCCACTGGAGTCTCCTGGGGTGGAACGACCCTTTCAGGGAACAATAACTGTCTCGGGGAGTTTAGATGTTTCCAGCGTGATGGGGCAGTTGTGGCTGCAGGAATTGGTGGATTTATGTTTTGGAGAGAACCGGCACATTCCACCCACCAACCTTGTGATACAGAGGATTCAAGACTTTACACCTGGAAAGTTTCTCCTATTCAGGGTTCAGGTTTATCTAACCTGATTGATTTGGGGGCATGAGGTGGAATATACACTCTAAACAAGGACATTTGACGATATCTTTGATTAACTCATTCAAACCCCAAAACGTATAAATATGTTTTTAAATACTTTGTCCTTAACTCCCAAAAATGTATTTATAATTTTTGGGGTGTTTTTTTTAGTGCTAGAACACACGGAAATGCTTTGATGCAGCTGAAGAAGTTGCTTAAAACAATGGTAGTTACTATTAAAAAAAACGACCAGCAGGTGGCAGCAGAGTATAAGAGATCAGCCAGGGCTCTGTTGCAACAAGCTCTTTTCCCCAGTGTTTTCAACCGGTTTGTGATTAATGATGAAACTTAGACATATTCTCATGCTAATTAATAAAGCAATGGTAGTTATTACAAAAACGGCCAGCGGGTGGCAGCAGAGTATAAGAGATCAGCCAGGGCTCTGTTGCAACAAGCTCTTTTCCCCAGTGTTTTCAACCGGTTTGTGATTAATGATGAAACTTAGACCTATTCTCATGCTAATTAATAAAGCAATGGTAGTTATTACAAAAACGGCCAGCGGGTGGCAGCAGAGTATAAGAGATCAGCCAGGGCTCTGTTGCAACAAGCTCTTTTCCCCAGTGTTTTCAACCGGTTTGTGATTAATGATGAAACTTAGACATATTCTCATGCTAATTAATAAAGCAATGGTAGTTATTACAAAAACGGCCAGCGGGTGGCAGCAGAGTATAAGAGATCAACCTTACTTAGCTATATTCTAATGCTAATTGCTGCAAAACAGAAACAGATGCAAATATCCTTTTTCCCCCTGATGAAAGTAGAGACTCTAATCTCTCTTTTGATAGGTTCCATGTTTTTATAACAATAGAACACGATATTCTGTTGGCCTTGCAAAATCTGTCAAAATCCAGTGAAACAGCCGCGAGCAAAGGGGGTTGCTTCAGTGAAAATGGCTGGGAGTGAATGAGTTAACCACGGGTGAACGAATTGAACATTGGTCACAAGTAGCTAAATTAGAATCTTACCCTTGATGACTTTTCTATATTTATATTTTTTGAAATCAGGAACATGCCGGCCAAGCTTTCAATGTGACCTTTACTCTCTTTTGCCATGCAGTCTACATCAATAAAATGCAGCATGATTAATCAATTGACCTCCCGCTTGTTATGTGGTAGGGACCATTGACACACTTGTGCAGCGGGTTTTCGGTTCTGCGGTAACGCCTCAATAACGAGGTGAAGATCCATTTCCCCTAATCAATTCTTTCTGCTCTCCTTCCAATCTCCCTCTCATTTATTATACTTTATTTGCCCTTTTTTCAACAATCAGTCTCATCTGATTTGGTATTATATAATTATTATTATATTATTATTATTATAAGTGACATGAGGCAACGCATCTTTTTTCTTTGGGTTATTCCTGTAAGTGGAGCACACGAGCCAAACAATCATTCTTTTCATGATAAAAACACGGCATTAGGCAAAAATAAGAAAAAAGTGCTACGGTTTTCATTATGGCAGCCAAATAACAGCCTAAAATGCAAACGTTTCTCTGCTTCATCTTTGGTTTTACTTGATTGTAAGACAACCTTTATTAATATTTGCAGTTGCATACTGAAAAAAAGCAGAGCTATAAACACAATAAATCCTTCAATCATTGTTTAACACAAATGTACTCTATGGAAGATAGAGACGATCAGATAACTGGTTCTTTTTCAAGAACCTTCTGTTTAACTCATTCACTGCCATTGACGACTATAGACGTCAAAAATTCATTTGAACTATTTTTATTAGTTTAACATTTTTCTCCACTTTTGTTAACAAGAGTATGAAAACCTAGATTTTTTTTATTGTATTAGAACAGATATACAATTTGTGATTAATCGTGAGTTAACTAGTGAAGTCATGCGATTAATTATGATTAAAAATGGTAATTGCCTGACACCATAATTTTAATAATATTTTCTTTAAAAAAAAATATTATTAAAAATTTGGAAAAAAAATAATTATTTTATTTAAAAAAAAGAAGATTATTAAAAGTTAGGTGTGTGAGGTGATTACAATTTTTTAATTGCAATTAATTTCATGACTTTACTAGTTAACTCACGATTAAACACAAATTTTACATCTGTTCTAAATGTACAAAAACTTTTTTTTTCTAGGTTTTCATACTCTTGTTAACAAAAGTGTGTTTTTTTTTTTTAAACTAATAGAAATAGTTCAAATGAATTTATGACGTCTATAGCCGTCAATGGCAGTGAACGAGTTAATGCTCTGATGGCCTCGTTGCACGTGGCTATAGTTTTTATTTACCGAGTATATTCAGACTAAATGCCTTGCTTGTATCATCAGCCGAATAATTGGGCCAATAACCACATTTCCAATGTACCCGCAGCACTACAAGCTCAGCAATGTGAAGAAATGAAAAGGACGAAGCGGGTGATCGTTTTTCTACAGGACTGTGCTTTATTTTTAGTCTAAGCAGAATATAATGAACTAGAGAACTACATCGTTCAGGAGCACTATGGGGAGGATATCACTCCAAAACCAGGGGGATCGGATCCGAGCCAACATTAATTCAAATTACATCTCTGTTTCAAAAATAAATAAAAAAATGTTATGCCAGGATAATAATGCGTGTTTCATTCATCGCTAATTTGAATAAATTCATGCGAGCGAATGACCAGGATTAGACGGCAAAGCTGGGAATGACTCGTGATAGAAAAATCCACCAGGCAAAAATTTCTCATGACTCAGCGTGACTTCTCTGAAGGCTGTGATTGGATTCTCACTTGGCGCAAACCGACCAGTCTTCTGAGTTCTACATTTTGGTCCTTATAACCAATGGCGATTGAGACGTTCTCATTCATGCGACGAATGGGCTTGAGGTAAATTAAACAGCAGGCTTTTTTTTTCAACTCTTGGGATTTGGTATCCCCCCATTTTTACAATACAGGGTGTCCAAGCAGTGTTCACAGGTAGTACCGCGAGAGAGAAAGGGAATAGGCTGGGTTTAAGGCAGAATTCCCTCATCACATTGGCAAATCAACATCTCCAGTGGACTGCGGTTGGGAGGCAAAAAACCCTCGCCGCAAAATATGACAAAACAGGAATGTAAACACAGAGACGTGAAAAACCACCAGCCCTTAAGAAATGAAACATAATCAAACAAAGGTATTTCATCCATAGTTGAAGTACAAGGTTACAGCATAGGTTTTGTTTCGATGATGTTGGTGGGGTTTCTTGACTTTGCTGCCTTTCGGGGACCCTTTTTGACCGAGGGCCCGTCTATAACAAGGGTCAAAAGTGATTCCTTAATTGGACTGAAAAACTTTTTTTCAATAAAAGCCAACATGATGCTTTTTGGATGACAAGTCTGCAGGGTCCCCAAAAGTGACATCATCAAGCGTTTGTTGGACTTCCTCCTTGATTCCACATGACCAGTACCATAAGTGCATTTTGTCCACTTTATTATTGATCCAAAAGCTGTCAGCATGCGGAATCTCTTAAGGATTTTTTTTTTGTTTGTTACATATGCAGCCTGAAAAATATAAATACAGTAAATAAATAAACAAAAAAAATAAAACATCATAATAAACTTCATGATAATGAGTCCATCCCAGCTTCGGAAAAACATTGGAGAAATCACCAATTTTCCAACATGAGTATAAAATCCTTGTGAATCACTGTACAAGAAATACAATTATTGTATTATCTATTTTTTTGTTAAAATTATTCCATAGGTTGCTTCTCTTTATTTGACTGAAATATATTATTTAATTATTATTATTTTTTTAAGGTTTTTTTTTTTTTTTTTTACATGAGATATTGTACCAAGCCCATAAAGAAGGCTGAACAAAATTAAAAAATAAGCTATATTGTATGTACAAGAGAGATGTGGCAGCAGTGTGGTCAAGAATCATGGAAGGCGACATGTTTATCGGATAATCGGTCACTTCTTCCATTCGCCACTTATCTTAGGTCCATTCCTGCTTTTGCAAACTTTCAAAGCAGATTAAGAACATGATCTGGAGTTCCGGTATCATTTTCCACAACTAGTACCTTCCATGATTCACTGTGACCATCTCCTTGTTTTCACCAAGCAGTACAGTCCAGTTTGGATTAGGGGTGCGAGACCCCGCCCCCAAACCTGAGCTTGTCAGTTAACCCGCTTGAGCACGCTTCAGTACGCTTTGGTACACTTGTGAAAGGCGAAACAAAATATCCAAAAGATCCACCATCTTCGCTGACACGACCAAAAGCACGGAATCGAACCACGGTGATCTGAACTGCTTGGCGGAAACGCCTTCCGTTTGTTATGATAGATAACTTTACTCATCCCGAAGGAAATGTTTTTGTCTACTCTCTCTCTCTCAAGCTTCGGTTCAGCACTCGGAAGAGTAAGACAAATTCAAAACATTGAGCAGACTGAAAAATGACTCAACACTGCTGTGGTGTATCAAGTGACATCATCGTACCAGAGCGGGGTTTTCTCAAAGCACACTACTGTACAATCTCTCTAATGTTTGTATTTTATAAGCTATTTACATAAAGATATAACACAAAAATTGGTCATTATTGTCAAACGAGCGACTTGTGTGCATTATTGTCTTAGCTTTTGTTTGTTGTTACTCTTGTGATCGGTTGATAGGAATCAGGTACTTCATCGGCCTGTTAGCGCGCCGTGCCGTAGACGGGATGTGATTTCCTATCTCGGGATGAGGCGGTAAGGCGGGGCCTCTCCACTCATCATGACATCATCGCGCCTGATGCCCTGAGTATCAGGAGTGATTTTGTGGAGTTTACAGGTATCGGCCCTCCCTTCCGACGAGCAGCACTCAGTGCCTATTTCCATCCCCAAAATCCCATTTCCACAGCGGTCTTGCTGTCCCGACTGGATTGAGATGACGGAAAAGCGCCGTCTTAAATGAGAGGCATTAATTTCTTCCCTCCTGTCCAACAGGTTGCTTTAATTATCTCTACGCTTTCAGTCAATTACATTTCACTTCCTTTCCCTGACAATCTCTATTTTAGGGTTTGTGTCGGAGATTTAAAGGTGCACGATGAGCTAACCGGGATTTGGTTTCTTTTGTGTGTGTAGGGGCCATAAATCTTGGTGATGAGCCAAATTATAGTCTGGATCCAATAATTGGACTTTTTGCCATTGATTTGTGAACAAGACCAACCACGTACTATACAGCTAAGCAAAGCTCCAACTACAAGTCTTAAGCGCAGACAGAAGGATCTGTATTCCCTTTTTGGCTGTTACACTCCACCTGCATCGGGGCTAGGTGGACTATTTACCGGATCATTCAGGTTAAACTTTATCTACAGGGCTACAAAAGCCTGTTACATTTAGTCTAGATGATGGTTTTTTTTTCAAGGAAAAAGCTTGCTGTAGGCTAAAGGGTTTTAGAACCAACATTTTTTGCCTTGTCATGAACCTGACACTGAAAATGCTATTTCAGTGTTGAAGCCTGCACCGTGGTCGATTTGGTTTTGATGTTTTTAGCAGAAGTGTGCCAAAAAAATCAATTCTCATAAGAATCGCAATTCTCATTTCGTAAGATTCAGAATCAATTTTAAATGTCCCAAAATCGATTTAATTTAAATTCTCGCCCTTGTTTGTGTGTGCCTTTATTGGGAGCGCTGTTCATGTTGTACACGATTTAGCCATTTAGGGGCGCTGTGTTTCCGCGTGTTGTTCTGATACACTTTTAGGTTGTAGCCACATTCGAGAGTCAAAGGAAAACGTCACTATCAAGTTATTCCCATAAAAAAATTAGCTTTTTTTGCAGCGTAGGAAGAGCCTATGCTTAATGTTAACATGCTTCTCTGTATACATTCCTGAAGCATTTTGTATGAATAGCCGTTCCTTTGAGTAAAGAGCCGCGAGTAGCGCACTAATTAGCATTAGCGAGTCCGACTGGAGGAGATCATGACCATTCTTTTCTATAAATTGGAGCAGAAATCACGTGAGACAGTCAAAGATTCTCACCCCTAGTTTTTAAAAATATCCAGAGCTGAGCAAAACCATTGAAAAATACACGGACTGAGATGGACCGTCTGCAATGAGTGACCCGGATCGACGGACGTAAACCTGCTTCAGTCGGTACTCAGTCCGTGTATTGCCGAAAGGTGGGCATCCGTCAATGATGTGCCGATTTGAAGACGTTTTCCCAGCTCTAGTTTTTGCCACATTAGTCAGATGAAGTTTTATCCACAGGGCTACAGAAGCCTGATAAATATAGTTTAGAAGAGAATTTTTGGAGGGAATGTCAGTTTGGTTGAAGTGTTTTTAAGTTTGTAAAAATACCTTTTTGTATTGAACACATCTTTTGTCATCTTTAGCAACACAGATTCAGAGTATGTTATTGTATCGTACATTGGGGGGAAAATCGCTTTTACTACTCGAGGGGAAAAAGTAATACACTCTTTGTTGAAAGTTTCCAGCTGCCCATCCAACAGTTTAATTTCACCTCGCTGTAAGGATATTACGTGTCGTAAATTCAGCACTGGTTAGTCAGCAGCGTGATAAGCTGGCGTGGGTGTCAGCTCACTTGGGCGCGCAACCTGCCGCCGGGAACGAGAACAGCACCTGGTAACGACCCCGCGAGAGTAGTTGAGCGAGGTTTTCGTTATCCGCTTACGGCGTGCGCGGCAACGTGAGGCCAAGACGAGCGCGGGGAATTTCATTGCTTATGGAACATTAGATTTGCCATCAATTAGTTCTGCCTCTCATGAACAAGACGCACTTTGCCGAGCACTGCTTTTGTTATGACCAACTCTCTGCTTCCTGAATGCGCCTGATAGCAAATCAAAGACAGAAGGGAGAAGAGTAATATGACCGTATTTCCTCCAATTGTGGCCAGGGATGTTTTTTCTTTCAACTGCAGAGAGTACAAGGTATCAATTAGGCGTTTCTCAGAGGGGTGGCTTTTGTCCATTAGAGGTTTAGTGTTTGAAGTTAGATGACACATCTTGATTTCTCCATTTTTGGGAATTTGAAGAAAAATATGGTATCCTCGTTTGACTATTACATGCATAGTTGAAAAACAATTATGCGTTTAAAGATGCACCACAATCCCAGATTCTCTTCTTAACTCATTCAAACCCAAAAATATGTAAATGCATTTTTAATACTTTGTCCTTCAGTCCCAAAAACGTATTGCTACGTTTTTGTGTTTTAATGCAAGAGCATACAGGCTTTGATGCAGCTTCTGACATGGAGAAGTGGCTTAAAGTAATGGTAGCTATTACAAAAAAAATGGCCAGCAGGTGGCAGCAGAGTATAAGAGATCAGCCAGGGCCATATTGCAACAAGCTCTTTTTGACATTGTTTTCACCAGGAATGTGAATATTGATGAAACTTAGCTATATTCTAATGCTAATTGCTGCAAAATAGAAACAGATACAAATATACTTTTTTTTTTCCTGATGAAACAAGAGACTCTAATCTTTATTTTGGTAGGTTCTATGTTTTTTTATAGCAATAGAACACAATATTCTGTGGACTTTGCAAATTCAGTCAAACAAACAGGCGGCAGCGAAGGAGGTTGCTTCAGTGAAAATGGCTGGGAGTGAATGAGTTAAACTTTTGCCGGAATTTTGTAAAAATGTTCACAGGCAGTATAAACCGGTTTGAGCCATGACATGAAAACAATCTGTACCATTTGCTTTCTTATCTTTGGGGAGGTTTTGGCAGTGTTACAAATACCAGGTCCGCTTTCAACGGACTCACCAATGTGAGGCCCAAACATCATTTTGGCTAATCTTTCCTCTGTCACCCATGGAAGCCCCCCACTTGCCATTTGGTCCCGGTAACTTTCTTCTTTTTGAACTGTTGCTGGATAAAAGCTGGTGATTACAGTGCAATATTGGCTATAAAGGATTGAGTAATTGAGCAGTAGTGTGAACAGACGTTGAGTTCAATAATATGAGCACAAGTGAGGGATGCGCTTTTGACACTATCTTGGCAACTTGTGCTTTATCACAATGAATCTACAAATCTGTAGCACATCATTTGTCAGTTATTTGCAATAAATCTGGTTTAGTTGTTTTTCCCTTGATAGAAAATGGGATTTAATACTCAAATTGTTTGGATCAAGCTAACAGACTGAAGCCTTTAATCCTATCATCCTTTTTTTTTTTTTTTTTTAAACACACAGCACAGATATATGGTGCTTGTCACCAGGAGCTTGGTTACACCTTCTATTTTTATAGTGTTTGGGCTTCATCCTAGAAGCATTACTTTGAAGGATGTTTACTCCCCCCTAACACCCCCCCCCCCCCCACCCGCCTCCGTTCTTCTTACTGCCTACCATCCACCGCTGTTGGGATCGGATGGTTGCAAACGTTCCAAACGAGCAAATTGGCCAGAGTTAATTTACAAGTTGGCCTTTTGTGAAGGAGTGTGTCCTCATCTTTTTCTGGAATCGACATGGATTCGATTGTTACCAAGAAAGTAGGTCAAGGAACATGTTCACAGTCGAATGTTCATGATTTTGAGTAATTGTGTTGGTCTTATGTCTTACATCTATAGGTAGTTGTTCATATAATAACACTATTTGATGTTGTTGAGGGGATGTCGGACACACATACACACTATACAACTTTAAGTCGTGTTTCCATCAAGCGGTATGGTTCCGTTCATTTTGGTATGACTCTTATTGTTTCCGTGGGTGTGTCCCTCCCCCGTTTGAGTATCTTTTCCCGGGGGTGTCAATGTGATAACTTTGGTACGCTCCTGTAAGATGGAGCATGACAGTTTTTTTTATATCTCCGTCCCACTTGCACAGCAAACTTTGTCGGATCAGAGCCGTAACGGAATAAACAAATATCTGCTTGTTTACCCACAACCCAGCAAACGCGGGATATTATTGCAATCGTGCATTTTTACAAAGCGACCCAACATTCTTTAAAACAAACGGCAGTGGGAGATGTGAGGCTCAAGTTTGTAGTTTGGCTCACCTTTCCGGAGCTGTGTTGGGCCTCTGATACAACATAGGAAGTTTCGTGGTCACCACATTACATGTCCATGTTGTTTATACAGAACAGCCAACAGGAAAAAAAAAAAAAGGCAGATAAATAATTGCTTGAAAATCTGTCCGCACATGGCACTGCACCATTATTTGATTATTTATTTGGCAAAATGACACACTTTGGAATGGTGGACTTTGCGGCTGCCAAAAGGATCGGATTAAATCTTAACTTGATCCTTTCCCTGTGGCTTAAAACGGGACTGTCCCGGTTAAATAGCGACTCTGGTCACAGGTTACTATTGAAGCCTGGGTTTACAGAACCATACCGTGGCAAACTAAACTATACCACCTGGTGGAAACGTGACTTTAAGGTTCATTCTTCTGGCAGTTTCAGTAGCTTTTCTGTTCCCTAAAAACGCTTGTATTCACCAGCCTCCATTGAACCACTTTGCTTTTCACGTTGCGCAATACAAAAAGGTCAGAAAAAAAAAAAAAAAAAAGACGCCCCGGGGGTCCGTGTTGCTTGGTCAATTACAGTGGATTGTCGCTTGAACATAAAGGCTAAGGAGAAGCCTTGAGGGTCTGCACTCTGTCCAGCGCAGGCACAAGTAAGTTCAGTCTTTGCCCTTTCCGGGAAGCAGTCTCTTCTTTTGTGGTGCCTCGGACATCGTGATGAGCGTAATATCCAGTGGCGTAGACAGCATTGTCCATTGTTCATTTTTTCTTGTCCCTTATCTTTGCAACTTCAAGTATTTTTTTAACAACAAGAAAAATGAGCAAATCTACATTTTTTTTTTTTTAAACCTACTTCACTATGATACAACATCGTGCCCGATTAGCATCCAGAGCAAACAAAAAAATCAGCCCCTATGCTACAATTCCATTTTTTTTTTCAACACATGAAGTCCATTTTCTTTTATTACAGTAGGCCACTGGATATTGATTTAATGATTTTTTTTGTTCCTTTTTTTTGACTAAGAGTAATACTTGTAGCTACAAGGTATGAGATTTTTTTAAATATATATTTATATATTTATATATTTATATTCTTTTAAAAAGCGTTTTTTTTTTTTTTTTTTTTAGTCCTTTGGTCCCTATTTCCCAAGGAATGATGCATGTAAATTATCCTGGATTCTTCCTCTTCTTTGTCGTCATCCATCCAGTGCTCGGCCCTTTCACAGAGCACATAACGTCTGTGTAGGCACAAAAACCAAAATGGCAGCAGGCTGGTGTGTGTACGTGTATGTTTGCATGTGTGCGCGCGTATGTGTGTTTGCTTCAGTACTTGGAATTGGCATTTGCACTTATGTACAACATTTTTTTTTTTTGTTTTGTTTTGTTATTTTCAATAGCTATATCATCTTGTCTGTATGCGTGTTGATGGTATGCATGCTTTGAGCATAATGAGTCTATAAATGTATTTTTCTTCTTCTTTTCAACCCATCATGTCTAAAAAAGAGCAGCAAAAAAGTTGGTCTTTGCAAAAAATCTGCTTCCAACGGATGCCAAAGCAAAAAATAAATAAATAAAAGAAAAAGGGATTAATAAGACAAAAAAAGGCATTTTCAAAAAAAGGGGGGGAAAAAAAACAACCAAAACTTTGGGATCCTTCACTCAGTCACCCAATCTTCCAGTGGGATTCCAGCAGGATCAAGGGACCACCTGTCCGTCGTGATATGTAGCAGAGCAAGGAGTCTTTGTACTTTGACTGCACTTGTGGAAATAAGGTGTTGTGGGCCCTTCATCCTGCGACACACAAGAGAGCGGGAGAGAGCGAGGAAGTTATCACACAGGCTGACTGACAGGCATTACCAACAACATGACGCACAGATGGGGTAAAAAAAAAAAAAGAAGAAGAAGATAAAATTAGTAGTGCGTGTCAATCAAATCCAGGAATAAGTGAGCTTCAGGTGGCGCGTAGATTCTTTTTAAACCAATCACATCCAAGCAGTGATCCAATTGAGGCTCGTTTAAAAAGGGGACTTGGTAAGCAATTAGGGTTTCAAGTTGATTGGTACATGATAACAAGATGAGTTTACTAATGTCAAGTTTTCCGAGACTCAAATAGGGCAGTTTACAATTACGTCCAAACTACTATTTTTTAGAACAGTGCGCAGCGCATGGGCGTGGCCAGTTGATTTTCGGACAAGAAACACAGTCAGGCGACTGAGGGAGTGTATTCGTACTGACTCGCTATTTCACCATAAATATACTTAACAGACGTATTATGATTACAACGAACCTCTGCTACTTAGGTGTCTGCCATTATGTGACCGTGATCGAATGAAGGGAGTTTCTAGAGGAATGTCTCCGGCCGCTGGGTTCAAGCATGTACAGACGCTCCCCAACTTACGAACGAGTTCCGTTCCGAGCGGTCGTTCGTAAGGTGAATTTGTTCGTAAGTTGCTTCAGCGCTATATTTTGCTTCAGCGCTATATTTTGTATTCTAATTTATGTTTAAAGCCTATATAAGTATATTGAAGGTTTATATAAGTATGTTTAAGGCTTGTATACAAATAAACTGCATTGGTTTGTACTGAAAAAACTTTTAATAAAATGGAGAGAATACAGTACAGTACAGTACTGTTCGTACAGTACAATGTTAGAGAGAGAGCGAGAGACACTTAATAGAAGAACACTTAGGAAGAAGTTGAGGGTCGAGGAGACCCGTTTCGTCGACATTGAAGATCTGCTTAGCCGAATAGCCACCCTCGTCAATGATCTCCTTCAACACTTGGGGGAATCGCTCGGCAGCCTCTTTGTCCGCAGATGCTGCCTCTCCGGACACGGACACATGGTGGAGATTAGCCCTCTTTTTGAAACGACAAAACCACCCGTGGCTGGCAGAAAACGTTTCTTCGGCAGCGCTTTCCCCAGCCTTAGCCTTGACATCCTCAAAGATAGATTTGGCTTTCTCCTGAATGAGCATAAGGCTCAGAAGAATACGCCGCTGCTGCTGATCCTCGAGCCAAATGGTGAGAAGTTTCTCCATCTCTTCCATGAGTACGTAATGAGAAAAAAAATAGAGGAAGAGGAAGAGGAAGGTCGATGCTGGGTGAGCTCTCACAGCGTGGGTAAACTCTCACAGCGCCAAGCGTCGGTATTAGCGGCGGAAAGAAGCACTACACTCAGAAAAAGGCGCACAATACAAAATCTAACTCTTTCCGGACATTTTCCGACACACGCACAGAAATGTTCGTATGTACCGTTGTTCGTAACTCGAATGTTCGTAAGTAGGGGAGCGTCTGTACATTAAAACGGCAGTAATTTATGCGAAAAATGTGCTCTCTACATTTCGTCGGTGGCAATGTGCCAGCAGCTGAAAATCCAGAACCGATCGATTGCAGGTATGCTTAACGTCTGCTTTCTCAGTGTTAGCCTTGCTAGCTGCCTGCTACAACATGCTAGCTCAGAGGTGGGCAATCTCGGTCCTCGAGGGCCGGAGTCCTGCAGGTTTTGGAGGTTTCTCACTTCCAACACAAGCTGATTCCAATCAACAGGATCGTTATCAGGCTTATGCAGAGCTTTGCTGATGAGCTGATTATATATCAGCTGTGTTGGAGAGGGGCAACATGCAAAACCTGCAGGACTCCGGCCCTCGATGCCCACAATCTGTGCTAGCTACTATACATTGTGGTGTAAATGCACCAAAAATACCTGCTGATTTTTCCCAGAAAAAAAATAAATAAATACAAAATAACTGCTGATTAGATGTGAAAATTATTATAAAATATCAGCACTATGGAACCCTATGCCTACAACATGCTAGTTGATCAGTGTTCATTAAGATGTGAGCGGTCACTGTGTCACCACACCACAAAAGTAACTAGACAGAAGTAACAGCCCAAAGGTAGGCTTAAAATCTTCAAATGAAAATCGTGACTTTAATGCGTTTGGTTTTCGTGAAAATTAGCGACTGCCAAGATATTAGTTGGTGCGGGCGACGGCGAGCGCAACGCTGGACAACCGACCAACGTGTTGACCAACCGACCAAAAGTTGACGGCTCTTGGTTTATGAAAAAGATCAGGTCTTTTCTTCTTCAAAAAAAATGGGGGGATGTGGTCTGAAGAGTTTGAAAGACAGTTCTGGTTGCTAATGTACGGCACTGTATACACTTTTGGTTTAGCAACAGATTGAACTGATTGACTGACTGTTAAACCTGAACATAAACCAATTCAGAGTCTTGTCCAATGTTAGCTGCGATGGGCTCCAGTTACTCAATGACACAAAGGAAGAGATGCGGAAAAGGACAGGTGGCACTTTTTGACCAAGCTTTCCTGTCTGTGCTTGGAGAACTAAGAACCCAGCCAAGTTTGAAGAAAGCTCAATCTGAACAGTTGAAGGTAGCAAAGGTGGTATCACATTCTTTGCTAGTTAGCGATTTCCTTTTGTGGACGATACATCTGGCACACCTTTTTACTTTTTTTTCAGTTGTTTGTTGGCTAAAACTAGCAATTTCAGCAACAACCGCACCGGAGGCAGCCCACGAGACAGAGCTCTGCCTTTGTGTCGACACATTACAGATAAATGTATCCATGCGCTGGAGATTTGGACATAAAAGATCGAGTTTATCTCTAATATGTTGGGAGCTATGATGTGGGTGAAGAAAGGCTGCGATATCACAGCAAATTGCTCTTCGAAAGAGCGGACATGAAAGGCCGCGACTCGCCGATGCAAACCCGCCGGCAGACACTCTTTGTTCTACCGTCCGCCTCCTGTAAAATGAGCTTGTTATCGTTCCATAATAGATCTGCTTTTTAGATGTTAGTCAAATCGAGGCCAGCCATTAGCAGAATACAAACGGCCAACGGTTCTGATTATGGATTTTGGTTTAGAGGCAGCAACTGACTCTAGCTGAATGTCTACCAGAGCACAAGATCAATGGCTCTAATGGAGTTTTATTTTATTTTCTAGGCTAACAACTTCTCTGAAAACATTGCAGTTCTAAAACCTTACTAGATTTGAGCAACTTTCTACGTTCATTGCAACCTCTTAAGTTTATTAAGGACGTACAATTGAGAATTCAAACTGTGTATAAAATTGGGTTAAAGGGTAATTCTTCTTGTGTGATGTTTTTTTTTTTATTTGACTTCATTTAGTTTACCCCTAAAGTGGATCATTTTGAAATTGATTCCCTCATGTTTTGTTTGTCTTCAACAGACCGCTGCCATGTACAAAGAAGGATGTCATTCAGAACATTATCCTGTGCAATAAAGATCCGGGGAGGGGTTCGGTCTCACTTCACGGCTCAGATACTAGTGCTCGGCATTTAAAGGGAATGATAGCATCTGTTATGATTGAAGTCGGGTGTGAGTGACCATTCCCAGACTGGATAAGGACTCGGCAGAGGTCTGCAGATGTGGCAAATCCAGGTCCAGAAAGTAAAGACCCTGCCACAGATTGGCTTTAGCCAGAGTTGCTTCTACTCAACCAGCAAGTAAATGAAATCCAAGAACTCTCACCTGCGGCTTAAGCCAAACGGTGGCTTCTACTTTCTGGACCTGGATTTGCCGCTTCAGCAGACATGCGCAGGTTGGATGGCGGGACTGAGAAAGTGAGGTCTGCACCAGTCTGGGAATGGTCACAGCCGACTTCAATCAGAGCCAATCAAAGCAGACCCTCATGTTCGCTGCTTGTCTGTGAAATGATCAACATTTGGGTCTAACCTGCCTTTTGCACAGAATGACACTGCGCTGGAGTTAATGCTGTTCACGAAAAGTCTGAAACCCCAAAGATTCCACAAGAAGCAGGCAAAATCCCATCGAAATAGAAATTGGTATGTTTACATGATACATCTTAACTGAGTGACAAGATCTGTATGTCACGGGCGAGCTAAATTTGGGTTGTTTTGTTAGTAGAAGTTATTGAGAGTCCTTGTTGTATGTACACTACATACAGTATAGGAGAACACTGAAAATGTCATGTTAAGAAATTAGAGATGTCTTGCCATAATACTGTATCTCTTAACCCTGGATAACCCACGGGGTCAAATTTGGCCCCTATAAATTCTGTTACTCAAATAACAAAGACCTTTTTTTTTTTTTTTTTTTTTTACAAATTTAACTTCAAAAGCCCAGAGTGCCACTTCTGACCCCTGCATGGGGCCATCTAGTGGATGAATATTGCACTTACATGAGCCAGAGTGGTGGTGACAAGATGGCTGGCAACATGCTGTTTTGTTGAGCTGGAAATCAATCCAAACAAAACCATCTTCTCAGCAAACCATCAGATGGTAAAATTGTGTTTTTTTTTGTTTACCTATTTCATATCATGTTGCAGAATGCCTAGGAGTATGTTTTATATATATTTTTTTGATAAATTAGCAACTCTGAGCTAGTTTAAAAAAAAGGGTTAAAATTAAAAAAACATATATTTTGGTGTTCAGTGAAATTATAGCAGTCATTTAATGTATAATTCATAATTTTCCAAAGAAGAAAAGGGTTCTTGGGTTCTCCAGGGTTAAGAAGCCTTTGACTCATTAACAGTTTTGTTTCCATTCACATCAATTGCTACTGCCATTTATGCTTCAAAAAGCAAACACGCCAGAGTTAGAACAGCAACGGGAGTGGACTGTGTTTGACCTTTGACCTTCCACTGTATTTGTTGCAGAACCCTGCACCTCACTCTGTCACATTGGGTAGACACCTCCATAAAAGGCTCCTAGAACGTTAAGAGGTGTACTCAGAGCCACAAAGGCGCCTGCAGTGACCCCCCCCACCCGGGGCAGACAGTCCCATGGGTGCATCCGGCTAGACAAAAGGAAGGGCAGAGTCACCTGCCTTTGAGAAAACGCACTCTCACTCAAATGGACTTATCAAGGTTTGACCTGGTCAGAATAAAAACTTCCAAAGTAAGAATCTTTTTTTCAGAAAATCTGATGCTGGCACGTAAACAATTGACATGATGGGATCATCCTGTTACCAACAGAATCCATTCAGTATGGCTGCACGGTGGTGATATTTTTCTGCTAATGCGGCTAGGCGGTGCCGCTAGCTGCTCTGTTGCCACAGTGTAATCTGTTTTCAGCCTCATAAATAAATAAATGAGAAGTGATTCTGGTGTTGGGCAAACAAAACAATCTTGCACGAGCGAGGCCCGCGCAGATGGAAATCCACCGAGAAGTGGAGTGTCAACATTTGCCCGCGCTCTCGGCGAGATTTAATTGGCCGCGCAAACACGCCGGGGTCAACTCGGCGTCAAGCCATCTCGCCACTAAACAGCTGTTGATTGCATTTGGAAGAAGGTCCTTTTTTGCAAAGACTTTCATACGAAAACACAAATAATAGCTTGCTTGAGGAAAAGCTGAACGTGAGGAAATGGTGATATAGAGAAACAATGATTGTATGATTACCCAGAATGAATGAATCCACTTAATTTTGAATTAATCAGTTGAATTTAAAATATTGTTTAAACCCTGGAGAACCCACGGGGTCAAATTTGGCCCCTATAAATTCTGCTACTCAAATAACAAAGACTTTTTTTTTTTTTTACAAATTTAACTTCAAAAGTCCAGAGTGCCACTTCTGACCCCTGCATGGGGCTATCTAGTGGATGAATATTGCACTTACATGAGGCAGAGTGGTGGTGACAACATGCTGTTTTGTTGAGCTGGAAATCAATCCAAACAAAACCATCTTCTCAGCAAACCATCAGATGGTAAAATCATTTTTTTTGTTAATCTATTTCATATCATGTTGCAGAATGCCTAGGAGTATGTTATATATATAAATTTTTGATAAATTAGCAACTCTGAGCTAGTTAAAAAAAAAGGGTTTAAATTGAAAAAAAACCCATATATTTTGGTGTTCAGTGAACTTACAGCAGTCATTTAATGTATAATTCATATTTTTTCAAATAAGAAAAGGGTTCTTGGGTTCTCCAGGGTTAAAACACTGCCTGCACAGTCAATGATTTTATGGGCCTCTGACAATTTAATTCACTTTACATTATTACCTATGGAAACAAAAGTTGCTTGGAAGCAAAACGGTGCTCAATTTTGGAAGTCCCTCCGATACATGAACCCTACAGGAGAAAGTTAAAGCATCACAAGGCGCACACCATTCAGCAGCATAAAAGGGTTAAGGAAGACCAATGAGCGAGTTTAGCGCAGCAGTTATATTAACAGATGCAAGAAAGTCATCAGTTATGCTGCACTTCACATGTGTTTAACCCCTCGGCGTTATTGTGACCATTTTTTGGCTTTTTGATGGTTCTGACCAAGCCATTTCAAAATAAAATACTGCTCACGGGTTAAACTACGCTCATGTCATGCAACGCAGTCACAGTCCCACCACATGATGTAATCATAAGTTAAACGCCACCATGGCGCCAACCTGGCTGGCTCCCGTGATGGGCGTGGCTATAGCGAAGCACGGGCATCTCACACTGTAATTGGCCAATCGGGTTGCCGGGTTGGTGGAAAAGGAGACACACGTACACTTATGTCACAAAGTAGCCGCTTTTCTTGTTACGATTGCTACACACCACAATGATTAGGTAAACAAAATCAACAAACAAAAGGATTGACATGTTAAATAGAAATGACAAATAATTATAATCACATCACCATAGAAAGTCATTTGTTACTCTTTGTGGTGGCGAGGACAGATTCCCAGACAACTCGCGGTCTGAAAAGGATGAATGGATGTTTTTTTCCGCTTTTTTTTTGTACAGATAACCCTGAAGGCAGAAATGCATATTTCAAAAACCCTCCTGTCTGCAGTAATTGGATTTGCCTTGCATTGTTTGCGATGAGGTCGGCCACACAGTGAGGGGCGCACTCTTTCTTTTTATTTATTTATTTATTTTTGCATTAGGTTTATCTTTTCTGCACAAAAACACAATTTATGAGTAGCTTCTTCCCGGTAGAAGAGAACACCGCTTGATCTTTTTTTTTTTTTTCCCCCTTTTTAAATAAAAATTTCACCAACCAAAATTAAGTATCAGAGAGGAACACAATGGGCCTCAGAGTTTATCGTCATATGAAAGTTTTTTTATTATTACTTTTTTTAACCAAAGGGAAACAACATTGAAGTTTTATTATAGTTTTTTCTTCATTATTATGTAGATGGCGAGGAAGGCTGGAAAACCAGCAGCTGCTGAAAAAATTGGATAAAGTTAGTTGAAGGTTGAAATAGACTTTAAAAAAAAAAAGCCATTTTGGACCAGGTGTCTATTCAAGGAACGATGCAAAGCTTTGAGTGTACAAGGTGTACGGTGGGAAATTTTGAATCAGGCATCTACTATTAGAATTAAGGTGTGAAAAAAAAAAAAAAAAAGAGAGAGAGCAATGATGATGACATGTCAAATCAGTAAAATTACTGAATGAACAATACTGAGCTCTCCAGAAAAAAAAAAAAAAAAAAAAGAATTAAGGTGTGAAATTTGATCTATATCTTAGGGAAAAGTTACACAATTTTGAACTGATTAGCTATTACGATAAAGTGTAACATTTTGGTACTAAGTCTCTAATAACGGTAAGGTTATTTATTCTTCATTCTGTGTCTAACGGGAGAACAATATATATTATGAGTATAAGAAGTGAAGTTTTGGACTTGGTGTCTGGGGGAAGCAATATTTTAGAAGTTTGGAACATGTGTCTGGTAAGGTGCACAATTTACAACCTGGTCTCTAATTAGGGTAAAGAGTCTCTTAAGAAGGAAGCACAACTATTTATGAAAAAAGATAAAGATAAAAGATATTTATTATGTCAAAGGAAATCAAAAATATTTAGCCGGAAAGGTACACTGAAGATGATTAGCTCTCATTTTAAAAAAACATGTTGGTGCTGCTGTTTTGGTTAGCAGTAATATTTAAAGTGTCAAATATGAACTGAGGTACTTAAAGTTACTACCTTTTTGTATAAGGGGGAAATATAACTTAAATATCCAAAGAACATTTAAAGAAAAAAAAGAAGATCATTATTTTGGTTATCTTGAGCCTGCAACGCTATCATATGCGCTTATTTTCAAGCAGGTTGCCTTATTGTAAATGAAAATTGAAATTCCTCATTGTACAGCCCAAATTGCTGTAATCTGTCTTTCCAACGCCCGACACGGTCTCGGCGGGCTGTCGGCTTTTTGTGGATTTGTTCGCCCGACAACACCGCATTGATTGTGAACACTGTCTCCAGTTGTCAGGTAATTATGCACAGCTGGGTATTGATGATGTCATCAATTTCGCAGTGGCAAATCCCGCCGTTGTTAATGGGATTCCGAACCCCACAGATACGATGATTCTTTTCAGAGGGCAAATTTCACAACATTTAGTCTTTCGCGGGAACAGGGGTGTATTGATTTTTTTTTTTTTCATTTGTATTTATTTTCTTTTTTCATATCCTAAATTTGCTGTTGCTCAACACGGTTGACATCGGCACGACACCTAAGATGCAAATTTGAATAAGGGTTGTCCTCATACCTTGATCAGGACTGTAGACCAGTCAGTAAGGTCGGTTGGCATCCTTTGGCCGCTTTAGCTGCACCTTCAGCCTCTTCATGCCTATTTGAAAGCCATTCATGGCTTGGATGGCGGCTTGGGCGCTAGACGGGTTATCGAAACTCACAAAGCCTGAGACGAGACCACAGAGGGGCGGGAGGGGGTTACAAAAGGGAATTGGGAGAGTGGAAGAAAAGGGAATATCGGCAGGGATGGAGAGGGGTGACGGGAGGAAGATGAGATGAGACAGTGTTTGAAAGGAGGCCCCTTTTAACTGCAACAATGAGATGACAATAGCTCTTTGTTTTGTCTTTTCAGCTCATTAATTGAAATTCTGGGAATTAAGAAAAGATTACATAAAATAGCACAAAAGGCTAATAAGGCGGATAATACGATCAAACACAAGGCGCTATTAGAAACTCAAAGTGGAACTGCACTAGTGAAGAAAAAAAACAAACATAAAAAGGTGTGAAAAGATTAAATAGTAAAGAGATTTGCAAGAAGCATATCATCGTTAAAACCACATTTTCACCAAGTGTTCATTAATTTCAAGTGGTTCGTATTAGGGACGGGCTTTGCTCGCTGTTTAATATCACTTCTCCGGGTACAAAAATGTTATGTTCATTGAAGACTCTACATTGTCCAAAGTTCTGAATGTGATTTTGAGTGGTTGGTTATATGCACCCTACGATTGGCTGGCAACGAGTTCAGTCTTGCACAAAGTCAATAATGATTGGCCCGTCAACCTATTAAAGAACAAGAATGAAAGTAGTGTGAAGTAATACATCCTACATTAATCATGGGAATTTTGTTTGTTTTTGAGCTGGTTTACCAGGCTCGGTTCCCTAAAAAGAGATGGCTCCAAAATAAAAGAAAATTTCCAAAATATGTGCAAATGGATTACTAATTCAAAAAATACATGATAGAATATTCATTATCAGTATTTATTTATCTTTATACAAGTCACATCTAGGGATAGACCGATGATCGTCCTGGCCGATTATCGGTGCCGATATTTGGTATTTTGACGAATATCGGCATCGGCCTTTTTTTACAAGTCAGAAGGCCGATGAAGCTGCTATATCACTGAGCAACGAATACTTGCGAACTTAGTGAATTTGGGGCGTTTGTCAGGGTTCGTAAAATGTTGCAAAAATTTTAACAGACAGTTTTTACTTGTCACAAGTAGTTTTTCTTACTGTAAAGAAATTTTGAACATGTTCAGACAATTTTTCATCTTTGAAAACCTTTTACGAACACTGACAGAAACCCCCAAAAAGTTCGCAAGCATTTATCAATCATTGTTCTTAACAGATAAATTTAAAACTAGGTTAAGTTCAGGCAACTTTTTATTCATGTATGTATTGAAAATTTCACTTTATAAGAGATGCTGCTATATGCCGATGCTGCAGGGAATTCCCTGTACTTTTTGTTTTTGTTCAAAATCTAAACAAAAGTAAGTGAAAGTTTGACATTTCATTTATGGTTTTGTTAAATTTTAAAAACGTAACTGTCTATTCTCTATATGTTCAAATAAAAAAAATAAAAAAAACTTTAACAAATATGCTCAGTGGCATTTCAACAAAGTGAAGTTTTTTATTTTTGACGTTAATATTTTCTGTTATACTGCAATTAAATATCGGCTCCAAATATCGGTTATCAGCCTCCTTGACTAGTAATAATCAGTATCGGTATCGACCCTGGAAAAGACATATCGGTCTATCACGACTCACATCATATAAAGTGCTACCAAAAAAAACAAAAAACAAATTTCCATGAAAAAGGTGTACAATCTTTGTATATTGCTGAACGTTTGAAGGAGCAGCAAGTTGCAGGAGACACACACATTTAACCCTAAATGAAATAATATGATCAAAAGTATGTCGTTTGTGGAGCGAATTTTAAGTTTGCAAAGTCGGCATTCTGCCCTTAAACTATCTATTAACTTTAAAATTACTTTTTCTTTCATTAGCCAGGGGTCGACGGCATCGTGTGGTATTTTAGGCTGTTTGGTTACAAATAGCTGATAATGGACTAGTTAGCGCAATAGTGTAAGAATATGTTACATGGCACAAGAAGGCACACTCAGTTACTACCATTCATTTTAAGAAGCATAGGGTTGTGATGGATAGACAATAGCATATTTACATTGTAAAAACAGTTGGGTCAAAAATAACCCAACAATGGGTCAAAAATCGATTTGACCCAACTTTGAGTCAAGAATTGGGCCTTTTAGTGTAAAACAACTCATAAATATTGGTCAGATCGTTTACTTGGGTAAAAAAAAAAAAAGAGGGTCATTTTGTATAAAACAACACAAAAAGTTGGGTCAAATTGACTCATAAAGTGAATCGGCCCATTTTTGATCCATAATTGGGTTGCTTTTGACCCAACTGTGTTTAGAGTGCAGGCACATGCACACATTTGCGTCATGTCACCACTGTTGGAATGAAACTATATTGTAAACTATGGGACTATGTTGACCCTGTATTCAAAAGAAGAGGACTAGTTAACTAACTAGTTGACTCATTAACTAGTGTTTCTTTTCAACGCAAATATAATCGAGGCATGCACATGACAGAGTCGTCAGTCATTTTCCCAGATTAGCATGAATGGGGATCGTTTTGCCTGCAAATCCGTTATTGATGTGTAAATGTTCGACGTACGTGTCAAAGCGCGCAGGCGGGTAAAGGGCACCGGGTTGGGGGTGGGGGTTACGGGATGTAGACGCCTGCAGCACTGAGTTATCACCCGGGTGTCACGGCGCAATGAGAGCACAGGTTCCCACACCGGGACTGCGTGCCCGTTCTTATCAGACACGCTAGTGATTGACGGCGCAAATTTTCCGCCTGCCAGCTGATTTCATCGCACTGCTACGGGTCCAATTTAATTTGGGGGTAGAGGGCAGGCTTTTGTCAGTGCGGATGAGATAAGGCTGCTGCTTTTACAAACCTTTTAAACAAACGGAGCAGGCAAGGGCCTGTCAGTTGGCAGTGATCTCCCCCCCCCCTCCCCTGCCCCCCGTTCCAAATCCCCCACCATCCACACACACCACTCGCGCACTTGTGATCCTAGCAAGCGCATTTAATGAATCGCCACACCTCACATTTACATCCTCATGCCAGAAAGAGGTGATAGGAAGTTGGGGAGGAAGGAGGCAAAGTGTTGTTAGAGGGCGGCAGGAAGTCGAAAGCTACTGGAAGATTTCTGGACATCATTTAATTGGCTGTTTTCACAAGATAGTTTCGGGGCTGATTTGGTGCATGTGGGTGGTTTGTTTGGGAAGGAATCAGCAAACCAAGAGACTGCAGAGTTAACTTTGTAGAATTGATGTCGTACAAAGTATGAATGGCATTTGGCTTCATTTCCATGACGAAGGAAAATAAACGGCGTCAATATTCTGGATAGCTCTAAATGAACATTCAATCTCTGAATGTTGTCAACGCCTGATTTGCATCAGTGTTGTATTGAGTCGGATAATGTGACATTGGTGAAGTCTGTGTGGATCTGAGTTCAGTTTCCCACAGCTGACATTGTACTTCTGTAGATGGCAAATTAGTTGAAAGTGAATTGCAGTTAAGTGGTGCTCTCCAGTTTGTATGAATTGCTCCAAGATGAGATTAATCAACAATTTCCATAATTAATCAGTTCATTAATCAATATTTAGGACAGTACAAGTTTATTTTGGTGCTTTAACGCTTTATTTTGTCTTATCATTTTTGTTTGAGGGTTTAGCGCTTGAGAGTAGGTGCAACTGAATGATAAAAATAAAGGAAAAAAAAAATCAAGTTTAATTTAACCTACTAAAGCAGGGATGGGCATACTTCCTAACAGAGCTGTGCAATTAATCGACAATCAATTACAATTTCAATTATTACACTCTGCAATTACAAAATCAACATAATCGTAAAAGAAAAAAAGATTATTAATACTAATTTTTAAATGTTTAAATTTATACATTTGCACATTTTTTTTTTTAAATAACTATTTTAATAAATTTTGTTTAATCCAAAAGGAACTGGCATTATTATAGTGTTTCAAACAATTTTGTCTTAAATTAATATTTTTATTAGTTTTTTACGTTTTAACATTTTCTTGATTTCTACCCAAAAATAAATGATCGTCCTACTGCTCAGTGCACATGCTGCGCTCCAACTTCAAGCCAACATAAATAAATAAATAAGTATATATAATATTATAAATTCTTACATGCCTTTCTTAATTGTAGTGTTTCTATTTTTTTTAATTGGTCTTAATATTTTTAAATTTTTAAACGTTTTCTTGTTTTGTACCAAAATAAATAATTGTTTGAATAATTGTGATTTTTTTTTATTTCCATAATTGAGCAGTGTCACGTGTGGGTTGTGTTTTTTTCGTCCCCAAAAGGAAAGGGCCGACCGACCCCGCCAGGGCGAAAGTCACTCAGTTTAATGAAATAACAAAAAGCGCACAACACGTGGACAAGGGCTTGTTTTAACAAAAGGCGACGACGACAAAAAGGTGTACGTCGTGGGCATAAACAGGAAAACACAAAATCACGCCGGAGGGCGGATAAAACAGAGAGGAGTGTAGGAGACAAAAAAGGGAACAGCGCTACTAGTCTAATTTCTAGTGGTGTCCACAACACCAAGAAGGATTGCTGCAAGGAATGTAGCAATATCAAAAAACGTCAGGTACTGCAAGTAGCGTCGCGGAACAATAACCCGACACTCCTCTCTGTTGCTGCCAGGCTTTTATTTCAGCCTGATGACATAATGGGCAGCAGGTGTGTCGGCAAGATCCGCCCTCCGGCCGTTTCCCCAGCAACTGCAAGGGAGAAAACGGAAACATAACAAGCAGCTCTACTTCCTAACCAGATGTATAACAAAAATGCTATTTTAGATATGGACAGGATACATGCTGTTAATAGTTAATATATTTCATTTTTGATAATGCATTTTTCAATGCATGTATACAAGATCCACTATCCTAACCCAACAAGAAGCAAATAACAAAATATCCACACACTGTATTTTCCCCCCCAGTGCAAAGGTCTATCGCAAAAAAAGGACCAGTTGGGGTTGGGGGATTCATCGAAGCGCAATTCAGAGTGTCGCCACCAACTGCCCATCCCTGTATTAAAGTAACAAGTAACGCTCCTACATGTTAAACACAGGATTGTTCAACCGCCCCACCTCTTCGTAAAACGAGATTTTAAATACGAGTTCACTGTTTGTATTTTTTACTTTGTCTATGCAGCCGACAAGACCGCATGTGCGGCGTAGACAGAAAACGATTACATAAATAATTGAGACAAGATCGTTGTCTGGGAAAAAGACTTCCATTTACTTTTTTTTTTTTTTCCCTGGTAACTCTCCAGAAAAAAAAAGACTTCCATTTACATTTTTTTATTTTTTTTTCCTGGTAACTCCCAAAAGAAAAAAAAAAAAAAAGACTTCCATTTACTTTTTTTTTTTTCCTGGTAACTCTCCAGAAAAAAAAGACTTCCATTTACATTTTTTTTTCCTGGTAACCCCCCCCCCCCCAAAAAAAAAAACCCAAAAAAGACTTCCATTTACTTTTTTTTTTTTTCCTGGTAACTCTCCAGAAAAAAAAAGACTTCCATTTACATTTTTTTATTTTTTTTTCCTGGTAACTCCCAAAAAAAAAAAGAAAAAAAGACTTCCATTTACTTTTTTTTTTTTTGGAAGGAAGATTGCACCTGCTTTCAAACATGAATAGGCATACTTAGAAAGCCTCATTCTCTGCAGTTTTCTCAAACCTTTCTAGCTCACTTTACCATTCGTTCTTACGCGTGTACCGTTGAGCATAATAGCCACTCATGTTAACACTTTGCCCTTTAACCACGCCAAACATTTTAAGCGGAAATATTCTTCTTTTTTTTTTTTAGACAGTGCCTACTTTGTTGGTGTCAAAGCCTCCAGTCCATAGCCACAGTATTAAAACACGGTAAGCCATCAAAGACCTTTTTTTCTGACAATATTTTAACCCTGGAGAAACCACTGGGTCCAATTTGGCCCCTATAAATTCTGCTACTCAAATAACAAAGACCTTTTTTTTTTTTTTTTTTACAAATTTAACTTCAAAAGTCCAGAGTGCCACTTCTGACCCCTGCATGGGGCCATCTAGTGGATGAATATTGCACTTACATGAGCCAGAGTGGTGGTGACAAGATGGCTGGCAACATGCTGTTTTGTTGAGCTGGAAATCAATCCAAACAAAACCATCTTCTCAGCAAACCATCAGATGGTAAAATTGTTTTTTTTTTGTTAATCTATTTCATATCATGTTGTAGAATGCCTAGGAGTAAGTTTTATATGTATATTTTGATAAATTAGCAACTCTGAGCTAGTAAAAAAAAAAAGGGTTAAAATTGAAAAAACATATATTTTGGTGTTCAGTGAACTTATAGCAGTCATTTAATGTATAATTCATAATTTTCCAAAGAAGAAAAGGGTTCTTGGGTTCTCCAGGGTTAATTAACAACTGAGACTAACACGAATTGCCGTCCTCTCCCACGGCGTGACGGACAGTGAGGAAGGTGTCTCTGTCCTGAGAAGGACGTGGGGGTTACGGAGTTGGGGTTTGCTGAGCGCCTCATAGACAATCATGTGGAAGAGATGCTGAAAGAAAGCCAATGCCGGGAGTCTTCCGCGCGCTCTCCTGGGTGTTGCTGTCCAACTGAATCAACAGTAAGGTCCGCACCAGTCTATTATTATCTCTTTAAGCTTGTGGAGTCCACCTGCACCGACTCCACCATGAACTGGTTGCTGTGGTGGGGGAGGCATAAAGAAGGGGGCAAAAGTGGGATGCTGTTGCTAAGGGGTGGGAGAATAGGCCAGGAAGAGGGGGATGGGAATGCTGTATTCCAAAAGTGAAGGGGAAAAAAATGGCACGCTGATGTATCCTTACATGCATTGTTTATATTTTGCGCTCATTGACAAGCTACATTATCTTTTTTTTCTTCTTCTTCAGCTCTAAACTCCATTCTGGCCTTTTCTCCGGATTTTCACACCACAGAAAAGTTCAAACTTCGGAGTAAATGTCAGTTTTACAGTTGCCATGTTTACTTTGCAGTGGCGTACAGATGTCTGTTACGACCACATGATGGTATCAAAGTAAAGTTGATTTGGTCTATGACACGGGACCACCAGGACATTTGATATCCACAACGTGTGTTTTCAAGTGAATTAAGGAAATAAATGGTAGGAAGTCTTTAGAAATGCAGAATGTAAATCGCCAGTAACTGATTAATAGTCTCGTCAAGATCCATAATCAAAATTCATTCTATCAGATTGTCTACAAATGTGTGTTTACTGCCTTAGCATGGTTCGTTAAAAATTAAATTACCCTTTATAACACATTATGGTGTTCCTTATTTTCGCCTCCCTCCCCATCGCTGTATTACCAACCTTCTCTCATAGGGTCGATTGATAACGTGAACCCCCCCCCCCCCCCCTGCTCGGTGTTTCGAAACACCACCTTTAAAATGTTAATTGCATCTTGATTAGGATACGGCGGGAATTAAGGAAAAAAAAAAGACAAATGCTAATTGCAGAAAAGAAACAAGAGGCATGAGAAGATTACAAAACGCAGCCGCATATCGGCTTCCACTCTTGATTTTGAACTCACCGAAACATTTGCTCTGATTGGTCGCTCTGTCCACAAAGACTTTCGCCGAGATGACGTTGCCAAAAGGGAGAAACATTTGCATGAGCTCGGCGTCACCGAATTCCTGGGGCAGGTGATAAATAAACAGGTTGCAGCCTTCTGGCCCTGGTGGAGAGAGGAGACGGCGCGGAGGAGATGAGTGACATCTGCACGACACTTTCACACAATTTTCTGTAGCACTTATCATCATTGGGGTCAAACTTGAGCTGGATTCTATCCCAGTTGAGATTGGATGAGAGGCGGGGTACACCTTGGACTAGGCATCAGCCCATATTAGATTTTGACAGTATGATAAACATTGCGGTATCACAGTATTTAAATAAGAGCTCTAAAATGACCTTTAAAAAACATATATATATAGTAAGTAAAACAGCATTTTTTCCCCCATTGAAAATAGTCTAGTTCATTTTCAAATAAAATATAGAATATTTGTTACAGAAGAAATGTGTACGTCACAGTATTTCATCAATGGTGAGCTATTTTTTAGAACTGACCCATTGGCTACTCATGTTATGCTTGGGGCTAACTTTAAAAAAGTAAAACATAATTTTTTTCTCCATTGAAAATAGTCTAGTTCATTTTCAAACAAAATATTAAATATTTGGTACAGAATAAATGTGTACGTCACAGTATTCATCAATGGTGAGCTATTTTTTAGAACTGACCCATTGGCTACTCATGTTATGCTTGGGGCTAACTTTAAAAAAGTAAAACATATTTTTTTTCTCCATTGAAAATAGTCTAGTTCATTTTCAAACAAAATATTAAATATTTGGTACAGAATAAATGTGTACGTCACAGTATTCATCAATGGTGAGCTATTTTTTAGAACTGACCCATTGGCTACTCATGTTATGCTTGGGGCTAACTTTAAAAAAGTAAAACATATTTTTTTTCTCCATTGAAAATAGTCTAGTTCATTTTCAAACAAAATATTAAATATTTGGTACAGAATAAATGCGTACGTCACAGTATTTCATCAATGGTGAGCTATTTTTTAGAACTGACCCATTGGCTACTCATGTTATGCTTGGGGCTAACTTTAAAAAAGTAAAACAATTTTTTTCTCCATTGAAAATAGTCGAGTTCATTTTCAAACAAAATATTAAATATTTGGTACGGAATAAATGTGTACGTCACAGTATTTCATCAATGGTGAGCTATTTTTTAGAACTGACCCATTGGCTACTCATGTTATGCTTGGGGCTAACTTTAAAAAAGTAAAACATAATTTTTTTCTCCATTGAAAATAGTCTAGTTCATTTTCAAACAAAATATTAACTATTTGGTACGGAATAAATGTGTACGTCACAGTATTTCATCAATGGTGAGCTATTTTTAGAACTGACCCATTGGCTACTCATGCTATGCTTGGGGCTAACTTATAAAAAAAAATTTTTTTTTACAAACACATCAGTGTTTGCAGCGTCCCTTTTGTCTTGCTCCCTCCCTCATCCGTGCGTGACTGCAGTTCTCCGCTCGTCGAAAAGGAAGGGAAAAAAGGTTAATTGGAGGCTTGTTTACTCAGCCAATTATATTGTGCCAATTATATTGTGCTCTGCTTAGAAGTCCCTTCAAAAAAAGAAGAGCTTTATTAACAGAGATAGTCAGTATTTGACAATAATCCCATTTACACCACTGACAATTCTGTGTCTTCGGTGACCCAAACGTGTGTTTTTTGGAATATGGGGACGAAGTGTGAGTATGTGAAGAAAAAAAAAGAGGGAGAACATGCTGAGGCAAATATGCTAACCACCAGTTAGAAACAGCACACATTTTCTAAAATTTTGAAAAGTGATATATATATCGTAGGCTATAACGTTCCAACAATTATGTTAATCCGACCGTTAACTAATGCTTGCTAATTGACTAGTTCATAGCATGGAGCCATAGTAGCCACTTGTTGCTATACTGTGTGTGTGAAGTTGTGTTTCATCAAAAAAGATGAAATAATAATATAATCTGCTAACAAAAAAATATATATACAGGGGTAAAACAAATGGTAAACTAAAACGTTGAGTTGAGTTCTTGGACTACAATAAAGACTAAAATGCTAGATTTATAAAAACTTTAACTAAAAACGGGATTGGGTTGACTAACTATGATAAAAAACTAATTGAAACTGGACTAAAACTGAGACTAAATCTAAAATAAAATGAACACTATTAGCATAGTAGTATGGTTGTGATTGGGGATGATCGTTAATTCATCATGTGAGGCAACATTCAATTTAGTACTAGGCGACAACCAACAGAAGCACTGTTGTTTCTGTCTCAACTAGTTTACTGAAGTCCAAGTGGTTTGTTAGCATGTCCGCCCCACAGTCCCCATAGCCTCCCATTGTTGACGTAATTTTCTTTAGATCTTGATTTTTTTTTTCCCCCGGCAATTTCTTCGAGATTGATTCAAAAGCCGGTTTCAGCCAAGCAGCGCACTTAACTCCGGACTTGGACCCTCACACGCACTCCCATGGTGGTAAACAAACTTTTTCTGGATTTGGAAGCACTTCATTTCATACGGTACATCCTACATGGAATATTCATGCCGCTCTAAGCTGTCTCCTACATACAATCATACAGATGAATAATTGAGATGGAGGAATTATGTCAAAAAGAGTCATTTAACATCAGCGCACATCCTTTGCTTTATTACATTTGATGCCATGGCCCACGTGAGTGTGTGCATGTCAGTGCGTGTGAATGCTTCTTCTAGTAATAGCGCTAAATGATTATGCATGCAGATAATTAATCTGATGAATATTTATAACCACTTAAATACATTGTAATGGACTGATTAAGCAGTCCGAGTGTGAATTAGTGGGCTTTTTGAATAATGACAGAGTAACTTTCGTCTCCTCGCTAATGTTCTTTAAATGCAGAGCCTTTTTTTTCTCACTTTTTTTTTCTTCATACACCAAGACGCCTTTTTCTTTTCTCATCATAACCTCACCCCCTTTTCTCTTTCCCCTTTCCCGTTGCTAATTCAAAGCGGCGCAGCAACATTAGAATGGAACACAGCAATTATCACCTTTTATCTTGGGTGGGCGCGTTCACCCGCTCTTACCTTCCCGCTGTTGCTGGGGAATGATGGTCGGTTGCTGTGGGAATGCTTGGCTGATTGGCGCATAGGCGGCGGGGTAGGCTGCTGTTGCAAAAGGGGGAGAAAGCAAGAGGGGTGGGGGATAATCGTTTCTCCGTTTTCATATTTGACGGAACAAATACGATGGTACTTTGTATTGAGCAACCCAAAAGGCGTACACAACTTTGGTGGAAAAATTTACCCCATACCTCAAACATTTGAATTTCATCATCATAAATGACCTTACGCGCACCTCGCAATTGATTACTGCAAAAAATATATATATATACATAGTGAACCCACGGAACCAAACCATTTACTTTTCAGGGTCAAGTTGTAAAATGAGTTCGAAATTATATTAAAATGTTTTGGGATCAGATTTTGCCATTTATTTACTAACCTTAGAACAAATTATTCCAAATATAATTGATCTCAGTGCAGTGCTACAGAAGTGTGGAACTGCCAATGTGGAGTAAACATTTTTGACTCGGGGCAAATACGGTTAAACGTATTTTCAAATACGTCTATTAATAATAATACTTCGTATTATGTCTACAGTCATGATTTCCATTCCACATTTTACCCATAATGCCACGGGGGATTGACTTGGGCATTTAGCAACTTTTTAGCATTTAGCCTTCAATTACATTGTACACTCTATGGGTCAAAAATGGACCGATCCTCTACTTGGGTCAATTTGAGTGAAGAAATGGGTCTTTTAGTGTAAAAAATAAAAATTGGTCAAATCCTTTACTTGGGTTAGACTTTTTTTTCATTTTGTATAAAACAACTCAGAAAATGAAGTCAAATTGACCCATAAAGTGGATCAGTCCATTTTTGATCCATAATTGGGTTACTTTTGACACAACTGTTTAACATATAAACGCACGTTCAAACATACTTAGAAATACTTTTGAACATATTTGCCAGTCAAAAATGTTTACTCCACATTGGCATTTCCATGTTTCCGTACATTGGGAAAAGTAGACCAAATTAAAGTTTGAGCAATGTCGCTGAATGGATTGTGGTCTCATTTCAAGGTATCACTGTATTCTTTTTTTTTCTTTTTTTGGGAGAGCTCAGTATTGTTAATTCGGTAATTTTACCGTTTTGACATGTCATCATCATTGCTCTCTTTTGAATGTTTTTTTTTTTACCACTGTATTCTAAAGCACCACACAAATTGTCAATAAGCAGCAACTCAGCCATGCATGAAGACTTGCGTCTCGTTAATGAGAGTCGATGCCAGGCAGCAATAAAAAGCCCGTGTCATCTCTCGTGTAGGCTATGACAAGTTCAGATCCTCAGCTCTTTGTGTATTTTTGGAATTAAGACCTTTTTTTTTTTTTTTGCGTGTGGGTGTACTATCAAGTCAATTCAAAATCCTTTCGCAATCCTAATGTAAAGCAGACTAATCTTGGTGGAAATTAGCCGGTTGTGGCTGCTATCTTTGCTTGTCAGAGTGTCTACTAGTGTGACAAACAGGGAGAGGAAGAGAGGGGGTGCAGATGGAGTGAGAGAGCGACTTTCGCGAGAGGATACGAAACAGACGGATCACCTGCGTAGTGTTGGACGCCGGCGTAAGCCTGCTGGAGAGGGTCGGTCACCGTCGGACTCTGTGCTGCAAGAGAGGCAGTGGGGTGGAAAAAAAGGGGAGGTGGAAAACAAAGAGGGTGGAGAGCGGTCAAGAGAGGCTCTGAGACAAAGACGGAAGATGTGATAGCAGCGTCCGCTCAGCAGTTCAGTTTGGCGCAGAGCTATGTGGTGGTCACTCTCACTCAGGGGAAGATTTTGATACATGTGACTTTTCGAACATTTTCACATGTGGATGCAGTATTTTTAGATCCCTTTGTACTCCGCCACATATCATTTAATATAACCGCATATTTAAAGAATACATTTATAATTGATATCAATGCAAACATTTCTTTCGTAAAGACCTTTTCATTCATATACCCTGGTCAAAAATGGACCGGTCCACTACTTGAATCAATTTGACACAACTTTCTAGGTCGTTTTCTATAAAAAAATAAAAATAAAATTGGTTGTTCTGTATTCAACAACCCCCAACAATGGGTCGTTTTGTATAAAACACAACAAAAATGGGTAGTTTTGTATAAAGTAACCTTGAAAGTTAAATCAAATCAAGTCCATCTTCGCCCCAAATTGGATTATTGACTAGGGATGTAACGATAACAGCAATATTGTGAGATCACGATATTAAAACTGCCACAATATCACGATATTAACAGCAGCACATCTTTTAAAAATGTCAGGTTGATTTCCATTTGTGCGGTTCTAGCACCCTCTGGTGGCTAGTTTTTTAGTGCAGTTTAGCTTTCACAAGGCATGTTTTAGCCTTTCTATGTTTAAAATCCACGCTAATGGTCAGGTGAAGGAGAATGTAATATGCTTGTGAACCGAATCAATATGTGGAGAAACTCAATGTGTGAACACATTAGCAAGTAAGTGCCTCGATATTAAGTGTTATTAGATTGTTTATATGCATTGCTGTTATGTACAAAATCACAATATTGTGTATGTTTGTGTTTTTAGTATGAGCTAATTTGTTTTACAATATCGAGACCTTTTTTTATATTGCCAACCTCTCCACAATATCGTGATAATTATCGTATCGTGACCTTCATATCGTGATAATATTGTTACAGACGCTCCCCTACTTACGAACATTCGAGTTACGAACAACGGTACATACAAACATGTCTGCGCGCATGTCAAAAAATGTTCGGAAAGAGATGCTGTAAGTTAGATTTTTTATTGCGCACCTTTTTCCGAGTACTGTAGTGCTTCTTTCCGCCGCTAATACCGACGCTTGGCGCTGTGAGAGCTCACCCAGCATTGGAGGCTCAGCAACGTGTCGAGGAGGAGGAAGAAGAAGAAACGCCTGTCGCTCATAGATAAAGCCATCGCACTCTTCGAGCAGCAAGACCCAAATATTGAACGTTGCACAAAGGTTGCAAATCAATTGAATGATGCCCTACAGTGCTACCGCATCATTTATGATGAAAAAAGAAGAAAACTGTGCAATCGTCGTTAGATCGCTTCTTTCGGCCAGTTTCTAGTAAATCCTCCAACCCTCATCTTCTTCTCCGCGACCCTCAACTTCTTCCTACATTGAAGTTACGGAGGAGGAAGTAACTTTTGAAGCCCATTCCAGTGACGACGAAGAACCTCTCATGATATAAAATCCTCCTCTTCCTCCTCCATCAAATCCTTAAGCATCGAGTACATCTTCCAAAAGTAAGTTAAACTTCATTTTATTTATCTTATTACGTACATGTACATACTGTGTGTGTCTCTCGCTCTCTCTCTCTAACATACGTAGTACAGTACTGTACGTATTCTCTTTAAACATAAATTATAATACAAAATATAGCACTGAAGCAACTTACGAACAAATTCACCTTACGAACGATCGCTCGGAACGTAACTCGTTCGTAAGTTGGGGAGCGTCTGTATATATATATATATTGTTATATATTATAATTATACTGTGATGTTTGGATATCGTTACATCTTTATTATTGACCCAACCGTTCTTAGTGTACAGTCAGTGTCAATCAAAATAATTACTCTCACAGCATAGCAAGCAAACAAGATTGCTGGGAAGTCATTCTATATCATACCATCCACTGTCATGGTTTCATGAAATAAAATGCGTACATGTACCAATCTAGCCCAACACATTCATAATACAAGTAAAAAACAACGTCTAGGACAACCACTATAAAAGGGATAATGTTATCGCTCTTTTTGTAATTTGACTTGTGCCATCACATTGCCATGATGTCCCACTATTTACATGAAGCCGAGGCAGATATTGCCATGCCCCCCCCTGTAAACCTTCATGCAGTTCAGTTGCTGAAAGTTACCTGTGGTGAGCTAATGTGAACTGCAGCGCTTTGAGGAAATCTGGCTTAACTGACTGTGGAGAGCCATCAGGGGGCAAGATCACACTGAGAAATGGCGGATATTTGGGTTGTCATCCCCCTCACTTCTTCAAAATTGCCTGTTCGACCCAGATGTTTGCATCAAATATTAATAACGTGCCAAACAAACCACTTTGTAGTTCATTACAACTGCCGCTCTCTTTGCATAATATACAAGCAAGGGAGCGTGAGTCCTGTCACTTCTCCAGGAATCATTCGCAGACAGCATCAAGAAGCTCAGGACAGGCTGACGCACGTCAAATTAACCAGAATGGATTGAAGGGTGAAATGATTGATTCATCATCATATGGCGGTTGGCCGCTCTGAAATCTGCCAAAGATGCAGTCGACCGGCCCTAGAGCTTAAAAGGCTTCAAATCAAAAAGACACGTCACAGGAGGGTAAACTGGAAAAAAGAACTTTTAAAATCGTAACATGCGACGCCATTCATCGTGTCAGATGTGACAGGTTGTTCATCAGGTGACATTTTTTGGTTAGACAACGAATCCTTACCGCAAAACAGGTTTTCATCTCACCTGGGTAAGGGTGAATGCCGTTGGTGTAAATTGGCTCGGACGTGTGCTGCCCATTGGTTTGTGGCGCGAGGGCACTGAAGCCGTTGACCCCGATGGGCGTGGCTATGCTGGGGACGGTTGCAGTGATGCCTGGGGGTGTGCTGGTGCCTGAAAATATATATGCGAAAATATTTGTTTTTGTTGTTGTTGTAAATAAATGAAAAAGAAGGAAATGACATGTTGCAGTCTCAAAACAGAGCAACATAATGTGTGTAATCTTTGTAGAAAAGAAGGAAGGCGTGTGTGTTATGACAGGGGCACGCAATTCAATTTAAAAAAAATTGTTATTGTCCTAGCAAGGCAATTTAAGAAAAACATTAGCCACCGTATAATATTTGATACACTTAAGGTGCTATTTTCTTTTGGTGGGTGGGGGGGCATTTTACCACACACTGAATAACAAGATGAATTAGCTGTGTGTTGCTTTCCTTTGTTAGCTTTGCAAAAATGTAAGCTAGCAGGCTTGCGGTTGTCTGCTTAACCTATTTCTGTCTGTAATTACTCCAATAACAGCTGTGGATAGTAAACAGTGTCACTCCCTCTTGGCTTCGGGGATTTTCTTTTACCCAACATGAAAAGCTATCTTCACTTTCAATCATTTGCTCAAAACAATATCCGATTGTTGACCGATGCGGCTCCACCAGTCTCAACCTGCTATTCTGATTTAATATTGCTTTTGTGGAATATGAATTAAGCAGCAAAATCCACCTGTTTTTTATCCATCTCAGGGGGCGGCCGTTTTGCCACTTCCCGTCAACTGAAAATGACATCACAGTACCCACAGGCTCAGCAAAATGGCCGCCACGTGAGATGTTTTCCATCTTTTTTTCTTCTTCCTATTCCTCCTCTCAGCTTGCGGTCTTGTATGTAAAGTACCAAATGTGGGATAGGGGGCACAAGTTGGCTCTTGAATTTGCAGACAGAGGGCTAGAGCAAGAAATCACCAGGCCAGGTTGAGTTTTAATACTACAGACAAAGAATTTGCTATTGTCCGGGACTCTGGCACTGATGTTGCCATACATCCAATTATCTGAATGTGTGAAGCCGTAACTGCAACTATGGACACGGCTATTTCACGCTTCTGTAAGTTCCATGTGCAAGGCATGAGCAGTTTAATGCTGCGAAATGTGGACTGTGGAGGAACGACTTGTTTTGAAGGACCGTACTGGCAGCCAATGGAGATATTCCACTTAGTAAAACATGTTGTATGTGGTTCTTTAGCTATAGTTTTATAATTGTATGACTATGTAGCAGGACAGTGAGAAAAAGCCAAAACCATCATCTAGTGGACTCAAATTCCACATCAATAACATGCCACTTATCCACTAGTGAAGTATGACTTCTCCTGAGAACACTTATCGAATCCGATTGAACAGAACTTAATCGTATTTTATGTATCGTTAATTTGAATAATTTATAATTAGTCAATGCATCACTACACATTTGAATCAGTCGGCCTCAAATTCATTATTTTCTCTATATTAATCCTATCGAACTATCCCTGAACTAACAGCTCAAATCCAAATCATAACATGGAAAACTAGGATTAGCATCATTTCTGATTCAAAGAAATTGTAAATGAGCATATTTGAAGACGGTAAACATCCAAAGACCCAAATATGAGTCTCAGGAAGGAGATTGTTTTGGATGTAGGAGGCTGCCTTGTCACCTTGTCAGCGCCCTTTTGTGCTGATGGATTTTTATTTTTATTTTAATCCAAGGCGAAGGGCATTTAAGGCATCCGGGATTACGTTTGATAGGCATTACCTGGTATGTGTAGGCCTTGTGGATTACAAATGCTCCGTACAGCGTGGAGGCACTTTATTTAATGTATTTGCAATGACCCTGCCTTTCAGGCCGCCTGCCTACTTAGTGTCGAGCCGTCAAAAAAAAGTCTTTGGTGACAACGGTTGAGAAGGTAGTTCAGACCCAGGTCCGGGATTATCGCCTTTGAGTCATCGCTCTTGTATTTGTTCGACCAAGGACTCTGAATCCAAAGTCATCAGGATTGGCCGCGTTCCCATGGGAAAAAAAAAAACATGCACCGTCACAGAGAGCGAGTGACAGCAAGGCAGTGAGAGATAATGAGAGCGAGAGGAAGAGTGTAATGTGGAGGGAATGCCGTACATGGCCTACCATCTTGGCCTCCTTCGACGCAAGCTTCTTTCAGCCCGGAAAGTGAAATCTTAAAAAATGTAACAAGGGCATATGTACAAAGACCTTGGATGAATTCATTACTGCCGCTTCTCACAATCCTGCCAATAAAAATTGGTTTCCAACAACTACTTGGAATTCTTGAAAGTACTTTTTTTTAACATAACTTTTTCAAGGCTTGAAATGTGCTTGCATTGTAGATGATACATTTTCTGCCCAAAACATTTGTGTGAAACTGGGAATCCAAAAGTCTATATAAGCATAATATGGTTGTATTCGAATGGATCCCCCCCCCCCCCACCACCACCACCACCACCTAATCGACTCCACTATTAGTCTTTGAAATCTGTGAGTTCTACTGTTTTTTTGTTTTTTTTTGAGTTTTTGGATGACCAGAATAGCCTAATAATAACTGGGTGTATTGTCAAATTATTAACTACAGATATATTTAAAATGAATGAATAGCCTGTTTTAAATTAATATGTGGATTATTAATCCTTCAGTCAACGAATTAGGGAAAGGAGAAAGTGTATTTTTCTTTGCAAAATTTTGTGCAGATCCCAGCTGTGTCAACTTAGGCACGGTCTGACTTCTGTTACGTTTAGTATGCACATAGGTGGGTAGAGTAGCCAAAAATGTTACTCAAGTAAGAGTAGCGTTACTTCAAAATAATATTACTAGTAAAAGTAAAAAGTAGTCATCAAAAAAATCACGTCAAAGTATTCGCTGAAAAGAATACTCAAGTACTGAGTAACTGCTTGAACATAAAGTCAGATTTTTTTTTTTTTTAAACACAGGGATGTGATTTGACCAAAGTGAAATTAACTGAAAATTTAGGTCTGGGGGCCGCTGGCACTTTCAATGCACTCACATGACAAAGAAATAGACAAAACAACAGCATAAATTTTCAATGTATATTGAACTATCCCATATAAAATGGCAGTTTTAGTCAACTCAAAATCAGTCACATTCAAAAACATTGGACTGCCTTTGCTTTTAAAAACTATCACTGAGAATATCATCATATCTAACTAATGTGATTACTAAGTTAACACATAAATAATGTTGAAGAGTTCAAATTTCATGAACAAATAATTGTATCATGACCAAATGAAAAGTAACTCATATTAGAGCATACCACAAATGTCTTTGTTATAGCAGAAGATGTTATCTGTCGGAGTCATGTGCATACACAATGAACTACTAAAAAAAAAAAAAAAAAAGATTTTTTTTTTTTTGGGGGGGAGATAAAAAAAAGCGGAATTCCGCGAATTAGCGGAAAAATCACATCCCTGTTAAACAATGTCATCAGACAATTCTGGCATCTTCAAATCATTTAAAAAACAAACAAAAAAACGTACGCCTCCTTTCCTCTTTGCTCTGTGACATGTTTTGTTCTAACTTCTGCCAAGTTAATTATTTGATTAACGCTAATATGCGAAGATGACGCTCCCTCCATAAGCGAACGGTGGTGCGCGGGGGAGGGGGTGCATTAGGGGGTTGAACTGCTCTCACATTGAAGAGCCGCTCAAAAGAGTCGATTCGTTCATCAACGCCACATCACTAGTGTCCGCGGAAATGCTCCCACACAGTCAGTCAAGCGGAGCGCTTATGTGAAAATATGGCAAATCTAATGTATGAAAGGGGCGGCGGTTAACGACTCTAGTGTAGCCCAAGATAGCGGAGTACGAGTAGCGTTACTTCTTCACACATCTACTCAAGTAAAAGTAAAAAATATTGTGTGGTAAAACTACTCTTAGAAATATCTTCTTTTTTTTTTCAAAAAGTTACTCAAGTAAATGTAACAGAGTAAATGTAATTCGTTACTACCCACCTCTGAGTATGTAAATATATACACTTCTCAAAAAACTACTACACCACTGCATACAAGAGAAATCTTACTAGTTCATAAAGTACAGTAGACTAACAGGGTTATCAGCAGACAACAATTAAACAGTTAATTTTAATAAATAAGAGTTATCCAGGGCTGCAGCGAGTAAACTTATGAAGATAAATCCCCTCTCGTACCTGAGGATGGTGTCATCGGAGTCGCCACCAGGCCGTTGACATTGAACGCCGCCATTTGCTGCATTTGCGCCGCAGCAATGGCCGCCATGGGGTTCAGGTAGGACCCTTGTGTTGCCGCCATCAGGGCTGCTTGCTGTTGCATCATCTGCTGTAGGATTAGAGATCAGCGGGCGGGGGAAAGAGGGGAAGGACGGAGAGGAGGGTGAAATAGCCGCGGGAGCAGAACGTGTTTACTCTCACATCTCTGTTTACTTGGCCCGCGCCTTGTTCTTGGACCGCATCACCCCTCAGCATCACTTTCCAGCTAGCAGTCCATAACAACACTTCTGGCCTCATTGTACTGCCTCATGATCAAGATGCGGATGATTCAATAGACTACATCTACTAGTAGCATTATACATGTGCTGGAATGAGGGAGGGGGGGGGGGAGTGGAGCGATTGCGAAAGCGTGAGTGGGCGATTCTCACCTGTCAGGATGAGTTGTTAGCTACCGTGTGAGTGCAAAATCTCACAGACTTCTAACTCGGGCTGTGACTTTCATGTGTGAATATGAAACGGTGGTGATGGTGCTAAGGGGGAGGGCAGGGGGCTGCCGCGGGTAGTGTTGGTTCTCGGTAATGACACACACTTGAGTTTTTGAGTGCAAGGTAAAATGTGTTGGTGGATGAAATTCACAGAAGTAGTCCTAAAAAAGTGACTTGAATGGGAAGTAGATGCACAACACGGCGATGCATACACATGTTAAAAATACACAAAATCAAAAAGTGCTGTTTCATTCTCTAAAATGTATTATACATTTATGAGCCAAAACTTTAGGTACACTTAACATGATCTAACTACAGGGGGTCCTCAATTTACAGATGTTTTTTTTTTTCAAGTCTATCACAAACCTACAAAGTCATATTTATGAAAACTGCGAATACAAAACAATCAACGAAGTATTAGCATGCCTTGACATATTCTTACGCCTCCGTACAAACTAGTTTTTATGCGCATGTAACTGCAAAACCTCATAAGTCAAAAACTGAAGACCTCCTGTATATGCAATACAAGCACAGTACCAAATGGGCAAAACCAATTAACTGATAGAATCCTGTTAATTATGTATTGGTTGATTAATCATGTCTTGGACCAACTGACTTGATTCAGCCTCAACTATGGTGCAAGTGAGAATTTTAATAAAGGTGCAAATACAATATTTTATTCTTGTCAGAGTCGTTGTGACATCAGTTGAACGTCACCCCCATAATCTGTTCAATCAATTAGCGCTGCCCGATTATGAAGAAAATATTCATCGCAATTAATTTGGTAATAATTGAAATCACGTTTAGGACAATCATTTTGTTTTTTGGTACAAAACAAGAAAATGTTTAAACATAAAACTGCTAGGGTAAAAATTTGGTACTGTGTCGTGTATTAGAATAGACTGTGCAGGTGTACCCAATGTCGTGGCCAGTGAGTTTATTACTCAAAGAAGTGGACATGATCACATTCCTAGTGGGAAAGAGAAGAGAGGTCAAACCTTCAATGACAAGCGTTTTGTTTTCTGTTTTCAAGCTCACCGTCTCCTCCCCCGCTGGGCTGAGACTTACAGCGTGAGAGTAGGCGCCATAGGCCCCAAACTGGATAGTCATGGGACTGAAGATGCCGAGCTGACCCGCCATCTGGTGCATCCGGCGCAGGGTCCGCTCCTTGTCGGTGTCTGCGAATTTGACCACCAGGCTGGACGAGGCGCCCTATATAGGTACATACACACATTAGAATAGGATGTGTTATGTTAGGTTTCATGTTCTGCAAAATGGATTCGTTTTAGTGAGATCTGTAGGTTTTCCATAGGCTTGAATTTTCAAGGTTGTATTTTGCATGTGTGTCCAGTGGAAGTGTATCCAAGCCCAGTAAGAAATGCCTAGTATGAATGTGCCCTTAACTCTTTGACTGCCAGACGTTTTCAGAAAAGGGATGCCGTGGGTGCCAGCTGATTTAAACATTTTTGACTGATCTTTCAAGGTCCACAGAAAATTATGTGTTTGGACTATGGAAACACACATACTACCAAATGAAAGATTGTTCTCTCATCTTTCATCAGAAAAAAAAGTTTGTTTCTACCTTATTCCGTTTTTCAGTAATCAACAATAGAAAATGGTTAGTTTCACCTCTGTTTTGAAAAAAAAACCCGTCTTTTAACGTCTTTGGCAGTCCTCCCTAGGATTTTACTAAACGTTATTTAACGTTTTTGGCAGTCAAAGAGTTAATCGTGAGTTAACTTGTGAAGTCATGCGATTAATTACGATTAAAAATTGTAATCGCCTGATGGGCCTAATTTTTAATAATATTTTCTTCAAAAAAAAAAAAGATTTAAAATAAAAAAAAATATATATATCTTCTCTTTTTTTTTTTAAAGATTAAAAATTAGGGGCAGCAATTTGTATTTGTAAATATTTGCGTTACTTCACTAGTTAACTCAAAATTAATAACACATTTTATATCTCTTCTAATACAATAAAAAAAAACTACGTTTTCAGGTGAGAAAAAATGTTAAACTAATAGAAATAGTTCAAATGAATTTTTGACGTCTATAGCCGTCAATGGCAGTGAATGAGCTAATCTCCCAATGGATTTGCCTTCTCTTTCATCCCATTTGAACAATGTGAGTGTACGTAAAAATGTAGACCGTGATATGCATTTTTTCTTTCAAATGAATATCTTGACATCCATCAAGGAAGCCAGTGGAACTGAATATGCAACCATTATGAGCACAGTCATTTAGCTGTCAGTATTAAATGGAAGCCAATGGTGATTGATGCATGCTTTTGCCAACTTTCAAACTCCAACAGAACTGTGATCTTAACCAGATGCCGCAGGAGTTCCAGTCGCCCGGCGGTGAAGCTCTGCTGCCTACAGTTGCCAGTAATTAGATCTGACCAGTGCCTTCGGCATATGAAGAGTGAAGTATTGACTAACGGCTTTACCTTATGGCATACATAGTTCTGTATTGATGTCGACCACTCCTGAGTTTGCATCCAATTAAATCATTTCAGAAACAGAGACCAGAGTCAGTTCCTCGGGTGACATCCAGGGCGCAGAAAGTTCACCGTGACCGTTTAATTAAAAGCTCTGTATGCTTGGAAAGAGCACCAGGACACTAGGACGGGACGCAAGAACCCCAGGGGAATATAATTAGTAAGATCATAAAAGCAAAGACATGACGTGATGAGATGAGATCAAAAACTCGAGATTCTGTTAGAAAATGTCTCATGCTGACGGAGTCACTACAAATTGGGGCTTTGGTTCAGATTTCTATTGTCTCCTGGAGTGTGGACTTTAAAAGTGGGAGCGAAGTGACCAGTGCTGCCATCCACCTGTTTCTCACGCATGAATGAAGTGAAATTGAGAAAGCTACTCCCAGATGCTCCCCATGTCAGATTTCATGAGCATGAGTACTAGTTTTATCCCAATGGAAAAGCACAGACACAAGGATGCCCTCGACAACCAAATAATGCAACAGGGCAGTAACAGTCTGTTCCCGTATAGACACGGACACTATCTTACTGTACAGCAACCATACTTACCGGTAATAGTAATTCATTTTATTGGATCTCACAGTGAGGAGGAACCCATGGTCCACATTGGATTAATAGTTTTCTGTCCACCAATGTGGAGATTGCAGTTCATTTTTAACTCATTCACTGCCATTGACGGCTATAGACGTCAAAAATTCATTTGAACTATTTCTATTAGTTTTCCACTTTTTCCACTTTTGTTAATAAGAGTATGAAAACCTAAATAAAAAAAAAAAAAGTTGAACATTTCGAACAGATATAAAATTTGTGATTAATCGTGAGTTAATTATTAAAGTCATGTGATGAATTACAATTAAAAAAAATAATCGCCTGGCGCGATAAAAAAAAGAAAGAAAAGATAATTAAAAATTAGGGCCGCCAGGCGATTAAAATTTTTAATTGTAATTAATCGCATGACTTCACTAGTTAACTCACGATTAATCACAAATTTTATATCTGTTCTAAATGTTCAATAAAAAAATCTAGGTTTTCACACTCTTGTTAACAAAAAAAAATAAAGTTAAACTAATAGAAATAGTTCAAATGAATTTTTGACGTCTATAGCCGTCAATGGCAGTGAATGAGTTAATATGGATCACATTTTTACTTGGTGTGTTTATACCACCATTACTTGGGATATCAACATTGGTTAAAAAAATAGATAAATTAATACATAAACAAACAACAACATCTACTTAGATTTCTTGAATATTTTGAATTTTTTTTTTCTGGCGATTCATGCAACTTGACTGTTTTGTCAAATTACTATTTGGTACATAAACAATTGAAATTGAAGAATTGTCTAAGTCCATGTGAATCATATTTGATGTGATTTTATTGTCCTGTCTATTGTCTATACTAGTGCATGTCCTCATTAGAGTTGCAAGAGAGCTGGAAGCCATCCCGGCGCATTTTGGGCAAAATGTGGGGAATAATCTGGAATGATCTCCAGCCAGTCACAGAGCGCAACCACCAGACAAAACAACCTTTCACACCTCTAGACAATTCAGTGTGTTTAATTAGTGCAACAAGCATGTTTTGGGAATGTGGCAGGAAGCTGGAGTATCCAGAGAACGTGGAGACGACACCCGGCACCTCTCGACCGAGGCAGAGGTGGTAACCACTAACCCACTGTGCCATCCATTAAACCGTCAGTTGCTCGTTACTGTGGTGTCATTTTCAGTTGACAGCAAGTGGCAAAATGGCCCCCTGAGATGGAGAACAGCGGGTGGAATTTGCTGCTTAACTCATATTCCACAAAGGCAATATTAATTATAAGACCATATTTAGACAAGTGGGGTTGCGTGGGACATATTATTGTAAAGAAAATGTTTGCGTTGACTTCCTCTTTAAGTCTTTGTCAATAGCATGCATTTCAAACCGTTAAATCAACAGCCCTTTCAACTGTCCTTTGATCTGGAATGCTAATGCTAAATAAATGCTCGTAACAAATGAACATTCATCGCTAATATTTATGCAAAAAACAAACAAACCAACAAACATCCATAACGTGACTTTAGGCACAGTGATGAATAAAGTCAAAAATCCATCCAATCATTATGGGAACTTTCAATTGCTTCTCGTACCCGTGTACATTGCACAACCGCGTTGAATGGACTTTAATTAAGCCCTGATTCAAAAGTGCCATATAGGAAACAGGCTGTGATTGAAGCTCAACTTTAAACAGATGGTAATTGTTTTACTAGAACTCCGCTTTCCTCCTATTATATTATTTTAATAGCTATTAAAAGAAAGAGTTTGGTGGCTGCTGACAAATGTACAGTAAATAAATGCTGTGAGCATCAGCGTGGCCCCCTGGGGACATTTTGCCGCACATCGGATCCTATATTGGAGGCAGAGAGTGTTTGTTGCTCCTCAGGCAAGAAGACAAGCCGTCTGATTCCTCTCCTTCCGTGCCATTTCAATTAGTTAAATCAATACTCCGACATGGCGGCATTAACAGAACTGTTTTATTTTCCATTTCTAATTTGATTCCACTGCACTTCCTGACCTTTTTCCCCACTTCTTTCTCAACTTTGGTGGCCATTTGTAGGCGCCAGGCGGTTTGGTTTAATGAGGCTGACGATGAGCAAACATTGTCCGTCTGCGTTGCTGCCAGTGAAGCCTGCCCACCGTGGCGACGACGCCTGGCATTTAGCTCACCCACCCCCCCCACCCCACCCCCCCGCATTCTCATATTCGTTTAATACCTTGCGAAGAATGAGTTGTGACAATTGGAACAGTCAAAGCCTGAGGCGGCTTGTGCTGTCGAATACAAAAAAAGAAAACGAAAAAAAATGGGCGCCCGCCTTCTGAAGCCTAAATTTCACCCTCGATTCTGAGGATCCTGATGCGTTCCGACGAGATGTGGGGTTCATCTCGTGGATCGACAGTTTCCATTAACAAAAAAGGACGAGCGAGATGTGTCCGGGTAATGAAGGAACAGGTGGCTACCGACGACGACGACGACAAACAAAAAAAAAAAAACTCTCCTAACTGGATGCAGAAAATCCCAAGCTGACAAACAAACTGAATAATAACCTCCAGCAGCACAAGTCCTCATACCTGGAGAGAAAATGAATTTGCTGAATTTGATAAGGGCCAACGGGGAGCCGTCACTTTTGACAGGTACAACGAAGGAATTTGCGACGGGTTCAAAAACTAATCTAATTTCTTAAACAACACACTTGACTTGTGAAAATCTCCCCATATTGGATTTTATATAGGCCGGGAAACGTGGCAATGGAACAATACACGCCGGTAATTGAGGGATTAGAACTCAACTACGCCCGTGGAATGGCATTAGGCTCAGTCCTTGCGACTCAATTGTGTGTAAAATATGTGCAAACAGGTAAACAGCCTCATTTTCGTCTATCTTGAGCAACATTACGTAATATTACAGCAAGATGTTCTCTGGAGGGAAAATAAGCACACAAATGATCAATAATAACAAAGTTTTACCTCCCCGCGGAGCAAAATACTTTTTAAAGGATAAGCGAAAGTTTGTTGACACATTTAAACTCTCAGGGTGTTAACTGAGCATGTGTAATGAATTAATTGAATATATGATAGCGAGTTCTTTGGTAAATGAGTGAACTCCCACTGGGCCTAGTGTTGTACGGCTGGTGAAACCGCTCGGGAAGGTTGTCGCTCATTAGCGGCGCATGTTGCTGTCTCGGTTTGGCCTTTCTGCTCTACACCCCAAAGACTGCTGCAGCTGCTAAGTAAAGCCGTATAAAACCCAGAAACACAAAGGATTAGGAATACTGCCATTCAGACTTTTGGACAAAATGACGTTGGTCATTTGCATGTGATGTCTGACAATATACATGTGAACTTTTCCAATTCAGTAGTAATTGGGGAAATGTAGTCATTTGGACTCCGTGGTCTCTACACATGTGCTGTTGATTCAGTATCTACTAGTTTTCATACTAAGTTACCATGGTTAGCTTTGAGATATTGATCTTCATACCAATTCCTCAAGACTGGCATGGACCCACATACAAAAAAAGAAGAAGTATATATATATATATATGTGTGTGTATATGTATATATATATGTATATGTATTTAAAAAAAAAAAAAAAAAACAAAACATTTATTAAATTTTTTTTAATTGATTTGTTGGTTTTTAAAAAAAAAAAAAAAAGAAGGAGAGCAATGATGATGTCAAATCGAATGAACAATACTGAGCTCTAAAAAAAAAAAAGAAAAAAAAAAGTCTGGCATGGAAGCAGATTTTGGCTATAGTCATTGTATGTATATGTTATGAGGGGCAGGGACCACGGAATGGAGCGTTGGTGGGCGGCGCATCAAATTGGAAAATGATCTATTCAAATGTTGGCGGCGTCATGACGTCAGACAAGGATTTCCAATTGGAGAGGACCTGGCGAAGTGATTTTGTGTTATTTTGGTGGACTTATTTAGTAACGTCATTGTTAAACTGTCCAAGTTCCTGCCGAGCCATTAGTTTTTCCTCTTCTACTCATCCTTCTTAAAATGAACAAACTCAGGGCTTTCTTTTGAAGCAGTGAAAAATACATCTTGAACAAAGTGCAGTCTAACCAGTGGCAAAATCTTCGGTCGTTAGGTTATGTTGCTACATCAGCACTTTCAAAGATGCGCACGCTGGAAAACGGTCATTTTGCGTTGCCTCGCGACTCTTACGCACTGAGCAAGTGCAGTGTGAAAAGGGCTCAACAGAGGTGCTGAACTTTACCAACTACCAAGGAAGTTGGGACACACTAAAGGCAGACCTGCGAACCACTATAATCGCCATGCATCTCACATCAAAAATTGGGAAAACAAAAGGATGATTTGATTAGTATTTTTTTTCCTTCTATCATCCAACAAAATGTTGTCAAATGCTCATCTCTAGACAAATCAACACAATTGGCAGGCAAATAGCCAATCAAACAAAGTCGAGGACAAACTAATGAAAATGTTGCATCTATATAAAAGTGTGTGTTCGTGTAGCCACACTCGGACCGAGGACATCCAAAACCTCATGCGGCATGTCACAGCTTGAAAATCCACAACAGTTCGACGTAACGTTTAATGCACTACACGTTGCCAAGACGATGCTCTCTGGCTCGGTCTTATCTCTCATTAATCCACAAGTAGACAATCACACACCTGTACACTCTTGTCGCTGCCAACGCCACTGAGGCTCCGCGGGGCCTGTCAGCCGTGCCGTGACAGCCGACATGACAATGGCGGCAATTTGCTCGCCGCCCGCCCGCCCGCCCGCCTGCCTTACCCTTGGCGCATTCTATTTTGAAGTTCTGCCACACGCGTGTCTCTTTAGCGTGACTCAACCAAGACTGTCGTTTGAGTTAATTCCGGAAGCAGCTGCAGTCTGCAGTAAACATAAAGGGACACTTTGACCTGATTTTGGTAGTTGCGGAAGCAACAAAGTGCAGATACTTCATTATTGTACTTAAGTCGATTTTTCTACTTCACTTTAATGACGCTGTGTTTTGGTGTCACATTTATTTACAGTTTTGTCCGTGTATGCAAGGTAACGCATATGTGACAGGGAGAACATTAAGGGTTTCTTTGTTCAATGTTCATGCAAACCTCACAGCTGGCAGCAGGACGCCAAATCATGCCTCCTGCTCGATGGTTGTTGACGACATGTGGCGGCGATATTATCCAAATTAACCGCATCCCCCCCCCCCGTCGATGGCATACCCGTATTTGGGTGCCTATTAATCTGGGAGGAAGTTGGATTTGGGGTGAAAAGAGGATAACAGGTGCAGGGATAGAGGCGGGAGATTTAGTTAATAAAGAGTATTAGTGAACTTTTTGGATGGCTGCTGTTTATCAGCCCAAGGTCTGTTTGTGCCGCCATTTGTTGCTGTGGACAGTTCATCTGCAGCAGAGCTCAAGCGGCTGACTGGCTCAAGCTCATGCAACGATTGCCAAGGCTGCAGATGTACGACAGAACTGTACAGAAGCCTGTAAAATGTAGTCCGTCCATTGATTTTTACTGGCATTTATCCTCACTAGTGGAATGGGTACTGAACTGAATGGACCATGTAGGTCATTGTCAATTAAAAAAAAAAAAAAAGAAAGAATGTGAACCAATATTAGAAAAGAGTGTTTATCATAAGCATTTGAGCGTTAAATCTTCTCCTCATTTTAAGTGTTTATAAAACCATGCCACAAATGACCGTTGTTGATCAGGTTTAGTCACATAAATCAACCTTTTCACAGCCATCATCGTGTTGGACATGTTAGCTAAGTCTTTTTAAATCGGATTTTAGAAATATTACAAATAAATTTGAATGATGGTAAAATTGTGTCAAAGCTGTCTGCAATTATTTTGTTAAAACAACATAACGGTGATAAGGCTTTTGACTTCTTTTTTGTCATAAAGTAAATGGGTGTGGTGTGAAATATTTGAAGGACAATTCTGCTGGCCAATGGTGATACTTGATAGACTTGTTAAATAAAACATGTTTTTATTGGTTGCTTCACTACTTTTAACTGAATGCACAATAGCACAAAGTCGGCGGCGAAAAGTCAGCGACAATATCGAGGATAAGCAAATCAATGTAATTCTAATTAGTTTGATAATTATTTGGTTGGATTTTGAGCCTCATAGTTTACATGCGTATAAACCCGATGCAGGGCAACTGTGCACAAAGTTAAACTGACTTATTTCCCTCCCTCGCGCCTTCAATGTAATGCAAAAATGGGGCTGCATCAAAAAGAAGTGTAAATCACATCTGGTTTCATGGCTGCCAGGAAGCATCCGTACATATTTATCGCGGCACATCAGTGAAGTGTGTGAAGAGTGAGTGTTTGCCAAAGATTGTGTGTGTGTGTGTGTGCGTGTCCTGCCGTACATCATTTCTTATACTTACGCGGCCTTGTTTGAGCGAGTTGGAAGCATATCGGATTCATAATTAACTGCCGCTTGACGACAGCTTCCGGTTCTCGTGGCCCCATTTTCAAGTTCCCAAATCAACACCATCCAGTGCACTGCAGTGTGTTATGGTAAACAAAAATACACCCTCTAACTTCGGAGTTCCTGCTACAGTGCATTTGCTGCTAAGCCCCACTAAAAAAAAAAAAACGAAAAGGGCAACTATTATATTGCACAATGCAGCCCACTCCTGCAGCCTTGTCCTTGCGTTGTAGTAACAGTGTAAAAATGTTGCCAATGACAGAGGTAGACTGATAAATGGCACTTGTCCGACACTATTATGAAGGCCTAATGGGTTCATAACAGCCAGGCTAAAATATTAGAGAATCAGTTAAGGTAGGCCACCTTAATAACCTGATCTTGTTTTGCAGATCAATCTCAACTCGAGAGAGCGCTTGTTGACATTATTGACGTACTCGTTAACCAACCCATCTAGTCGCCGCCTTGAAACCTCCGTTGATAAGTGTTTAAAATATTTAATATACGCTCCCTGACACCGGATAAACTGTACCCATAATTCAGCCGTGATGGTCTTTTTGCGAGACATTTTTCCATCAGTGCTACATCTTGTGCGAAGCCTTTTACCTTTCGACGTGTTCAATTGCGAGCAGTCAATAGCGGCACTTTATCTTTCATCTATAATACACTGCCCCTGGCTTAATTATTTTTTCTTCAAATAAGTAATGGATTAGTCCCAAGGGTTTGTCCTTCCACCCTTTGAGCCTCTCGATCATTCAGGGCTAGACTGGCACAAAAAAATCGAACCTGACATTTTGGCTTACAATGGCCCACGTGCGCTCGTGTAGACATGCGCATGAAGTCATTGTTTTACCATCCGCTGTCAGAGTTTCATAAAATAAAATGCACACATATCCAGAACCTTGCTCATCTCTCTCATAATACAAGCAGGATCAAGTCTTAGTAAAAAGCAACATTTTGCTGAAAAGTATGATGACACTAACATCTCTTGATTCTTCAAAATGCTGCTTGTTCTTGCTTATATTATTTATTTATTTTATTTAGTCAAACTATTATGATTGTGGACATGCCAATATCATGCATGAACCCCAGCGAGTCGATATTCAGGTTTCCATTCAATTGTTTAGAATTTTTTAAGCGAATTTACTGAAAATGCGACTTACGCCCGTTTCCATCTGTTCTTCTTTTGCGAATATTGAGAGGGCACTCCGACGCTGTAGGTGGCAGTATACACTATAGAGATGTGATCCATCAGTACTTTAAAAGAAGAAGAAGAACAGAAAGCTACCGCGCCGTGCGTTGACGTCATATGAGTTAGCTTTTGTAATTCTGTAGCGTTTCTTTGCCGTTTTCCATCTAAAATAGCATTAATATTCGCTTTTTTAATGAATTCCCCCCCAAAATTTCTGTTTCGTCTTCCCCCCCAAACTTACTTTATCATCCGACATTGTTTTGGGACTACAACTGAACGTGTGACGTAATATCCGGTCAAAATGCACAACGTGTATCCGGTCTTGTCAGCATTTATTCACAAAACCTGTTTCCATAGCCAAAATTAGCATTTTCATTTTTTGGTACGCTTTAAAATCCACCCCCTCCAAGCGTAAAAACTTTTTTGCGAATTGCGGCCCCTTATTCGAATTTCTAACGTTTCCATTCAGTTTTATTTTCACATTTTTTGAAAATTCGAACTGCAATTGGGTGGCAACCAGTTCAGGGTGTACCCCCCTACTGCCCGAATCCAGCTGGGATAGGCTCCAGCAACCCCCGCGACCCTTCTGAGGACAAGCGGTTGAGAAAATAGATGGAAGGATGGATGAAAATTTGAATAATAAAACCCCACTAATTTCGCCTTTCGTAATTTGTGTATCCACCACCCTGGGTAGCTGCTTTGATTGGCCAGGAGTCATTCACAAAACCTGTTTCCATAGCCAAAATTAGCATTTTCCTTTTTTGGTACGCTTCAAAATCCACCCCATCCAAGCGTAAAAAAAACTTTTTTGCGAATTGCGGGCCCTTATTCGAATTTCTAGCGTTTCCATTCAGTTTTATTTTCACATTTTTTGAAAATTCAAACTGCAATTGGGTGGCAACCAGTTCAGGGTGTACCCCGCCTACTGCCCGAAGCCAGCTGGGATAGGCTCCAGCAACCCCCGCGACCCTTGTGAGGACAAGCGGTTGAGAAAATGGATGGAAGGATGGATGAAAATTTGAATAATAAAAGCCCATTAATTTCGCCTTTCGTAATTTGTGTATCCACCACCCTGGGTAGCTGCTTTGATTGGCCAGGAGTCAGTTGTGTTTCATCCCACAATGACTCACAAAAGCACAAAATGCCCTGTTCTACAAAATACCAAAAGAAAGAAAATTCCACTCATGCACAAAGTTTATAGGTCACAGTACTTTTGAAAAAAAAAAAACTATGAATTATCTTGGTCTCTTTTTTAATACAGTATACCACAAAAACTTGGAATTAGAACAGGGGTGAGTAACTTTTTACATCCCGTGTTTCAATGTATTTGATTATGAGCGTGACCTGCATAGCTGTTCTCCAAAAATGGTGTTGCTCACTGTTGCCAGACACACTCTCCAACGTAAAGCCCCAAATTATACACTCATTTACATTTTCTGAAGGAGGTTAAGAGGGGCATTTATCATATTACGGAGGCCTCTTTGCCTGCTTGGAAAAACAGTCCTATCTCCTTATGATAAGAGAATACTTGCGCATACTTTCACGCGCACTGTTTTCTCCTGCCTCCCACACGCATGCCATCATCCCACTTTGCACTTTGTAGATCAACAAGCCCTTGTGACAATTAAGTACTAAATCCTACTAAAGGTTAAGCAGCATATTTAGTTTGAGGGTGAACTGACATGAACATCACTCAAGTTTTCATGGATATAGCAGCCCTAAAAATGTGATTTTGTTGTAATTTGAAATAGTTAAGATCAAGACGGATTTATGCTGTTTTGAATATTTTTAGTGCATTGCTTTTTTTTGTGAGAGCAAGCACTTCAGTTTTGCTGTCATTTCAGGAGAGCATTTTGTCTCTTCTTTTGAAGCGTCATAATCAAACATCCGTAATAAGGAAATACTTGTTTTGGGTTAAAATTACATTATATATATATTTATTTATTTCAACCAATTTGTCTTCTTCAACTTCCCTCCGATCAAAGTCTCATCCTTGTCATTTGCATGAATTATGTAAGAACCGCATCACATTAGCCTCTGCATCATTCTTTGACCGGTGATTGAACCGTTACTCGTAAATAACATCGCATATGAGACATTTGCGGCACAATGTCTCCCGGGGACACATTTAGGGATGCATGTGGCGTGTGCGCAGTCATCGTATCTTCTGTAAGACTCAAATGGGAAGGCGATCTGTTTGCTGAGAAGCTAGTTTAAATAGATGCAGAAAGAACGGATAAAGTGTAAAGAAATGAAAGGATTTGTGCACTGTAAGGAGGCCGATGCTGACTGTTAGGATCTTTTGTGGACGATAACAGTGAAAAATTGTCTGCGGTATGTCTGTAGATTGTGTGTATATTTTAGGCCAATGACAGTCTTTATCAGTCTGTCTAGAATATATACTTAAAACATATATTATACACTCAGGTATGTGTTCTTTATACTGTAAGTCACCTTTTTTTTCACCAGTTTGATAGGCTTCAAACTTTCAAACATCGGTTCCCCTCTCAGTAAAGATGGATTGATCATAGATGGTGCAGTTTTACCAGAATTGGACAATGTAAAAAAAAAAAAAAAAAAAAAAAAAAAAGACACGGAAAGTGTTTTTTTTTTCCATTAAAGAGAAAATGTCCTCAACCTTGCCAACAGTTTTGGTTGTCACTCGAACCTTCGTCATAGCTGTCACCGTGTCTTTGTGTGACGTGTCTAAAAAACGGGAAAGCTTCATAATAAACTTCCCCAAACCGACCCAGCCTGCACTCCATTTTGAAGGTTTCCCAACCCAATCAGCTGTTTTTAGACACGTCACACGAGGATGTGGTGACAGCTCCGACGATGGCTCGAATGACAGTCAAAACTGTCAGCAAAGTAAGAGAAGTTGCTCTTCACTGGAAAAAAAAAAAATCTGTCTAGGGAAAAAGAAACTTCAGACCTATTTCAACAATTTACTTGTGCTCAACTTTCCTTTCCTATTTAACCTTACAAGACTACATCCCTCTATTTTCACCAGTCCAGGTTGTCAGGTTTCTAACTATCAAACAGTGTGTCCCTTTTCTAGCAAGGTTCATAACGCACAACTTTATCCGATCACCTTCGCATTCCGCTTTTCCAAGCGATTTTATTAGCTCATTCCCCCCAAAATGGCTGGTCTGGATATTGTATGTTTGAATATGTCAACCAAAGATGACCGGACTGTGTCCCAAAACTCCTGATTTATACTCAGTTTTTCACTCATGTCCTCTCTGCTGTGCTGGGTCACTTTACGTCTGATGGATGCCACTGCTGCCTGCCAAGAGCAATTTTATACGGGGAGCCGACAGGAATGGCTCTCCGCCAAGGGGAGCGACCCGCCTCTGGTTCTCGATTTGTCTGCCTTCAAAATCGATGTGAACACACATACAATATTCCCTCAGGACTCATACCGCAACTCTCTAAAGGAAAGCTGAGCATTGCGCGCGATATAAAAAGCCCTAGTAGCAGGTGAGAGTTTAATTCGGCCTACATTAAAATTGTATGTGTTTGTAACAGTTCTTGAGATCTGCACCTTGGTCGAAAATTGTCCATCTCACATTTTGATGACATTTATCCACCGTAGATTTGATGTCATTGAAAAGACAGTGAGCTGATCGTAGTATTGGGGCTTTGTAGAACAACCTTGACTGCTAGCAAATGACATGCAAATTACTTGTATCCTGGATAAATTCATTTTATTTGGGATAGAAATGAAACACGAAAATGCCAAGATGGTAAGAAGTTGTATTTTTGTGATATTGAGGGATATTTGCCTTTTCCATATGTATATATTTTTTTACATATATATATATATATATATATATTGGTACATATAATAATGTCAGTTAACTCAGTTTTAGGAAACTTATTTTATTAACATTTAAAATAATATTGCTCATTGTGAGCATAATCTAATAATAATATCAATAAAACAATTATTTTTAAGATTGGATATGGTCATATTGAGAGAGTATCAATAATTTATTTATTTTTTTATAAATACTGAAAATACAACAAAATATATATTTTGGGGGTAAATTCATCTCTGATGTAACACGTTGGTCTATCCAGACTCATTCAACAAATACAAATTTACTATGACTTTAAGCGTGGTATGAATAGGTTTAGACCAGTGCTTCTTAACCTTGTTGGAGAAACTGTACCCCACAAGTTGCCTATGCACATTCACCAAATCCTTCTTTATTTATTTATTTATTTATTTATCAAATCTGGCTCTCTTCACCTTGAATTCAGAAAGCCTTGTGTTCTTGTATTCCCCATCTCCATGTATCTTCAAGGAAGAGTTATTTTCGTTTCGCTTGATAGCAAGTTGTGCTGGACTAGAATTGCTCAAATTGGCATTACAAATCATGCAGTTAGGACTCCCATCACTTAGAACATAACTCTATATTTATAGAGTACTTTAAAACAACCACCGCTGTTTTCTTAAGATGGAACCCAGGGGCAGCAGATACAATGAAAAGAGCAGAGGTCCCAAAATTGAACCTTGTGGAACACCATACGTTCTGTAATACATGAATTCATATTGCACATATTGGTCTGACCACTTTCTTTTTTTGGTCAACAGATTAGTAAGAAGGGATTACAATAATAAAGAAATCACATGACGTGTTACAACGGTCACACGTCGACTAGCTGAGCGCAGTAAATTCCCTGCAGCACAGATAGGCCAAGCAATGTGATCAACTGCAGCCAATGATGGCCAAGCGGGGTGTGACATCACAAATCATATGAGTCGGGTGTGTGTCTTAACCTCCACCGAACCCCTGAGACTGACTCACTAAACTCCTGGGGTTCAATTGAACCCAGGTTAAGAACCACTAGTTTAGGCATAACCAACAACTGGTGGTTACTTGGTCGATACAACTATGCCTTTCAAGTTTTATCCTTTTAATTCCATCTTGTTCAGTTATACATCTTTTTCCTCTGGGTGTACCAAAGAGCTGACTTTAGAAATGTGTTAGTACTCTTGGTTGGAATGTCCAACCAGCTCAGAACTGCAATACTGTGTCACATTAGCTTGAAAAAAGGGAGCCATCTTGTTCAGACTGGAGAAAAAACAGGATGTTTCTGGTGCTCAAACCCCCTAAAGTATTAACATCGATATTAATGCTAATTCTGTTATTTGTATGTTGGGAGAGTGCGTTACTTACAGGCATGGTCTGTCCACCGTGCAAGCTGTTGATGGCAGCCTGTGCTTCTGCATGGCTGGAGAATTTGACAAAGGCACAGCCTGCAAACACACACAGACAAAGAAAGAAGAAACAACATCAGGCAGATGGCCTTGGATTTGTCAAGTAAAAAAAAAAAAAAAAAAAAATCACCAGTTATTGTTTTCACGTTATCTGATCTATAAATATATTCTGGTCACTTGTGTGTTGGGATCGTCGCTAAAGGCATTAGCGGCCTGGAACATCCCGTCCCTCGCCCCGGCAGCACTAATTCCACAGACTTGTTTGTGAATATTAATCTGTTTAATATTTACACATTGTGATTTGTGTGCAGTCACTCATAAAGGAGATTAGCACGACAATAGCGCGGTCTTATAATCGGCCTATCCGACGGAATCGTCGCTCGCTTCAAATTTAAGACGTTGGCGGTGTTGGCGGAGGACACAATCTGGAGAGGGACGGCTTTCTTTTTGTTTTTTTTTTGCCACAAAGGACGTTGAAATCATCTTAAATCTGTTGTGTGGTTAAAGCTCAGGAAGGAAAAGTCAACATGAGAAGTTGGCCAGAACACAAGGGAAGTAAGCGTCGGCAGCAGTGTTGTGGAGCTTTGCCGGATTAACGTTTCAAACGATATTAAAAGTGATTCAAGTGGATAATATTAATGCATGTTGGTACTTTAGATATGCTAACCACAAGATTAAGTGTTACCTTAAAGGTTTGTGGACTTTTTATCCCCTAAAATTCCCACTGAGATCAATTGCTTGGAATAATTTGTCCAAGAGACCAAACGGACACCATCGTAAAACCTTAACTACATTTTTCTTCATAATTCAAAAATGCCTAAAGAATCAAATACATTTTGTCTCATGGAAGTGAGCAACTCGATAGCTATACCCTTAAAAAAAAAAGAAAAAAAAGTAAATGCCCATAAAGACGATAACAATCTTTACTTGAGGCAGGACACATAATCAACCACAAATACCTGCCAAACATCACTCCGACAACTTCACCAAGCAATAAAGTACTCTTATAAGAAGCTAACATTGTTAGCTAGCACTAATATGTACAGTATATCCATCCACTAAATGCAGCAAATGCAAAAACAACACAAAAACACAAAACAAAAGTAAATGCGCAAAATGGACATGAGACTTATGCTCGTTTCCATCTGTTCTTCTTTTGCGAATATTGAGAGAGGACTCCACCGCTGTAGGCAGCAGTATACACTATAGAGATGTGATCCACTAGTAATTTAAAAGAAGAAGAAGAAGACCAGGAAGCGACTGCGCCATGCCTTGACGTACGAGTTTGCTTTTGTAATTCTTGATAAACAGTACCGTTTTTCATCAAAAATGTCATTAAAATTGGCTTCTTTAATTAATTCCAAAAAGATTTCTGTTTGTCCCCCCCAAACATACCTTACTTTATCGTCCGACATTGCTTGGGGACTACAAACGTACGAGTGACGTAACATCCGTGCAAAGTGTACCCGGTCTTGTCAGCGTTTATTCACAAAACCTGTTTCCATAGCCAAAATGAGCATTTTCCTTTTTTTGATACACCTCAAAATCCACCCCCTCTAGGCGTATTTTTATTTATTTTTTGCGAATTTTGGGCCCTTTTTCAAATTTCTAACGTTTCCATTCAGTTTTATCTTCGCATTTCTTGAAAATTCGAATTAAAATGGGTGGATGGAAACCCAACTAGTGGCGACAAGTTGAGAGACCCGATGTGCGGTTCTGCCCATGATTAGGAAGCAAGGCTGCTGGTGATCATCTCTGACATCAGAATACTGAAACACTTGCTACAGGGATGTGATTTGACCAAAGTGAAATTATCTGAAAATTTAGCCGGGGGTCTGGGGGCCGCTGGCACCCAGCTAGGTCCTAGCTCATGGGTTTTCCGTGTTTTTAAGTACTTTCAATGCACTCACATGACAAAGAAATAGACAAAACAACAGCATAAATTTTCAATGTATATTGAACTATCCCATATAAAATGGCAGTTTTAGTCAACTCAAAATCAGTCACATTCAAAAACATTGGACTGCCTTTGCTTTTAAAAACTATCACTGAGAATATCATCATATCTAACTAATGTGATTACTAAGTTAACACATAAATAATGTTGAAGAGTTCAAATTTCATGAACAAATAATTGTATCATGACCAAATGAAAAGTAACTCATATTAGAGCATACCACAAATGTCTTTGTTATAGCAGAAGATGTTATCTGTCGGAGTCATGTGCATACACAATGAACTACTACTACTACTACTACTACTAAAAAAAAAATAAAATAATAATAAAAAAAAAAAAATAATCGAAATTTTTTTTGGGGGGGGGGGAGAGATAAAAAAAGCGGAATTCCGCGAATTCGCGGAAAAATCACATCCCTGTTGCTACTGCTGGCCCATTTCAGTTTCAGTTATTCCTTTGATGCTGGGTGCAATGAAGTCAAGGTACGCTTACAGCTCACGTGCGATATTGACATCATCTATAAATTGGTTAAACACCAACATTTAACATCAATGTTCAGATTTTAATATGCAAGTCTAAACCACAGACAGATACAGCACTGCACTACAACATGTGGCACACTAAAATGGAAGTGATCGGTAGTTCATTTGGAAACGGCGTTGAATTAATCAGCTTTACCATCATTGACTACTCTGTTCTATCCTATTTTTATCCCTGGCCTCAGGTCGCTCATGTTTTAACTTTAGAAGGCTATCTAATTAACAACCTTGCGGATTTATTCAGCTGCTTTTCATTAATCGAGCAAAAGCAGTGCTCTGCTCATGGAAGCTGGCACATGCTTCCTGAGCCGAGCACCCCGGAGATGTTGGGAAATCGGATTTGAAATAGTTTTGTATTTAAGTCAGTTGATGATGATTTTACTGTGGTTTTTGGCTGTGGCTCTCTGACCTCGACTGGTATATTTTGACGATCACGGTCCACGGGTCAACTACAGGAGGCGTTATAAGTGAACCAGAGTCAAGGAAACCATCAAGAACTGAAAAGTTTCCTTCTAAATTCAATGTTATCACCGTGCATAAGTGAGTTTTCTCCGTGTACATCGGCTTCCTTCCACATTCCAAAAACAAGCTCATCAAAGACTCCAAATTGTCCACCTTTCAGCTCGTTGAGAGTTGACCCCGCCTCTTGCCTCAAATCATCTGGAATGTGCTCTATCTTATCGTGTTCGACTTGGGAGGTTAGTTATTTTTCTGACTTTGCAGGTAACTTTTCCAAATCAAAAGTTTCAAAACTCGGGGACTCTTGCGCTGTGTCCCCAATCAATAGAAGAAGAAAAAATCCACTTTCACCTGAGGCTTTCCATCCACTACAAAAGCAGCGTAAACTGTTTGTGTGGAGACATTCAAGTGAGCAGTAAAAGGCCATGTGTGTTTTGTTGTTGTGTCAAATGTCCTTAAAGCTGAATAGATCTACAGAAGGAACCCGCAAACGTCAAAGAACACTTTGATTCTGTCCCCCCGCCTTTTTACTTCACTCGAACAGCTCTCAGGGGGGGTTGAGGCAGGAAGGGTCTTCATTTGTTTGACTGAAAGACGTCGGTGACTTGAAGTCTGCCTTTGAAAGAACAAACAAATTTGACCTTTTTGTAGGAAAAATTACTGGGTTCAGTGTGTTCTTTCAAGAAACCTTTGGTTTTATAGGGCAAGATAATGTCTGGTTCTTTCTCCAGCAAGGGTTGGGTGGACCACAATGCAAGTTAGCATCTGGACTCTTGAGCATACAGCGTATGGCCCAACAGAATATTTAATCTGGCCGGCCAGGCATTTCTTCAGTTGTCGCTTTTGGGGAAATTTTCACAGTAATTTTATTTTTGGTAAACAAAGCATCTGTTTTTCAAATGGCATATGATTATTGTGGTGCATCTGAGCCCATGTTTGTGACTACGTGTAGCTACAGACTACTATGCTAGCCCCTCACATTAGTCGCGAGCTTGTTAGCTGCTATATTCTTTTCACTTGAGATCAAAGAGTGTTGTATGCATGTATTACATTTAACTCATTCATCCCAGCCATTTTCACTGAAGCAACCCCATTCGCTCCCAGCTGTTTTAATGGATTTTGACTGATTTTGCAAGGCTTACAGAATATTGTGTTCTATTGCTATAAAAACATGGAACCTACCAAAAGAAAGATTAGTCTCTTCTTTCATCAGGAATGAATGAATTGCAGCAATTAACATTAGAATATGTCTAAGTTTCAGCATTATTCACAAACGTGTTGAAAACACTGAGGAAAAGAGCCTTTTGCAACATGGCCCTGGCTGATCTCTTATACTCTGCTGATACCTGCTGGCCGTTTTTGTAATTTCTCCACTGCTTCACCCGTTCTCTGCAGTTCAGAGGCTGCATCAAAGCTCTAGCATAAACGCCCCCCCCCCCCCCTATAAAAACGTATAAATATGTCTATGGGACAACATTTAAAAAAAGAATAGTAATTATACGTTTTTAAGAGCAAATGAGTTAAGCATCTTAATTTTTATTAGAAGTTGATTGTTATATTTGTATGACATCCATTTTTGTAGCACCTCATTAGGGTTGTGGGTAAAATGGTAAAAAAAAAAGCTGACTTTAGACGAGAGGAGAGTGACAACCTGCACTGTTTGCAACACAATCGCAGGGTGCACATAGAGGAACAACCATTCACATTCTTGTTCACATGACGTGAAGTAAAGTCAATTAAAGTGGGGGATGAACGTGCGTGCGGGACCTAACTGAGATTCAGCCTTGGAACACTTTGACTTGAGGCCGACACTCAACTTTAGTGCTGCCTTGGTTGAATCAAATTTGTTCACGAATGTAGTATGTCTCACATGGTACTGAAAAGGTTAGCATTCATGTTGTAAAGTTTCATTTTCATATCAAACATCCACTCGCTTTGACTTTTGTCCCTATGTGCAGCCCAGGAAGAAAGCGTAACACAGTGCCAAAACATCTCCAATTAAATGGAAGTGCCAGAACCTCATGAATCATAGCACACGTCCTGTCAGTTTTTTTTCTCTCAAATTTGACGTTTCCGAATGAGTCGGGGCGAACGCGGCGAAGAGAGAGATTGTATTGCTTTCAAGTGAGGGGATCTCGCCGCTGCCTTTTGAATTCCCCGGGTAATAATATGTATGCATGAATTCCATCTGGCTGGATGGGTGACATTTATAACACAACTTAATTATAAAGCTAAAAGCCATCTCTCTATTATTCCTGACAACTCGGGGCTCTATTCAATTCTGGCGGCAAACGCTGAAAGTAGTTTAGAGAATCGGCGTGGTGGGGAGGGTGGGAAACTTTTTGGCCTTTCTATTGGGTGATGAAGGCGGTGTGGGTGCTGCAAGGCTTCCGAGTAGCACCCATTACATCAAGATGGCAGTCGGCCCGCATCGTGGAGCGCAGTTAGTTTCAAGGTCACTCCCATTTGAATTACATAAGGTTCATCCTGAGCTTGATGCTGGGTAAAATAAAATGTTTTTATAATAATTGCACGGGACTGTTGCACAGTTAGAAACAGGATTGGACACAAATAGACAGTCTTTCTTTAACCTCAAACACAATATGCTCTAAAATGCCCATCAACCTCCTCCTCTGAATAATCAAAAAATCTTTTAGTAGGAAATACTTGTAAATGACATGTCTCCGTGTTGCAATGCTTTTAAGATGATGTCGCATAGAATTGGGGTAACAAATCCCAAGGAGTCACTAGTTCTCTCTGAGACTTGGAGAGAGGACTTTCAAGATTCAAAGCATAGAAAGATAAATTCTGGATCTCAAGACAGTATCCAGGGCAGAACAAAGCTTCCGAAAGACGAAACTGAGCTGAGGTCTCAAATTTTAGAACAGCTCTCCTGGCAAGTGCAATGAGATCATTTTTCTTGTGCTCATAAAATGTGTTTAATTCACTGTATGTTGTCCTGATAGGGGAACTAATTCTGTATCTATTTGTATTTAGTTTTAACAATGTTTGATGATTGCAAATGTGTATGATGGTACCGATTTGTACATAAAGTGAAGCAGTTGTCTGAAAATGTCTCAGCTTGTCACTGAGCTGAAGGACAGCTAAAATATTCCAATATTAAAGATCAAATTGAGCTGTTTGCAGTGTACATTCAGTTTTTTTTTTCTGATGATGTTGCCTTACTGCTGCTTTAGCCAGTCATTGGTATCAATAATAAGCCAGGCAAAGCAAAAAAAAAGATTACAAAAAAAAGAAGCAAATTATTATTATTATTATTAGTTATTACTATATGGTGTACATTCCATTTTACTCAATTATATAAACCAGTACAGAAGTGTGTGTAGCACTTTAGTCCATTATAATTGCTGTTCTAAGACTAATGGCCTAATGAAAAAGCCAAACCAAAAGGCAAAACTCACTTGATACTAGTTTTTTCAACTTATTGTTGCTGTAACTGCATTATACTAAGCAACAGGGGCAGAGACATTTGTATACATACATACTACTACATTTACAGTTCTATAGCTAGACTACTCATTGTCATCAGTAGTTGTATCACTGTTAAATAATAATAATAAGAAGAAGAACAACAAAAAAAGACTATAAAATAGCAAAAAATCCTGAGACAAATTTTTAGAGATACAATGAAAACAGCCAAGACCCCAGAATTGAACCCTGTGGAACACCATACGTTACGTTATACATGAGAATTCATATTGTACATATTCATCCGACCACTTTTTTTGCTCGACGTTGTATGAAGGATTTACAATAATAAAGAAATGACACGACGTACCATCACAACAGTCACAAGTCAACGACTGAGCGCACCAAATTCCCTGCAGCACAGATAGGCCAAGTAGTGTAGCGTGATCAGCTGCAACCAATGATGGCAATGGCGTATCATCACGCATCATTTGAGTCAAGTGTGTGTCTTGACCTCCACCGATCCCCTCAGACTGACTCACTGAACCCATTAAGCCATATTGTACTGAGCAGCCAGCTCCCAACTTTTGCTTCCACACTACAGCCACATTACAAAAAGTGACATGTTATCACGCCTTTCATCTCAAAACCCACTTATGGAGATAATCCTTTTGATGCTCACTGTTGAAGTCTCACGACATTTGCTGATGTCTCATTCAAGTTTCTGTCCAACTTTTGAGACGTGTTTTTCCCGAAAATGTTCGCTGAACTTTTGTATGACTTTGGGGCATTCGACATTTGAAGATTCTGCTGTACTGCTAATTTTACTTCACTATGTCACACAGTGAACCGCTATGGAAGGAGTGAAGAAAGAGTGAGAGACGAATGCCACTAGAGGGAACATATGGCGCACAAAGAGAGAGAGGAGGCGCGAGGAGGGTGAAAAGGAGCGAAAGTATAGCTCCTGTCGAACACACCAGCGCCGGCCCGATTTCATTTTATGTGCTGTCAATCAGCCCCGGGCATCTGTGCAGACAGGAAGGAAGAAAGGGAGGGAGGTGGCATGAAGAAAGTGGAAGCAAGCGGTTGGCGGGGTGTAGCGGTGGGGTGGACGAATGTGGTGGGGCACACAAAAAAAAAGAGCTGGGATTAACAGTGAAAGTAAGCGATGTAGACGCTGAAAGGCCCGTGGTTCGATACCAGCGAGACTTTCTCATTGATTTCACAGGAGGATGCATGCATTATCTAGCGCCGCCTTGCCATCACACACGTCGTGGTGGAGACAGACATGTCATAGCTTCTAGATGCTGCACTGGCAGTGGAGTTCACTTTGGTGTGACAAGTTCTCAATATTGGATTTTGGTGTGTTAAAAAGATGAACAGTATTAAAAAACAAATAAAAAAAACATCACCAGTAATGTGATAAGATATGAACATGTTTTCTGATATATTGAGAGTGACTGCAGCTAAACTCTGAGCTTAGCTGCTTTATTTACAGTAGGACATAATGGCTGTCTGGGGAGGGATGATGGCGATGCGGGTGGGGGTGGAAATGAGCTGGTACATAAGAAGTAAGACACAAGAGTAAACAGAGTAGTGAGGGGGAAAAAAAGTGTTGGAAGCACCGTGACAAGAAACGAAGGAACGAGCGAGCGTCAAGTTGTGCTGTCTCAAGGATGCTCCAGCAGAGGCGGCTGAAGCGAGGCCGGGCTTGCAAAAGGAGTGACAAGGGACCGTATGTATGTGTGAGTGCTCTGACCCTTACTGGCCCCATCAGGACCCCGCAGGACGGTGCACTCCTCGATCTGGCCGAAGGTCTCGAAGAGCCGCCGGACGTCGTCCTCGCTCTGCTGCTTGCCGAGCATCCCCACAAACAGCTTCCTGTCTTCTGGATCGGAAGAGAGGGAAAAACAACAGCTGATGGGAGCGTTCTGCTGAGCCAAAGGGGGCTGGTGCAACTCAATCCCCCCCGTGCCCAACCAACTTTAGCTTTCTAGCAGAAATATATATATATATTTGTGAGGCTAGCGCTGTAATGTAGGGTGTGCTGCACAGTCCAAGCAAAGACAGGGTGCCCTATTCTCATGCCCAGTGCAAGCCTAGTGCAAAGCACAGTCTAACTGCCTATGGGTGTAGTTCTTTCTTTTGGTATTCTATTCAGATAGAATAGGGAGTTTTGCACCGTTGTGGGATGGAATGCAGCCGACTCCGGCCAACCGAAGCAGCTCCCTTCATTCCCATTAAAATCAGGTCGGTGGAAGAGCACCTGTGCTTGACATTGGAAAAGCAGAAATCGACTCACTGGGGTCCGAGAGGTGACATTGGCGCACACAAAGTGCAATTATACAGCTGTAATATAAGATCTCCCCTTGTGGATGATGTAGTCGGCTGCGAATGTGACATGGAGAATTAGAGACCGCTTTGCACTCCAAGTCATGCATCTGTGTGACCCTTCAGTTGTGACACGCAGTCAAGAGAGTGCTATTAAAATACCAACAAGTCCTCCAAAATAAACAACCATAGTAGTCGTTTTATCATGCAGCAAAATACGACCAAGTGTTACGTATTGTAGTTTAACGACCTCTATCGGCCATGTTAAATAGCAAAAAAATAGTAAAGTGAACCTTAAGTGGACTTGAACACAGGTCGTCTGGTGAGAAGATAAACGTCTATCTTACTGAGCTAACAGGCCAGTAATGACTTTGGTGTTTTTTTTGTGTTTTTTTCTGTGTTGACATGTATGTCAATTCGCCATCGGACTCATGGTTGGGGTTAGTATTAGGCTTTCAGTGAGGTAATATGGTTGAGGTTAGGAAGAGACTCAGTGAGGTTGGTTGTAGTATGGTTGTCAATATAAAAAATGTAGTCAACACTAAAACAATCACTGGCCAAATAGCTCAGTCTGATAGACACTTGTCTTCTGACTAGATCGAACAGGTTCGAGTCCCATGAAATCCACTATTTTTTCCGATATTTAACATGGCCGATGGAGGTAGCTAAAACTAAAATACGTTAACACCTACGTGGTCGTATTAATTGGAGGACTGTCTCTAAAATACTTTTAAGATAATAATCTGTTTAATGAATTGATTTCATTGCATTACACCACCTGCACAACTAGTTAGCCCTGGTTTTGCCAAGTCTAAAATCTTATCTACTTTTTGTCACCAAATTGCTAGATGCTCCAGGGGCGTAGAGCGTCTACCAAATTCACAAACGTGCTACACTAGACTTGCCCGGGCACGAAAATGAAGGTGTGCCCATTTTTACGGCCAGCACAGTCTACTTTCTGTAGGCATGGTTTGCCTTTTGACAAAAGATGTCTGTTTCATATATATTTACAAACCAAACATTCACTGAACTGAAAGTATTTAGGATAGGTTAAAAAACGAATTCATATTTTTGGCATGATCAACAGTTGTGGTGAAGAGAAGAAAGTTTGTTGCAAGGTAATTTAAAACTATAAGAATAGCTTGTAATTATCTATATCACGGGGCCTCAATGAGTTTTTTTTTAATTGGACTAGTAAATATTAGTTTTTTATTTGCAGATGTTATTGATGATGAGTGTTATAAGTGCTATAGTTATGGTTAGTTATACAAGTATAGTTTGTTGTATCAGCAGATAAAAAAGTAGATGAACCTTGTTTTGAGGATAGACAAAGAAAAACGCACAGTTGATAGAAAGTAAGTCCAATATCAAGTAAATTTTGAATGACCCTGAAAAATATTTTATCAACAAAATAGGATCAGTTTGAGCAATAATACAGTAATAACACACACGCACATGATGCGTGGCAAGCGGCAAACTTTGGAAAACTTCTCAGCAACAATTGAAACAAGTCAATTAGAGTGCAAGAAAGGATAAACACTGAGCTTTTGGAATGTGCAGGGGACTGAGCGGGAATAATGAATAACATTCTTCTGTTATTGCAGATAATTATGAGCAAGGCTTCATAACAATAGCACCGAGTCTAACAAATAATCTGTTTTGTGAACACGTTCTTAGTCTATTCACTTTTTTTTTTACGAATTGTCGTCATCACAAGCACGGTGATGCATCTGTTTATTCTGGTTTTAAACTACAATTTAAATCTATTCCAGCTTGTTAATAAATGTGTTCTTTTCAAGAGCAAAATAAAAGTTGTAGTCCACTATCATTTTGTCAAGTCGGAAATATTCATTTTCCCAATCTATCCTCCTGGTATAGACAGAGCATTCATCTTATTTTACATCTTTTACATTATTCATCTCCAATTCAGCTGTGTTGTGGAATAAAATGGTTACAAGTAAGAGCCCGTCCCCAGCACTGATAGAAAGTGGCAGCGGGAGGACGAGAACTTTATTGGCAATGACACTGTTGATCTTACACGTGAGTCATTTGACTGGTAGGGAGCGTGGAGGAGTGCTTGTGGTGGGGAGGTGAGGATGGCGACAGCATCACCTGGGCCTCAACAGATGTGACGCCTCCTGTACCTGCCAGGCCCCATTAGATGCATCTGGTCTAAAAAAATAAAGCACCCGGGGCCGCCCCCTCCTTTGCGGCGGGGAAAATCGGATCCTGTTCCATCTCTGTAAAGTTCAAATGAGACACGTGCGCGCTACCCGCTTGGCCACACAAATGACCACCTGCATAATCAATAAGGCTTCGCTGCCTGGGCTCTGCTGCTACTGCTGCTGCTATAATCCTGGTGTCTAGCTGGGTTTTTCTAGACGTGGATTGAATTGCAGACTAGGGTACTTTTATCGAGAAAACTGTTGAATACCATATTTTTTCCAAACGTTGATCTTTATTTTTGAAGGCAGTAAATATTCAATAATGTCCATCCATCCATGTTATACTGCTAATCTTTGGGACGAGCATATATATATATATGAAGATAATAGAATGTATTTTCCTAGCATTAAATATGTATTTTACAAACGTACCAGTACATTCCGTCTTATTGGTTTTTCATATAGCTTTGGGCATGCTTACCAACAAAAACATTTAATTGGGAATTAAAATATATTCATATTAAATACCTCATCCCCCCCCCCCCAACAAATAAATAAATAAATAAATAAAAAATACGCTTTATTCTAGCAGAAAGTGTTTCCAGTAGTTGATTTTTTTTTTTTTTTTTTTTAACAAAGATTTTCATTTTGTTTATTGAAGAAAAAAATATTATACTAGACTATTTTTTCAAAAGTATAGTTTTCATTTTAGGAAGAAATTCGATCAATACTCAAAAACAATTAAATATCTGCTGGCTGAACAAAAGCAGGAGCACAGAACCAATATTTGGACCATAGCGGGAGAGGAGCCTAATGTTAAGAGTTGGAGCTGAATGACCTTTCTATTGATTGCTATTAAGACATCGGAGAAATACAGGTTAAAAATGATCATTTTACTTAAGCATATGTTGAGGGAGACATTCGTCAGTCAGGGAATCATCACATTATTCCCTTTCAACCAATCTACCTCTGTTAGGGTCCGCTGGCCAGCATTATCCTGCTGTCACAGGCATAGAAACATGAGTTCATAATATTCACGGAGTGATTTAAAGACTTAAAACCAGTGGCCAGGTGCTTTAATAAAATGTATATAATATGATTTTGAAGACTGACAAGACACTGTGTGTATACGTTGTCAGGCAACAAAACTAAACTGCACTCTGGTTTTTGTTGTCACACCTGTAGGTGTTTTTGCATGCTCGTGTCTCAGTGTTGATCGAAAGTTTCTCTAGATATACACCCAAATTAACAGCTAATGTCACGGGTAGGGAAACTGTGTGTGGGGGCGGTTATAATGGAAATTAGCCCCACTGTTTTGTTACAGTGGGATGAACGTACAGAAATGCTCGCTAACACACTTTTTCCAGAAAAAAAATGGACTTGGTTGTTTAATTTCACACTTGAGGGTTGGGAAGGCACTCTAGAGAACTATTTCTATACAAGCAATTAAAAAGTTAATTTTCCATAAAATGTCCCCTTTAAAAGATGAGTCGATCAAGGAAATGTAGTCGAAAGCCTATCCGTGGATGTTCAGCTTGAACATGTGTTGGGGTAAATGAAGCTGACCTCTGTTCAAGGAAGCGAAGAGGAAATATGAAGGAAGGCCACAGCCTGTCCAGAGCACATGTGACCTAATTTGCCATGAAGGCCCCTCTATCTTTCACATTTCCACTGAGGGGTCCCTGTTAAATGGGCAGAGTGCAGTTTTACAGCCCCCCCCCCCCCCCCCCACTGTGTGTTAATGTTGTGGGACAAAAAAAAAAAAGTCTCATCTTGGTCCTGGCCCGAGGAGATCTAATGGTGGCTTTACAAGGCTAATTAACAAGCCATGAGCGAGGTAATGAACTTTCCAAATGTGCTGGCAAACGCAAAAATAAATGACACCCCTGCGAAGGCATTAAAGGAAGTGTGAGTGTACTTCAGAGCCGTCCTCCGGGAGAGCAGAATGAATTTGGTGCTTGCTATCTTTTCATTGCCTGACCTGAGAGAGTCTCCGCCGGCCAGCCGCCTGCCCTGGCCCCGAGTATTGATTGCTATTAATTAGTCCTCTTTGCACCTGTCTCCGAAGCTGCCCGCGCTGGATTTTTACAAGTTCACCCCCCCACCCCTCGCGCACACATCTCCCATGGCCACTTGCGCACTTTAAATTGGCGTTTTATGAATATGAATATCATGTAATGCACCCTCTGCGTAAGGGGATGACACCGCGACTTTAAAGAGTAATCCATTAAAAGTGAAGAGAAGCGAGAAAAAAAACAGAGAGCCCCTATGTGCATTCGTATATTTGTATTAAGAGGCTGGAGGGCCTACATATTGAACCAACATGTAATGATGAAAATGTATTTTGGATTTCTCCAATAAGCTGTCGAGCAACTTTTAAAAGTAGAAATATGTGAAAGTGAGTTTATCTTTGTCTTTGCGCCAGATTCAAAGCTTGGCTGCAAAGTGAGCAGAGGTTAGCCGCCACAGGAAGTAAATACAATTTAGTTTACTGAGTTAAAATTTGATAAAACTTTATAAATGTAACCTCCAAAGTTAACGCTTTATATTTGACTTGCGAGTACCGATACTTTGAAATAATACATCATGCATAATATATATGTAGCCTATATGTATACATACCACAATTTCAGCGAGTACTTTATGTGGTTGAAGCCTCGAAAAAAAACTACAGTACAGGCCAAGTTTAGACACACCTTCTCATGCAATGCATTTTCTTTATTTTCATTACTATTTACATTGTAGATTCTCAGTGAAGGCATCGGAACTAAGAATGAACACATGTGGCGTTATGTACTTAACAAAAAAAAAAGGTGAAATAACTGAAAACATGTTTTAGATTCTAGTTTCTTCAAAATAATCAAAAATGAAGAAAAAAAGAACTTGTTGTAAATGTGATGGGCCATTGTCACAGATTGAATCTATTAATAACATCCAAAATATTATGTGGCTGCATAGCCTAGAGCAGGGATGTGATTTGACCAAAGTGAAATTATCTGAAAATTTAGCCGGGGGTCTGGGGGGGTCTCCGTGTTTTTAAGTACTTTCAATGCACTCACATGACAAAGAAATAGACAAAACAACAGCATAAATTTTCAATGTATATTGAACTATCCCATATAAAATGGCAGTTTTAGTCAACTCAAAATCAGTCACATTCAAAAACATTGGACTGCCTTTGCTTTTAAAAACTATCACTGAGAATATCATCATATCTAACTAATGTGATTACTAAGTTAACACATAAATAATGTTGAAGAGTTCAAATTTCATGAACAAATAATTGTATCATGACCAAATGAAAAGTAACTCATATTAGAGCATACCACAAATGTCTTTGTTATAGCAGAATATGTTATCTGTCGGAGTCATGTGCATACACAATGAACTACTAAAAAAAAAAAAAAAAAATCTGATTTTTTTTTTTTTTGGGGGGAGATAAAAAAAAAGCGGAATTCCGCGAATTAGCGGAAAAATCACATCCCTGCTAGAGGTTAAGGTCACTTTGGTAACAGAGTGCGCCGGATGGATTCCGTGTCATAGCAGGCCTTTTAGGAGTCAACTTTTATGAGTGTCTAAGAATAGTTAAATGTCTACTAGTTAAAAATGTACTCTCCCAGTGTGAAATATTTAATTATTTTAAGTGTTGATTTAACTCTGGAAAGTGTGGAGCTATATAAACTGTGAAAAAGTGTTGAAATCAACTTTGTGAGAGTAAATTCATCATTGTGCTTTGTGGCTGTATACAAGTGTACAACTAGGTAACAACTTAGTAAGACCGGCCATGTTGTATAGTTCGGAGACGGTAATAATGAACAGAATATATTAGAAGAAGCTGAAGTGGCAGAGTTGAAGATGCTGATATTTCTCTTTGGGAACAATGAGGATGGATCATTTTAGGAATGAGCTCATCAGGGGGACAGCAAAGATTGGAAGGTTTGGAGACAAAGCTAGAAAGGTCAGAGGTAGACGGTTTTGGATATGTGCAGAGGATACATCCGTAAAAGGATGCTGTGAAAGAGAAGATTTATGGTTATGGTGAGGAAAGACTTGCAGAGTTATAGAAGAAGTTGGAGAGGGAGAGGGCAGATGGATGATTCACTGTGGTGGCTCTTAAATAAGATAAAGCCAATATACAACAAATACACGGGTGCTATTAGTCTTCATCCTTGAGGTATTTTGACAAAAGCATGTCACAGACACGTTATGAAGTAACCAGGGAAGTATTATAAATTGTGACAAAATTCTGCAATGGCTCCCCTAAGCTATGTACATAGAAATGGAGACCAAAAAAGTTACCAGAAAACTACAGTCATCTCTGACAGTTGCTTGTCACCAAGGATGCCTTCTCATTCCATCCCTGTGGTATATTAAAAATTTATAGATTTTTCACACAAGCCATGTGCTGTCAAGATTGATGCTTTTCTCAATATAACATTCTACTTGCATCGTATCATCTCTTGATCCTGTAGTGCCATCCTTTGCTTTCTTTTCACTCTCCAGGCAAATAATTAGTTGCTGCAAAGCCTATATTAAAATGTTGTTTCTTTGCTCACAATGTTTTTTTACAAGAATGACTCCTGTGCTGTGGTAAATATCTTTTGTTTTCACCATTCCATCCCACCATTCCCGCCGGCTATTGTCGAGGAGGTTTGGTAGTAGCAAGTGTTCACAAAGCATGGACAGCTGCACCCGACAATAAAAGATGCCTACCAGGCCGCCGGGTGCATTTCAGATGCGGCGTAATGTTCCAGGCAGCATAACAGAGAAGTTGCACTTCTTATGGACTCATTAGCAAAGCACGATTTTTATTCATTTATTTATTTCTTTATTTATTTTGGTATGCCTGCGAGGCTCGCCACCGGACGCACTCGCACATGAAGGTGCACAGAATGGTTGTATAAAATGTGAAAAAGTGTTTTTGTTTTTTTTTAATATCGAGTTGGGCTTTGTTTCGCATCATCTACTCGGCGTCCCGATTACGTGACAGCCACAGGAATCAGTTTGGAATTAAATCGCGCCATTTGATTTTTAGTCTAGCCCGTTTTGGGGGAATAATGGCCATTCCATACGCTTCCGCCTCCGACTGAACTTTTGTTCAAGGATACTTTTTGTTTTTCCAACACACACAAAAAATAGCATGCTTAGTGAAAAGAGCACACAGTCTTTATCTGGATTGCCAACAAATTAATGAAATGAGCTGGAAATATTTATTTTGCTGGGGATCATATTTTGTGGTATACAGACGCTCCCCTACTTACGAACATTCGAGTTGCGAACAACGGTACATACGAACATTTCTGCGCGTACAGTATGTCGAAAAATGTTTGGAAAGAAATGCTGTAAGTTAGATTTTGTATTGCGCGTAGTGTTTCTTTCCGCCGCTAATACCGACGATTGGCGCTGTGAGAGCTCATTGGAGGCTGAGCAACGTGGCGAGGAGGAGGAGGAAGAAACGCCGGTCCCCGTGAAGCAGGAAATAACTTTTGAAGCCGATTCCAGCGACGACGAAGAATCTCTCATGATATAAAATCCTCCTCTTCCTCCTCCTCCATCATCTCCTTAAGCATCGAGTACATCTTCCAAAAGTGAGTTAAACTTCATTTTATTTATCTTATTACGTACATGTACATACTGTGTGTGTGTGTGTCTCTCTCTCTCTCTAACATACGTAGTACAGTACTGTACGTATTCTCTCCATTTTATTAATTTTTTTTCAGTACAAACCAATGCAGGTTACTTGTACAAGCCTTAAACATACTTATATAAACCTTCAATATACTTATATAAGCTTTAAACATAAATTATAATACAAAATATAGCACTGAAGCAACTTAAGAACAAATTCACCTTACGAACGATCGTCCGGAACGTAACTCGTTCGTAAGGTGGGGAGCGTCTGTATTTATTGTTTAAACTGTTTAAAGGCAATTATATTCAGGTGCGTATTTTAAGGCGTGTCAATTTATGGATTTTTTTCCTTTCTTGTTTTTCACTATAAGAGCAGTGTGCTTCATCACTATAACACTTTGAATAGCATCATAATAGTAGTTACTGTATTGGATAACATCCTTGGCAGAGTCAGATTTTTTTTTTTTAAATGGGAGGCATGGTTCTGACTAAATAGTTTCTCACAAAACTTCTAAGACGAATTGCCGTCACGCATGAGGCATACCTCAAAACTTGAGCAAATCCCACGAGACTTCGGTCTGCCTCGTGAGACTTCGGCTGAGTAAGCGTCAAAGGCTTCTTTCTCTTGACTTTTTTGGGGGGAGATTTTTTTGTGTGTGCATATGTGTCTGATTCCTCCACAAAAGGGTGCAAATGATGGAAAATAAATAATAACAATTAAACTGATTATGACCATAGAACTGTTCTAGTTGCTAAGACCAATAGGACAGGAATATCCACCCATCCATTATCTGAATTATGACTCTAAATAAAAACAAATAATAATATTAATATGAATAAAAATAATAATAATAATATGTATTGTGTCAGTAATGTTTTAATTTAGAGATTCACCACCCAAGTAATTACAACCATTAAAACCAGTTCATTTATTTATTTCCTATGGGAAAAACTACCTCTAAATTAAAACAAATTCGATGTTGACCACCATCCAGCCCATCGTAAGGTCACAAAGAATTAAAAAAAAAAAAAAAAGGAAAAAAAGGGGTTCATGCTGATGAGAGTGAGGGACAATCAGTGCTGCAAGGTTGCCATGGCTGCTTTCTTGAATGAGCAATCTTCCAGATAAATTTCTCTAGAGGTGTTCTAGTCGATGAGGTTGTTAGCTGGGAAAAGCAGCCTCCAAACACAGAAAGCCAAATGAAACTTTTCCAATGGAGGGAATCATTATTTTTCATTTTCATAATTATTAACGCTTGATGGAGTTTGGAATCCCTCTTGTTGAATGCTGTTTCTTTGCCAACTTACATTGAGTTGGTGCACATAAGGCATTATTCAGTGTCTGGTTCAAGTGCAGTATTGAATTTAATTGGTTTCATATAAACGTAATGAGAGTAACATCCTACTTAAAATAGGATGGAAATAGTCGGTCGAAAGAAAAAACTATTTCAAACGTCAGTGTTCTGATGCAACAACAGGCTGTCTACATGTAAATGCATTACTCTTGCAAGTCTACATGACACTCTTGTATATCGATGGGTGCTTGAAACTTCCTGGTCTGCATGCAAAATGAGAAACCTTTGAGAGAATTGCCTGTTGCCGTTTTGTCCAAAGGCGATTGCTCAAAGCTCCATAAATTAACGTTTAACAAACCTTTAATTGATGTCCTGCAATCCCTGCTTTGTTCTGCCCATACTCAGAACTGTCCACCGCAGTTGCGTTTGCTAGGCGGTAGTTTCGGGGCACAGAGGGATATTTTGGCTTCATTTGCATGTAAAGTGGAACACAGTCCTCTGACGGCATGAGGTGCCTCCAGACAGCCGCTCCCGTGTGGCCTGCCAGACTGTGCCAGCCAGCGGGCCCTCACTTATCCCGTGCCTGCTGGGCTGGGCTATGACAGCACACTGCGCGACATCTTAAGGTCCTGTCAATCTGCAGACTGCCCCGACTGGGGTCATTCTTCTGAAGAACTGGCTGGCAAGGACAAACGTGAGCCGTTCACAGACACTCCCCTTCAGCTAGACAGACAAAAGGCGAAGAGATATTAAAAAGGCTCACACCCGGACCACTGGGAATCGAATTCAGGCGCCGTGATGCTCCTGGCACTGTATAAGCATCCAATAAAGCCAAAGGATGGGAGAGCTAATAAACAACGAGGACATTCATCCATCCATTTTCTATTGCGCTTATCCTGTTCGGGGTTACGGTAAGGCCTGAAGGCTTTCCCAGCTGACTTATGCTACATTTTCACTGCGTAGTACTGGGAATTGGTTTTACACTTCAAATGCATCAATTGGAAAACGGAAGAATGGGAGAATACTGTATACGGGAAAGAAACACATTTAATCAAAGAGGAGGTTAACTCATTTGCTCCCAAAAACATATAAATGCATAATATTTTAAATACTGAAGAGAATGCTTGAAGCAATTGTACTTATTACAAAAATGTCCAGCAGGTGGCCGCAGAGTATAAGAGATCAACCAGAGCCATGTTGCAAAAATCTGTTTTAAACATATTTGTGAATAATGATGAAACTTAGCTATATTCTGATGCTAATTGCTGCAAAACAGAAACAGATAGAAATATACATTTTTCCTGATGAAGAAACTCTAATCTTTCTTTTGGTAGTTTCCATGTTTTTATAGCAATAGAAGACTATATTCTGTGGGCCTTGCAAAATCAGTCACAATCCAGTAAAACAGCTGGGAGCAAAGGGGGTTGCTTCTGTGAAAATGGCTGGGAGTGAATGAGTTAAGGGCTGCAAGAAATCAGCAAAATGGAGACTGTTGGTAAATACTTATAGCTTCCAAAGATAAGGTCTGCAGTTGGGTAAGCCAAAAGTTTTTAATGTTTGTTCAATATACTCAACCAATGAAAGACCAGCAGCAGGTCTGCATCGACCATATCGTATTGGCTTGGCATGTCTGGAGCCCAGATGACCGGGTGCTAGAAGTAGCACCTCATAGTATCTGGCAGTAAACCGTTTCAATCGTGGAAACGTGTCAATAAAAAGAACAGCCTTGTCAAGTTGATGACAACTTTGAATTGATCACCAGTCAATCACATAGCGATTGGAAACGGCACACTCAGTGGGCTGCACAGTATGCGAACCACTTCAGTACCTTAGGCCCATAGGCAGGACAATAGCAGGCAAAGCGGCACACTGAGAAAAAGTCCATATTGATGGACATTTCAGAACCTTTATCAACGAAAGTAGACGCTGTTGCCGGCTGATCCATCTTAAGTCTCCTCATCACTGACAGTAGTGGCAAGCGAAGTAGGACCCCTGGTTCAGAGATTCTGTTTAGATAATGGCCATCTCCAATCATAGATAATCTGGCTCCCATCTTTTCTTCACAGACAAGGTCAGGGGGAGAAGATTCCTGGGCAAGGCAAGGCGGCGATAGGGAATGGGGGCAGCTCTCAGATGATTTACTACTGAGATTCACTCAGCTGCCTCTATCACTCTCCGTTAACTTTTTCATCCTGTTGTCGTTGTCCCTTTTGCTCATTCCGCCTTCTATCTCTCAAATTCCTTCACGGGCCCAGGACGCCTCGCTATCGCTTGCTTCATCTTTCTCCTCGCATCGGCGTACCAATGAAATGGCGTAAGAAGAAAGCCAATAGCGAGAGAGAGAGAGACAGAGAAAGAGACAGAGAGACAGACAGACAGAGAGAGAGAGAGGCCGAGAGTGTAAAGAGGATTTGGCATTTTCTGATTCTTGCCCCATCTTGGCATGTGGCAAATTATCGAGGTTTTTGAATGGAGATGTATAGCTTGTCCATCCTTGGACTGCCAACAGAGTGAGTGAGTAGAGGTTCCATTCTTCACTTGTTAATCTCAGACAGAATTTGAGCAAAGGAAGAGAAAATTGAAACAAAGATGAGAAGATGGGAAGCTGTGCTTCCATACGTCTTTCCATCTCAATAATCCATGGACAAAAATCAAAGATGAGGCATTCGTATTGAACAATTTCAGTGGTGGCATCCTTTGGATGAGCCATCTTATCTGGTTTACTGGCCAATGTTTTCTATACTTACTACATTTTACAATTACAGAGAAAGTTGTTTACATGGAGTCTTGAATGATTGTTCAACAGTGTGCTCTGGTAAATTGCCATTACAATCATATGGGCTAATACTGGGAAAACTTCCTGGTTGCGTCATGCCTTTAATCTTACTCCTATCTCATGATACTAGATGGTTATATGTTAGCATTTCTCACGTAACAGAAATAGAACAAAACTTCCAAGGATCCCAGTCATACATAATGATGAGTTATAAACCCAATGCCTACAGTGTGTCGTCATTTTGCTTAAAATAAAGTTTGTCTGCATTTACATGGTCACTGTGGTTGACCTTAGTATCAAAGTAAATGAAAGACTTGCATTGTTAGTGTTTAAAATCAAGCCTTGGTAAATCAGATGATACGGTAGTCTTCAGGTTTCCTGGTGAGGCAACTCTCAACCTTAGACATGGTGCTCAGTGGCTATATATATATATATATATATATATATATATATATGCCATTAAATATATATAAATATATTGTTACAACGGCACTCAAAGTGTTGTAAAATCAAGTAAAAGAAGGCAGCATATGAAGGAGTCTTCAAATTGGGACTGCCTTCCTTGGTGTTATGGTCTTCATTGGCAGCCTCGGGAGGGTCCAATCCCTGGATTGGGACACATCGATTGTCTGTAGTGGCAGCCAAGCTTTGGCTTTCTGCACTTTGGCATTATTGCTCCTCCCAACATATCCCGATAGGCGTCTGACGTCTCCAAGGGAGAGCCTCACAAAAGAGGGTCTTCAGCACCCACCAAATGAAAGAATAAAAGCGACTTCATACCGAAGGTGCAAATGTCCCAGTTGACAATCTAGTGGCTCCCACTGGTAATTACACCTGACTGGTCCTTCGACAAATGAATTCTGTGCTTCCTCCTTATTCTTTTAGTCAGCCCGGGCTGTCTATTTCCCTTTAACCGCACGGCTTCATAGTAAATCTCATTTCATTGTCAGCCGTGACTGTGGTTTACTTCCCTTGCTTGGCGGCCGACTTCCTGTTGCCATTAAAGCTCAATATCTCTGCTGGGGCCTGTCTGCTTGGTCTTATTTCAATCCGTTCTGTTACCAAGCCTGTCCTCCCATATAGAAACTTCATCTAACAGACGAGTGGCGGCTGTGCCAGCCTAAGAGCCGCCTGTATTTCATTCACGCTGCCTGTTCGTCTCCGTTTCCTTTCGGTGAAAGAGGGGTAGTAATTGATATTGGGATCCATCCATCCTCCCCTCTTAAGCCTTGAGATCTAATTTATCTTGGTAAGAATGCCAATTGGCTCTCACACAAGCCTTGTCGGTCAGACTTTGCCTGTTTTTAGATGTCCATTAATTAAAGTGCCTCCATGACAAAAATAAGACCTGCTTTGGGGGGTGCGTGTGCCAATGGGAATGAGCCATTTGATTCACACTTGGGGCGGATAAATCACCAATGTGGCTCAGTCTGATCCCGTCCGAATCACCACCCAGAAATTCAAGCAGACGCTGATTGGTTCAATTAGAGCCAATTCCACCCAGTGTGCACATGTTTAACTGACTTCGTATGCATTAACCTCCTGTGATGGTAGTCACGGAAATGATGCGGTCACGGTGCCATTGTGAGAGTCTCTGCCAGACATTGCGCTTAATTGACGAAAATTGATATATTATTTTTCGTGGGGTGATGATTCATACTTTGAGGGCACGTACACATTTTAAGGTAAGCAACATCTGCATATACATTAGGGGTGTAACCAAAAACAGTTCGAAACTGAAAATCGTTTGCGAGTGTATGGAATAAAGCCAGACCGTTCCACTTTTAATATATATTGGTACCTATGGATTTGTCTTTTATTTTAGAAGGGAATTGCACATTTACAGTACTAATAAGTTCATCCAAGGGTATGCAAAATGACAACAAAAAAGTAATTGCCTCATACCCTTTCAAAATGAGCCGTACCACATTAAGTCGAACCGAAAGGAATCATTCTATTTTTAAATTGAATTGTCCTTGAATCGTTTTCGCGTACTACGTAGCAAAAACCGTATCAAATTGACTTTTGTAGAAAGATGCACACCCATAATATATAGTATTCATGAGTTGCTCCTCTGTGTACGACGGGCCTAACATACAATTCGAAGTTACGAAAGGAGCCCACTGGAGTTTGCGTAATGACATAAGAATACATCTTCACAGAGCACAAGAATCAAGCTCAGTTTCCATTGAATTTACTTTTTTTTTTTTTTATAATTGTAATAAAGTCAAAAAGTCAATGATAGAAAAAACTACCGAAATTGGTACTTAATGTATAGCATAATTTCCCCCAAAATGGCCTGTCCTTGTACACAACAGAACCTCCTATTTTATTTAAAGGTTGTCCTGTTTTCTGCTTCCAATTCAATAATACAACTCAAGGTAGCATCCTCGAATTGTCTGCCTCAGTCTTACTTTCTTTGTCCAAGTTTGTTTGGCTTCTCAATGCGTGAACGCCTTTTCCCCAAAGCCTCAAGCAAGAGTGTCTACTTATTGCTCGGCATCCTCTTTTGTCTTTCCGTCGTGTTCCTCTCGCTTGTCTTTGACCCGCTCGCAGTGACTGTGAACCGCGACAGCCCCCCTTTTTGCCGGCACAGATGGGAAGTCAATAGAAGCAAGTGACCTATATTACAGACCACGCTGCTAACTCCCAGTGTGTCTCAAGTGAGAGGAGAATATTAAGGATTGTGGTCGTACCACTCTGTGTGTGTGTCAGTGTGCTTATTTTTTTAAGGTTATTTACCTCCCCGTCCTTCGCTGTCTGCTGGCTTCACCTGGATGGGCCGATTCATCTGGAGATAAAAAAAAAAAAAAAAAAGAAGAAGAAGAAGGAATGGTTAGTGTGTAACAATGGGAGCAACTTAATTCATCAAGAGACTGAAGATGTGAATGGTAGCCCCCGGTGTGCAATGAGTGCTTTGTTAGCTAAACACAAAAATCCCAGGCAGTGAGTTTAATTAATGCAGGGTGCCGCCTCCAGAGATGCCCGAATTCCCCTCACAGTTCAGCAGAGTTCGCACTTTTCAATGACGGTGTCAGATGGCTCTTGGAGATTAATGCTGTTACATCAGCCACAGCCGCACCTCCAGGCAGAGTTTTTTTCTGGCCTGGCCCTCACTCTTCCTGTCCTCTCACACCTCCAAACTCCCAGTCACCAGCCTGTCCCTGACCCTCAGCAATCCTTCCTTTTCCCTGCCACTATCCCTTCCTCCTTTCTGCCCTGAATCGCCGCCAATATCCCACCAGTTTAATCACCCCAGCCCCAAAGGATAGTTCGTACAAGGTTAACCATAAGGAATCAATAGGCAATATTTGAAGACGTGTGAGGAAAATGTGGCCGTGTAAAGATTAAAAACACCCTCCCATTTCTTCTTGTGCTCATGTCTGCCGTTTCATCTTGACTCACTCCCAAGAGTTGGGATATGGTAGCAGAAACGCACTTAAGGTCTGCTTGTCCCTCCCTCAGCTGGAGTTTTTCTTGCAGCCCCTTGCTTATCCGGGTCACATGTCATATTTTGGTGATTTTGTCACGTGTGGGCCCGTCTAGCCGACTACATGTGAACGGCACAAGGCGCTGCCCGCTCGGATCACTCAGCTCGGGCAGCACGGTGGGTGTCGAGCCCCAAGGCAGCGCAGCACTTGACAGTGGTTGACATGAGCCGAGACCGTAGAGCTAAATATAGCGCTGAATTTGGTGGGCATAGACTCAGATACACGGCGACACCCGGGGGACACAATGTACTCGGCTGACAATATGCTGCCACACTGGAACAAAAGGGATGGACATGACGCATAGATGAAGGCGTGAAGGCGCTTATAAACAGCTATACATGTTTCCAATGACAAACTTAATTAAAGCTTAGCCTGTTGCTGTGCTTTAGGTTTGGACACTGCAGTCTTATTTTCCACAATGTAAACTTTTGTTCAGCATTCCCTTTTCTTGCTCACCTCAAATAAAATCTGTCATCCCACTAAGAAAGTACAGTACATTCTCCTCCATCGTTGTTGTTTGTTAGAGTGTCTAGATCTGACTGATGCGTTCAATGCGGAGTGGTTTTCAGTTTCCTACTACAGAGGCAGTATGCCCACCTTTCAGTGGGCGCTTCCCGATTTTTGGCAAAAATACACGGACTGAGCACCGACGGAAGCAGGTTTACATCCGTCGATCCGGGTCAGTACAGACGGGCCATCTCAGTCAGTGTATTTTTACGAGGCTTCGTGTCATAAAGTCAATGACGGATATACAGACGCTCCCCTACTTACGAACATTCGAGTTACGAACAACGGTACATACGAACATGTCTGCGCGCATGTCAAAAAATGTTCGGAAAGAGATGCTGTAAGTTAGATTTTGTATTGCGCACCCTTTTCCAAGTACTGTAGTGCTTCTTTCCGCCGCTAATACCGACGCTTGGCGCTGTGAGAGCTCACCCAGCATTGGAGGCTCAGCAACGTGTCGAGGAGGAGGAAGAAGAAGAAACGCCTGTCGCTCATAGATAAAGCCATCGCACTCTTCGAGCAGCAAGACCCAAATATTGAACGTTGCACAAAGGTTGCAAATCAATTGAATGATGCCATACAGTGCTACCGCATCATTTATGATGAAAAAAGAAGAAAACTGTGAAATCGTCGTTAGATCGCTTCTTTCGGCCAGTTTCTAGTAAATCCTCCAAGGAAGATACTCATCAACCCTCATCTTCTTCTCCTCGACCCTCAACTTCTTCCTACATTGAAGTTACGGAGGAGGAAGTAACTTTTGAAGCCCATTCCAGCGACGACGAAGAACCTCTCATGATATAAAATCCTCCTCTTCCTCCTCCATCAAATCCTTAAGCATCGAGTACATCTTCCAAAAGTAAGTTAAACTTCATTTTATTTATCTTATCACGTACATGTACATACTGTATGTGTCTCTCGCTCTCTCTCTCTAACATACGTAGTACAGTACTGTACGTATTCTCTTTAAACATAAATTATAATACAAAATATAGCACTGAAGCAATTTACGAACAAATTCACCTTACGAATGATCGCTCGGAACGTAACTCGTTCGTAAGTTGGGGAGCGTCTGTACAGTAAATAGTCCATCCATGTTCTTTGTTAACGAGTCTTACTCGGAGTACAGAGGCTGCACTATTTTGAAGTAAAACAAAAGAAACAAACACATGCAGCCATGCTGAGACACAGAAGCGTTATTCTACACTATTTATGCCTGAATGTTACCTAGCAATGTTTCTGTTTATGTCTTGGATAAAGGTTGTTGTCTGCAACCGCCATGCATCAATACTAATGTAGGTCAGTTGTAACACTGTAAGTGTTAAATGTAGTGTACTTGCTTTAACCCTGAATGTGTCATAGTTTGTCTGGTTATAAGAGGTTAAAGAGAGCCTGAAATCTCTAAGATCTCTCCACTTGGTGATAAGTCAGCTTCCAGGACTTTTAAATGGCAACAATCGGGCAAAAAGCTTCATTAGTGGCCTTGAGCCCCGCCGCCCTGCAACAAGAATCATTAGTCGTACCAAAAGTACACTTGGGGTTGCTAGGCAACACAGTGGAGGTATCCGGCAGGCAGACAAAGCGAGCTGGCCCGTCGTACTGGTCTCCCTCGGCTAGGTCCAAGGAGGTCGTAGCGAGAGTGAGCAAGAAAGATTCTGTAAACTCCCACACCTTCTAGCATGTCCTACTTTTCTGTCCCTTTTCACTGACTCTGACCAGGACTTTTCAGAGCAAGTCTGCTGCTGCAACTTCTGGGCCAACTATTGAGTCATTTGCAAGCACGCACGCATTTGCTTTTGACAGCAGATAAATCCCCTAATATAGTCCCCTTGCGGAGAATGTTACTCGCAAACAAATTTACACTTTTTTTTTTTTCAATTCAATCTGTCCCCCTCCATTGCATCTTCTCTCACAGTAGCACAAAAAGTCTTGGGGCTCAATAACAGCAGGTGGTTTAGGTGACATTTTAATCCCTTATTACGAAGTGCAGGATTAGCCAACAGATCAAGGCTGAGTTAATTATATGAATTCATCAGAGGCTGGGCGAAGAGGCAGCCTTCCTCCCCCTTGGGCCAAGCATCCACCAACCACAACCCTTGCGCACACAAAATGAAGACAAGTCACATTTGGTCTACCCGGGCAAGCTGGATAATACGGATTTTAGTGTTGCTGTGCTGACTATAGATGGATTTACGCTACATGGCTCACGTGACACAATTCCGGTTTTTATTCTCTCATGTGCCCAAAGTCTGATATCGGCTAGAGTAGTGTAACAAAGGCAAAAAAACGTCACGTCAGATATCCTAAATAATCATATATTTTGCCAGTGTTGCTGCAGTGTAAACAGATCGGGTCGGAATTGGTGCACTTATAACAATCCACAGTGTGGGGGCGCGGCGCCTCTTTTGTTTTTGTGCGCATGTGCAACACTTTTTCGTTTTGGCGGTCAATGTTTTTGATATCTTGGAAGCGTACGACTATTGTAACGCATGATGGCGCCAAGCCCACTGTTTTTTGTTTCTTTTTAATAAAGTTAATCTGTGGACTTCCAGTCTTTTTGTTGCTCTCCCATTTTTTTTTTTTTTTGCTGTCCCGCTGCGCCGTCCATGACCGATCAGCCACCGCGCGTTACACACTCTGACTTTCGCGCACACAACCTAAAAAATTAATTTTGACTGAAAAGAGACACACATATGGTTTTATGTTTTTTTTTTCACTTTTACATTCAAACCTCCCTTTCATGTTCATGCTTAAAGTGGTAGCCTGGAAACCAAGATTACTCTATGGAATAATCGCTTTATTTGCTTGTGACTAGTGATGGGACGAACAACACTGGCGCGCCAGCACTGTGCCGAGGGTCTCCTGGCGGCCCCACGACTCTGGCTGGATTTTGAAGTGTTCGGTTTAGGTGAACGGTATGGGAATTCTTATTTTTTTTTTCTTTCTCACGCACGCACGCACGCACGCACGCACGCACACACACACGCACGCATACACATACCAAAAATAAATAAAGAAATAAAAAAATAAATAAAAAAAAGGGAGAACAATGATGATGACATGTCAAATGATCAATACTGAGATCTCCCAAAAAAATAAAAAATAAAAATAAAAAAAATAAAATAAAAAGCACTGTGCCAAGTGTGAAACCCCGTATCGGCGCGTGTATCGCTTTAAGAAAGAATCACGTGACCGAAACAGGAAGTGTGTCGTTTGGTTGTGCCGCGCCAAATTGTATTTATAGGTAGACAAACTGTATCAACACGTTGCGTGTTTGTTGGATGGAGATGAAACTGTTTGCTGTTGCTGTAAATTTACCTGTGCCTGTTGGATTTTTGTTTGTTTCCACTCATGGATCGTTGTAGAAAATGTTCACAAGTCTGGAATCATTTTGATCTTTTGACGCCACATAAGGTAAATCTTTCCCTACTTTGGGCATTGTTTACCGTTATTTTTTTTAATTAAATGTGACTACTCGCCTTGGAGCAATCACACTTCAAAAACTTTTATTTCTCAATAAAAATGTATGACAGAATCTGTTTTTAGTGTGTTATTACATATGGTTTAAAACTTTTAACAAAATCCCATACAGAAGTTAAACATTTTAACTTTTATTATTTATTTTATTACATATAAATTTGCTATATTTTACAAGCCAACTCATATGAGCATCTAATAAACAACTTAACTCAGCAAGCAAATGGACCAACTGAAATTATACAAAGATGAGATCATATTTTAAGTAAAAGACTAGCAAGTGAATAAATAAAATTTATTTTATAAATATAAATTCATAAGCTAATATTAAGGTTTACAGCATGCACGTTTTGCCATCTTATTTTCATTTTGTTTATCTGCAATGATTTTAGATCTACAGCAGAGGTCACTATTGAGTGACCAACACAGTGTCAATACAGTTTGTCTAATGTGTCAATACACTCCTTGAGGTATCATCGTCCCATCACTACTTGTGACAGCCCAAATTGATACATTTCAAACAGCTGTGAAAGATAAAAGCCCATGATGACGAAAATACACCTAGCCTCATCAGCCCTGGCCAACAATTCGACCCCTGGTCCCAGCTTTGCGCTATTACCTTTCACACAGTCGCCGTTGTCTCTGAAGGCAGTAAATTTGCATGTGGCTTTCGTCCACGCATTGCATCTCAGTCCCTTTCACACATTCCAGGAACACAGGAAGACAGAAAGGGGTATTACAAAAATCAGATATCGACACTAAATCAGACTCAAGCACTTAGCAGTGTAAATCCAGCCTCAGTAAAACGATTTCTAACGTTCTCCCGTCGGGTCTGTACGAAATAAGCTGCATCAACATCCGGAAGAAAGACGTCCAGCTTATTCATCTGGCAGACGTCTGGCTGCGGGGGATAGAAGTCCCCCACCGCTCCCACCCCCTCACCCGTCCATGTCTTGCTTTATATTTGTCTCTCAGTGCCCTTTTGGCCTCCAAAACCAATATGCTTCCCTCCACAGCCCCTTAATGGCTTGATCAATGCTGACAAATAGGCAGCTCATGCTGTCCTGCCTGGGAACTCACAGCTCTGCGCCTACGCAGGCGCACTTAAAGAGTCCATCTTTCTCCTCATCTCTACCATTTTTCCAATATTTTTTTTTTTACATACAACCCTCCCCATCTCCGTCTACATTTCCCCTCCTTCATGCTCTATTTGCTTTATGTCTATACATTCACTTTTTCTTTTTTTTCCCCCCCCACTCTGCGGCATTGAATCTATATTTTTCATTATTTTATGATGAATAAAAGTGTGTTTAAGACATGGAGGGTTGGAAAAGCAATAGTGTGGAAGAGTGGAGCGTGCTCGCATTGTTCCACAGAAGGACTTCTCTGTGTGTGCCTGTGCGTGTGTTTGTGTGCACATGCCTCAATCTTAGTGTGTCTGATTGATAACAAGTGCAGCAGAGAGGAAGCAAGACAAGGTCAGTGCTGGCCTTTGACCACGCTTGACCATGCTTTGTCTAAAGGGATACTCAAAAGTCAACAACATTTTTTTTTTTCATTTTGCCCGACAGTCCGAAAACATGAAAAATGTAATGCCCAAGCACAGTGGGTAATACAGTCTCAAACTTCTCCCCAAGTATCCCCAATGACCCCAATAACATTAAAATACAATAGCATTGTAAGTCTACATATTTATCAAAAACAAGGTAGATGTTTAATTCCTAAAATGTGAATGTCATTTTATTCAAGATTTATAGTAACATTATTGTAGGCCATTTTAACATTTTGCATGGTTTCAATATAAACACAGTGCTTAAATATAAGAAAAAAACTGCACTTAAATCACAATTTATATAAAATGTACACACATTAGTTAAATAAAAATTATACCAAAATTGTGTCACCTAGATTAGCTCTCAATTAATGTTAAGTAATCAATTAAGATGATTTTTTCCACTAATGTACAGACGCTCCCCTACTTACGAACATTCGAGTTACGAACAACGGTACATACGAACATGTCTGCGCGTACAGTATGTCGAAAAATGCTCGGAAAGAGATGCTGTAAGTTAGATTTTGTATTGCGCGTAGTGCTTCTTTCCGCCGCTAATACCGACGATTGGCGCTGTGAGAGCTAGGCTGAGCAACGTGGCGAGGAGGAGGAGGAAGAAACGCCGGTCCCCATGAAGGAGGAAATAACTTTTGAAGCCGATTCCAGCGACGACGAAGAATCTCTCATGATATAAAATCCTCCTCTTCCTCCTCCTCCATCATCTCCTTAAGCATCGAGTACATCTTCCAAAAGTAAGTTAAACTTCATTTTATTTATCTTATTACGTACATGTACATACTGTGTGTGTGTCTCGCTCTCTCTCTCTAACATACGCAGTACAGTACAATACTGTACGTATTCTCTCCATTTTATTAAAAGTTTTTTTCAGTACAAACCAATGCAGGTTACTTGTACAAGCCTTAAACATACTTATATAAACCTTCAATATACTTATATAGGCTTTAAACATAAATTATAATACAAAATATAGCACTGAAGCAACTTACGAACAAATTCACCTTACGAACGATCGTCCGGAACGTAACTCGTTGGTAAGGTGGGGAGCGTCTGTATTCTGGGGATATCAACACACCTGTGATTCTTCTTCAAGCATACCCCAAACCGTCTCTTTTTGTGAACTGTTATATTTATCTAAAGGAGCCATGATAGATCTTCTCTGCCATTCACATTACTCATCTTTTAAACAGACAAGACATGACAAATATAAAACTCCTCCATGAGGAAAAACGTCGCCCGGGACAGAAAGTGAAGAAAAAGTCTCGATATGGTGCCAATGGCAGATAATGAGCCTCTATATGATTTATTCATCAATTCACATGCTTTAAGTCATCAATAATAAGGAGCCTGGCTGATCAATTGATTAACCATATGAAAATGTATTAGTCTGAACTGCATAATTACTCATTCCAAAAATGCAGTTTTCAAAGACGTAAATTACACTTTCTGGCAGCAGCTTGAGAATAATAAAGACTACTATAAAGACATTCATTAAAACCTTGAAATGAGCAGTATAAAAAAAATAAAAAATGATCCTACCAAGAAGACACATTTTGTAAAACAGCGCCTTAATAACATGTCTGTGACATGTGATTATTATTTTTTTTTTTTAATAACCTAATGATAAAGAATTATGTCACACTTAACACAATAAAATGTTTGTCCTGCTGAAATTATTCACATTCACACACACACACACACACACACATACACTTCCCATGTACTGCTGGGCCAATGGCCAATACAGATTTTGCTACAATGTTGATGAGGTGACTAGGTTCAAAGTGCACACCAACCACCACCACAAAGACAGCAAGAATTGTAATTATCCCCTTGTGAATTCAACTTGTCAATTAGTGTAGTTGATCTATGTGGTGCATGCAGCGGACACAACACCAAAACACAAATAACCTACTCACCACCATATCAACTTCACCAATGAATCAATGAAATCCAGTTACCAGAAGCTAATGCACTTAGCTAACACCAATCAGTGCATCCAACAAAATTCAATGTAGCTGTGCTTAGCTTTTGGCTTTGACATGAGAATGTTTCAGAAATCTGACTGTTGCCTGAAAATGGCGTATCTTCACCCTGCCAAAAGGTGGCAAGTCGTGGCCCGAGTAATTTAAAATAGTGTTTGCGCACAGACAAAAACCTTTTCAGAAATAGGCAGCTAGCAAAAGATTTGCTTGGTTATCCTGTCCTGTTGGGCCTGATCGGCAACGGCTAGCAAAACAAATACTGCCGCAGCGCACTACCGCTGAGCACTGAAATTTCCAATAAACCTCTATTTTGTGTCTATGTCCACTGAAAATTGAAAACCACGGTGGTCGCTTCAGTGCAATCCAACTGCCAGACTGGCAAACAAGCTGAAGAGGAAACAAAACCTACTTGATGGAGGACACAAACAAACCTAATTTTATCATAAAAATGATTTTTTTCCTTTTTCTTTTTGAAGGTTATCACATATTTCCACCTCGACAAGCCGTCATCTGTTTGATCCATCTTCTGATTTCTGCCACTCGTCTGTATTTTCATTGGGAGCTGCTTGTGCCATTTACAGCCTTCAATGCTCATTAAAAGTGTTTAATGATGACTGATTTTTCTTAAAGAGCCCACAAAGAGCCCGTGGCACTTGATAAGATGGAGAATTCCCCCTTTGTGAAGGCAAAATACTGCGTTTGTGTTTTATTGATAAATGCTGGTTACGGTGATGATTTCCAGAAATTGTAATATACTCTGGCCAAATCAAGCGTTAAAGTGAATTTGTATTTGGTTAGTCTAACAGCATAGTTGGCATAGTTGCCAAAGGCATTTTTGAACATTTTCAGAAAACAGGAAAAAACAAAACAAGTTTTTAGCAAGCATGATGGTGTTTTTTTTTTTATTATTTACAATATTTTTGGACCATAAAGCACACTAAATCCTTCACTTTTCTCCAAAATTCTTATGGATGGATCGATGTTGACATTTCAGTTCATTTCCTTCCTATTACGTTTACATACTCATTCTCATCAAGTGTCTATGTTTCTAGAACTGCTTAATCTTTTACAAATGTTCTTGTAATTTTCAGCTAAAAATATATCCATTCCAAAATTCTATTTCTCTCTAACTGTGGCCAGGGAACTGTATTTGCTTTTAGTGTTGATTCAGAACTCTTGCTTAAAAAAGGTTATGGCAACATTTTAAAAAATGTAGCTTGGAGGCAGATCCAGGTCAAGTCCTTCTCTTCTTGATGACAATGAGAGAAAACTACTCTGAATTAGCATAAAAAAAAATCTTGGGTAAATGTGTCGTACTCCTCAAAAAGGCTTTCAGGATCCATTCAGATGATGTAGTTGTTAAAAATCCAACCTGGTTTAAAATACAATTATCTCCCCCAGGGACTATTTCCCTGACAGGTAAGCTCCTAGATCGAGCAGAGGCCTCGCTGTACCGGCCCAAATTACACCTTCCATCACCCATCACTCACACATCAGGACACCCTGCCCCTCATTCCGGCGTGAAAGAAGAAACAGGGCCAGCGCAGCGGGAACGTCGCTCTCTCTCAAATTGGAGCGTGTGTTCACCGCCGCCTCCCCGCCAGGCCAGGAAGTCGGGAGAGTTTCAGTCGGCGGAGTTTGTTGGAGCAGACGGGGTTAGAATCCAAGTGATGGGAAACACACGAGCAAGGCTTAGTGTGGAGTCGCAGGGAGAGGGAATGGGGGTCTGACAGCTTGGCATAAGGGTGGACGGCGGAGAAATTTGGCCTATTCTTAGCTTCGAACCCCTTCTGCTATTTAATGCTGTTTGAGACGGGCTCTATCGGAGAAGTCATCCGCACTCGAAAGTCGCAGAAAGGAAACGTGACAATTCAAGTTCATCCATCCAATTTTCTGCTTATCCTCGTTATCCAAGTTGTCGTCAAGCCTGGATTGGCCAGGGCGATTGTGACGAGCACATAGAATGGGAGTCCAATTGACACTGGCTGCATGGAAGTTAGTTAAATGGATAGTGGTCAATTTGTAATTGTTCAAGATATGATCAGAAGTCAATGGATCCACTTGCTCCATATTCGGACGGAAATAATGTGTTTTTTTTTTGATTGTGTGAAAATGATTGTTGATTAGTCATGAAAAATGAGTGCAGTTCTTGGCTACAACCAGCAGAGGTGCTGTTGATCTAGTCTCAACAGAGCCGTATATGAAGAGCGTTTGGCCACTGCTCCATCTCACCTGCTCCCAACTTTAATGCACCACACACACACACACACACACACACACACACACACACACACACACACACACTTGTATGTACACTGGGTGGGGTCACATCCACGGTGTAGGGGTAGAGTTCGCCAGTCGGCAAAGTTGCGGGTGATTCGTGCTTGTCATGGCAAGAACACAGATTCTCCCCTCAAACAAGCTAGTGTTGCATCCACATTACTTTCAAACTTTTACTTTAAGGTCATATTACAACATGCCGTGACAAATGTCACATCCAGCTCGCGCTATTCCCTCGTGCGATGCAGCACGTCTTGTTTTTTTTTTTCTTTTGGTTTAGTCTCGGTAATCTCCCTCTCAATCGCCGTAATTGCCCGCCAGGCAGGACCGTTGACATTTATTTATCTTTCTCTATCTGTGTTGGCCCTGTGAGAGGCTCCACCCACTTTGGCACTGTCATCCCTTCCAATTCAGTTTGTGAGACCATGGGGCTAGCCCGCACTCATAAAGCTCCTATCTTAGCTTAATTTTGGTTGGACTTGAGGTGGGAGGGTGGGGGCCCCTGAGAAAGAAAGCGAATGAGAAATTGAGCCGTCATGTTATCCTCTGCTCCATAAAGCCTCTTTTCTTTCTTGGACCGGAGATGGATTGCCATGGAGGTCTACGCACCCAATGGCCAGGCTGCTATATTACCTTTACTGCCCCATTTTTGCCTCCCTATCTCCCTCCCTCCCTCCCTCTGTAGCGGAGGGGTGACGATTGGACACAGAGCGATAAGACTAACAAATTAGTCAAAGTGACAGAGAGTTTTATGAGGTCTGCTCTTGTGAGTCGGCCGCTCTCCCTTCCCCGTCTCTGCCTCATTCTCGCGGGGGACGCCTTGCCGGGGCGCGTGCAGAAAGTATTCTGGAAAGGAAGTAAAAGTGGTGGGGTAAAGGGAGAGAGAGAACACTAAACGCAAGGAAGTAAGATTAAAGATGCGAGATTAGAGGAAGAAATCACGGTTACGAGAAGCTTGGGGATCAGGGAACAATGGAAAAGTATAACTTTCCGAGCAAGTTCTCGCCTCTGCTTAGCATTAGCATACGAAGTGAGATGAGGAGTAAATTAGTTTGCATAATAGGGGTGGGACCAAGTGCATCGTTTTTCTTTTCTTTTTGGAATGCATTTCCATAGCCTTGCATGGAAGCCAAATTGTTGTGACTACGTTATTTCTATAACGCTGGCGTTGGGCTGAAATCTTGTACTTCCAAAATAGCCACTTTTCAGGAGACTCCAAAAACAACATGTTGGCTCAACCATTAACATTGCATGCTCAAAAGAGTATGACATTTTCAACACTTTAGATTGTATTTATTTATTTTTTTTAAATAACACCCTCATATGTGGAATGACCAATAGTTTATACATAATTTAAAAATATGAATTGTGATAAGCAAGGAACACCCTCAATGGGATTAGTTTGGACTTTGCCATAGCTGCAGTTTTATTAGAAGAAGTGCAGTGAAGACTTACTAGTGATGGAAAAATGAAGCTTCAAGTGATGTATTGCCTGAGAAATATTTTTCAGTAAAGTACATCCTAACCAGCGCAAAGAAAATAGAAATAAAAACACGCGCTGTGCCATCATTGTAGGATTTATTATTAAACTTTGGAACTCTATTTGTATTGATGCGGTCTCTGTGGTTTAGTTTGGGGAAAAAACAATATAACACAAAAAAAAAAAGAAACAATTTAATTATAAATAAAGATTTGTGCACTTACAGATTATTGTCAACATAAAGTGTCATCTTTTGGCATCATAGTAAAACTCTGTTCTCAAAAATAAATAATTAACAGAATTTTAAATAAAGTTTTCAAATGATTAATAGGTGGCATATGACAAGTTGGGTCAAACCAATCTGGTATGGGGGAAATGCTTTTTTTTTTGCCAACTCAATATAAAATTCCTTTTATAAACATATATATATATTTTTTTTTTAAATATTTCCATATACCTTTTAAATATATTTTGAAAGCCCATTTGAGAACCACTGGTCTAAATGATCTGCATGCATACTAATCAAGAAAAGATGAAATCAATAAACATCCCCTCCAATGAATACTTCCATATGACAAGTTGGGTCAAACCATTCTGGTATGGGGGAAATGCTTTTTTTTTTTGCCAACTCAATATAAAATTCCTTTTATAAACATATATATATATATTTTTTTTTTAATATTTCCATATACCTTTTAAATATATTTTGAAAGCCCATTTGAGAACCACTGGTCTAAATGATCTGCATGCATACTAATCAAGAAAAGATGAAATCAATAAACATCCCCTCCAGTGAATACTTCCATATCACAGAAGGTTAGGTTAACAGACACAAGCCCTGCACATAAACGCGAAGCCATAACAATAAGCTGGTACCTCCCCGGGTGCATCAATCACTCCACAAGGCCACAGTGCAAATATTTTCCAGACGGGCTTTGTGAAACGACCAAAGTAGTTTAAAGAGAATGTCGAGAATAATAAATGTAAAGCAATGATGTATCATGGGTCTGTCAGAAGTACATGTTACGCGCACATGTCCGTACCTCGAAACGGAGTGATTACATGCAGCCATGTTGATGGCACAGACACTAATACGGCCTCCTTGGCAATTTAATTAGCAAAACAAATGTATGTTAATTCAAATGAATAAACCAATTATGTTATAGTCCAACAAAACTAAGACTATAACATTTGGCATCTCTCTCAAACAGAATACTTAACTCTTGTGACCCGGCATTGAGAGTGGGGTTTATGACAGGGCATATAATACCGCATCTGTTTTGTCTTAGCCCTCATACATTCTTAGAATGCTAAGTAGTTTGGGTGCTGACAGCAATGCAAAAATTGGATCTGTCGGATCGGGGCACCCGTGTAACATCTTAATATAGGAAGGGTACAACATCATCAAAGAAAGTGTTGATTGAAAGCAAACGTACACGTGCATACAAATGATCTGAGAATGGTCAAAGCCAGGTGGTATACAAATTAAAACCATTGATCGTCAACAGGTCACTCTTGAACTGCTAACACCTAATTTAAAAAATACACTTCAATCTATAACATGGCAGAATATAGTGGCATACACATGGCAGAGTACACGTTGGCAAAAAAATAGATATAAATAAATATTAACATAAAACATGGTCAACTACCGTTGCTCTAATTTCCTTCAAACTCGTATTCCCACCCCATTCCTCCATCCAATGCTAGGGTCGGTTCATCATTGCTCACAACTTTAGAGTTCAAGTCATCAAACTTGGCAACCAAGCTCCACCCACACACAAAGATTAAATGTGATTTAATGTCGTCCATCTAACAAAATCACCCTAAAATGGCCGCTTTAAATCAAAATGGCAGATTTCCTGTATCTTTTGTACGGTGTTCATTTTTTATTTAGTATTGTTTTTTTTTTTTAGACACTATTCATAATGCTAAGTGAATCTGACTTCGGGAGCTGAATTTTCCCAAAATGATATCGTACTGGGACAATATTTTTGTAATCAATGCCACGAAAACAACCAAATTTTCAAAAACAACCAAATTTTCTAAAAGGTGAATACAGATTTTTTTTTTTTGTGCGTTTTTTGCGTAAGCTCACCCTTATAAAAGCATCCTTACCATTCACATACATTAGATATTATCTTGAAACACACACACAACCCCGAAAAGCCACACGTGTGTCTCAAGATCAGACTCGGCGCAGACGGCTGTTTTGGAAAATGATCACATCAATCGAAATGATAGATAAAAGAGCCGGGAGCAATTGATAAAGTGCCACAATTATTTGGAAGATGAATGGCTGAATTTGCTTTTGAAATTGGACTGGATCTCGGGCGCAATGGAACAGAACTCATCATCATCAATGAGGCTGCCGTTAGATTGCTTTCTGTCACAGGCCAATACGGCCGATTGGATCCATCTGCCAAAGAGGATCAAATGGACCTGTTCGCGCAACATCAGTGGCTGATGTATAGTGACCGCGTGTAGAACATATCACGCCGCAAATGAGCCATACATCACCGTGCACGCTGTTGTGTGTATGTGTGTGTTTAACACTTGACACTGTGTCTAAGTATGTTCAGCAGGAATGATGAAGAGTATACAAACAGAGCATGCAGGGCAATGGTGGAAAGTTGTGTTTGAATTGATGCGAACAATGATGGATGGCTGGAATTAGTTCATCATACAAATAAGTACTCACTTATGTACTCACACCAGGCCATTTAATTTCTAACGATGTGGTGTTATTACAACTTTCTTGACTGCATTGTGCATGAGCTAGTTTTATTATAGTTTGCGCATTATTTCCAGTCATTTTATTTCGACTGTGCATTGTGTCAATTATAAAAAAAAGAAGTGATTGCATTAACTACATAACAGAAAAATCATACATTGTATTTTTGTTCTTGTATGTTTATTACTGTTATTGTTTTTATTCATGTTCAAATAAACTCAAACTCAATTGGACAGTTATCACGAAGAAGTAAAGATTGCATTACAGTAATCACATGACTTCAGTTCGACCCAACTCTCTGGGTTGTTTTGTACATAACGACTCAATTTATTGGTTTGTTTTATACACATTTATGCCAATCACACTGACCCAAGTAGTGGATCGGTCCATTTGTTACCCAAATTGGATTATTTTTGACCCAACTGCTTCTATAGTGTAATGTTATTTATTGAAATATGCCTTGGGCTATTGCAAAAATGATCTACACACCCGCTCGTGACTCTCATGCTGAACTTTTTATATGGCTGATTTAAATGATCATTTGAAAATGTTCAACTCCTAAAAACCTTGCCATGTTGCATCACATTGCATAATTTATTTATCTTATACAGACGCTCCCCTACTTACGAACATTCGAGTTACGAACAACGGTACATACGAACATGTCAAAAAATGTTCGGAAAGAGATGCTGTAAGTTAGATTTTTTATTGCGCACCTTTTTCCGAGTACTGTAGTGCTTCTTTCCGCCGCTAATACCGACGCTTGGCGCTGTGAGAGCTCACCCAGCATTGGAGGCACAGCAACGTGTCGAGGAGGAGGAAGAAGAAGAAACGCCTGTCGCTCATAGATAAAGCCATTGCACTCTTCGAGCAGCAAGACCCAAATATTGAACGTTGCACAAAGGTTGCAAATCAATTGAATGATGCCATACAGTGCTACCGCATCATTTATGATGAAAAAAGAAGAAAACTGTGCAATCGTAGTGCGATCGCTTCTTTCGGCCAGTTTCTAGTAAATCCTCCAAGGAAGATACTCATCAACCCTCATCTTCTTCTCCGCGACCCTCAACTTCTTCCTACATTGAAGTTACGGAGGAGGAAGTAACTTTTGAAGCCCATTCCAGCGACGACGAAGAACCTCTCATGATATAAAATCCTCCTCCATCAAATCCTTAAGCATCGAGTACATCTTCCAAAAGTAAGTTAAACTTCATTTTATTTATCTTATTACGTACATGTACATACTGTGCGTGTCTCTCGCTCTCTCTCTCTAACATACGTAGTACAGTACAGTACTGTACGTATTCTCTCCATTTTATTAAGTTTTTTTCAGTACAAACCAATGCAGGTTACTTGTACAAGCCTTAAACATACTTATATAAACCTTCAATATACTTATATAGGCTTTAAACATAAATTATAATACAAAATATAGCACTGAAGCAACTTACGAACAAATTCACCTTACGAACGATCGCTCGGAACGTAACTCGTTCGTAAGTTGGGGAGCGTCTGTAAATAGAATTTACCCTTTGTGCACTGCATATTGATGAAGTAGCGAACACAACGCAGGGTTCCCACTGGGTCTAAAAAATTATTAAAAAGTCTAAAATTCAGAAACTTTAATTTTAGGCCTTAAATGTCTTAAAAAAAAACATATTTTCATCACAGGTCTAAAATTTAATCTACCCAATTCTTAAATTCTTATATCTGCTCCGTCCATTCTGAGAACTGTCTGTAGAAAAAAAAAAAATGCGCCTGTTGCGTTGAAAAATGCCCACACCAAAAGCGAAGGGAGGCATTTGAGGAGGTGCGTTTGTATTGTAGTCAATGTAGTTCGGGCGGGTGGGTAGTTCGTAGCGGTTAGCGTAGCATCTAGCTTGTTGCGTTCGAATCACGGCAGATAAAAGCCTTTGGTTCTAGATTGAACCAAAAGTGTATATTTTGCTGTGTTGCTATCAGTAAAGGAGTATTATTATGCCCCTCTTCTAAAATTGATGTATTCTATTGTTCACACACACACACACACACACACATTCACTTGCCGTGGTGCAGTGTCAAGGGGAAGCTCGGTGGGGTATCACACTGTCAGAGATACAAGACCACACAGTGCCACTGGTCCACCTGCCGTGACAGCTAATTAGGCCCCCGGTCAGGATGGCGGGCTTGTCTTGGGCATTGGCGTAGCTCACGGTGGCAGGGCATCACGGGTTAGCTAGCATGGCCAAGCTGATGAGGTTTGCCCTGCCGTGTTGTCTATCGGCGCATTTAACCCCGCGACTACCCGCATGCCAAGGCGGCGTGCTCTCGTCTTCGTTAGGCGACCCTTCAGTCATTAATTACGCTCGGGCAACTTCTATTAGCCCTTCATTTAGGCTAATCAACAAGCGGGGGCCCCTCTGCTGACATCATTAGCACTCTTAACAGGAGGCGGCAGCAGTTGTTTGTGAACATTAACACTTTCTTGACCAGGCCATATCTCCTCATACAGTACTCCCAAAACAATAGTGATATTCAGCTTTTGGATGAAATTTCAGGATGAATAAAAAGTGCACGACAACCTTGACAGGTGATCTCCAAATTCTAGAACCCTAGTCATAATCCAAGTGGAACTTTTTTTCTGGAGAGCTCAGTATTGTTCATTCGGTAATTTTACCGATTTGACATGTCATCATCATCCCATACCGTTCACCTAAACCGAACACTTCCAGCCAGAGTCGTGAGGCCGTCAGGAGACCCGAGGAAGGACCAAAGAAAAGAAAGGAAAGTGAAATCCAGCACCGACCAGACACCACCCACCAGGCCACCTATCCAAATGGAACTTAACAGTCGTCCTGTTAACAAATATGAAAATACACAACATTGCAGAGTGACCGTCTGTCAAAGTCTACTGGAGTGTTAACCACTCAACACTTGTTACTACATGAGGAACCCGTTTACCGAACACTTTAATTCGTCTATAGACAGTTTATGCGGCTCCCTAAGTACTGCTGTTTTGGTGAGCAACTGGGTTCAGCCGTAAACTTTGAATGTCCGTGTCCTTGAAGTAATACCGTATTCAACTTGCATATCCCCCTAAAGACTTCATGACCTACTATCCTTACAAAACTGCCGCCTTAACTATACCTCAGTTCACTCCCAGCAGACACAAACAACATAAATAGAAAGTGCAGACGGAAAAGGCCGTGATGTATTTCGGGCGAGGTGATGTGGAAATCGGATGAGACAGCATGTAGCTCCGTTGCCTTGGCAGTGCATCTTTTAAGTGCTTGTGACTCTCCGTATTCAACTACAAGAAGGGGCACAAAGAGGTCGGGGACAGGGAGCACAGCTCCTTGCTGGAACCAACAGTGGGCACTTGAAACAATATGCAATACACATCCGTGTCTTCAAGGCTTGCAGATGCGAGCACCCCGTGTGGTACACAAAACAGATTAGCTTGCGATAATGTATACACAGCACTATACATGCTCCATATGTAGCTTTATGCTAATCGGTGCCAGCCACATGCCTTCTGTTAAACCTGTTAAATAGAACACCATAATCTCACACTATCCGTGGGTGCACCAGCTAACCAAATGATAAACTTGCCTATTGATAATTTCAACTGTAAATAGAACACAAACTATGATGTCAAAACAATTTATAATTTAAAAATAATGCGTCAATATGTATCATTTTAACGTACTTCCTTACACTGTATTGCTTTTCTATGTAGTCAGCGCTTTGGTGGTGTCTTCTGTATCTTAACTTTAGAAGGAGCGCATACAAATGGGAATAAGTGAGTTTTTTAGTGCTGGAGAACGTGAATCTATGAATTTGTGACAAATGTAACCATGAGTATGCTAAGATAACTGTCCCTTTTTATTACCTCGACCAAGCATGAATGTGTGAATTTGTGAGAGTTTGGTGTGAATAGTGTTTATTGTCATTTTGTGAGCCACCTTGAAATTTGGCAGTGGGCCATCATATCATCATATCGTTGTTGTCAATCAACACACAAAAAAATGTCTTCAACCAAACAATCTTTTGTGTAAATATGCAGAAAACAATCTTTCCATGTCATTCTACACTTATTAACTACATTTATTAACAAAATTAGCTCAGTAGCTCTGGTTGGTAGGTGCCTACTGTACAAAAAAAAACGTGACAATAACAGTGTATTGAAGTTAAAATTAAAATTCGTATTGCTACCATCGTCACCTGGAGATTTGTATTTTATTTTTTGGACGCAATCATAGGCAGCTTTATGGACCTAAGAACACTTTCAATAATTTACCAAATGTGAACCGTGTTGAAAATATGCGCAACGGGTGAGGATAAAGGTCAACAAAGCAGCAGAGGAAACTTTCATTAGGCTCACGTGCGCTGCTTCGACTTGACTGCGAATGCACAATCTCGGCCAATTACTACATCCCAAAACTTGTGCTCAGGGCAGCCGTAAGCCCTCTCTGTTCTTTACTTATTAATCCCCATGCAGGCCTACACTGTATAGTGTCATGTTTGACTGTCCGTGGTGAAAAATTCATGTCATCTTATCCGCCGTATTCCCCGATCTGACTGGCTTACCTTCCCCGTGTAACTGTTGCTGACCGTTATGCTGAATTTTCTTGTTGGGAGAAAATGTAATTTAGACAGCCGTGCATGCACTGCTGCTCCCGGTGTGAAACAAGACTTGAGAGTTCTCGGGATAATGAAGCCTAGTCGGTGTGTGTTTTTGGTGCCTGTGCGGCTCTGTGGCGGAAAGTTTAAGTCTTATGTGAGCGCTTCTGTAAGAATTTTGACTGCATTGGCAAAATAAGTCACAGGCTATCTAATGCGATCCAATACAAGAGTGGTGACAAGCAACTTAATAATGCTCACTTTTCACGGACATTGTCACAGATGACAATGTTAACGGCAAACTTTTGAATTTAACACCTAATTAGTGATAGAAAATAGTTTTTACTTCTCATGTAGAAGTAACGAAAAATCATGGAAATGATCAAATTGATGCTCATGCTCAGCACCCTGTTTGGGAACCATCATTCTAGTGGTTAGCACGTCAGACTCGTAGATTGAAAGTTCAAAGGTCGCTGGGTTCTTCTCTGTATAATGCCCACATTCCAAGAACGCGTATGGTAGGTTAATTGAAAAGCAAATTTATTGAAACGTGAGTGAGAATTTGGGTGACTTTATTTTGATTTAAAATAAAAGAAGACCATACAGTATTTTAACAAACGCCTTATACTCTGTATGAGTAGAAAAAAACAACAACATAAATCTCTTTTGAAGTCTTACTTGGCAAATAAATAAATAATGACATAATCTTCTAAGTCAGAGGTTAGGGTTCAACTTTTTTGCCCCAGGATCCACTTTTTAAGCAGCCCAGCTCCCGCGATTTGCCAACAGTATTGAAAGACAGGAGAATGAATGGCATGCCTTTAATGGGGTTTCCATCCACCATTTGTATTCAAAAATTCAAGAAATGCGAAAATAAAACTGAATGGAAACGCTACAAATTTAAAAAAGGAACCACAATTCACCAAAAATGTTTTTACGCTTGGAGGGGGTGCATTTTGAAGCGTACCAAAAAAGACCGGATACACGTCACATGTCACACGTACGTTTGTAGTCACAAAGCAATGGCGGACGATAAAGTAAGGTATGTTTGGGGTCACGGCGAAACAGAAATCTTTTTGGAATTAATTAAAGAAGCAAATATTAATGCAATTTTAGATGGAAAACAATGGAGCCACAACACTGACAATAAGATTTGGTATTGGGGAAAAAAATGTAATCGTGGAAAAAGCTGCATTGGCATTGAAACAAGTTGCATTGTAAAAGGTTGTATTGAAAAATAAAAATACTGACATAAAAAACAACAACACTATTTTCTTTAAGCATATTTTTCTTCTCGTACTTTTTCAGTGCCAATTTGCAGATTTTTTTTACACTCTTTTTTTTTCAGAGTGTCTCAGGTTTTCAGTTTCACTTCTCTTTTTCTCAGTTTCAACTTATTGGCAGTGTTTTAACGTGGGGGGGCGGGGTTGTGGTTGGGGGCGGGGCTTTGAACGCGAGAACGTCTTCCAGCTTTTCAGGAGAGGAGAGAGGAGAGCTCTGTTGGCTAAAGGCAATACTCATGGATGCAAGTTCACCAGGAACTCCTAAACCGCCTGTAAATCTGTGTTTTTTCCTACATCAGGCGTCAGTGTTAATATTTCTGTAGTAAACCAGTTAGCACGTTAGTAGAAATGGGAAAATGAAGCCTCATGAAGCACTTTTACTATTTTTTTTACTCCTCTAGATGGTGCTCTTGGTTCAAATATAAAGGCTAGTGCAATGAAATGTACATTTCCACTGCCTTTTTAAACCAATAGTGCCATCTAGAGGAGTCAAAAAATATCACAAGTGCTTCATGAGGCTTCATTTTCCCATCACTACACGTTAGCTAAGATATGATGCATGAAGTAATTTCTAACATGGTGGTTTTAACGCCACGGGTAACATATATAACCACATGTAACCTTGTGGCTTACAGGCGGTTTAGGAGTTCCTGGTGAACTTGTCTCATTAGATTCAGTTTGCACACCAACGCATGCTTACCTCTGTTTGGTTTCTTTTTGTTTGTTGGCTCATTTGTAAGTCTGAATACAAACAAACAAGCACGCACGTTCAATATCATGTAATTCATGTCGAGAGCGGTTTGGTATGAAAAGGGTTAACAGACTATTTCCTAGCTCTTATCGATGCTTGTAATGGGATAAGGAGAGCAAAAGTGAGCAATTGAGGAGAAGGTAACGGGGGGGAGAAAATGCCATTTGCGTGTAGGGAGGGAGGGGGTTCCAAGTGGGCCTGCTAAACGAGAGGCAGCTCATGCAAATGAATGCTAATTTATGCATACATGGCAGTGGCGGCGCCCGAGGCGGCTTTGATTGGCAGTTGCAGGTCTGCGTGTGTGTGTGCTAAGGAAGGACGCTTGGCTGGCTTGGGCATGGCTGAACCACCCCCCCACCCCGTTCCCGTCAGTCTTTCCCCAACATCATCCATGTTGTACAAGCTGTGGATCCAGCAGCAGTAGCACAGCCTCGCCTGACCAGCAGACTGCTTCCAAAAAGCAAGCAGCGGCGCTCCTCTTTTCTCAAAAAGCAAAACACAAAAAAAATCGACACATGCGCACGGATGCTCTGCCGCCTCCAATTCCTCCATGGCTGGAAGCAGCCGGGGGCATCATCATCATAAAATCAATCCCGCTCTTGCTTTGCACTGTGCATGCACTGTATGTGTGTGTTCGCATCGTCTTGGGATTGTTTATGTTGATTCTAGGCCGGGTGTGTGTGAGCGTCAGAACAAAACAAGCGTCCGTGCAGCGCTCCCTCTTTCGCCACAATAGCTAATGGGACAACAGATAGGGTCCGAGTCAGGACCGCCCATTACTTGAGGAAGTTGGGGGGGAACAGGCTAAATGCGGAGCACTTGCGTCCTTCATCACCTAACAGTTTTTATAAAGTTCTCAGAGGGTCATTCTAAATTTATGAAAAAATATGCATGGTTATATGTAGTGTTGTCACTATAGAATATTTTTTAGAACTGATTAATTATCCATCCTTTTTTTCCCTGGATAACTGTTTATCAACTAGTGATTGGTGTTTATTTTGTACTTCATATTCAATTAATTTTTTTCAATTCAATTCCAAAAATGTATTTCATTCTTTAAAAGAAACTATAAATGAAAGGGGACAGAAATAAGTCAAATTTGATATCTGCCCATAATCAACACACAAAAAAAGATCAACACGAAATAAATGAGTCAGTCAGAAACAGTCAAGACCCTTTCAAAATAACAATTAAACAAAAATCATTCAATAGCATGACCTTGTGCTAAATATATTTCCCAATAATTTATACATTTAAAAAAAATACAAATACACTGAGTTGATTTCGTTTTATAATCCAGAGTGAGTTGAAATACATCGTTCTTTTTGTTTGGTTCTGTATTTAGATAGTTCTGTTCCTCTTAATTTGTATTCACTTTCCCTTTAAAAAAAAATTGATTTGCATGTTGGTAAAATTTTATTATGGGCTTTATACATTATTTTAAGGCTGTTAAACTTCATCAATTCATAAAATTTTTAAGTTTTTAGTTGTATAAATATTGGATTAGTGTGGTCTCTGTATCCACAACCGAAAACGACATAAATAGCACATTTCTGTAAAAGAAAGATGGGTGCAGTGTGTATTCATATAGTAAAAAAAAAAAAAAAAAAAAAAAGGTGGATTGATGTTGTGCTTCTTTCATGAAGGACTACAGAAATCAGTAGACAATTACCGTTCATATGCTGAAATCAGAGGATTTGGACATTTGTAAATAAAAAAAATGGCTCCAAATGGCTACTCGATTATTAAAATAGTTGTCGATTAATCGATTACTTGTTGATTTATCGATTCATTTTGACAGCTCGAGTTATATGGTACAAATATGCACATTTGTGAGTTCACGTATATCCTCAAGTAGACGCCATGACAGAATTACTTGGAGTGGTCATCCCAATAAGAATGATTGAACCTGTTTGAACACTGTTATGTCACAGAGTTGTCACATTAATGTGATTTCAGTATCGATACTTATAGTTTTATATTTACATTCCTTTAAAATATGTGCCTTACCTCAATAAAAGTTGTAAAAGACTGTAGTGAAGACAATGTGGACAACACTGGGTGGGCTTAGCTGTCATATTTTTGGGTTATTTAAAGAAAGCGGAACGGTGTAAATAAGCATACAATTTCAATCTTCTGTACAACCAGAATCCAATTGTGCTCCCTAGGTGTGACAAACAAAAGGTTGCGCCTCAAACCCGTCTAAATGCTTTTGCTTTATTTCCCATCGAGATTGAAGGGGGGAGGGAATTGCGATGCGGCGTCGATGCCAACTGAATAATTTTGCTGCACAGTGTATAATTGCAGACGCTTTCTGCTTTGGCATGAACGGAGGAAAAAAGGCTCTGGTGTTTGAGGGTGTGTGTGTGTGTGTGTGTGTGTGTGTGTGTGTGTGTGCGTGTGTGCGTTGGGGGTCATGTGAGTACACGGACAAGACAAGCATGGCTGCACATTGGAGTGTAATGTTTATAGCACACATGCATGAGCGGCGTTGCACGCTCATGTCGAGGAATAAAATAAACAGTGTCGCCGCCACGGAACGTATACAAGAGGCAGCGTCAAATGAACAGTATTCGTAGGCAGCGTAGTTTACTATTTCCATTTTCTTTTCCCTCCATCGGCCTGGAGGCTCACGTGAATGAGTAATAGACAAAGTAATGGCTTCATCCTCGCCTAGATAAATTTGTTTTTCTTTCCCAATGCTTTGCAAATATATAATAAATGTACAAGAAAGATGCAGTGCGGCTACCCCATTACGCCGGAATTCATGAATTTATGTTTACATTATCAACATTGTTCTGCATGCACACAAACAGCCTTTCCTCTTTGTGAAAGTGCACCAGGCAGAACACCTTTTTTTATTTTTTATTTTTTTGAAGGAGCAGAATGAATTCATCTATACTGTACAAGCCGTGTTAATCATGGGTGCATATGTATTTCTTAAGAGTGGGGATGGAGCGGCAACACATTAAATATTTGCTCAGCTGAATTATTGGTGTAGAGTCCTCAAAGTTCGATGCCTGCTCTGCCCACACCTTACAACAGAAGCTCAACTTTTTCACAGTGTAGCATTATTAGTCTAGTGCAATGGGTCTCAACCACAGTCCTCGTGTGCCCCTATCCAGCCTGTTTTCCATGCTTCCCACGGCCAACACAGGTGTTTCAAACAATCAGCAAGCTCTACATGAAGCCTGATTAACGATCTTCAGCTGTATTGGCTGAGGGAGACATGGAAAACCGGATGGATAGGGGTACTTGAAGACCGGGGGTTGAGAACCACTAGCCTAGTGTACGAGGATAGAATTTGGCAGTAATCACAAAATCACCTGAACAAGGTAATTTTTAATGAATCTCCAAAGCAGCTTCAAACCAAAATGGCGGACTTCCTGCTTTTTTCAGGCACAACCATTTGAGTTTTTTTTTTTATGTCTTTACCATGTCCAAAAGGTGGTTAAAATGTAAGCGATTTGTATTTTTCTTAGTTGTCTTTTTTTGTGTTGAAACCAGAATGTAAATAAGCCATCTGGCTTTATTGTGTTTTTATCCTCAGTGATGCTTGAGTACTGTGCTTTCCTCTCACACCAAATAAATTAAATCAATCAATCAATCCTGACACCTATAAATGGCCCAAATATCGCTAAAATGGCCTAAATATCGCTAAAATGGCCTTTTCGAAGCAAAATGGCCGACCTCCTGTGTTTATTCGGGCCTGGGTTCTTAAAACTATTTTACTTATGATGGACATGTCAACTTTCATGTACCTCAGTTAAACTTTCTTCAGGAGTTGAATCTTCCAAAACATTTTAATTTGCCAGCAATCACATAGACGAAAATAAATAAATATATATATATATATATATATATATATATATATATATATATATATATATATATATATGTATATATATTTAAAAAATAAAAATAAAAAAGTTTTTTTTATTTTTTAAAAAGGAGAGCAATGATGATGTCAAATCGAATGAACAATACTGAGCTCTCCTTAAAAAAAAAAAAAAAAAAAAAAAAAAAAAGCAATCACATAGACGGACGGCTTTAGTCTTTTAAGAAACCCTGGAATTGGCCAAAATGAACCAAAAATGGCCGACATCCTTTGTCTTTTCAGCCATGGGCCACTCATGACAGACTGGCATGAAACTGGCTCAAGGGGATTCATTTAGATTCCAGAAAGGATTATTGAGCAAATAGATGAGATTTGATTAATCATAGTCTCGGTTTAAAGGGTTACTTGCAAATTTGGCCAATTGGTGTCCCAGAATCAAGTCTGACCAAAGAAGTTTTCTCCCACGGGGGAATATGCGGTGTTTGTCATGGTCCCGCCTGGTCTGCTTGGAGACGGTAGCCCACAGACGGCCTACGGAAAGCTCTCCAGCCTCCATCATTTGACAAGGAGACGCGAGGTGAGCTGGAAAGAGGAAGTACGTGGAGCTGCTGCGGCCGTACGCCACTCGAGAGCTTGTTCTCCGCCCGAGGCTATTGACCACACCGTGTCAGCTTCTATGCTGCAAACGCGTCCCCACACGGCACTTAAATTGCATCCGGGCCTCGGCTGGGGGGGGGGGGAGCAAACGGCCGGCGAGAAATCAATGAGAGGATACAAGGCTCGGCGGACGGGGAAGCGTTGGCTTTTATTCAGGCTATTGACGAATACGCCAGGTGCATGGCGGAAAGTGCTGTAGCTCACCGGGTTGTTTGTTGTTGACAGAACACGTGCACAATGTCACACCGGGCTGTTGCACTTAAGTGAAAGGTAACATCATTTCCACTGGTTAGCTCAGTACATGTCTTTTGTAGAAATCCTCCACAAAAGCTGTCTGTGTTTCAATGGGTCTCATTCAACATCAGTTTTCAAGTTGTTGCCACTTTTTTTGATCTGGTTCGGATTTTTATTTTTGATTCATTCACCTAATATCACATCTATTTATTATATTACAAGTGTATTTATATTGCAACATTATTGTATTTTTTTTTTTTGCAAAATGAATTTTGAAATTGTTTGTATTCACGTAAAGAGCAACAGTATTATTGTGATTTTTTAAATTGCTTTCTTGTAATGTTACAACTGTATTCTACTTATTCTCATTAATGTAAGTTTCATAAAAATAAAAACAAACATTTTTATGTGTAACTACATTCTCCGAAATGTATTCATTAATAAAATTACAAAATTATTGTCTTTATATTAAAACTTAACGCTCATTAAAGGACTCTTTATTATGGGATATTCCAATTTTATTCCCATATAATTTTTTCGTGTGTAAAATGATATTTCTCATAAAAAAAACATAATTCTGATTAAATGTCACCTTTTTCTTGTATGACTATTTTCCTAAATTTTTTATTATTTCTCATAAAACTACACTTTTATTTTCATATTAAAATTACTTTTTATGTGATATTCCAAGTTTTATGTAATGACATTTTTCTCATACTTAAACATAATTCTCATTCAATGACACTTTTTTCTTGTATGACTGTTCTCTTAAAATTTGAATTGTTTCCCATAAAACTACACTTTTATTCTCATATCAAAACTAAACGTAAAATTATGACTTTCTGTCTTGAAATAGTACAACCTAATTCTCATATTAAAAGTAGACCCTTCTTATTGTTAAATTATGACTTCCCCTTGTAATAGAAAGATTTGGATCTCTAAAAAAAACTATTTTGTGTCATAAAATGAGGACTGAATTGATGTGTTTTTCTCATAAAATGTGTATTTCTTTCCCTTGTGATCAAACAATATCATTCTCCTATGATTACTTACTACGTATAACATCTTGTAAAATCACTGCATTATTGTCAATATATTTAGCGACCTGTAGTTGGTGGAAATGAGGCTTGGAAGGAGCAGTCAACATTTTGTGAGGAATTAAACATGGAAGCTAGTTCACGTGGTTGAAGCGAGAAGCAATTGCAAGCATTTAATAGACGCTTTTATGGATGATAAATAATCCGAGGGGCAGGTTTATTTATTTTGGTAAGAGGCAATGTTTTTATTTTTATTTTTCAATACCACAAGAACTACAAAAATGTTTTCTTTTCATTTCTTCCCATTCATTGCCTTTAGGTCGTCTCACCTTCCGATTTTGAGTGCATTTGTGAAGATAGGTCAAATGTTTAAGGATGGATGCGTAAACATTACAACCCATCATGCTTCATTGATCTGCTAGTAACTGCACAGGCATTAAGGAACACATTGAACCGCGGTTCAGCGGGATATATTTTCATTTACTTTATCAACATCCTCATTCATCCCTTTTTCCTTTTATATGCACGGTATTAACGCAGATGAGTGTTAATGGGAGCCAAGAAAGTGAGTGGCAGCATGCAGTGAGCGGACTCAGTGAAGAGGAGAAAGGCATCTGTTGCCCCCCCCCCCCCCCCCCCTTTTTTTTTGCTATGCGGCTCTGTACAGATAGATGCCATTATTTACGCCCGATAAGACTCTTTCCAATTGGACGGTCCGCGGCGGCGCTTAACGAGGAAACATCGTAAGCGCACTTGTGCAACACACATGAAGGATATGTTGCTATGGTACCAAACACTAGTCTAATATTAGCATGTAGCCATTAATATGAGTAACAAATGATGCTTCACAGAGCAGGGATAGACAACTTAAATTGTGGAGGGGGCCACAATTTTTCATCTGCGCTACTTAGAGGGGGCCACAAAGGAGCACGCACTTCCAAAACAGTTGTATGACAAAAATGCCATTTTAAATATGTGCTCCTACTACATGTCATTTTTCATAATACATTTTTTCATTGCATGTATAAAAGATCAACAATAAAGGGTTTAGAGCAAACAACAAAATAACCACTTACTGTGATTTTTATTTTTTTTTTCCCAGCACAAAGGGCTCTCACATAAAAAATTGAATTCAAGGAAAGCTGAACAGCAAACCAACATGAAATGCAAGAACTCATTTTGTGTCATTTTTTTCCACCAAAAAATCAACTCCCTCAAAATGTTAATATTATTGAGGTTCTATGTTTGTCCTGAATAGCCGCAAAATATATAGGACGCCTATTCACGTAATGTACAGTAGGGCAGTACAGACGCTCCCCTACTTACGAACATTCGAGTTACGAACAACGGTACGTACGAACATTTCTGCGCGTACAGTATGTCGAAAAATGTTCGGAAAGAAATGCTGTAAGTTAGATTTTGTATTGCGCGTAGTGCTTCTTTCCGCCGCTAATACCGACGATTGGCGTTGTGAGAGCTCATTGGAGGCTGAGCAACGTGGCGAGGAGGAGGAGGAAGAAACGCCGGTCCCCATGAAGCAGGAAATAACTTTTGAAGCCGATTCCAGACGAAGAATCTCTCATGATATAAAATCTCATGATATAAAATCCTGCTCTTCCTCCTCCTCCATCATCTCCTTAAGCATTGAGTACATCTTCCAAAAGTAAGTTAAACTTCATTTTATTTAACTTATTACGTACATGTACATACTGTGTGTGTCTCTCACTCTCTCTCTCTAACATACGTAGTACAGTACAGTACTGTACGTATTCTCTCCATTTTATTAAAAGTTTTTTTCAGTACAAACCAATGCAGGTTACTTGTACAAGCCTTAAACATACTTATATAAACCTTCAATATACTTATATAGGCTTTAAACATAAATTATAATACAAAATATAGCACTGAAGCAACTTACGAACAAATTCACCTTACGAACGATCGTCCGGAACGTAACTCGTTCGTAAGGTGGGGAGCGTCTGTATAAGCAACAAAGCCCAAAGCCATGTCTGCCATCTGCCATCTAGTTTCGTTAGCCTTTGCATACTCGTGGTTTTAGAATTCTGGGGATTTATAAAAGAAAGAAAAAAGTTTTCCATCCGTTCTACAGAGAGGAGACCGGAATATGGATTCAGAATTTTAGCCAATACAGGGAGGCAATTGAGTTGCATGTTTTGTGGTGAGTCACTTTGCTGCCATGCTCCACCCACACGAAATGACTAAATTGAAATAGTTTATTTAGCATTTCTATCTCTCTCGTATATGTGGTTCTAATGTGGTAGCAGCTACCCAAAATCTCTGGCTTCTGAAATTCACCTGAAAATGAGCACTCGAAAAGTTTTTGAGACTTTTTTTGTGTTTGTTAGCTCCTGATAGACATGCCTACCCAATTTTATGGCTATAAAGATTCAGTTTTAAAAAAATATATTCGAAAATCACATTTAAAATATTAGGGCCAGGAGCGCGTGACCGCGCTTCTCCCTTTAAACCCGGGAGATATGTCATTTTTTTTTTACCAATTCTTGGTCTCTTAGCCGATTAAATGAATCAGAATATACACGAGAGGGTGACGTAAGCTTCGTAGCATGTCCTGGAATTTTATTTGAGCGTTTATGGTTGATGCAGATTTGCGGGAGTTATGAAATAAATGGCGCGATTGACGACGGCGCGGGAGGAATTTGAATCAGTGTAAAGAGTCAACAGTGACATATTGTTAAGAAATATGTTTGTAGACAATAAAGATGTTGAAAATTTTGACGGATTTGTAACGGAATGGACGACGAATAATTACCACTCGATCCCCCTAGGTTATTACGACTGCGCTCCAGTGTTAAAGGTAAATATATTTGGAGTTATATACATGCAGATGCAATTGTTGATTTAAAAAATATATACATTGAAGGTTTATAATAATAAACTTAGATTTGTGTGAACACCACAGATGTAAGCTCTGAAATGTTTTGGGAATTATGTTTCAAGATCTGAGATATCAATTAATTTTAATATTGTTAAATTTCCAGGAAAACTTCAGGTTTTCGGGGGGTGACTCAAAAGTCTCCCTTAGGTTTTAGAGGCATGTTTTGCCAGGCGCTTTAGGCCTTAATGGGTTAAAATGAAAGCTTTACTGTGTCTTTTGCGGCATGGCTTCATGGAACTTTCTGCAACGTGTACTCATAACATTCATCACTACCAAATTTCAAGCTGCTGAGTGAAAGTGTCTTAACGGACTCTAATCATCAAAAACACCATTAACATTTGCGATTAATTAGACAGAATCTCTTGAATAGTTTATTTTCAAAGAACCCTCAAAATTTCCAAAATGACCCTAAAACGGCCGCTTCTGGGAATTTTGTCATGAAACTTTTGTGTGGGTGTAATTTCACGTTGCTAACTGAAACTGGGTTCCAGGAGAGAATTTTCCAAGAAAACCATTTGGCACTACTGAGCCAATTTTTGGGTGTCATGCCTGCAACCTCTACCAAATGTCACGAGGATGAACACAAGTTTTGGAATTTGGTAAAACCCTCAAAATACCTGAGAGGAACTGTTATGTTTTTCATAAATTTAGTGTGAGCCCTCGAGGACTTTATAAAAGCTACAAGTGGTCCCAGATAGGAAAAAAAAAAACATCTGTGTAGTGTGTAGGCGAGCTTTAACCTTCAAATGAAATCATCTAATAATCAGAAATGTCTTTCCAGGTCTACTCACTTTTTTTGTGGATTTTGAAACTCTTTTTCTGACATCAGAGACAAGGGGGAAAAAAAGAGGATTTTCCCATGTTTGTCTACAAAAGACAAGCTCGGAGAACGAAATGACAAATGAGGCAGCTAAGATGGGAAGTGACAACGACACAAGAGAACAAGAAAGATGCCAAAGAGCCAGAGAGGCAACGTGACAAAAGGCAACAAGAAGAAAATGAGGTGATGGAGACAAAAAGGAGGAATGGGGAGGGGAAACGGAGGCATTTGCCGTCACAACGGAGAAAGTCACAAATTAAAAGCGGTGTGATGATTTTGTTGTGATTGTTGTCTTGTCACTTTGAGTTTGTTACGGGCACCAGATGAATACTTTAGAAAACACATTGAACCCTGGAAAGTCGAATCTTTGCATTTCTAACCAATTTTTTATTTTTATTTTTATTTTTATTTTTTTTACTAAACAACCCAGAAAGTTGACCCAAGTAGTGTGGTCGGTGCCTTTTTGACTCATGGGTTGTTTTTAGAAGGGGGACATCAAAACTCCACACAGTAGGCTAAGAAGGCCTAGGCCAAGATTCTAACAGAACCTCTGGACTGAGGAAGCCGCGCAGTCCCATCAGCAAACCACAAATTATGCATTGTTCTACTTATAGTTTTTTTCTGTACAAGTGTCAGGCTGATTGTTGTGAACACAACAAACAAAATGGCAAACGCCACATTTCTTTCCTCAAAGAAACAAAGCTTGTGACTTATTCATTCCCGCCGGCCACATTGGATGAAACACACACAAACTGCACATCCTTTTTTTGCCAGACAATAACCCTTAGTCTATTGAAGAAAAGCGTTCCACTCTGCTAGATTACGGTCAGCCGCGATTAAGATCTTTTGCCTCACTGAAGCAAAGAAAAGGGAAGGGAGGGGGAAAAAAAGAGGGACATGGTCTGTATAACGTGGAGCGAAAAAAAGAAGACAAAGCAGATAAAACAGATGAAATCCTTCCATCAGAGCGACTCGTTGGGAGCGGCGATCCCAACGCATGAGCTTCATCACGGCCTGCCTTTGAATGTCTCTTTCTGCATCTGGGCTTTTGTTACATGCTCCCAACTGAGGCTCCGTGTTTCTTTTTTTTGTCCAACCTCACTGATCTCCAGAAAGAGAAATATCCCTCATGTGTCACAGGCTTGTCAGACCCTTTCATGATTTTTTTCCCGATATCCGTTTTGAAGCTCAGTCTGTTGCTGAGCTCACCGTAAAAAAAAAAAGTCAGATGTCCATCACTCATCATCGTAGCTGTGTATTACATAAAGCGCACATGTTATATTTGCTCATTTAGGTGCTTTGATGCTGCTGTTTTGGTGAGCAGCAGAGTGTTAATATCCTCACTGACGGGGAAAGAGAAACATTTCTGTCCTGGCTACTGAGTCCAATATGGCTAAGGTGGTCATTAAAATCATTTTAATAATCAATTAATCAGTGATTTGACTTTAATTTATGTAATCTTTATTCCAAATAGGATATTATTTCAAATTGACACGGGCTATTCGGTCCCTGTACGACCGATGTCAGAGTCTGGTCCGCATTGCCGGCAGTAAGTCGAATTTGTTTCCTGTGAGGGTTGGACTCCGCCAAGGTTACCCTTTGTCACCGATTCTGTTCATAACTTTTATGGAGAGAATTTCTAGGCGTAACCGAGGCGTTGAGGGGGTCCGGTTTGGTGGCCTCAGCATTGCATCTCTGCTTTTTGCAGATGATGTGGTGCTGTTGGCTTCTTCAAGCCGTGACCTCCAGCTCTCACTGGAGCGGTTCGCAGCCGAGTGTGAAGCGGTTGGGATGAGGATCAGCACCTCAAAATCCGAGACCATGGTCCTCAGTCGGAAAAGGGTGGAGTGTCCTCTCCGGGTCGGGGAGGAGGTCCTGCCCCAAGTGGAGGAGTTCAAGTATCTTGGGGTCTTGTTCACGAGTGAGGGTAGGTTAGAGCGGGAGATCGACGGGCGGATCGGTGCAGCGTCTGCAGTGATGCGGACGCTGTATCGGTCCGTTGTGGTGAAGAAGGAGCTGAGTCGAAAGGCAAAGCTCTCGATTTACCGGTCGATCTACGTTCCTGCCCTCCCCTATGGTCACGAGCTGGGGGTCGTGACCGAAAGAAAAAGATCCAGGATACAAGCGGCCGAAATGAGTTTCCTCCGCAGGGTAGCCGGGCTCTCCCTTAGAGATAGGGTGAGAAGCTCGGTCATCCGGGAGGGACTCAGGGTCGAGCCGCTACTCCTCCACGTTGAGAGGAACCAGTTGAGGTGGCTCGGGCATCTGGTTCGGATGCCTCCTGGACGCCTCCCGGCAGGAGGCCCCGGGGACGACCCAGGACACGCTGGAGAGACTATGTCTCTCGGCTGTCCTGGGAACGCCTTGGGGTCCCGTCGGATGAGCTGACTGAAGTGGCTGGGGAGAGGGAAGTCTTGGCTTCCCTGCTAAAGCTGCTGCCCCTGCGACCCGACCCCGGATAAGCGGAATAAGACGGACGGACGGATGGATTTCAAATTGACAGCGAAGATACAAACAGATTATGTTTCAGTTACTGATTTGCTCCATAACGTGTCAGAAAATTGGCAAAAATATTGTTTTCCAAAGTAAATGCAAATGTTTTATTTTGAAGTATACTTTCATGAAGGAGAGCAGGAAGGGGATATTATTTACTGTTGAGAAGCTGTACTTGGACAGTTTTAAATTAAACAATATGTGTAAATAATTAATTGACTATGATAAGTAATTATTAATTAATTTGGTAATTGATTAGTTGATGAATAATTAATCATTGCAGCTCTATATAGTACAATGACAGGTGTGTTTAGCTATTATGTGAAGGGACTCGCCTCCTAAGCAGAAGCAGGAATCAGTGTCTATCATCTGTCATCAAAGTTAGACCGGATAATTTTGCTGAGGGGGTAAAACATTCACACCACAATCATCATTACCTTTTTTTGGTGCTTTTTAAAAACAGCATTTTGGTAACCATCGAACAGGAACTTGTGCTGTGGTGCGGCAAAATATTATTACAATGTTCATATTCTATCAACAGAAAGAACAGTTCAGAGCAGTAAAAGAGAAATTATCCCATCTCATTTACTTTACATGCCTTTTTGGGTGCTGCTATTTTGGTTAGCAAAGGAGATCCAAATAGCTCAGCAGTTAAATAATGAATGTCCGAATTGAGATCATTTCTGTCCTTTTTCTCCAGAAGGAATCAAGTGAGATCTGTATTTGAGAAGAGGCGTTCATTTGTAAAGGGGAAATGCCTATTGAGATCTCGTTGCATTATCACATGCAGCATTTTATCATCAAGAAACTTTATCATCAATTATTTTAGTGATATGGTACAGCCACAAACACAAATACACTAGATGAAATCTGTTGTTGTGAGACCTAATATGCAGGTATATTGTGAATTTCAGCACAAGTGTGTTGTTCTGTCACTGACAAGGTAAAAACTATGGAAACATTGCAGCATAGCTTCAAGTTGACAATGTTTTCATTGTATCTGACTTCAGTGGAAGCAACAAAGCTCACTACTGGGACCTGCTCTCTTTTCTGTCTCTGTTGCAACCTGAACGACCATATGGCAAAGCCTCCACTTCATCCCGCTTGCTCTCCATCCCACCTTGTTATTTCCACACTCCTCCGATGACAGTAAAAAAAAGCACAATGCACCAGGCTGGACGTAGGCCTGCTACTTCCTGGTGGCCAATAGCTTCCAAACTATAGTTGTGGGGCTTTTTGACTAATGTGTGCTCATAATGAAGTTGTCAGAGGAGATTAAGCGTCTCTGCTGTGTCGGCAGGGCAGGGTCAGAGTTGGCCGGTCAGGAGGAGTGGCAGCAAAAACACACGGCAGACGATAAATCTTCCCGTGGTGCCTACGCTGCGAGACACATGGAGCTGTGCAGTACTTTGTTACCTCTGCCAAGCACAGAAACACTAATGCAAGAAGGTTTGCTCGCGGAACTATGCTAGTAATCACACTGTGTTGAAAATCGGAATATGTGTGGATAGATGACCAATTTCAACACTAGTTAACAGTACTAGTTACTTCCAACAGTTTCAAGTACCAACTTCTAGCACCAGTTTAAACACATGTTACAAAGTCGATTTCTACAACAGCTTCTGAACCAGTTTCTAGCACTAGCTTCTACCTTCAGTGTGAAGTTCAAGCTTCTATCTACACCTTCTTGTGCCAACTTCTGGGTTGGATACAAATGCAGTTCCAAAACCAGATGCTAACACCATTTTATACATTTGCTCTTGGTACCTTCTACTACTACTACTACTAAACTAAGCCGCATACCAGATTCCAGTACCAGCTTCTAGCATAGGGTGACCACATGTGCCGTTTTAACCAGGAAAGTCTCGGAATTTTGAGCCTTTTGTCGCGAGTCCCGGTGGATTTCACCAACTTTATTGTTTAGTACTGCTGTTACACAGCACGGCATCCTAGTTTTTGCCATGTGTATGCTAATCACACAGATATCATAGCGATTAATCCGATAAACCAATTAACTAATTTGCTCCCAAACATGTATAAATATGTTCTATATTAAAACTTTTAAGTGTCCCAAAGACGCATTCATTTGTTTTTATGTTTTTTTTATGCTAGAGCATGCAGAAGGCTTTGATGCAGCCTCTCAACTGCAGAGAACGGTTGAAGAAATGGTAGTTATTACAAAAATGGCCGGTGGCAGCAGAGCAAAAGAGATCAACCAGCGCCATGTTGATTAAAGCTCATTTACCCACAGTTCTAAACAGATTTGTGAAAAATGATGAAACTTAGCTATATTCTAATGCTAATTGCTGCAAAACGGAAACAGATAGAAATATACATTTTTTTCCTGATGAAAGAAGAGACTCTAATATTTATTTTGTTAGGTTCCATGTTTTTATAGCAAAAGAACACAATATTGTGTGGGCCTTGCAAAATCAGTCAAAATCCAGTAAAGCAGAAGGGAGTGAAGGAAATGACTTAAAAATGAATTTTAATGTTAAATTCCTTCTTATTTAATTTCATATTCACATTTGCGTTCTTAGCTTCATCCATCTCATTCATACTGGAACTCAAACTACTTCTTGCTTCCGTGTCTACGAGTCATGGGGAATGTTGTCCTAATAGCCTTATACAGCGATCGCCAGTCAGACCCAAACTAAGCTTTTTAGATAATGGTGAGTGCATTAATTGCTTATCACTGTTGAACTGTCAACCAAGATGACATTTAGCTAAAGTGACAACACAACCGACAAGTTTGCCCACCCCTGTTGAAAAATAGAGTTCGACAAATCCTATAGGCATCAGTTTCAAAAGACCAGTTTCTAGAATCAGTTTCTTGCTCATGCACCATACTAGCTTCTAGGACGAGCAACTAGCCACAGCTTATTCATCAGCTGCTAGCATCAACTTGTAGTAGCCTACCAGCTAATACACCAAATTTTAAACCATTTTACACAGCTTTTTTTTGTTGTTTCAGTTCCCAGCATAAGCCTATTTACCATCTTATAGCAAAAATTTAAAACACCATCTTTTAAATCAATTTCAACACCCATTTCTACTACCAACTTCTAAACCACCTTAGCCTCTACCACCAGTTCCTACAATAATGTTCTAGTACCAGCTATTAGCGTCAGTTTCCAAACCAGCTTTTACGCCATCCTGTAACAGCTCCTAGTATCCTTTGTACCAGCATCAAGCACAGCTTCTACACCACCATAAATAATACACTTCACCTTTTTCCACTGCACTTATTAACAATTTGGCCTTGGCGGAAGTCTATGCTCTATTGAGTGCCAATCTTGCTTTACGCTTTTCAACGAACCGGGTTGACCTGACTTGTGCATTAATGCATATTCCCCTCATACAAATAAGAGATTATAAAACTGCTCTTGGCAATAAACGGGAAAACACAATGTGTTATGACTGTTCACCTCTTTACTCTGTCTGTGGAATTAATTTCAAGATTTGAATGCCAATGCTGATGTTTAGCCGAAAGTTACTGCCAGTGCAATGATCCCCAATAAAAGTGGCTGAGTGGTTTACATAGAAAGAAAGATTTGCCATTTGCAATGGGAGGCCTTACAAATGAATCACTTGTCGAGTTCTTTAGAAAGACAAAAAAACAAGCCTGGGCTTTTCATGGGAAGTTTGTAGAATTGCCTCGACACATAAAGGCGGTGTCATACAGCAGATCTTTTTCCTCTGTTGCTCAGATTACAAGTTGTTTCTACTTAATTTGGAAAATAAATGGTTTTTCACACGAACAAAGAGACAAAGCGGTGCAGATGAAGGCAGCTGGTGTGAGATTTGGTGCTAATGTTGGCGGTTTGTCCAGCCGTCACAGGCAGATGGCGGCGGTTTGAGAGTGCCCCCTTTCGGGCAAAGTGCACCAGAAATGCGTGGACACAGTCTGGGCAACATTTTATTTTTATCTGCGCACAACTGTTACTGTTATAATGTTCTCCAGTGTCCAACCTCCTCCCGCTTTGGCAACCCTCATCAGGACTCAGAAGCAGAGTGCCGAGATGAAACGAGGGATGAAGGGGACACCGAAGGCGCATTAGACGGGGTCAGATTAGCTATTATTTGCTGCACAAACCTCCGCAATGCGAGGCCAAGGTCAGACAAGCGTACACACACAGCTGGATGTGGGAGTCCAAGGACTCCCAGCGGCAAATGGCCAGCCTTTGATCAGGCGTGTCGTCTCTGTCACAAAGGTGACCCACAACATCCAGCAGCCAGCGCCGACGGCCCAATGTTTGCCACGAAGGATGGCCGACATTCAACAACACCAGCAAATGGCATCATTGAATGTTTTTGCTGCAAGCTCTGAAATAAAGCCTCTCCAAATCTTGTTTAGATGCTATTGTCGCATTCCAGTGTGTTTTGTACAACACAATTATCCAAGTTTACCACTCAGTCAAGACTGTTTGACTGTTAAAAAACAAAAAAAAATGTTCAACTCCTATTTAATTTTAAACATGATTACAGTCAGGGAAGGAAAAAGCAAACTGTGGAGTACAATTGCATGGTATGCTAATGATAGCCTGGATGTTTTACTATGGATACTTGAACCATTGTGATTCAGGACTCTTCTTGGCTATCCAGGAAAAAGACTATACATAGAAATTGTTCACAATAATTAACTTGTTGGTTTCGTTTGATATATCAGAGATGAGTTATTACCAGTTAGCCTGATTATTTGGTGGAGTTGGTTTGATATGAGTCCAAAAAAACACAGTTCTAGAACTCTATCAATTTTATTATGGACATAATGCTTAGGTTGGAGTTAGTAAGTTTAAAAGTTGTTGTTTTTCAGTGTTGTTAAGTGCTGTTGCTTATAAAAGAAACTTTTGCTACTAAATAAATAATAATGTATGTTTCTATTAAAAATAAAGGCAACCTTTTTTACTTCCCATAATTGTTTTAATTTAAAAAACAATTAGGCTTTTCTGGATTTCATGTAACAAAAATGGGCTACTTGTTTTTAATTTAGTGACTGTACTGAGTACTAGTGTATTGTATCATTTATTAATTAGTAATTTTACATCACAATATTACGCATGTGTGAGGTAGGCACCGTGGCTGTAGTATGGGGTGTTTATTGAGGTCAATTTTCTCTTACTGTTTCATAACTGTTGAGGTAGTTACCTCAAACTGCTTGTGGTGGTGAAAGATGCAGCTCTTTGAATTATTGACATTTTATACATACATGTAGAGGTACGTACATTCTAAAAAGTAATGTTTTGTGATATCTGAAGAGTAACTATCATTTGATTACTTGACTAGAAAAAGTGACGTGTTAGAAAAGTCGTTACTCAAAAATGTGCACAATTTGGACCGGCATTATTGGTTATAAGCCTACTAGACTCTCCTCATAGTGTCTATTCAGCTATTTTTAGCTATGGAAAGGCATAGTGACACACTTAATTACACTTTTAATCCATGGGGAGATCATCAGATGCATTACACGATGCAATCATGCCTAGGGTTTAGAGGTCATTTCATAAAATGATGAAGTGCTTGAAATCACGCTCCATTTTGCATTTTGAAATGAGTTTGTTTCCAAACACAAAAAAACATAATCTCATGCCATGTTTGATGTTGTAAACATGAGGGAACAAATTACCCACAACAGTGTGTGAGCGACAGTCCATGACTGACTACAGAAAACCCAAATCAAAGGACTCCTCACTATTTGGGGATGGAAAATCCCACTGCATAAAAAAAGTGTGACTCATATATTTCCTCTCAGATCATTTTAAATCAGATTCACTGACCCTGGGTTCAATGTATGGGTGTCAACTTCTGGATAAGTAGTCGGAATGAACATGCTAGCAAACCTTCCCACAGGTCCGCGATGAGATCAAGAGGCAGCGGCCGATCCCATATTAGAGTTCACCTGAGTGGCAGCGCGTATAGGGCGGAATAAGTGGGACAACTCCCAGCAGGCCGCGGAAGCACCGGCCAATAAATTTTAAAAGACGACTGGTCCCCACGCTGCCTTATTGAAGTTTACCTTACCATTTGCACCGAGTCCCCGTTTGCCCTCAACATCTCCAGAACCTTCCAGTAGTTCCTGACACTGTGGAGCTCAAAGTAAAATACAGGCTGTGTATGGAGCAGCAACACTGACAATAAAATTTGGTATCGGAAAAAAAAATGTAATTGTAGAAAAAACTGCATTGACATTTAAACAATTATTGGTATTGTAAAAGTTGTATTGAAACATAAAATAAAGATATTTAAAAAAACAACAACACTGTTTTCTTTAAGCATATTTTTTTTGTTTTATGATGTCTTTTTCAATGCCAATCTGCAGATTTTTTTTGACTCTTTTTTCGAGTGTCACATGTTTTCAGCTTCAGCTCTCTGGTTTTCAGTTTGAGTTCTCTTTTTTTCAGTTTCAACTTGTTGGCAGTGTTTTAACGTGGAGGGGAGGGGCGGGGCGGGGGTGGGGCTTTGAGTGCAAGAACGCCTTCCAGCTTTTCAGGAGAGGAGAGCGCGGCCTCTGTCGGCTAAAGGCAATACCTGAATTCCCTGCGGCAGATAGTCTAACCACTTAGCACGTTTGATAAATTAGCATGACATGATGCATAAAGTAATTTCAAATATGGTGGTTTTAACGCCACATGGTTATTTGTAGAAAAAACATAAGACTTACAGGCGGTTTATGAGTTGAACATGTGTCCATGAGTCTCTGACTATCTGCCAGAGGAAATTCAGGCATTGCTTTTAGCTGACAGAGGCCGCGCTCTCCTCCCTCCTCTCCTGAAAAGCTAGAAGGCGTTCTTGTGCTCAAAGCCCCGCCTCCAACACCCACGTTAAAACACTGCCCATAAGTTAAGACCGAAAAAAAGAGAACAGAAACTGAAAACCGTAGAAGCTGAAAACCCGTGACACTTGTAAAAAAAAATGAGTGTAAAAAAAAAATTGCCATTGAAAAAGACATAGTACAAAAAAAAGTGCTTTAAGAAAAAAGTGTTTTTTTTTTCAATACCAAATTTTATTGTCAGTGTTGTGGCTCCATAGCCGTGCGTCTTTTTTGGGGGGGGTCTCACCTGCCTCGCTCAATACCGTGCCATTGAATATGCCGCCAAGTTAATCAAGGTTGCTTGGAACGGGGAGAAATCACAGGCTCTTTAGCTGCCGATGAGCCTGGCGCTCCTCAAAGGCGCTCGCTTGATGGATCTCCTGTGTTCATTACGCAGAGACAGAGAGAGAGACTTCTCTTTAATCACCCGGCGAGTCACTTATCATAGCGACGACGCTTTCGCCACGTGCACATGCAGACAATTATGTGCACCCCCAACACTGTAATAAATATTGAAACCCACTTTCATTGGGACGCTTCCACAAATTGCCTCAAAGTTACATGCATAAAATGTTGGCATTGGAGATACGTTCATTGCATCATACAACAAAACGATGTCAGGTATGATCAGTATTAAATAAATTTCAGTAACACACAAATATTAGCTAAATTAGCCTGTGCATGCTTGTGTGGTGTCTGTATATTACCTTTATTACTTTTTCCTCTCACCGTGTCTGTGTGTGTGTCTGCCGTGTACATGTAGCCACAGGTCACTAATGGACAACAGGCTGGTAATGGCTCTGGCAGTTCAGGTTGTTCTATAATCTCATCATGGTTAACTCAATAAGGTAAAGGTCGGCCTGGCCTCGCGGTCGACCGGTCCTGTCCCAGCTCTGACCCGCTGAGAGACAGAAGGCTCCACGTAATGCAACCTCGGGGTCTCAGATTGGAGGTTCACATCCAGACAATTTCAGTGCAAAACATAATTGGAAGTGTTGCCATTTAGACAGCATGTTGCCGCCTATAAAGCTGCTTCAGGTTATATCCATGCAGTGCCAAGGGCAAACACGGGCTAAGTCTGAGGTTAACCAACCTGGAAATATTGGAAATAGAAATAATCTATTCTTGAGTCAAACTGTCGCACTCATAAAATCAACATATAAACAATAGAAGGCCTGTTTTGTGTGTGTGTGTTATTATTTTTATATATTTATTTATTATTATTTTAATAAGAAAAAAGTACATTGGCTTTTTACGTACCTCACTTCCTGAGTGTCAGAGTTTGAGCTAACTGGGAGCGCTCTGTGCTCACAAACCGGAGACGTGGTTATGGTTTGGATTCGATCCCCGCCCCACCCCCATTAAAGCAATTATTCATTTTTTAAGACTTTGAAAGAGTTATATTTTTTGTTTTATTTTATTTCCCCCCCTTTTTTTCTGAGAGTTAGTTTGTTTTTTATTTTCTACGCATACGAAGAAATCATATTCAGCCTGGAATCAATTAATTCTATTCTTTCTATTTCTTATGGAATAGATTGTGATCCATTTTAGAGGCACACTGACCCTCCCTAGCAAGCATGAAGAGCAACTGGAGGATAATCGCTGTAAGGATAGGTGTCTTTCTTCATATGGAGTCATCTCTCCAAGTGTTAAGTATTGAATATAGCAGGCTTGCTGTAAAAAAGGGGGTAAGGAGCTTAAAGGTTGACCCAGGAGTCTCCCAGGAAAACGTCTTTAATCAGCCCCCAGGGGATACCATCCTCCCTGGGATCCGCATGAGCTGGGAGCCGGGGGCAGGAGGTGCACGGTGAAATCTGACAGACTCTCTTCTCAGGGATCAATAACCAGCTTCTTCTTCTTCTTTTTTTCTTCTTTTTTTAAGGGTGACATGTTGAGGGGCAGACGAGGTATTCTACTCCTAAATTCCCTCGGAGAAGTGATTTTTCTCTCCCATACTCTCCTCCTCCCTCCCTTGTCTCTGAGGGGATTTTAGAATATATGGGTGTGTGCTGTGTTGCTTTGGATTACATCAGCCTGCAGAGGGAGGGGCCCCCTTAGTTCCAATATGTGCTCACATAATGTGTCATTGCTGCTACTGCAATCAAGGCAGCGTTGCCATTTTAAACTAAAGGACACGATTACCTCCAGCGAACATTTGTGTTTTCTATTTGAAAACTGAACCTTATTTCCTCAAATAGTGGCCTCCACTCTAATAGACGGCATGTCTCAATTATCGCCGGAATTGTTGCCCATCTTTTGCGGGTGTAATTAACGGAGCTAACTGCTGCACGCTGCAGAATATTGCTAAAACTGTTGATAACCAAAACAGCAGCACCTAAAGTAAAGTGTGTAAAATGGTGCATGCAGTCTTTCTGGTTGTAAAGAAGTCCACTGCCTCGTGTTAAACATATTCTCACATTTTTTGGAGGCTCATTGTCTGGCAATTAGCATTCAATTTGCGTCTGCACTATGTGCTGTGTGCAACCATTTTTATGTTCCGGGAAACGGTGTGCCTGCAGATTTGTTCTGACAATAGTTCTTAGGAGTTCCAGTTGACTTGTAATTTATATTCTAGATCACATTTCTGTCAGTTACAAAATTACATAATATTAAGGTATTGATTTATTTGTGGAAAAATATTGTTATAAATAAAAATTGCTATAAATAATATAAAGTGTTGCTTATTCACGTGATTAAAGAAGTAATAGTTTGTTTTCAGTTAAAGACAATATTAACAATTTAATGGTGTATGTATTAGTAAAAAATATTCTACAAACTTGGGATTTTTTTTTCTTTCTTCTTCTTCCATGTGGTCTTTTGGTCCTTTCTACCAAAAACAAAATGCAGAGGTGATTTTCCCAAAACTCTGTGGACATGTTTAAGCATTAGCCAAATCCATAAAGTCACTTTAAAATAATTGGCCTTGCTGGATGTTTCTCCTCTTCATTAATTTTCGTCCCCGCGTTTAATTGCTAACAGACCATGTAAATGTAAGCTTTCATTATACAGTTGCTTTCACCAGTTGTGCTGTGAATATATCAACTGCAGCACATTTAAAGGTTGAATATATTTATATGACTTTCATTTTAATTAAACATGCAAAAAGGTGCACATTTGGTCCAGTATATGAAACATCCGTGGAAAAAGTTCAATCCATTGCCATTACAAACTGGCCAAGGGAGAATTTAATGTGGGCTGATTTATCAGCCACATTATTTCCTGCTTTCCCCACTAGGCAAGGCGTAAAAAAAAATTCTTGCCAGTACCACTTGATCCGGCCCTTGCCTGTTCCTCTGCATAACTATCGCCGCTATCCATCCCGTCTGACATCTGGCACCGGCTGACTGGGCACAGCTCAGCCCGACTCGTCTGCATTGCTGTAGGGGAGGTCAGCCACTGAGGGCTCCGTCTAGGAAGGTTGTTCTGCATACTGAGCAGCCTGATTAGGCTGATGTGCGCAGAGGGGCTCCGGCCCTTGAGGGTCAGTGGGGAGACAGCCATGACGGCGCTCGGGCTTCCTTCCTCAGGTAACCACTGGTAACTCACAGTCATGTACTCTTTGTTGCAGCAAACTATAGCCACATTATGCAAAAAAAAACAAAAAAACAAAAAAATTTTAGATATGGTCTTGTGCTTACTCCAACCAAGAAAAGTTAAATGGAAATTAGAGTTTGTGCTCACAAAATCGGAGCGAAACACTACCCAAATTGTATGTATAATGTTGCACGTACAGTAAGTACAGTATGGACAAATAACCCCGCACAGCACAGAAAAAAAAATATTTAAAAAGAGAAAGGTCCGCCGCACACAGTTGAAAATTGAGCCACAATTTATTGACTTTCAACGTGTTTGGCTTCATCAGGCCATTCTTGTGTGCGTACAGTATGTTGCATGCAACACAATTCATATTAAAAAAGAAAATGATGTAAATATGTTATATATTTAACTCATTTGCTCTCAAAAGGCTATAAACATGTTCTATCTATACATATATATATATATATATATATATATATATATATATATATATACATATATACACAGTACTATATATATATATACTGTATATATATATATATATAATATAATGTTGCCATTGTCCCAAAAACATATTTATACATGTTTTTAAATGTTTTTTTTATGCTAGAGCATACAGAAGGCTTTGATGCAGCCTCTGAACTGAAGAGGTCGCTTAAAGCAATGGTAGTGATTACAAAAACGGCCACCGGGTGGCAGTAGAGTATAAGAGATCAACCAGGGCCATGTTGCAAAAAGGCTCTTTTCCCCAGTGTTTTAAACAGATTTGTGAATAATGATGAAACAGACATAAATATACTTTTTTCCTGATGAAAGAAGAGACTCTAATCTTTCTTTTGGTATGTTTCATGTTTTTATAGCAAAAGAACATAATATTCTGTGGGCCTTGCAAAATCTGTCAAAATCCAGCAAAACAGCCGGAAGCCAAGGGGGTTGCTTCAGTGAAAATGGCTGGGAGTGAATGAGTTAATATAATATACAATAAACTATATAAATATATATTTTCCTGATGTTAGATAGAGCGTCTATTTGAGAAGGGCAACTAATTGTTAGAGTGCCGTATGTATATTAGACGGATGGCCAATACTTGAGAAAATATAGTAGGTGTATTGATTAATGTTATAGGCTAGTACTCGATACTGAACAAATGGTGCAGAAATCAGTTGTGTAACTAAGATTCTATTATAGTTAGAATACCATTATACAATAAAAGTATGACTTTGGGCCAGACCTCGTAAACTTCACAGTAAAATTAACCGTCTTTCCTAGTGTTCTTCAAATCCAGCATCTGACAACAAGACTGCTTACTGTACGTAGCCATATCTTTATGTGACAAAATTATAGCACAGAGAGGTGAGTGCATCTATTTGCACACTAATGAAAACGTATCACAGATATCGGCCCAGGGAAGACACAGTCGACTCGCCGCTGTTATGAGGGAAAATGATAAAGATAACAAGCTTGTGACAGCGCTGGTTCACATCAAGCTCTGCACAGCTGACTGCCCAAAGCAATCCGTCCGACTGCTCCGCCTACATGGGCCACCTTGCGCTACCGCTCCATCTCACAGCGACACTGCAAAATATATCAACATCTGTGCAGCAAATAATTTGGATTTTTCTCCCTCATTTATGGTCAAATGTTTTCCTAATTTTACAGCAGAAAAAAATCTGCATTTTTTCAGGCATATGTAATCGACATCTATGAAGAACCACAAGATGATAATCCAAATTGAGAAAGTTTGGCCTGCACCCTTAACCAAATGGGGGTCATTTATCTTTTTGCGTTTTATTGTTAGCCAAAGTGCACTCAACAATGAGAACATACTAGTGACATCTACGTTAACATTGAAATATATATTATCGTTTGTGTTTTAATAGGCAGAGGGGTCAGTCATCTACTGAGATGATAATGAGAGTAATAAGAAAGAAAAAAAAAGAGTAATAATAAAAATATGGGATGAAACTACCCCAGCTATACCCACAATAGCTTCTCTCATTAGCCATCAGCGCTAATGTTGCCGTTTATGCTTGTGTTCTACACCAGCTCCCCCTAATTAGGCGCGGGGCTTCTAAAAATAAACGGTAAACTAAACACAAGCGTGAACGTACAAGCGAGTCTGTTTATGTGCGGGAATAATGGCGGCGGGGTAAAGGAGGGCGGGGATTAGTGGTGTGCTCGAGTAATTGAGTCGGATTGTGTTGATTTCACGTCCGTCATGTTGCAGAACGTGCAGCATGCTGCAAAACTTTCTCGGTGTTTGTTTTGTATGGGTCCTTGGAAAGTAGTAGTTAAGTGCAGCTGCGTATGATTGATTATAGGTGTATTAGGTGTGTGTATATACTGTATATCATATATGTGTTCTTGATTGTCGTTGAGACCAATTAAGAGTGTGGTGGTCTTTCACACAGGGTCAGCTGGGATTGATTGTACAGACTCATGAATAGACCAGTCAATAGAAAATGGAGGGATTGCTTTAAAAAAAGACTTAAAACTGGGAGACCCTTTAAAATTCTGAGAGCCTATGTTCTGTACATCATTGTTATGTTTAGTTCTGGATTAAAATGTAATTGTAAATAATCTGTCTGTAACTATGTTGTTGAGTCAGACATCTTTTTTGTTGGCCCTTGTCTCTTTGGAAAGAAATAAAATACTGAAGAATACTTGGCAATGATAAACAAAGAATCCTGGATCAGCTGTCCAGATATGCTGTATATGATATATGATCTTATTTCTAGACTCTAAATTGTCTATAGGTGTGAATGTGAGTATAAATGGTTCTCTATGCTTGAGTAAGCAGACATCCAGGTTCAGTCGAGACCCAAGCCCCGATGTATTTTGCTAGCACCATTGTTTTATTCCGGTCCGTTTTGTTTTTTTGTAGTCCTGTCAGCAAACCAATTGTTTGGGTTATGTGTATGTCAATCACACTAAAACTAGAACTACTTCCTGGTTCCATGTCTACGAATTGTAGGAAATATGGCCTACTGGCCTAATAATGTGGTCCTTGGTCAGACCCAACACAAGCTGAGCTTTTCTGGTGGCATATTTTCAATGTTACAATGTTGTACCGGAACGAGGTAAAAGTCACAGCCAGTTTCCAATAGCTGCCGGGACCGAGCAAAAAAGGGTGAATAATGGTGAGTGGTGACTTATTTTAGCGCAGTTGAACTGTCAACCAAGATAGCATTCAGCATTAGCTAAAGCAATAGCACAACCACCGGGTCACCTGATTGACGTTCTAAATACTTCAATTTATTGTAGATTTCATTTTCATTTTAGTTTTGAAAATCTGGTCATCCTACTATATGTGCCCAGTGATTGATTGATGACTGGTTCAGAATGTATACTGCTCCTCGCCAAGTCAACTGTGATGGGGATGTGCCAATTTGCAACAATAGAGTGGTACTAAATTCAATTCTACTGTTGAGTTTTCATGGGGTGCAAAGTGGAGTTGAGCCAATACTGCTCTTCCCGGGACTGCAAAGAGCTGGACAACTAGGTAATGATGACAGTGCCGCAGTAAAATCCACCATGACAGGACAGCGCTAACTACGCCGCATTGCTCTCCCAAGTGATTTTACCGAGATTAATTTCCCATAACAAAGGCTTTGAACCCTTACAGAAGGATTTCAAATTCGGTAGCTCTCAAATAAAATCCAATATGAATGAAAATGGGGTTGAATGTTGACAGTTTTATGATATGTGGGAGATAGTGTTGAATATACAGTGGCTTAAAGCAATTTCCGCGGCAAAGTGGCTGTTTAAGAAAGGCGGGGGCAAAGGAGAGCCTTGCTCATCTTGATAATTCCTTTCTGAGCCTTGTCACTCCAGTTTTATGATTTAAAGCGGTTCTCTAATCTCTTGACATTGACTTGGTTATTTTCTTATCCCAGCTGCATTTGTAATATCTTTTTCGCTTTGTATTGTACCACGGGCTATCCAAACATGACTCACGTAGAGTTTATTGTTTGCGCTGTGGGCAGTGGTAACAAGTTTTGTCAACAACGTAATACTATTGCTTCCATTTGAGATTACAATTATCTTTCTTGGGCCATCTGTAGCTATACAAGTGGGCAGTTCAAGTCGTAAATGTGAAACATTTGTTTGTGTAGAAAAGCAAATGTAAATGTGGCCATATTGAAGGAGCACCTACTCAATCGCTGTCCTCATTACCACTGCCAATAGTGCCAACTACATTATTTTACTTGATATCTCCAACTATTAAAAAGCCCGTGGAAACATCGTAGCTGACTGTACTTGCCAGGAGGCACTTACAGGAGAGAGAACCCAATTTGTAGCTTCTTATTTCCTCTTATCCTCTTCTAGACTTGGCAGGGGTTAGAGGGCTTTTTATAAAGGTCCAACAGATGGAAATTTCAAATTGAAGGGATTATTGTTATCAAGGCAAAAACGTCATGTTTGTAAAAGACTCTAGTAGTAAATGTGGTAGTTTATATTTAAGCAACCATTGAGGCTCACGGCAGGGACTGGAGGCTATACTAGCTATGTAAGTGGGACTACACCCTTTACTGGTCACCAATCAATCTAAGGGTTAGAGTTTGTTACTGTTTTTTTTTTTTTTTTTACAGGAGAGCTCAGTATTGTTCATTCGATTTGACATCATCATTGCTCTCCTTTTTTTAAAAAACAAACAAACAAATCAATTTAAAAAAAATTTAATAAAAGTTTTTTTTTTTAAATATATATACATATATATATACATATACACACATATATATATATATATTTTTTTTTTTTTTGTATGTGGGTGAGTATGTGTATGTGCGTGTGTGTGTGTGTGTGTGCGTGCGTGCGTGCGTGCGAGCGTGTGTGTATTCATCAGTTCACCTAAAGCCCATTAAAAAAAATCCCATACTAATAATATAATATAATAATAAATTGCCAAATGCAGAAACATCAATGTAAGTTATCACGATGTAGTGGCTCTCGCTAACAGACAGAATTAAGTAACCGGAATTAGGTTAAAAAATTCTATATACGTAGACCATGTTTCTATAAATTTTGATATTTGGTTTTTATTTGAGGCAGATATTTTTTCCATTAAAATGTGATTTATGAGGAGGTTAGACCATTGGTCGATATTCAGAGTTTGTTTATTTTTCCAGTTAACAAGAATTGTTAGAGTTTGTTACTGTCGCACTGGGTGTTGGCAAGCATGGATTCATGTAGTTCTGGAACCAGAATGTTATGTGTTACAGTACATCCAAGAATGAATGTTAAAGCCTTAAGAGTCCTGGTGTTTCTGGTCTTAGATCGGACGGACATTCAGTGATAAATTCCGTCAGATAAATAAAAAAGCTCCGGCTACCATTGGGACAACATTAGTGATGGGAAAATTAAGCTTCATGAAACACTCAGTATTTCTTTTTACTCCTCTAGATGGTGCTTTTGGTTAAATGATAAAAGCTAGTGCAATTGGAAATTGCTAGTGGAAATTGATTACATTTCTACTACATATTCAAACAAAGAGGACCAAAGTCATTCATGATGCTTAATTTTCCCATCACTAAACTCATGACACAATTACCTTCTCATGGAGACCTAAATGGAAAATGTCCCTCCATCCATCCATCCATCCATCCATTTTCTACTGCCTATCCTGCTCTGGTCACAAATGAGATGGAGCCATATCCCCACTGATGGTGGACAAAAGGCAGACTAGACCCGGTATTGGTTGCTAGCCAATCACAGGGCACATATAGACAGCCAATCATTCACATTCACACCACCAGTCACTGAAAATTAATCGATCCCACGGCAGCTGCAAATATGCTGGTACAGAGCATGAAGTAATGAAGTCCTGTAAACAGACCGTTTGGTGTACCAGATATCCAAGAACAAAGGTCTTATATGAGTCTTTCTGATCTTGCTTTATGGCTGTGAGGCCAGAACATTAACCAGTGAACTTAAACCAGACACCAGTCAAGTCTCTGAGAAAATTCCTTGGAAACTAAAGACTACAACAGCTATGTGATACATTTTTTGGGAGGTCACCTGATGATGTTGCCATAATGGGATGTCAAAGGACATTTGTGTCCTAACACTAACCCTTCAAGGGCTTTTGGGGACTATGGCTGTACTGTATATCAAAAGATAAATTTTCACTCGACTATTGTGCACCATCTAATCCAAGAAGTTTAAGAGAAAAGGCATTAAAACAATTTATTAGGTGGCCAAAATTGATTATTAAATAATAAATGATCCTCTACAACATTTTCCATGTTTCACTGACTTGGATGCATAAATGTCTCTACAATTTTTAAATCACAGACAAGAAATTGCGGTAACAAAGTAACTTTTTTAATGTGTTTGTTTAAATTGTTTAACTGGACAGAATATAATAACAAAGTGATGATTATTCTGTCAGCTTTTGGCCATTCTACAAGAACAAAAATACCATAATTAACTTTCACACTATGTGGCAAATGCATCACTTGCCTCCTTCCTAGTGAGCGCAAGCTAACTGGAATGACATGGTGAAGATGAGACTTGGGAGGTGCTTTGCTGCGAAAACAGCCCTAATTTGGCGCATCTCACCAATGCGTGCTGCTGCTGCATATCATAAAGCTGTCAACATCCCCTCCAATTCTCATTCACATTAAATGCTATTTTAGAGCTATTGGAATGGCATTTGTTGTCTGAGCAATGTCACCGGAGGACACCAAATTTTTGTTGTGGTAATTACTGCTCAGTGAAATTATGTAGATGAAACAATTGAATGGGCCAAAGTTTCCGCGATCAATCCGCAAGGGAAAAACAGAAAAACAAAAAAATGAATGCTGCATTTTCTAGTTCACAATCTTAGTAGAGTGAACACAGCTGGCTAGGAATACAAAGCAAAACATGTCAAAAAGTCCTCCCAAGGAAACACTGTGGAATGGATGGATACAAGATCTACATGTGAACATATTGTTGCGTAATGGGTTGTGAAAAGTCTCATCACAAACAGCTTGAATCGTCATTCAAACTTTCTTTAAAACCATTTTAAAAGCCCTTCAGTTAATCACAACTCAAATGGATGAACTGTGTTTTTGTAGTGTATTAGTCATCAACCTGTGAAAAAATATTACAGGCAGTATTTTCATGCATTCACTGCTCTTTGTTCTGAATGGGCCTTGCTTCTAGTCCAGCTCGGTCCATTTGTGCATCTCTGAGTCACAGACCTCCAGACCTTAGGCTGTCAGCAGGGGCAATCCTGGCAGGGAATTAGGAGGGTGTTCTTGCACAAAGAAAAGCAGGCTTTAGAAACAGCCTGGATCTTTCTGTTGAGTTGTACGTCAGCGTGGGCAGCGCTGAGGCCGTGCTGTTTCACTTGGCTCAAAGTGGATATTCGATCAATATTCTGTCCCCTCCCTGCTAGCTAGTTCAGCCTAGGCAGCTTTTCAAAAGTGTCCTAAACACTCAGGTCGTTTTTCATCCCACTCTACTGCTTGTCCTTTGGCGGGTGTAAAATTTGTTTTTAGTAAATTAGTGAACAATACAAGATTTGTTGGCAATCTGAGACCATAGTGCACTTTTGTTGCAAATGAATCTGTGCTAAATGCAATTTCTATATGTGTAGTTAGCATTTGAGACTGGAACTACTTTTCTCAAACAAAACAAAAAAAATGCCTGCTGGGAAAACAAAATTAGGATTATGAAGTCTGACCTCCAAAATGTTTTAGAGAAAGCAAACAAAAAAACATACTTTTAACAACCTTGAATGGCTTTTTTTCCCTTCTTCAATTGATCATTTGACTGTCATGACAACACCTTGATTTTTTTCTACTGTACATTTTCAAATAACTTAATAAATAACACTTTTTTGTATCACCAATAATATAATAGTCTAATAACTAATATAATCTATTCTTTCCTTTTTTTTTTCATCAATAAACTCAGAGCGCTAATTAGCGAACCGCCAGGCCTCACCTTCTCTTGCCCTCTATTGGTCATTGTTGCTTTTTTGTGTTTCTTGGACAGGTTGTGACTGTGAAGAAAAATACCTGTGTGTTTTTTCATACTTGGTCAAATCTGATTCTGATAATAGTGTTATTGTTTTTCTGTGCAGCACTTTGGGTGTACAGTCAGATACATGACCGCATCTTCCAAGCATCACCCAAGCTTAGCAAACAAAAATATTGTTGTGCATGTATCTGCTCCATGGTACAAAAAAAGGTTGAGAATCACTGATCTAAAGGGACCCGAGGCCCTTTCACAACCCTGTCAGTGCTTGACGGCCCTTAATGATCAAGGTGACATATAGGGGAGCATCTGGCATATGACGAGGCGGTCAGGATCTCATTCCCTGACAGATTACAGTGTTGGACAAGCTGCCACTCGCAGCGGCGTGGTCGTGATGGCTCTGATAATTGAAGTGCTCGAAGGTGGATGAGTTGGACGGATGAAGCCTGGCCAGCAGTCGGATCAATAGTGTAATTGTGAGCTCCATGTGGCGAAGCTTAAATGGGTCAGGGGGACTGGACCCAATCCGCATCAGTCCATAAAAGGTCAAAGGACTTATTGTATCCACATTGTCTTTTTTGTATTAAATCTATTTTTCACTAGCAGAAAGTTGTTGGCGTAAACACTTTGCTCGACAAGTTTGTGGACAATGAAAAGATGTAATCTATTTCATGATAGCACATTGCCTTTTAGGTTTTGCTGTTATGTTTTATTATTATTTTTTCCACCCCACAATCCTATTACATTACTCATTTGCCTATTTCCTGCCGGGCAAATAGTGAACTACTTAACATTCACTTTGTGGCGGCAAACAGATTTCATAATTGTTACTCGCACCCCCTCCTCAAGTAATAGCGATGACTTTATCAGCAGTAAAACACACAGAAGGTTTGTTCATGGACTAATTAAATAGGGATAGCTGTGCTTCGGCGTCATACAAGCCAAGTCAGTTCCATACCGTTCAAATGTCACCGGCGGACACGATGACAGGCTATCTTGGCCCCCTGTCAAGCCTCCCTGTGATGAGTTTTGCGCCAACCAAAGACAACAAATTTGAGTTGGGCATTTCGATTTGGATTAGGGATCTAGCAACTTAGTGCAAACCTAATACACAGTGTACATTTGTAAATATGACAGTCAAACCTGGGTGGAAGGACAAATGAGGAGCAGGTCGTCACTGGCCCTCTATATATATTAACCTTGAGGCTTGAAAAAGAGTGTGGGTTGTTTTTAATTGTGGAGAAAAAAGTCCATAATATGTTTCCTTTCGAGATACGTGGAGCAGAACAGCCCATTTCTTCTTTAGGTTTAAGGGCCATTGGTTTTATGATGGTCCTAAGGTTTTGATTGCCTAGAATTCAGTTTTAAACTGAGGACCCGCTATACTGTGTATGTAACGACAATTTTTGGATGGAAGGGTAAAAGGTTTACCCAAAGCTCAAACCCATCACAAAAAGCCATTATGACAAGCAGCTAATAATAAAAGCATGGTGCGTTCAAGAGTTTCAACAATGTAGCATGTAGCTGAGCGCGATGATAGGGAGTGACAAGGTCAGATGAAGATAAATGCCAGATTCTGGAGTTGTGTTTGGACTCTATGCACACACACGTACACACACAAAGACGAAGAGGCCTTGAGTGCCTCTGAAAGTGAGGAAGAAGAACTTACAGAGGAGAGCAATTTAAAAGTAGCCACAATAGGTGGGGAAAAATAACTTCTAAAGTCAGGAATGGAATGAAGCAATCCAGGGAGAGGGTACAAAGTTAAAAGTAGACACGGGGTGTAAAAAAAAAGAAAAAAGAAAAAAGTGCCAAAGAGAAATAGCCAATTAGCAGGAAGCCAGCAGGTGTGCTTTTCCTCTGGATCTCCCTCCTTCCTCTAACAGATCCCTGCCTGAGGTGTGCACACACGCTTAAAGTGCAGGGAGTTGCCATGGCAACCGCCTGGCACGCTCTGTCTCCAGGGAAACGGAAATGTCACAGCTTAAGAGGTCTCGTGGAAAGCGAGTGAGGGAGAGAGAGGGAGAGAAAAGACAGGTAAGTGCAGAGAAAAGCAAGCGCAACACCCCATTTTTGTCGCCATTGACTTTCTGTACTATCAATTCATCATCATCAACCCCCCCCCCCCCCCCCCTCACCACCCACCATCTCACTCACCCTTAACTTATTTACAGCCTGAAGAGATGACAGTGTAGACAGGAGGTAATAAAGAAACGCTCCCTTTAGTATGAAAGCGAAGGCCGAGCAAATCGAGCCGCTTCTTTTTATTCAATCAAATATTTACCGCCATAAGATGCCGCAACGCCAGAGGGCGTGGCGAGGAAAAAGAAGAGCCGGGCCCGACTGGCAGATTGTGTGGCGAGGCTTTAATGCCGAGCTACGGGCTCACCCCGCAAATCACACATTAGCTGGAGCCGACTCGCTGAAAGCCCATTAACCTGAATGGCCGCTGATTGCTTGGCTATTAACACAGCCTGACTCTTCTCCTTGAGGGCTGCAACCCGCTTGCATAGGTGCTTAAGCGCCCTTCAAGGGCTCGGCTTAATCAGGGTAAACAACTGTTGTCACTTTGCTTGATGCATGCCACTCTTTGCAGTCACACCTAAATGTCCCCCACCTATGTCTATATAAACGCATTTACGAATCATGCCCATCTGGTGTAATTAACCTTTTGTGTGTTGCCTGTTGTGCTTCAAGAAAAAAAGGTTATAACTGCATTAAAAAGTGATAAACAAAAAAGGAAAGGTGAGTGTTAAGCGGGGTGCACGCATGCCTACAATCCCTCACTTGCTGCGGCTAAAGGAAGCAAAGGCTTTCTTGTCAAATATATGGTAAAGATTATCCTGAGTGATTGTCATGTGTTCTAGAGTCAGAAGAAAACAACATGTGTTAAACTGTAGGCAGTGTATCAACATCTGACCTAGCATGAAAGGAGTCAGCAAACTTTGACAGTGGACTGCAGAGACGAAACCCCCCTCGTTAGCTTAGCGCTAGCTAGCTAATATGACAGAAACGTCATGGATGGACGAAACAAATGGATTTAAAACTTTACTCAAATACACTCTGAGTTCTGCCATTGGCCAGTGTACAGCGAGAGATGAGGAGGTTAAGTAAGTTATTTTAAACTAAAAGGAGAACCTTTCCAAAGGTAGATGGGGCATATGTACCCTTCGATATGGTTTAGGAAAATTGAATATGAGGCTTGGTAACGCTCTTTGGACAACACATGGTGTAGATAAAGTGCAATATAGCTGCACTACCTTTACCATTATCATCAAATTCGTTTTTTTTTATTAATTATTTATTTATTTTAAAACTATACATGTTCTGAAAATGTATCCAAATTTGACCACTTACCCTCCCTTGCGATCATTTTTAGGAAGGGCTCAGTTCAGTGGTGGGCGACAATGATTTATGTTAAACGTGTTCTATACTTACAATCACAAATTATTACTTTCCGAGTCCATATTAAGACTGAATGAATGACGGGTTGACGTGAAACAGCAAGTCACCTGAAGCTTGCGCTGTGAGTGCAGAATGTGTCTCACAAGTCATTCACCACCATAAAATGGAGACTCACAATTGCCGATGGAGATTTGCCATTATTCTTTATCAAAATCATCAATCACACTTTGAGAGCAAGAATAACAGGTTGTGATTGGTTTTTTTTTTGTTTTTTTGTTTTTACCGAATCATGTCTGAGATCTCTCACATTAAAAAAAAAAAAAAAAAAGTGAAATTGTTTAAAATCTGTATGTGTATACATTTCTTAAGCTTTCTTTGCGGGTAATTGTGTGTGGACTTTGGGTTTTCTCGCAAAGGAGAAGACCAGCTAAATGGAGCATTTCTCCAGCCGGCCGCCGCCAGCCTGACAGCGTCGCCTGGCCATGCCTAATTTATTTCCTCTTTTGTCGTTGTTGTCTCCGTCCCTCGCTTGATTAAACCAACCTCACGCCGCCGTGCTCAACAAATAGCCTAATTGAGTACGACCTTGGCAAAATGATATATCGGCCCGATCCTCCGAAAACACCACCTGCGCCAGACGCCCGTCGCCGCAGCCCGTCGCTCAACGGGGGCCGGCAAAACACAAACAAGGGGATTCGCCTCCTCGACCAAAGTCATTTCTTGCTCGACCTTTACCACAAATCACCTCTATGACACGGCCCTGGATGGATCACCGGAATGGGACGCATTTGTATCACTTAGACCTTTCATCAGACGCGAGCAGATACTCATCTATTATTCCCTCTTCCATTTGCAACTTGCACAGAGGGCAAAATCACGTTGACCAAAACACATCTAGCTTTCGTCTCGCGCAAGCAGCTGCAGAAGGCTTAAGCAGCACAGAATTTCCATTCTGCCTTTTGATGAGCTCTGGAAAGAAGATGGGTGGGTGTTTGGGCTTTATGTTGAAAAAGGTCAACCAAAGTAGTTCTGATGACCATGCCAACAAGGGTATGTTTAAAACATGTATCTTGTGCTGTGCGTTTTCACCTTTTGTCCTCAGAAAATGCTTTAAAAACCTTTTGACTTTTAAAACTATTTGGCCAGAACCAAAGCTTACTCAAATAAATGTGTATAATATCGACTCATGTGAATATAGTTAACATGGAAGTTAGTCATTCCTTGGTTAAATTTGAGATAAAGTGAACTTTTAGTTAACTCAAGTTAATAAATTACATATATGTAGGTTGCGGGTCTGTTTTTAAAATATCTCACCAGTGAGATTTGTTTTATAATGATGATTATAATGTGATTATTATGTGTGTTGCTGTTCTTTTGTACATTACATTTATATGGGTGTAAATTTAGTAATTTGCATTATCCTTTTTTCGATATGCTGAAAAATCTACCTCCCCCCAAGTGTAAAAAAGTTTTTGCGAATCTTAGGCCTTTTTTTATTATTATTATTATTATTATTTCTAGCATTTCCATTCAGGTTTATTTTCACATTTCTTGAAAATTTGAATCAAAATGGATGAATGCCCACCTACTGATCTGTACTTCTGATCTGGGCTTATTCCACCCAATTCTCTAGTCAGTTTGTCAAAGTACACCCTGGAATTTGCCCAAAATGTCAATGCAAAATGGTCAACTTCCTGTACACTTTCAGTTTTGGGTCATTGAGACTAATTGCTGTGCTCATTTCAGCAAATGAACAAACTGACCTGGGACCATCTTTGGGTCCGGAACCAACCACTGGGAAATTGGTATACCTCACTGTCAATCTACACATATTATCGTTATTTTCCTTGCTTCATCATTGTAGTTTAATTTCCTTCTGAAACTATTGATTGGCTAAAAGTTCTAGGCTAAAGTGCCACCTGTTTCTTTAGCTTATGAAGTCAGAGACTTCAAATGTTATTTTTGACCTTGGACTTGGAAAAATGTGATTATAGCCACTGCTGGGATCACTTTCCAGATATGGATGTGTGCTCTGGGACGTCTGCATACCTAATGAGTCTAAGCTTTTGGCGCGTACATAATAAAAGCAGCGCTGCCCTCCATTCACTTGTTTGTTAGGCCCAGCCCGCCTCCCTCCCTCGATGTCACTGAGCGATGTGTCTGCCCACAGCTGGCGTATGTGACACTCATGTGCTCCTCAAGAGGAATGTGTATCCTGCAGGTAAACACCTGGAGGCTGAAAAATCACCCAGCAAAAGCGGTAGAAGGGGGAGGCTGTGCTTGTAGCCAGGGACTGTTGACAAAGTGATCCTGTTGCCGAGGAGCAGGTTCTTTGTCCTGGTAGAAACATGCTCGCGATAAGATGCATCTATTTCTTTGAATTCCAAATAGGCTCAACTGTTACAAATAGAAAGTCACACAGCAGAGTGCAGACTTCCACCAAGGTGGAAGGATTATGGTCTGCATACCAACACAAAGTACTCACAGTAGTTTCAAACAAATGTTTGTATTCATTTATTCATGAAAAAAAATTACATGAAAACACTTAGCCAAGTTTCTATGTACAGTACAATCTTAAACTTGCTGGGTCAAAAATAACCCAATTTTGATCAAAATTGGACCTACCCACTATTTGGGTGAATTTGACCCAATTTTTGGGTTGCTTTTTGATACTAAACAACCAAAAGTTGGGTCAAATAGCCAAAAAACGTTTTTTTTCTTTTACCCCCCACTCTCCTCTTTTTTTTTGACCCAGCTGTTTCATGGGTGTGATTAAAACTACAGGCCACTATGAACAGGCCCTCGCACCCGTATAATACCCGAGGATGCCAAACCAAAATGCACGATGATTTTTCGGGTTTCGTGCTCAGGACTCTGAAAGTACATTTTCACCAGGATATAAACACTAAAGTTTTCACACAAGTTGAAGCCTCCGACAGGTTTTTTTTTTTTTTTTTTTAATAATGATGAACACGCTCCGCACCGCCTGCCGCTCAAACTCTAATGAATTGCTAATTGCTCCAAAAAGTCACATGAAATCACATTTCAATATCAGCTGCTAGATAGTGTGGTAGAGTGTGTAAGAGACTGTGTGTCACTTGCTTGAATTTTAGGGGAAAGGAGAGTGGATGGCTCTACTTAGAAAAAAATAAAATTCCACATTTTTAAATTGATGTTCACCAAAATGTAATAATGGATTATAAAGTTCAGATGGGAACTTTCACTATACTATATACTGTATACTATATACTATACTAATAATAATAACAACCAGGAGTCTGCATATTCTCAGTTGAACTATTTTACTAGATGCCAGAAAGATCGAGTACACATCTGTCTACCTGGTTTCTGCTGGTTAAGTGTGCCAGAGTGCAGATAGAAGAAAGGGGCCAACCCAGGACAGGTCACAGTGACACAACGGCCTGTAGCTCAAGTCACCTTTCTAATCATCAAGATGCCTAATCTAACAGGATTCTTGCTATGTGTCACTTCTTCACAATATTACAAGGAAATCAGGGAATCAGGGAATCAGTTTGTTGCATAATCCTCCAAACAAAATAATCAACGACTAACATGGGTGAAAGGCAGTTACATTTATCAATAAGAATCCCCTACAAAACCACTGAAAATCAAGATGTCTTTAGAAACGCTAAGCATGATTCGAGCCTAATCACTTTTAAACAATTTTCAGAGCAGCCTCATTCTAAATAGGACAGGGATTTTTGCTAAAGCTGATCCAAGGCCCTATTGATTCTCATGGAAAGGGCATGCACAGTGGGAGGGTCAAGGAGATGAGAATGGTACACTTACAGGTTAAAAGGACACCAAGGCTTCTGGATGAAAACTCACAAAAGCTTTTATAATGTTAGCCCATTCTGTTGTAAAAACAACCCAGCTCTGCTGTGGTTCTGGATATTATCAGAGAATGGCCTGCAACCATTGATAAAAAAAAAAAGAGGTCCGACTACAATAAAACATGCAGTTGATTTAATATCTTCGACGCGTCAACCAACACGTAAAGCATATCGCACAAAATGACCCGTCCTTGCGTGTGCACCGACGGCAAGTGAGCCCAAGCTGCGATGCCCTCTAATAAAGACAAAGATGCTTTTGGTAAACAAGCAAATATTCCTTGAGCCACCCTCGAAGTCTGGCCTGGAGGTCAGATGAGGACATGCTGATAAAAGTGGGTCACGCTGCTAGTAGACCACCTGTCGGGATAGCCGAGAGACTACAACAGCAAGGGGATATGAATCGAGGGTCTGCTGTGGTTTTCTTCTTCTTCAGATGACCTTTAAACGTAATAAAGTCATAGTAGGAACAGGCGATAAACTGATGAAGACGTGTGAAGTTAAGTCGCGTTATTGTGGTCATAGTCATGGATGGCATTGGACAGTTCAGCAGACTGTCCCGTGTGAAGACAAAGTAATGGAAGTCTAAAATTAAAGACAATTGTTATTCCAATCCGCTCTCAACACAGACACAATGAAGAACATGCTAATACACTCGAATGGTAAGTGAAGCACAATGCTCTGTTGTTATCTAGCATTGTTTTTCCTCTTCATTAGCGATCCGAGTCTACAGATGACAAACATCTTTTTGATGAATTTCATCAGTCGACAACAGCTGATGACATTAACAGGGTTAGCTTTATAAGCTACAACAACAATCACGGTGATTGTTGATCTGTGCAGTGTAAGCACTTTAATTGATAATGTCAGTTTACCTTACTAATGACACTTATAAAACAGTACAATGTGTGAGCAGCTTTTGAAAAAATGGAAGAAGAGAGTTCTGAAATAATGTATGCTATAAGACCAATGCTACACGCCTACACAATCATTAGCTTATCTATTTTCAAAAGTTAAACGGTGAACCAAATGAATTGATTGCTAATTTGCTACTATGGCAAATCTCTGCTGTGTTTGGAGTGAGACAAGTTTGAAAATCATCAAAATAGGTTTTTTTCTCAAGACTGGCAGAACACCAAATTGCTCTGATGCCATTGTAAAGTCGTCTTGGGTGACAGAGCTAGCATGTCACACTGTATTTTTCCCCCGCTCTCTTCACTGTCCTGGCAGTAAAAAAACAAACCAGATTAGTTGCTATTACTTGAACTATGGACTGTAACAGGTAAAAATGGTTATAAATGGAGGGCAGTAGTGCGCTACGAGATCCAGCAAATGGTGTTCTGGTATTTTGTATTGAATACAGTGTTTTAAGTGTGTAAAAAGTTGCATAAAAACTGCTCTCCTAACCTGAAACCTTTACTCCTTATTATTTTAGTTTTTCCTAATGGTGTGTTGATTCCCATTATGTCTTAAGTGGTTGTTTGTCCAAGAAATTACTAATTTGTTATCCTGTTCTGGGTCACAGGTAAGTTGAAACTAGCTGACAGGAGCAGAATGGACTTTGAAAATAAAACTAGGAACATGAAGGATGACAACGATTACTCTTTTGCTCTATAAGATGGAATGACAACCTTCATTCCCTAGCTCATATACTTTTTCATTACCTTTAATCAGTTTATAACATCACCCAGCAGCCCACATCATTCACATCCAAAGCGATAGAACTTCATCACTGCTGGACCCTAATCATGTATCCATTTCACCGTTTCACAATTTGCATATGGCCAATATCTCTAGACTTCATTAAAAAAAGAAAAAAAAGAAACATAATCTGGGATCACATCTCTCTTCTGATGTTTGCAAATTCAATTATCCCTTTATCAAATTGGATTTCACTGTTATTATTGTTATTTTCAGGCTGCCGGGCCGTCAGATGATGAAATCGGCGCTGTTTAATTCCAACGGCGTTGACAAATGTGTTTGGCGTCATCGCCATCATCGTAGGTATTCCAAAGGGCGGTCGCGGCGCTCGGGCAGCAGCGGGGACGACTTTTGTGTTAATCTTATAACAGCTGAGCTTCAAGGTGAAAGGAGAACATTTGCACACGAGCAAACATGTTGTAGGACAAAATGTGATATAGGGAACAAAATATATACGTCACCACAGGGAGGCGAACCAACAGCGCGACGCAAGCAGAATTGCTTGTGTTTACAGTTTAAAGACGCCGAGAGACTATAAATTTCCACAGGGAGCGTAATTAGCAGCGAAGCATCAAATTGTGAACGAAAAGAAAGTGAAAATCTTGCCAGAACAAAAGCGTTCCACATATCTGTCTCTTACGTCTTCTGATCTCAATCTCCTTACGCAACCTTCTGCTTGTCTTCGACATGAAAAGGAAGAAAATGGAAGAGAAGGGATTCTCGGGTAAAGTACTTTTTCACAAGTTTGTTGAAGTACAGTCAGGAAGTCTCTTGAGTTCTTGTGTCCATTCTGAGTGACGCAGCTGAAGGCCTCAAGGAAGGCACGATTCACTCTGCAATGGAGGAGTGGGGGAAAGCATTGCATTTATCTCGCTCTTATCTTTGATGCTTCTGCAGTCATTTGGGAAGCAAACACAGGGGGCAAGTGGTGGAGAATAGTGGAACCTTGTACCGCATGTTTGTCTAGAAAGCTGTGAACAGATATTTTTCTTTTGCAGCCACAGCATTAGATACATTCCAATTACATACGTTTTAAAAGTATATTCGCTATTAGGGCCCGAATATAAAATGTGTGCGGAATGCGGCAGAGAAATTCGATGACTCATCATAAAAATGCAACACTAATAACACCACTCCAGGAGGTCAGAAATCGACCCAACATCTTGTGTGTGATGACAGGTGAAGCCAGTTTAACTGAGCAACATACAATTTGGTTACCATGTCTATCATAGATAAACCGACAAAAAACCTCAAGAACCCATACGGATGTCATCCATTTTGTTTTGAAAAAAAACAAAACACATTTTAGGGGCAATTTGGCCATTTCAGAGGACCTTCAAACAGACTTCTATAATAACAACTAATAAATTGTGTGGTCAGAGTATTTTCGCAAATGTAATGATTTGCCTGTAGCAACATGCCTCAACAAGGTCGGAGGTTCAACAAGATGTCTTGTATGTAGGGGCGTATTGGCAATCGGAAAGTCTCGTAATCCAATGGCCCTAATGATCCAAGGACTGTAGCGGAAGAACACACAGTTGTCCGGCTGCTCTGAGCCAAGACAGTATGTGGGTCGCAGCATAACCTGCACCTCTCCGCCGTAAAGCCAAAACAAGTACCATCCGCACAGTTTTAAATTCACGGCCCCAATGTTTATCCCAGTACATCCCTGCTTGTAGTTAATGGTCAAAGAAAGTGGAGGGGGCGGCAAATTGCAGGGCAAAAAAATATATATATAAAAAATATTTACAATGAAAAGGTCCAAGCCCTTAGGTGCTACATTAAGAAAGCTGCGAAAGGAGGAAAAACGAGCCCAGGGTAGAGGCATGTATGTCAGTCAATCATCATTGTCTATAAAAATAAACATGAAAATAGCGTTAGCTTCTTAGGTTGCTTGTAACTTGTTTACTCCATGCTACTCTGTGCACCAAAGCAAGGTAAAGCTTGTTGGCTTTAAAATAAAGTAGTCAGTCCCGTCCAGATACCTGCAAATAGATTTGCATGAATCATTGTTTTACATAACCACGTTAATTTATACGTGCTGGTTTAATGTAAACAAATATATAGTAAAGTCCTACATTTTTATTTTTAATTTGTAGTAGTCCGTGAATTTTGGTATTTATTGTGTGATGTGCTATTAAATATTATACATCTATATGTTTTATTTATTTATTTATTGGCGCGGGGCACCAAATCACTAAGAGCGTACTATGGGCAACGTTAAACTGTGAAAATTTGTAGTGCCGAGTATGGCAGCAAAGTTTTATGACTTGCCATTAAAAACAAAACTCTAGTAACTGAAAAGGTTAAACCAAAGTTGTTTAAAAAAAAATAAAAAATTCTTCATCCATTTGTGTTTTTCAATTACGCATCTCAGCTGAATCACATTTAAATGGAATCACTCAACTGAGACGTGAACATGTGCCGTGGCAGTGAAACAAACAGGCCCGCCGCAAAAATGGAAGCAAGGATCGAACAGTGGTCCCTTAGCAGCAATTTGCAGACCAGATGCAGCACAAAAACTTTACTTGGGAATACAGTTTTCTATTAGGAGTAAGCTCATGTTCGCCAGGCTGGACGTTTTATACTGAATGTACAGCAGTGTTGCAGCTTAAATAACAACCCTTTGCATATTCATTGACAAGAATGAATATGAGCCACTATAGCGCATCACTGAGTGCCAAACAGACAGTAAACATCGATCAGCAGCTCGCTGGCAGCTTGTGTTATCTCCTGAGACTCAGGCTGTTTATGATATAGGCACTCCAGCCTCTATATATGTCCTTGGTGGGAAAGTGGTTAGGGGGGCAGTGAGTGGGGTCCATGCCGTATGCTGCGCAGATGCCGCCACTCTGCAGGCCTTCCTTTTATGCCCTCCTCTCCACCCACATACAAAGAGGAGCTCGCAGCTCGTCCACCAACTTTATTTACATTCATGCTGGAAATATGAAAAAATATTCAAGTGCCTTCCCACAGACAAAAACAAATCATATTCATGCTAATATTTCGCATCCCTCTTCTTCCTCGCCCGTGCCTCACATGAGGGATGGGGAGCCGGCCTAGAATTAATGACATTCCATCGGCGCTAATGTTTGCCGCGTTTCATTAACTGGTATATCTTTAATTTCCAATAAACACAGCAATTAGATGGAGGCGTCCGCCGAGACGGGGCTTTGGCAGGCTGCTCTGCCGCCGTAACAGCTGTAACCAAATCGGTGCCGAGGTAACAGTAGTCGAGGAGGACTCTCAGCTTAACTGAATCCCGGCTCGCCGTGGGGAGCGGCGCGATTCAATTATATGAAAATGAAGCCCGACGCCTGTATAGGTCTCAGAGAAGAATGAGAGCAAAGAAACAAAAGACAACCTCAGACAAAGACATCCAGGAATGCTGTATATACTATAGATGGCCAAATTCTCCCCCAAATTTTTTTGCCCCTTATTCTTGCAGAATGATATTTGTTTGGGATACCCAATGCATAATATAGTGTTTGGCAGCACGTCTGCCTCACAGTTCCAAGGTTTGGGTTTTAAATCACAGCTCCAGTCCTCCTGTGTAGAGTTTGGATGTTATTTTTCCTTTATTTAGTTTTTTTCTCTAGGTACTCTGGCCTCCTGCCAAATTCCAGCAACATACACGTGTGGTTAATTGAAAACTTTAAAATCGTCTCCGTGACTTGTGACTGAGAATGATTGTTTGTTTGCATATGTGGCTTGTAATTTGATATAGAAAATGGATGGATGAATACCATTATAAATACTGAATACGGTAAGCTTTCCTAGTCACCGCATCTTCCAAGGTCAGCCATTTAGAAAATCCTGCAAATCAGAGGTTTTGCGGTTTGGCCATTGATATATACTCACTGACCACATATCACTATTGTGGCTGTTGTAGATACGGCATCACTGAGGTCTAGAAGCAAACATAAAATATTGAAAACAACTCACAGTATGACTACTTTTAGAGCAACAATGATAAGTATATTGTTTTTTACACTTTTCAGTCAAATCAAACATGACCATTACAATCTATGTATAGCCAGCACATGGTAAGTTTGAGGGGAAAAAATACTTTGATAAGAATAAAGTTGGAAAGAACATTATTTTAAAATGTTGACAAGTTGAAAGAAAAAAGTTGTAAAGGTAAGAAAAAGAACTCAAGTTAGAAGGTTAAAATGATTTGATATCAATGCTATCAAGCTACTCATACAAGACAAGGATCGCAAATTTAAGTGAAAAGATTTCACCGTGTTAAGAAAAACAAAGAAATCAGAAAAGTTGCATTGATTTTGTTTATATATATTGTACTATTTAAAACAAAATTTAATTTTAGGAGAAAAAGTCATCATTTGCAATACAAGTCGCAAAGTTGTAAAGATAAAGAAAGGCATAATGTTGAGAGAAAAATTGTATATTTTTTATGGCAACTTGGTTTTATTATTATGAGTTAAAAGTTGTAAATTGGCCACTCTGTATTCCTTAAATAAATTATATATATATAATTTGTAAACTTCAGAAGAGCAGTGGTTGTCGAGTAGTTGGGTCTAAATCCAAATTGATATTACAAAACATATTATTATTTTTCACATTATTTACTTGATTCAAAATATGTTTTCAAATACTGTTGCAAAAAAACATTAAATCCAAATAGGTTTATAGCCTATTTATGAGGATAGCGCATCACCACTCATTATAACTTATAGTTCAGGTGTGCCTAAAGACGTTGCCGCGGTGTGTTGACTAAATAAAGAATTTTAAAAAATGAAACACTGACTTAAATGGTTTTCTTCTTTGAAAAAAAAGCTTTCATGGGAGTGTCTCCACTCATTTCCGCTCTCAAAGGGCTGCTTTTCAAAGAGTGCTGAAGAAGGGGGAGGCGCAAACATTCACTATCGTTCTAAAAAATAAAATTTTAAGAATTAAAAAATCAGCCCGTCGGGAATTACAATCTCTTGTTCTAAACACAAAGGGCAGGAGGACGGATTAAAACCCCACATTATAGTCAAAGGACGAGTGAGACTCATGTACTGAGAGGCAATTTACCATCGTGACCTTTCTATCTTTAAAATGTTCACGTCTTCCCCCACACACACGCACACACACACACACACACACGTTTGACTCTTTTCCAGTGCAAGTACAGTAATCATGTCAAGATTTCTTTCTTCTTTTGTCCCTCTCAGTGTAACTTGATGAACAGATAAAATGGAGCTTGAAGGAGGAGTAAAGTAGGGAGATGATTATGATGATGATGATGGAGACAAAGACGGGGGATTTTTTTCCCCCCTGAGTGGGCTACAAGCAGGTAAAAGTCCTGCAAAGGGAGATGACAATGGGACACTGACTACATTCTTGGCTTTGATTACAGGCTCTGTTCAAGCCTTTTAATGTTACAGAACATGTTTTCTACGTTTTTTTTATGTGTGTGTTTTTAATGATGCGAGAGCACACAAAACGCTTTTATGCAGCCTCTGACCTGAAGAGGACGCTAAGCAATGGTAGTTATTACAAAAAACGGCCAGCAGGTGGCAGCCGAGTATAAGTGATCAACCAGGGCCATGTTGCAAAAAAGCTCTTTTCCCAGTGTTTTCAACGGGTTTGTGAATAATGATGAAACTTAGCTATGTTCTAATGCTAATTGCTGCAAAACGGAAACAGATAGAAATATACTTTCTTTCCTGGTGAAAGAAGAGCCTCTAATATTTATTTTGGTAGGTTCCATGTTTTTATAGCAATTGTTCAGAGATTCTGTGGGCCTTGCAAAATCAGTCCTAATCCAGTAAAACAGCCGAGAGCGGCGGGGGTTGCTTCAGTGAAAATGGTTGGGAGTCAATAAGTTAATTGACATAAGACTTCACACTTCAACATTTTAGACCCATAACATTAGTGAACGCAGATTTTTTTTTTAGTTACGTCTGAGAGCTGTTTTTAACTAGTGTTTAGGTCAGTTTTTCTCTAATAACGACAGTTTTTTGAGTTAGAGGATCCCCATTTTCTTAAAAAATGCTAATTAAATGTATATATAACTATATATGTGCAAATACAACACTAAGATGGAATAGTTAGTTTTCATCAGAATAAAAATCTAACTCAACAGATTTTTTATTTTTTTTAATTGTTCCTGGTGTAATTAGCATACTGCATTAGCATGTACAAGCCTAGAAGGTGTGTCTAAAAGTTGTCAGAATGACTGAATTGTTGTCACTGGCATTCCTTGGCTTATTATTTAGATGGCGCTGTTTTGTGTTTTTTTACCAGAGGTATGTCAATGCATGTCTGGAAGACATTCTGACAATTACACACTACTCATAGTTGAGCATTACTTTCTAACAGCTTCGTCTCTTCTAGGAAAAAGAAGATTTTTATATTAGCAGTCTAGTTGCATAATTTGTCTTATAAAATATATATGTGTGTATTTAAAGTATAATTTCATTGAATTCATCCACCTCCCCTGAGGCTAAGCCCGTTTGCAGTATACCAGATGAGGGGCTGTAGAAAGGGCATAGCTCAACGGTGGGCCCTCAGCATCCACACCCTACCCTTCCACCTTCTCTCTATATGGGATCAATCCATATTATGGGGAGCCGTTCCCAGCATGGGGGATCCGTAATGTCAAGCATCTACATATCCCCAGATGAACCCTGGCTCGTGAACTAGACCACGATTAACGAGTCACTAGTGGCAGCTCGGATTTCTCGGATGGCGATGCCGTCTTTATCTTGTAACGACAGCCTCTGTTTTAAGACCAATGGAACAGAGATAGAAATGTGATATCCAAAAAGCGCCAAACTACGCCTCATCGCCTTCCCGCCAGAGTTGATCTTTAGGTGAACATATGGCCAGAGGGTTGAGAAGGCGCCACGTCTCGGCAGGCTGGATTAAGCACGGCCTGCGAGGGAGCGCTGACGGCCACATGATGTACGCAAGCAGGAAGGCGAGAGCGCAGATGCCGCGGCGGGCAGGGAAGCTAAGTCCTCGGTAAGGATCGGCTTTGCCAAAGAAACACCGCTGTGACGCGTGACTGTCCTCGAGATGAGCGGAAATGGATTATGGCTCGTGAGCTCTGTTTTTGAAGTGGTCATCTTCCTCATTAAGGATAAAGAAACTGTGCTACAGAGCGTTGTGCTAATGTCGATAACCGATAACTAAGACAATAATTGTTTGCAAAAATAACTCATAATTTTGAGTCCTACTACAAGTATAACATGTACAATTTAATTGAAACATTGTGTAAAGCACCATAAAGGTGAATTGTATTGATATATCTGCTTTAAAGACAACCAGTAAAAAACTGTGAGGGTAACATTTTGGGGAGACACGGTAACGAAAGCCCACACTGGCGACTGCCATGTTGCATCTTCTGCGTACACGAGGTCGCACGCATTATGATGTCACAAATGCGACACTACCATAGGAGAGGGGAGGAGTTGATGGGTTGGGCACAACTGGAGCCATAAACACAACAGATGGACCAACGTGGCATGTCTATTATTATCGGCGGATTTCTTTATTATCTGGTTTATCTGTATGACGTCAAATTGGTCGATAATTATCGGCAGATTTCTTTATTATCTGGTTTATCTGTTTGACATCAACTTTGTCAATAATTGACTATAATTATTGGCTGATTTCTTTATTATCTGGTTTATCTGTATGACGTCAAATTGGTCGATAACTGACGATAATTATCAGCCACTAATATTATCGTGCATCCCTAATTCAAACCCAAACCTCAGCACCGTAAAACAGACATGCTAACCACCACGCACCTTAGAATATTCCCAAGCCTCAAAAATGTACTGCCAAGGTGAGCGAGTAGCTGAAGGAATTCTGCTGACTTGAACTTGAGGGGGAATGCTCCCATGTGGCGTCATTACCTCTGCCAGAATCAGTTAGCCTTACTCAATGTTGTTCAATGTTGATTAAGAAACTACGGGGGTATAGGGAGCGACTCACAGGCAAGGGACCAGTCAAATAGATTGTCCGGTATCATTTAAAGACGTGCCCACCATGTAGTACAGTGCAGTGCAGTGCAATTGACATTTTATTTCAAGGAAGTTATGCATTCTCAAACAAAACCGCGTAAATCTTTGTTTTCTAAGCATTCAGTGCATAATTTTGGGGGATGTAATCCCACTAAATTGTATCCAGGTTTCATCAATATGGTTTATGTTGACCAGGTTATTTACTATTCTAGTTTTTTTTTTATCTAATTTTCCCCAGAATATAGCACGTCTGAAGTCATTTGTTTCCAATATATGAAACACTATCCCTTAAGATTAAGGCAATTCTTCCATTGAGCTCCAACATTTCCAAATCAATGGAGATTCTCCGCAGATATGCACGTAGGCCCAAGTAAAAAAATCTCCCCCCACCTCCCCCCACTGTAACAACCTCACTGAGCTTTTTCATAGCTGCATATGCTTCTGCTTAAAGCGCCGCTGAGATTTATGCTGCTGTCAGCTCACAAGGGTGCAATCAGAAATAAAGATCCCATAAACCCCTCTGATGTGTCTGCAGGTACGGCACGACTTCTGATGGGGAATATATACCTTTGCAACTGCAGCTTTGGAGTATTAGTTTTGTCTGTATCATTATGCTTATGATTATTGTTACAAAAAAAAATGTCTGTGTGTGTTTTTTTTTTTTTTTTGTCCATTGCATGAAATCTAACTAATTGGCACTTAGTGCATTGTGTAATGAGTACACTAGCAGAGTTTGTCAAAAATGGATGTGAATGAGGAAGGCTTGTTGCATGAGTCTGCAAACCTTTTCTGGTTTATTTGCGTCTTTCATGCAGTTAAGTCAAGAGTGAGCAGTTAAAAGTTGAAAAAAATATTATACCAGTTTTCAAGTATATATTATTCTAGCACTTTCTGGGGAAGGTGACAATTTATGTCGATAATTGGACCTCCATATATAGGTGAAAATGTGTCACGGTGATCTCCAGGCAGTTTTTTTTCTTCCCCGTGATAAGGACTGGACCAAGTTTAGAAGCTAATGCACTAAAACACCGACAGGGCCGTCGAGTTTGCCCACAGCCCGCCACGTCGCGTCACCGTAGCGACAGCTGAGCTCCCCCGCCTCAACCCCCTCGTCACTGCCCTGTCCGGTCGGCCCCTTGACCGATCTCGCCGCCGCTTCCTCGGGCCAGACAATCGCTTATCCTGCCGCCTTCACCGTCTGTCGCATCACTGTCAGAGTCAACTGCGAGGGAGGGGAGACAGGAAGTGGCAAATGGGGAAGAGTGGGACGGATGAGTGGAGTGAAGCAGGATGGGGAACGTCTGAGAGAATAGGGACACATACACACACATATACTCGTGACATATCCATCATGTCCATCCCATCCACTACTGGCTCCCATAACGCTCGCCCTCCCCGCCTCGCCTTCATCTTTTTTTCAGGTAATTCCCCAGGTCACATCAGTCCTACTCATATCATCCTCTTTTTACTCTCTTGACTAGGCCTCGCCAAATGAGCGCTCAACATCATTTTGATCCTTCCTGCTTTCTCCTTAAAAAAAAAAACAGTGAAGGGGAAAAAGTAATGGGCAGAAATATGAAATGACTTTGCGGGCTCTCATGTAAAAAGTGTGGCTCGCTCCTCCACTCAGGCAATATTCCCTCAATTATTGCCACTCTCACAAGCCTCCTCCCTTCGCCACCGGCTGAAGTTTTAATTCCCGGGTTTCCGATAGAAAAAAAAAATGCCCTCGATAGAATGTGGAAATAACTCTTGGCGGATTGTGGGCGCTGCATGCATGAGCTGTCTATTACTGTTGATGGGGAGCGTATGATGTGGTAGCTGAAAATCGAAATAAGGGTGCTATTTCACAAAGTATTAGACCACCGTGGCTGATTTGTCTCAGAGACGATCTAGCATCAGGAAGTGCTTTAATGTGGACTCTTTCCGTTTAAGGGAGCGCTCAACTTCTTACGATTTTGAACAGGAATGTGAAATATGTAACTGAATTTACCATTAGTAATTACAGTATGTGGGCAGCACTTCTGGGTACTATGGCTTCCTATGAATGCTTGTTTGTATGTATGTGCCCTGTGAGTGACTCATGACCAGTCCGCAGTGTAGTCCGCCTTTCAACCCAAGAAATCTGGGTAAGGTTCCAGCTCAACTCTAGTGACTGACTCTAGTTACAACAAGCACAGTATAGAACATGAAGGAATTATGTGGACTTGGAGTCCCTCCAAAGTCAGTAATCATCACCTCCATGTCGCAAATAAACTACACTTCTGTTCGAGCTAGTGTCATTCTCACCAACAGATAATGAGGAAAGACGGAAAAGCCATGCTAATTGCTAACTGACATGGCTAGTGTGTTTAGTGTGAATGAAGTTTTTGGGGTAATAGAGTCAGCTTTTTACAGACATCTGGCTGGAACCACGTTAATGTGGAGAACACCCAACTGCGAACAACAAAATAGCAGACAAATAAGGGTCAGGACTCTAGAGAGAAAATCTACTCCCTAAACGGTAAAACGGTACACACTGTTAAGGCAGCCAGGAGAAACGGCCTATAAGGTTAAAAATATATTAACTCTTTCACTGCCACTGACGTTTAAAGACGTCAAGTAAAAACCTACGCTTCACTGCCAATGACGTCAAAAGACGTCATCCAATGATTTTTTTTTTTTTTTTTGAAACGGGTGCTGGGAAGGCTTGCGGAGCTCTCCTGAAAGTTTTAAGCAGGTTTTTTGAGCCTAATGACTATTTTTGGCCCCTAGAGGGCAGCGATGACTCTCTTTTGACAAGATCGGGTGGGCGTCAGTAGAGGCGGAGCTAGAGCGTTGAGCAGGAGATCAGAATGGAAAACAAAGGAAAAATGGCGGCCGGTCGCGAGGAGCTAACGCCAGAGCCGTTTTTTTCAAAGACCAAAAGCATCGCTAAAAAAGCACATTGTTGATGACATGATCATCATCGATGATGAAGATGAGGGTGGTGACTCCGTGGTTGGAAAGCATTGACGCGGCAGTAGAAGACGTTAGATGGAGCTAGATGGAGGAGGGAACGGGCAATGGCGAGCGTTTGCAAGCAGCTCTACACTTACAAGACGAAAGGCATCGACCAACGCTAAAATAGTACATTGATGACGACGGTGATGATCCTCGATGATGATGAAGGTGAATCCGAGCTTGACGGCGAAATTGGAACCGCTGATGCGGCGGCTATGATGGTGTCGTAACGCGGAACGCAACCGAGCACGCACAGGCGGACGTTCGATCGGACGACGGAGAGTGCCCCGAATCCAATGCATATTCATCGGAGGAAGTGTGTACAGTCTGCTACTTGCTTTTTATTCCCCGGAAAAAAAGGCCGTCAAGAAAGTGTAACGTTTGCACGCAAAACGGACAAAGCGAAAGTGAAAGTAAAGTGTTGTGCGAGTCCTGGCGTCTCCTTGCACGCAGGCGAGCGTTACAAAAGGAAAACTGTATTTGAAACATCCACATAATTGTAAGTAGTACCACAGTTGCACACATTTGTAAATAGTTTGCGAAATTGTTTTGTCAAATTGTTACACTGTTGAATGGAAATAAACGTATTTTGCAATCAAAAAACACTTTTTCATTGTTGGTGAAAGCGTTTTACAGAAGTAAAGCACTATTTAGGTGTTTGTGGCATCATTCATGGACAAAAAGAAGTGTACAATTCACTAGAGTGCATGAAATAACATCGTTTCACAAAAAGCTCTTTTTCTCCGTTTTTTGTTTCAAAAGAGAGAATTTCGGTGAAAGTAACCATTTTCTATTGTTGATTACTGAAGAACGGAATAAGGTAGAAACAAACTTTTTTTTCTGATGAAAGCCGAGAGTCCAATCTTTCATTTGGTAGTATGTGTGTTTCCATAGTCCAAACACAACATTTTCTGTGGACCTTGAAAGATCACTCAAAATGCTTAAATCGGCTGGCAGTGGGGACAACCCGTTTCTGAAAACGTCTGGCAGTGAAAGAGTTAATACAATCTAACATATTTTTAACTTTGGTAATATTATTTGTTTTCACAATAGAGTCCTGAGTTTTGATTTTGACCTTTTAGGTGCTAAGCTACTACTGAGTTACTGTTAAAACGGATCGAAGGTTGCCAGATTGTAAGCACCCAACTGAGTAACGTGCCAATTTATTTGAGGTCTGAAAATGAATACTGATGAATATTATGACATGAAGTATTGAGTCTTTACATTTGAAGAGACCCCCCCCCCACCCCCCACCCCCGAAAAAAAAATCAATCTTGTCATTGTCTTGCACACAGACTGTGTTTTCATTATTGAGCATGTTCTGATATTCTCAGCCTGTATTAACAGGATATAAGTCCTGTGCCGTGTCCTTGGGCAAGACACTTCACACACACTCTGGTGTATGGTAGGTGCGAATGTTTGGTGGTGGTCGGCGGGGTTGTAGGCGCACACTGGCAGCAATGCTTCCATCAGCCTGCCCCAGGGCAGCGGAGGCTACTTAAGTAGTTTATTGCCACCACAGTGTGAATGTGTGAGTGCATGAACAATGTATCCAGTCCATTGTAAAGCGTCTTTGGTTGTCTAGAAAAGCGCTATATAAATCTGATGCATTATTATTATTATTATTATTATTATTATTATTATTATTATTATTATTATTATTATTATTATTATTATTATTAAATGGGCATTTCTGGGTAAATAAATGTCATATTTTTCTCAGAATAATCAAAAACGATTAATAGTTGTTTTTGTTTTGTTTTTGTATATTTTTTTATTCCTGACACGACCATGCATTCTGCTTGTCCACTATAATATTTATATTGCTTGTAGTCAAAGTCTGTCCCACTTTATGTAATTACTTTTCATGACGCTCAAACAATTTTGGAGGAAAGTGGGCCCCATCGTGCCTAAATGAGTGCAAGTATAATTTTTTGAGAAAATTGCGAGTCATCAGCGGACACTTGAACAGGAAGGGGATCCGTCCATTTGCCAGCTGAGTTTCCACATCCTTAAAGTGCTATTTTGACTCCCTCATTTTTTAATTGCCTTCCAGAGTAGAAGCGGCCCCTAACCTCCACTTTAAATAGACACTCGTGGTTCATATGCATATGTGAGGAAGCAGACTGGGGACTTAAACATCCACATAAGGAAAGGAACAATTGTGGCTATAAATTTGTCTGTGACTCAAACGCTGGCAGTAGGAAGGATGGAGGTTTTGTCTCGGGTGGAGGGTCTGTCTCGGTGTAAACAGCGGTTGCTTGCTTTCTGGAAATGGGAACAGAGACACAGGCCAGGGCAGCCAGGCGTTGGTCGCTCAGCCGGGAAATGTTTCATCACGACTGCTGGCGAGATTCTCTCAGCAGGGGGCACAATCGGCTTTGGGGGCTAGGCGAGGGGATGCGGGCGAATACACAACAAAACACACTTTGGGCGAATTTATATCTATGAACGGCGTAGGAAAAAACAATTGGTTGGCCCTGTTCTGATGAAGCTATCTGAGAGAAATAATCCAAAGGACGCCATGTGGGTGGGTGAGAAGAAGAAGTGATGAGGCGAGATGGCAACATTTTGTGTTCTAATATGCTGGCTAATTGATGATAATGACAATGCTTATGGCATCGGAGTGCAGCAGGGCATCTATGTAAATCTCCACACATTCATACCAGCATCAGAGAAATTACTTATTTTTGTCCAGCCATCCATGTGCTCATTATGGTCGCAGGTGAACTGAAGCCAATCCCAGCAGACAAACAAGCAAAAAATAATGACCAAAACAGTGAATTTCCATTCTGTGCATTTAATACTTTTAGTGAGAAATGTGATGTTATCGCTGAGGCAGTTGGTTTACGCTTCCACCAGCATCTGGATTGCTTTTGACTACCAATTTATAAGCAAACCGCATTAATAAGACTTAAAATAAATAAAATCCTTACTATCACAAGGTGCCATAGACTCCATTTCACCCTCGACCTTAATGAGGACAAACGCTTTAGAAAATGGATGGAAAAAACAAACAGAGCTGAAGAAATCCCATTGTAATAATCCTGCAATGCTGTGATTTGTCAATAGTATCGTTGTGTCATACGACGAGCGATTCCCAGCAGCACAAGTTACACGCCAGCCTCCCCAAACAGCAACAAGATGGATCATGTTTGTACAGCCGATGCAAATCAGCCCCTTTATTGATTTAGTGGCCTCTGGTGTGGAGTGCTGAGTGCTTTCTGCCTTTTCAACTCCATGCTGTGACAACTCCGCTTCTATTACAATACAACCCTCGACTCAATATTCGGATTAGTTGCGGTCTATAAACAGCCTGTAAATGTCAAGTTTTTTTTAATCCATCTTAAATACATGTAAAAAGGTAAATAAGCTCCAACCTTTTAATAAAATCATCTTTAGTTGCATGTGGTTATAGGTGTTGTCGAAAAAACATTGGAATAACACTAATTGTTTATGTGCAATGTTGTGTATTGGAGTGTTTGTTGCTTGGAAGCGCTGTGAAACCTTATTACTGCTGTTCACTGAATTTGTATGGAAGTCTGCAAGGGGATACGTGAAGCTTGAAATTATTCAAACAGCCCGTCATCCAACCTCAACCGCAGTAACTTAATCTTTATTTATGTATTTATTCAATCTCCAATGAGAGGGAATGCATTTAATGCTTTCTCCACTGACATCATCCTCTGATACGTGGCCCCAAGAAAAAAAAAAAGAGACAAAGAATATAAGAGTTTTAAGCACAAAATTAAATATTGTTGCTGTCTAATAAAATGCAATGTTAGGAGTTAGAAATTAAATCAAGACATAAATATAATATAACCAAATAAAGTATATTGTACAATTTAAACTGCAATTATAGCTATTTATAGATGCATACATTAGGAATGTGCGAACATTTAGACCATGTTTAACTCAATGGGATTAGGATTCGATTCAATATGGTACAATTCATTTCAAGGGGGTATGATGCAATTACTATTTTGTTGTCACTTTACATACATGTGAATGAACTTGCCAGTACTGTAAATATGCAATTTCTTTCTAAGATATAGCAGTCAAATAAAAGACGATTCAATGCGTATCTCGATATATTTTAGTGGAACGATTGGAGCCAGTTCGATGCACTCACATCTTTCCAATAAAAAAAGTAAGAAAAGTAATCCTCCTGCCTGGATATAATTCGACTTCCATTTATCATGCCAGCTTGATTGAGTCAACAGTGCCTCTGCTGGCTGCAGGCAAGTACTGCATCTTTTTTTTTTAGCACAGTGAATTTATATGAAACCCCACCGAGTTGATTTAATCACTGTTAAAATCAGCACACGTCTGAGCTGGCAAAACTACTTTTAAAACAGCAGGAAGTTGCTCAATTGTGACATTACTTGTTTTATGCATGCTTCTGTCAAAATAGATTTTCCACTTTAACTTTTGTGTGGATTTAATTGAGAACTGCCACGTCTATCTTTAGGTGGCGCATGCATTTAATCCGTCCAAATAATGTTGGCACTTGTGAGAATGCGCTGCATGTGGCGTGGGCAGCATTTTTGAGCTCCTCCAATTTCTCGACTAATCCAACAAGTGTTTACAAAAAATATCAACTGGGTTTTCCTTTTTGGACCTCGTAAAGTCAAAGATTGCCTCAGCAAGGATTATAATCCTCTGGCCATAAATAGTCTGTCAATCACGGATGTATTCAAGTATATGGCTGAGAATTACACATTTGTTATGTCAAGAAAGAAGAGACTCTTATCATCCTTGCTTTAAAATGCATTTAAATAACTTCTGAAGTAAGAAAAATATCAGTAAGTACCTCCCTCACATTAAATCTTATGAGACATTTGATTAGGTACACCAACACATGCAAATGAGTTCCATAATTTGAGTTCAACATCATTCAACAATTCAATACATTTATAATGTGATTTTTTTTTTTTTTTAAATACATGGTAATGTTCACTTTTGATTGTGGTTGCAGTTTATAGGAATTTATGGAAGTAAATTAGAAAGTAGCAAAATTGCAATGGAGTCTACAACTTGGAACATACAAATTTTTACTCATGACTTAGTCAATATATGATTTTTTTATGCTCTATTTAATTTGTTATTATTATTATGATTATTATTATTATTATTATTTAAAGTTGGAAACATCCCCTGGGAATTAACAGGACTGGATAGGAAATAAATTGACTTCTTAAAAATGGCGGGTTAGTTTTTTGTTTTTTTAAGGGAACACAAAAAAAAATCATGCTATATAAATGTGGTTATAACAAATTGTATAGAAATGATCAGAAAATATTTTTTTTTTGTTTCCATCCTGCTTTATGTTAGTTTATCAATTGTTTACATTTTTCATGTGTTCAGTTGTCAATAATATTTCCAGAAATTAAAACTGCTTGGCATCATACTGACAGCTGTTTATCATTCATACAATTGAACTATGAAAGCAAGAAAAAACTGCTCTCAATATGATGCAGTGACTACAAAATTGATTCTACACATTCATAATAATATTAGATATCCTATTTTCCAAAGGCACATTTTTAAAAATGCCTTTGTATTGAATCTCATCAAATGGTGCAGGTGTACCTCATGTTGTTGCCGGTTTGTGAGCGTGTAAAACATCAGACAGAGCTCAAGCGCACTATTAATAGAATTTCAAACTATCAGCTAATTAATCAGCTGCTCGAGGAAATTAGATGATAATACGACCTTTGCTGGGCTTCCTGTGCTGAATGGATCTAAATAACTATGAGCTAACACACACACACACACACACACACACACATGAATAAATGCAGCAAAAAGTACTGATAAAGGCTTTTTCCCAATTCCATTTGAGGGGTTAAAATACAAAACTTGGAATATTCCATCAAAGACCAGATTCAAGAGTGAGTCTTTTAAAAGTGGTTCCAAGCTGGACTAATTCTGTTGTATCTCACAAAAGTAAGTCCACCACTCACATTTTTGCAAATATTCAATTAAAATATATTTTTTTACAGTATTGGGGGGGGGGGGTGACTAGGTGAAACAGTGGGTGCTGAACCTTGAATATGTGGTGCTCAATTGTACTTTTATTAGTTTTTCATGGCAAAAGTTAGAAATTCTAAATTTGTATAATGTAAAGTACTCAGTGGCAAGGTTTTATTATACAATGTAAATGTATTGTCCTCTTAACCCTATAAAGCCAAACGTAGCAAACCTAAATACCAAACATTTTGAGCCCTCTATTTCATGAGCATAATATTTTTTTCCCATTAAAACCCTAACGTTTATGATCTGACACCTGCATTGCACTGATAATCCATTAGAGGGCAGTATCTCCCAGCTGATCCTTGCAAGATGCCCCAATTGACAAGACAAGACACCTATAATTATTAATAGTGGAAAAATGTTCTTTTTGATTTTTGAGAATACTAATAAGTTTCATATGTCCGTTTATTATTATATTTATAAATGTACGAATTTTAACCATTGTGACCGGATGTATCAAATATGACACAAATCAAAAGTACGTGGAAGTTGGTTAAAAAAAAAAAAAAGTTTTGTTTGTTGAAAAGGACCAATTAATACTCTATTTACAGAGAATCCGAATTGTATCTCATATATTTCATGGTTCAGGCTTTAGAGGGTTAAAATATCTTAATTCAGCCATTATATTCCAAACCACTGGAAACAAAAGTGAGTACGTTAGTGTTAGAAGGTTTCAGGTGTGAATGGGGCAAGTGTGCATGTGTGTGCATGTGTGTTCATATGTGTGTGTGTGTGTGTGTGTGGAGGGAGAGAAAGTGAGAGGGCCGAAATTGAATGACAGCACAAAACAAAGTCATAGGGTGGATACTTGGAGCTGCCAAACATCCTCGTTAGACCTCCTGTCTCCCGTCGGCCAGAATGGTCCCCTTTATCTCCAGAACACTCGATTGGACACACACACGCAGACACACACTTGCTCTGACAAAATGTGTGGACTGTTTTTCAAATTTTCACATGATGAAGTAGAAATAGCAATATGATGTTTTTTGTTAAGATATAGCATCGCTACAAAAGTATCAAATATTGATTATGGCTGTCTCACAGCACCCAAGTCTTTTATTTTTTTAGTTTTTAGTTTCTTTTGGAATTCTTTACCATGGTGTTTCTATGCCTTTTGAGTCAAGATACTAACAAATTAACATTAGCAGAGTTTCATGGAAACAAAACTGAAATAAGATTTGTTTTTCTCTCTCTCTCGTCTCACTTTAACTGCTGAGTGAAATCTGGGACTGTTTATGGACCACAATGCTATCTATCATTCAAGTGGACATGCAGGTTAATTATATTGTACCTTCTGCCATGTTGTGGAAGAGCATTTATTTGTTCTGCCTGTCACTGTACGGCGCTGGCATAGAAGGATGAATAGATTAGTAAATGCCGCTTCTCGTAACCTCAGCATTTACACTGCAAATGAATGGAAATTAAGCTTTGCTACTTCAACTATTAGTGTACAAACAATGAAAAGTAAAATTTCCATAATATGCTACATTATACATTCATATTGGTGTTTGTTTACACAAACAATACACAAAAAAAAAAGAAAAGACAAAAAGACCTTAGAGGCCAAAGAGATCAGATGAAAATTGAGTAGGATTTTGTTTGCTGAGTTTGTTTGGTAAGTCTACAAGGGACCCTTCGGAGCTTAAAATGATCCAAACAGTCAACCTCTGCCCATTAACTTCAACTTTATTTATGTATTTAATTATTCAATCACACGTGAAAGAAAAAAAACGCATTTGAGTAGTTCTCCAGAGAGCGAGAGATGCATTAGCGCAAACATCAGCCTCTGATACGTGCCATTTTGAGCAAAAAAGATTAAAAAGATCATGAAGTTGTAGGCTTAGTCTTGCACAGATTGTGTACGTTTTTATAAAAATGTACATGTGGTGCAATTATTGAAAAAAAACTTTGTACCCTAGCGCCCCCCCCCCCCCCCCCATTTCTAAAAGCTTCATTTTTGGCAACTATAAAGGACAGCATAATAAAAATATTAACGTTTTACAAATTTTGCATTTTTTATTTTATTTTATTTATTTATTTTTGGGGAAACAGTCATTGTTTGATGAACTTCACATATAGAATTTGCACAAAAAGAGATCCAACAAGAAGCAGGTATACTAAACAGATGGACAGCCTTAATTGGTGTTTAAAGCTGCTATTTGTAACAATTTGCCGAAAAATGTCATTACAATAGCCTTTTTATATGACCATTTATGACCGAAACATATTCTAATTAGTAGATTAACACCTTAGCTGTTCACAATGGGTACACCAGCAAGCCTCTGACCAATAGTTTTTGGACTGGATTTGGGTTCGAATTTCCCGCCGTATGTCTGCGGATGTGACGTCATGTGCGCATTGTGTGTGTGAAAAAGGGTGTGGGCAGTTTCATTTTTCGGCCACAGGTGGCAGTAGCGATTTGAAATTAAATCTTCTGAGTTCAGCAGCTTTAAATCACTTCTGATCACCCCCATGTAAAATGTGCAATTTTCTCTAATTTCAGCCTCAAACAATACAATAACTCAAAGACATCAGTAAATACTAGATCAGGGACACTAAGTGCCACTTCAACCCCTGGATGTCCTCGGTCTTTCCAAGCAACCCCAGGATCGTCAATATCCTGTTTTTATATGCTGACCCTAACTAAAGGAAACAGAGCTACTGAAATAAGACAAATGAGTACTCCAGAAAATCTTTTCTGGGATCCATTACCTTGCTTTTGTACAATCTTTTACAGCACACAATAGCTTGAAGTGAAGCCACCACCGCTGCTGCCGAGCGCTCATGATGGGCTTCTCGGCGGCGTCCCAGCCAGCCTTCGGGGCTCATGACTTTTACGAGACAGTCGGAGGTCAGTAATGAATATACATGTGCGGTCTGCAGCGGGAGGCATGAGGCGGCGAGAAGTAGAGTGGAGGGGGAAGAAGAAGAAGAAGATGAATATTGAGTTAACGTGCTGAGCGGCGTCGGGCTCCTTTCTGGCTCGCCCAGTTGCATTGTCCTCCGCTGTTAGTCTCAGCCGGGCTTGTGAACATAAATATTTACACACTTGTCATGAGCGGGATTTATAGGAGCAGTTTTGCACCCCCCCTCCCCCCTCCCCGCCACCACATAAGAGAAATACTGCTTTCTCCCTTTGCACTATGCATCTCACCTCTGCCTGTTTCTTGCCGCTGCATGCCCAGTGGAAATATTGTCTCATTGTGTTGACACTTCTCGTCCCCACGAGATCGAATAAGCTGTGTAGGGATTTTATTATTTGCAACTGGTCAGCTGGCGAAGTGGAGGTAGGCCAATAAAAAAGTCTGCCAAAAAGCTTATTGTTCAATACTTGATGTAATAAGAGAACCACAGCTGTCCAAATCCACTTATTTGTCTTGACCACCTCTGGGATATTTGCTGTCAAACCCACTGATAAACCGTTCCTCCTGATCCAAAGGGAAAGTTAGTTTTAGACCAGATTAAGAGTAGCTAAACCAGCCTCGTCTACAATAAATGGTTTATTAATTTAGTAACCCTTTACCCCTCACACACACCCACAGCAGTTCAGGGATAAGCAACAGGGGACCACATTCTGAGTGAACCTTTGATTATTAACACATTTGCTCCCAAAAAATAAAAAATATTTTAAATATTACTATGATCCCAAAACCATATTTAAAAAAAAACATTAAAAAAAAAAAACTTATTTATACGTTTTTTATGTTGTTGTTTTTATGCTAGAGCATGCAAAAGGCTTTGATGCATCCTCTGAACTGAAGAGAACGCTTGAAGCAATGGTAGTTATTACAAAAACGGTAGGTGGCAGCAGAGTAGAAGAGATCAACCAGGGCCATGTTGCAAAAGGCTCTTTTCCCCACTGTTTTAACCAGATTTGTGAATAATGAAACTTAACTCTAAATTCTAATGCCTGCAAAACAGAAACAGATAGAAATATCTTTTTTTTTCAGATGAAAGAAGAGTCTCTCATCTTTCTTTTGGTAGGTTCCATGTTTTATAGCAATCGAACACAATATTCTGTGGGCCTTGCAAAATCAGTCAAAATCCATTAAAACAGCCGGGAGCGAAGGGGATTGCTTCAGTGAAAATAGCTGGGAGTGAATTAATTAGAAAAATATGTAATATAAAATGAAATATTTTTTGGACAAAAAAAAACGTGAAAACAAAAAAATATATAAAAAAAATATATATAGTAATTTGAAAAAAAATATGAATATGCAAATGTGCAGGTGTTGAACTGTGAATATAAATCGACCGTAGTTTTAAGTTGTAGTATCACCATTTACCATTAGATGGCAGACATGGCTTTGCTGCACTTACGTACACCAGGTTTCATATTGCCCTATAATACAAAATGAGTAGGCCTAATACATTTTTTTGCGCATTTAGAATGACATGAATGGTATTACAATTTTGAGTGTTACTATTCTTCTGGAAAATATGGCCATCCCTGAATGGTATTTTTTATGCAAGAGAGATGTTTGCACTGGGGGAAATGACTTTGTTGACATGCGCCAGCCTCATACAATTATGAAAAACGAAAACTCCCACTATTTTGCATTACCCATCTTTTTAGTACACATATATTTAATTTGGTAATAATTACCGGTAGTAAAGCGAAACTAGTTTTGGGGCTGTATTGGGGCTCAACTACTTTCTGGGTTTGGTCAGTAAACTGAGCCAAGATTGGTTGTTACCTACTTCCTCAGCACAGGTGATGTCATCTTCAGTCAACACCATGTTTGGAAATTTAAGTCAAAAGTTATGCTTAACCTTTCTACGTCATTGCTTCTTCCATCCAAATACGGTATTTTGGTCGCACCACCATGACCCATCCTTTCCACTCACCCATGACTCACCCCCACCTAGTACCGTCCTATATTGTAATCTACCAATGCCACATCTACTTTCTTGGTGTCTGTCGTCTGATAGCTTGGCATGTAATTAACTCCTTGGCATGCGCTGTGGGCTGTCATTTGCATGGTAATAAATCTCACCGCTCCTTACCGTAGGTGGAGGAAGCGTGCGGAACTGTGTGTGCGTGTGTGCGTGTGTGTGTGTGTGTGTGTGTGTGTGTGTGTGTGTGTGTGTGTGTGTGTGTGTGTGCGTGCGTGCGTGTGTGTGTGTGCTTAGCTTGTGCAAACACGCCCGTCTCGCTTTGATCAACTTCCCAGTTGGGTCCAAAGCGAAGTAATAATATTTTCAATGCGGCCCACCATATTGAATAAACATAGTGTGTGTTTTTTTGACTAGCCGTGGCCATCCGAGCATTTTGGACAGGGTGACTTCCTGTTGCTGTTGGAGCCTTGTATTTATTTGTTCCTACAAGCCTTGTGCCTTCCATTATGAAGTAATTTCCTTTTGCCCACTTTATCAATGGAGAGGCTCATCTTTCCTGGAGATGCCTGGCTCTTGGCCAGAGTGCGTACAGTAGATCAGCCAAAGCCACAAAGCGCAAGAGGCTTCATTGTGTGTGCATGTGTGAGGCGTAGGTGCGTTTGTTGTAGCCCAGGGTTCACATGCAAGTAATGGAATGAAAGTTCAGAGGTGTGTGGGAGGTGATTATGTGTGTTTTCAAGATGGATGAACAGAGCGGAGATTGCGCCACGACGTTCCCTTTAGGTCTAATGAGCGTTGCGCCGTGACCTCAGCCTCGCGGGTTCACGGGCCCGATTAAACATGGTCTCCGAGACGACTCGGGGGACGCCAGGGTGGACCGGCAGCGGCAGTGGTTCCCCTTCACTCTTCTCCCGACTGGGCTCCCCCCCGCCATTGTCCTAATGGCTCCTTGTGAACTAACCCCATTTGTCTCCATCACAAGCCAACACGCACACACTCAGCGCTCTAACAGCGATGTTGCCTTTGTTTGACTGTCATTTGTCTTTCTTATTGTTTTGTTTTTCCTTTACATTAGCTTCCATGTCTGCTGGTTATATTTTCCTTTTAAAGCAACAGTAGGGAATGCGAATTGAAGTCACTGTGGTATGTACAGTACAAATCACAGGAAGTAAATGCGCATTTATTGACAAGATGAAAGAGGCAAGGCAAGATATTGGATTTTGGATAGACATTGACCTATTTGTTAAAATCAAGAAGCCTTCATATCGTGGATATTAAATATGAGAGCTTCAGGAAATTATATGGACAAAGTTAAATCCAATAAATGTAACTTGGACGGAGCATACCGTCACTACGGCTGTGTGGGCTATCTGGCTCTCATGCTTTGGCTCTTTTGTGTTATTGTTGGTGCTGTGGCCAGTGTACAGGTTTTTCTACCCAACAGAACTTGGTTCAAATCCAGGGTGAGAGTTCAATGAGAGAATGGTGTCAGAATTGGTGTCAGAATTGGAATGGTTTGCCATGAGTCCATTGGTGGAGGGCCAGTGTAGAGGTTTTTCTACCCAACAGAACTTGGTTCAAATCCAGGGTGAGAGTTCAATGAAAGAATAGTGTCAGAATTGGAATGGTTTGCCATGAGTCCATTGGTGGAGGGCCAGTTTGATGGACCATTTGGACCAGTCAACCTTGAGAAATTCATGTGTTAAAGTCTACAGTTTGTTTAAACCAATATACTGTGCCTTCTGTTCAGATTTGGGATGATAGTTCAGAGTTCCTTCAGGCATGCCCCACAGGAGAGACCGTTGAGGCAGGTGAACTCTGTGAATTGACTTAGGTATGGTGCCCATTCTGTAGATTTTTAATCCAACATACCCTGGGTTTAAATCTGTGTTGATTCTTCAGAATTTGGTTACAAACAAGTGTCAGAAGTTGGATGTGATCATTACGGTATGTCGAGAAGTGGGACGGTGACTCACCTACATTTGTCTGTGTGTTGCAATATTTGCTATGTATTTATAAACGTGTCTCATAAATGATATTTCTTAAACCTTTTATTAGTTATAAAGCTCATAATTAGCAACAAACTGACTAGATTACTGTTTATGTCAATGTCAATTTCAGTGAGAATCCATTGACCGGTAACCCTTTTTGATGATACCATCATTTGATATAACCAATTAGTAGGTCCATGTTAACAAGATTCTTATTGTGAGACCAAATGGATCCATATTTGTCCTTTCATTACCGTATTACATTTTTTTTTTTACAGTTAACTCTCACGTAGCCCATCTCCGCCTCCTGCCATCCTTTCACATTTATTCAGATCTACTAAGCAATAATGGGACTGAAGTTGAGCAATGATGATTAACTGCAACAGGATCCAGGATCTGGCATAACTCTTGATAAGATAGCTTTCCGCCGAGACATTGATTTATTTGGCTGTGAGGCGTGGAATATTGGCCATTCCCGGCGCCGTGGAGGCCACGCGGGGTCACCAGTGGAAGATGCCCTGTTAGTTGAAGCGCAGCCGCCCCGCCGTGTTTTAATCTTCCCCTCTTTTCTTTGATCTGGCTAACTTGAGTCAAAGCTCTCTCCAATCACCGGCGAGACGTTTTAAAGGGCTGCAATTAGAGGCCAAATAGCCGGCCGTTTATCAAACTCCTTTCATGTCCACTACTCGTTCCGTAAAGACGGTCGATTTTCTGTGTGGCACCCGACGCTCGGCCCAACCTCTGCTTGCTGTTACTCCGTAGGCCAAAGTGCAATTGGGCCAAGAGGAAAAATGGAAGGTCAGTTAGTTGACTACAACACGGTCACGATATATCACTTGTATTTACACCACAGTTCCGATGTTTCATGGCAGAGTAGGCCAGCTCAATCTAATCTAATGTAATGGATTACAAAATATGGAACACACCAATCGGAGCGTCTCCTGTAAAATACTCAAACCTGTGCCGTGAGTGCTAGCAGTAAGCTAAAATTCTGGGCCGCCGGCACAGCATTGGGCCTATTTGAATGCTTAAGAATTGAGGTACATAAAAAGCTGACCTACTTTTTTCTTAAAAAAAAAAAAAAAAGCTTAGAAATTAACAAATTCAAACCCAATAATGTGTAAATACGATTTTTAATACTTTGTCCTTCACTCCCAAAAACGTATTCATACGTTTTTTATGGGTGGTATGCAAGAGCAAAGCATATAGAAGGCTTTGATGCAGCTTTTGACATGAAGAGGTGGCTTAAGGAAATGTTAATTGTTACAAATAATGGCCAGCAGGTGGCAGCAGAGTATAAGAGATCAACCAGGGCCTTGTTGCAACAAGCTCTTTTCCCCAGGGTTTTCAACAGTAATGTGAATAATGATGAAACTTAGCTATATTGTTACTGCTAATTGCTGCAAAACAGAAACAGATAGAAATATTTGTTTTTCCTGATGAAAGAAGAGACTCTAATCTTTCTTTTGGTACGTTCCATGTTTTTATAGCAATAGAACACAATATTCTGTGGGCCTTGCAAAATTTGTCCAAATCCAGTAAAACAGCCGGGAGCGAAGGGGGTTGCTTCAGTGAAAATGGCTGGGAGTGAATGAATTAATATATAACATGCACCCACGAAATCCGACTTTTTTCCCCCCACCACCTCTCGCGATCGACTTGGGAGCAGTCTACGATCTACCAGTTGCGGTAACGCAGAGCACTTCGCCTCCCATTTATCGTGCAATGAAAACAGGGCATTTTCATGATTTTTTTTTTTTTTAAAGTCACCCTAACATACATGCATGTCATCAAAAATGTCTCATTTAGCTGGTGAGTAAGCAATTTGAAATGAACAAAGCTTTTGGGGTCAATGTGTTTGCTTGCATTTAATCGGACTGAAGCGGCCAAGAGGACATTGAAAATATGCTTTGCATCTCTATATTCATCAAAACAGAAAAGAACCTAAACCCGTCCTTAACAAATCTACTGACCTTTCAACAACCCAAGCATAAGCATGCATCTTTTTGCGCTCACATTTACAAATAATAAAATAATGTTTGTTTGATTTTGCCTGCAAAAATGAAGTTCACTTTCCGTGCTGCATACATGCACACAATAAGCTAAATAGAAGCCCAGTTGAGCTCCAGCGGTGCGGGGCATGAGGGGAGGAAGGGGGAGGAGGCTGCAGGGCCCTGACCGCATTATCATCTCCCAGTGAGCCTTCATCTATGCCTCCAGCGTCCCTGCACAGCCACAGCCAGCCTCGGACAAGAGGTAGGCAAAGACAAAAGAGTATATACAGGAAGAAAAAGGTGAATTAGGCCGGTGAGAGGCCTGTTTTGATGGGGGAAGGAAATTGGTGGGAGTGCGAGGGCAAGCTCGGGGGCCTCTGTGATCACAGGAGAGGCGAATGGGAGAGGGGAAAAAGTGAACAGAGACATTAGGAATGACGGAGGAAGCCGAGAATTAGAGTTGACAGGAGGGCCTGCGCTGACAGGAAGGAGGAAGCAACAGGGTGAGAAGGGTGGTGGTGGTGGTTGAGTGGGATGGGGGGCACGAGGAGACAGAATTAGAAGAGTGAGCGCATCTGTTTGCTACTCATGAGTGTGCAGCAGCGTTGCCTAGGAAACGGCAGCCGCTTGGATTATGAGCTCATTAGCGAGCCTCTTTTTCCTCCTCAGAGCGAACACTCAACAATCTGATGATGCACAATAGCACACGTGTACAATAAAAAAAAAAGTCTTGCATGATGTTGCGTTCACCAGGCAAGACCTTTCTGCATCGACATCTCAATCTGTCACTTTTAATGTGGACATTTCCGCCCTGTGGGTGTGTGTGAGGGGTAAAGGGTGCTAATCTTGGCCGTTATCTTTGCTTGCACTCTGCTTCTTATCTACCATTGCTGTCAATCGCAGCAGATCAGACCACCTGACCACCGCAGAGTCTATTTACTTTATTCTATTGAACAAGGATTTAAACAAAAAAAAAAAAACACAACAATGGTGTTTTTGAACATTGCCAACATTTTGAAATTGGGTTTTACAAATTTAAAAATGGTTTCATGTCCAATGTACACTTGCTTATTTGTGGTCTGCTAATCACAGATTCACCAATAGGCATTTTCTTCTGTTGAACCTCTCCTTAGTTATTGGCTGAAAATTTCACACTAATAACAGTTGGATCAAAGTTAACCTAAACTTGGGTCAAAAAAGGTGCCGATCCAACTTTTTGGGTTACTGACCCCAAAATTTTGGTCAAATGAATAACCCACAAAACAACCCTGAAATGGGTAATGTAATTTGTATTAATGTAATTTGACCCAATAATTTGGGTTAAACAGCTCATTAAGATGTGTTGGGTCATTTTTGATTAATTGGGTTATGCAATTAACCCAAAAAAGTTAAGCAGCACCAAAAAATGGGGTTGCTTTGTGTGTTATTAATTTAATGTGAGACAACTTTTTGTGTACGCCAGGACATCAGAGCAATTTAATGCAAATTGATTTTACCAAACATGTTAATGAAAACAACAGGTAGCCGAAAGCAGAATGGCTAATATCTAACAGGGAAAAGAAAACTTATTATGGGCCCGTGTGTATTTCACAACAATCACTTATTTAAACAACAAACTCCCCAATACTGCATACACCTCTACATTATTATTATTATTGTTTTTATTCTAGCAATACCTGTAAAAGTGACACCTTCTTGTTCTTTCTCTCTTACGTATCTGTAAGGCGTCTTCAAAAACGGAATAGTTTAAATTGTATTCAGTTTTATAGCACTGTGTTTAACTTTCACGTATTACGTATAATATATTGTCGCAATGCCGAAGCCACATATTTCCCAGCATGCTTGAAATAGTCGTATATAATCGTAATAAGTTAAAAGTTGCTCATTATTTGCTTTGTCATAAGCGTGTATATGATGTCTTTAGAGATGGAAGAGCAAAAGGAACGAGGATCAAAGGATCAAATGATCAAAGGACCTTTTCAGATGAAAGGGTATGAGTGCTACAATACGGTATATAATCTTGAATGTTGGCCTAAGAGAGGCAGTCAATGTGCGGAGTGACTTTGCGTCAGCTGTGGCTGGTAGCGGCTATTGGATGAATGTGCATTCTGTTACCATTTGTGGGAATAAAGCGACTGAAGAGCATCAACTGTATTGTCCTTGAACCCTATACAAGGGTGTTACAATATCAATGAAAAATAAATGTAATTTGCAAAATAGGAATAATGTAATTGAAATGCATACAAAAATATAGTTAGCAAGCAGAGATAGACCAATATGTTTTTTTCAGAGCCGATACCGATTATTGGTCAAGGAGGCCGATAACCGAGATTTGAAGCCGATGTTCATTTTCAGTAAAAAAAAAAAAAGAAAAAAAAAGGGGGGGGGTTGATATTGGCATCAAATAAAATAAAAAAAATACAAATGCCAATCTGGACTTTGTTGTAATGTCTTAAAGCATTAATTCTTATTGAACAATTTTTCAGACTTCAAAAACGTAGAAGTTTTTGTTTTTAACCTTAGAGAACATACTTCATTTTAAATTTCCCCAAAAAATATTCAGTACATCCTAAAAACTTAAATGGAGGCTAGAAACACATTTCTTTAATATCGAACAAAAACAAAATGCTCAGAAGGTTCTCAGGGTCAGCAGCATCTCTTATAAAGTTAACTGAAAATTTAAATAAATAGTTCCCTGAGATTAAAATGGTTTTAGCTTTACCTTTTATCGGCCATCAGATTTTGAAAAAAAGGCCAATACCGATATTCGTCAAAATGCCCACTATCGGCGCTACTATCCCTATTTGCAAGTTACCCCTAAAAGTATTAAAAGGAATCCATCTGTCCGTTTTGAACTGAAAACAAATTTGATTTTTCTATGGTCTGTAGTTTTGTGCATGTCTCCCCACTACACACCCTATTAAATTTTGTGCATGCACACTCATGCACCCACCCACTCCTCACCACGCTAATCCCAACTGCTGGCATTTTTTCTGTTACCGAGCTTTGCCGCGGGGGCGCCTGCAGCCCAGGTACTACAAATAATGAAAAAAAACATAAAATCCCTTTTGGGCAGGTTTAATATTTTTCTTCATTTTTTTGTAAAGCAAGGCGCTTTTATGTGGGGGCAGGAGTGCTCTGGATCCCTAATGCTGGAGTAATTGTAGATAATGGAGTTTTAAGGACAGCTGCCGATGCAGATTTAAGTAGGATTTGAGTGGAGATTTACGGCGGAGGGAGAACGAGTGGCAGGGTGCAAAAGTTGGAGAGGTGCGAGCGAACGAGGAGGAAGTCAAGGAGGGTTTGTGGAGAAGGAGGGTTTTGCTGCGGCTTATCCCGGCGAAGGTGAGAAGCAGGTGAGACGGGAGGAGGGGAACTAAACGCCTATGTCTTATTGCACGGTAAAATAACTCAAATAAAACTCGTCGGTAGGTTAGTGTGAAATGGGAGGACGTCTGGCTGAGGGAAGGGGGAGATGAGGGCACAAGCTGGATGACTAATTGGGGGGATGCGAAATGAGGCTTGACTCAATCTACACCCTTGAATCAACTCTGCCCTGCAGCATGCTTCAAATGGGCTCCCTGGGTGCCCCCCCCCATCCCCCCAACCACACACACACATACACACCTTGATTATACCCTTTCAATGTTACGCTCTGACTCCTCGTTGTGGGAAATTTGACAGCGAAAAAGGCAGCACTCTAAAAGGGGCAGTTGAGATATTGGTCAATACTTAGCAGGGGCACAAAAATAGGGGAACGGAGAGTGAGTAATATCATCTAAACGCATCGCCATGAAAGCGATTTGAGAGTGGGGGGTGGGCTCGGGGGCGGGGGTGGGGGGTGTTTGGCTCGCTGTAAAAGCATCCGTGCGTGGCTCCTCGGCTGCCGTGGCACTCACACTTTATGAGCTATGGAGGTGCCGTCTCCCCTTTTAATGATACAGTTTAAATGGAAAAGCAGGAGCTTCTGTCGCCACCAAGGACTCCATGTGCCGAACCCTTGCAACCTCCATCTCGCAAAAGATTTCAGGCAAAGGTAAAGAGTTTTCCTTCCGATACGGAAAGTTTTACTCAGATTGGAATAAAACATGAACTTGAGCGCAATAATGTGCAAATCTAGCGATTGAGTCAAATTAGTCAATCCATCAAGACCTCCAAACTTCCATCTACCAATTGTCCTGTTTCAGGGTAGCTGGAATCTGTCTCTGCCGACTTGGGGCAAAAGACAGATGATACCCAGGATTGGTGATCAATCAATCACAAACCATATTAGACAGACATTGAAAATCAATCCACCAAAGTAGTTTGTGTGTATCGCTACACTACTATCATCCATCCACTTTCTACTATCCTGTTCAATGTCTTGGCAAGTACACCCTGGATTGGTCGCCAGTCAATCATTGGGCACATATGGAGACAGAAAACAAATCACTTTTTTGTATTTTTAACAATAATATGCTCTATGCAGCCCCACTAGTCTAAATATGGCATTCTGGTTAATATTGCATTAGTGGAATATGAGTTATGACACAAAATCTAGCCGGTTTTATCCATCTCAGAGGGCGGCCATTTTGCCACTTGCTGTCGACTGAAGATGACATCAATGTTGCTCAGGGCTCCGGCAACAACCAATCACAGCGCAGCTTAGAGAAAACAGGTGAGCTGTGGTTGGCCGTTGCCAGAGCCCTGAACAACTATGATGTAATCTACAGTCAAATGCAAGTGGCAAAATGGCCGCCCCCTAAAATGGTTAAAAACAGCTGGATTTTGCTTCGTAACTCATATTCCACAAATGTAATATTATTCAGAATGTCATGTTTAGACTCGTGAGGTCGCATAGCCTATAACATATTATTATCAAAAAATGTTTAAGGTTGGCTTCCATTTTAACTCTTTCACTGCCACTGACGTTAAAAGACGTCAAGTAAAAACCTACGGAGGGCCGCCAATGACGTTAAAAGACGTCATCCGATTTTTTTTAAATTTTTTGGAGAAACGGGTAGAGGGAACCCTTCTGCATCTGTGGTGAAAGTTTCCAGCAAGTCTGTTGTGCCTAATGACTATTTTTGGCCCCTAGAGGGCAGCGATGACTCTCTTTTGACAAGATTGGGTGGGCGTCAGTAGAAGACGTGAGGCGGGGCTAGAGTGTTGAGGGGACATTGGCTGAAGAAGCCATAATGGCGGCCGCTTGCAAGCAGCTCACGGTCGATCCGTTTTTTTCAAAGACATCGACCAACGATAAAGAGCACATTGATGACGACGATGATCATCATCGATGATGATGGTGGTGACTCCGAGGTTGACGCCGAAGTTGGAAGCGCTGACGCGGCGGCTATGACGACGTTATAATGGTTCGCGGGCGAGCGATGCTGACACCGGAATACACGGAGCACAACGCTCAGGCGGACGTTCAATCGGACGACGAAGAGTGCCCCGTGTCCAATGCATATTCATCGGAGGAGTGTGTACAGTCTGCTACTCGCTATTCATTCCCCGGAAAAAAAGTCCGTCAAGAAAGTGTAATGTCTGCACGCGAAACGGACAAAGCGAAAGTGAAACTAATCTGGTGTGCGAATCCTGGTCCCTCTCCTTGCATGCAGGAGAGCGTTATAAAAAGAAAAACTGTATTTGAAACATCCACATAATTGTAACTAGTGCCACAGTTGCACACATTTGTAAATAGTTTGCGAAATTGTTTTGTCAAATTGTTACACTGTTGAATGGAAATAAACATAATTTGCAAACTAAAAACACTTTTTCATTGTTGGTGAAAGCGTTTTACAGAAGTAAAGTACTATTTAGGTGTTTGTGGCATCATTCATGGACAAAAAGAAGTGTACAATTCACTAGAGTGCATGAAATAACATCGTTTCACAAAAAGCTCTTTTTCTCCGCTTTTTGTTTCAAAACAGAGAATTTCGGTGAAAGTAACCATTTTGTATTGTTGATTTCTGAAGAACGGAATAAGGTAGAAACAAACATTTTTTTTATGATGAAAGATGAGAGTCCAATCTTTCATTTGGTAGTATGTGTGTTTCCATAGTCCAAACACAACATTTTCTGTGGACCTTGAAAGATCAGTCAAAATGCTTAAATCGGCTGGCACTGGCGACATCCCGTTTCTGAAAACGTCTGGCAGTCAAAGAGTTAAAAGGGAAGTCAAGTAAAAAAAAAAAAAATGTCATGTTCGCTCCTATTAATCTAAACACGCTATTTGTTTATGAATCACAGACTTCCATATGAATAGGAATGGGAATTTAATAGAAAATTGCACAAAATCAGATCATGTTCATATAACATGACGCTTTGTTAGCATTCCTAAGCTTGCAAAACAATCTTAGCAACACACAAGCAATTGTGGACAATTGGACATGGTGTTGTAATATTGTGTTGTAATAAAATTATATTTTTTGAGAATGCTGAGAACAAAAGTAATGAACCATACAAAAAATAACTGCATCATATTAGAAGTAGAATATTTCGAAATGGATGTGTTGTATTTTTTTCTCAAACTCAAACTCCCGATGTACGGAAATATTTGAAGATCTTTTCAAAGTGTTTATTGTATGTTGTTTTGATACATGGAAGAAAACGTTTCTTTTTTTTTCTTTAAATAACCCCTTAATAATATTTTTTATTTTGTGATTAATCGCGAGCTACTTATTAAAGCCATGCGATTAATTAAAATTACAATTTTTGATAGACTTGTTTCTTTATCTTGCTGGGAGTGGATTAAGGAATTTACTTTTCAATTCATTCAGACCTGCTAATCTTTCACACAAATTATCAGCAGTTTTTTCATCTTATTGCATGATATATTATTTTTATATGCCCAATAAAAAGGAATAAAATGTAATAAACTGTTACATACAAAAACTGCTTTTTCCTGTAAAAGTTTGATGTGCTTAAGGAAAGAAATACGAACACACACTGTAGTTGGCATGTAGTGTAGTGTACAGTGTGACTCATATGAGCCCACCATCAGCAGTTATTCCCCGTGCAATAAAACAGGCAGACTAACTAATGGAACCACCCACACACAAAGCATACTTCTTTTTTTTCTTTTTTCTTTTAAATCTCACACACACAACTTTCACAAACAACACACAGATGCACACACGCGCTTCGTCCCAGCCCACTCATTGCTCGTTATGCAGCGTTCTTTTTTTATTTTTTTATGTTGTATGTTGCGGCCGCTCGCTGTGCCGCCGCACAAACTGACTTCCCGAACAGACTTCCTCCCAATTACCGTTTGACTTTCCCGCCATTTCTCCTTGTCTGCCCTCCTGTCTTTAATCAGCACGTAAACAAGCGCAAGGTCATTGTCTTCCTTTTACTATGAACGGCGGGAGATAAGAGGAACGTGCATGTGGTTAATCCTTCGGACAAGCTGATGGAGGAGTTTGTCCCGGTGATGCTGTGCTCATAATTATGTTTCATATTTTCTTTCTCTCATTGTGACTCAGCAGTTTACCAAACAATCTCACTGGCGCGTTAGCATGGATGCTGCTAGCATGTCTCAGATTCAAGAGATTCTGGGTTCACCTTAATCAGCAAGTTTATTTCCAGCCGGAAAAGAAATAAAAAGTCCTTATTTTTCATATTTATTGACAACCGGCTGATCTTGCTGCAGCACGGGCTTTGATTTTTAATTGCTTGAGGAAGTGGACTCTCCCAGCTGGCAGCCCGGCTTAGAAGCAGCGGCCCAGCCCGAGCAAAAGTAAAGTTACGAAACTTCGAAGCGTTCCTTCCTGGAACGATGACAGCACCCACACTCTCATTTCCATTCATCGCTATTTGTCAGCCTTCTCCCCGCTCTTTCGCTCTCGCTCTCTCTCTGTGAAGCGGGGATGTTAACAATGCTGTCCCCCCTACATTTACCAGTTCTGCCTCATTACAGCTAAAGAAGCAGCTAAATTAGTGCAGGAGAGCGTGCACCTGTCAGCCAGGGGAAGAGAGGGTGGCGACGAAGGGGAGGGAAGGTAAAGGAAGCGCTTACTTGAACACGCTTATTAACCAAACCCGGCCGGCTTCTCATCTTCCAGCGTCTGCTTCATTATTAGCGACGTTTCTACAGCAGAGGCAATATTTGCTGACCGATCAAAAGTGTCTGGCCCAGTTTTTTTTTTTATTATCTTGAAAGATTTAGTCGATAATCCCTTCTTAATTTGTCCCTGCGGTCATTTCGGGGGGGAAAAGGAAGGTCGGTCTCATAAGCGCAGGGTAAGAACTTGTCATAAATTAACCTGCTGCGACCCTGCTTCTTTATGCAAGGACATTACATGTGGGCTTTTCTATCTCGCAATCAGAATCCTTTTTAATATTTTAATGCCAGGACAGTACAGCACAAAAATGGGATGATTCGGAGATAATGTAAAATAAATTGAAAATTAAAAAAAAAAAAGAGAGAGATGCTATAATTTATTTGAGAGAATTTGTTTTCTATACGACAGTATAAGTAAGGTTTCCCTTACAGTTTTTGCTAAATAAAAAAATTCCGATCAAGTACAATTTCTAGTCTTTGCTTCTGAGGCATAATTCTCGTAACGTCCAGTCTCACGAGATCTTGTAATTCTTCTAAAATCTCATGAAATGTTCCTGCAAGAAGATGGACACCAACAGTTGTTAGCAAAACATCCATGGTGTTGTTTCGATTAGTTTAATCCAGTGTGTCTCAATTATTTTTTGTTGTGCCCTCCCCAAGGAGAAGAAAATATTTCGCGCCCCCGCCATCCTTCCACCGCAACTATAAATAGCAAAATGTTTCTACAAAATTGTTATAAGTACATCTCTGGTGAGTAGCGAATACCGCCACCTACTGTAGTGGAGGTGCAATTACACTTTATTCGAGTATGGCCAAAGAACATAAAAAATGGCCCTTGAGGTCACAGTTGGCATCGCACATCATTCATGCTACTAACTAGTCTGTGTCAGCAAAACACTTAATGTTGTCTCTGTTTTGTACCTCTACCAAGGCTTCATACTTCCTTAGCATAGCCATTAAGTTTTATCAGCTTTCTGTCCAATGGTGTAGAAAGAGAGAGTATGTGGAAATAGAAACATTGGTCTTGTTCATTTCCGCATTTGTTTAACCCAAGAGGATTTACTGTACGGGCTCTATATCGTTTCCAGCCCGAGAGTTCTTCAGCCTCGAAGCCTATAAAACCGCTATCTGTCCCCCTCGTCTGTCCAGTACTTTGGGGCTGCCACATTTACTGGCTGCCTCTAAAAATCAACTGTTTTGTCATAAAAAAATAAAATAAAAATAACAGTCATGCCCCCTCCCCCATCCATTTTTTGTCAGGATTACCATTTAACACTCTCCAATGTTGAAAATTAATTAATTAATTTCTGCACAATAAGGAGAGCCACCGGCCACATAACAGGGGACAATGCCGAATTCGTACCGTAATTGTGAGTCCATTCGCTCCCGAAATAGGCGGAATGGCTCTGCACAGCGCGACGACGGAGTAAATGCCTTCATCCCGCTGGGATAAGAAAGACAATAGGCCATTTTAATTTCTTTTCTAAAGCGGACAGTAGAAGGGAAATGATACCGACTTAATTGATGATTAGGAGAGCACAGGGATCGTTTGGAGAGTTCTCGCATCCAGTTTCTCAACATTTTTTTTCTTTTTTTAAACTGGACCTTTTGTAGCATAATTGCCACTGCTCAGGGGGCTCCGGGGGTGGAATAATCTCACACTAAGGACAAATTGATCAGCAGCAGACACAATTAGTCCCATAAAAGGATACATAAAGGATTTGTGGTGTCCAAGTAAAGAGGAAAAATGGATCTACTGGAGCTCTGTGTAAAACATACACCTGGAAGCCTGTAGACAAGAAACCTGACACTGCATGTTTCATTGTGCTAAATCATGGATGTTAAATCACAGCTAAAATTATTAACAATCCTCTTTTCAGTTTTGATAAAATTGCTCCCATAAGGCAAGATGAATGACATTAGGTTTTGTTTTGTTGTGGTTTTTATCTATTTATTTATTTTATTTTTTGAGGGGGGCCCTTTAACATTAAGTTGATTTAAAAGTTTGTTTGTTTTTCTCACACATTTTGGGAACCACGCAAAATACTAGATCAGAAATTTTAATCCATCAATCAGGACATTTAGTACTTATCCACTTTGGTGTGGCTAGGCATGGTCCGATTGCCGGTTTGGCGGTTTACCGTGGTTTTAAAAGTCAAGCATTCAATAACCTCTAATACTGGCTATAACTGGCAATGAGCTCTTCTTTTCTTTTTTGAGAGGACTTCAAATCAGGGCACAGTTTGATTGGCTGCCTGCCATCCCTTTGAAGTTAATAGCCTCTAATTATTGTATTTCTCCTTCTCAGTGCGTAACTGTGGAGGAAAGGAGCAAGACGGGACACTACAAACACAGATGCCTTTTTTTGCTCTGCTTAATGTGCACTGTCCCTAAAAAATTTTTGTAAAATACAACATAAAAAAATGCCAGCTGGTACTAGTTAGCCCCAAGAACATCATGAGTAGCCCATTAACTTAACATGATACATGTTTCTTGTACATTAAATATTCTATATTTTGTTAAAAAATCTAATTGATTGTATTAAATAAATTAAAAAAAGTTTATCTACAGAAATATATTTAAAAACAAAAAACTAAAACATCATTTTATATAAGGATCATTCACCCAACCTGTTCTATGTTGACAGGAGCATGTTATTTTTATTTGTATGTTTTTTATAATGAATGAAAATAAGTAAGATTATATAGCCAAAATACGACAATTACAATGACATTTGGAAATACAGTAGCACACATGCCAAGAGCTCTTCAGCAAGCGCACATGATTACAGGAGCTGTGGGACGACACCCAATCTCCTCCTGACCCCATTTTCGTATGATGCATACATGAGTCAATCTTTGGAATTTTCCATGGTGGGGGGAAGAAGAAAAAAAGCAACCCCGAGATTTTGGGACACATTTCCCCCTGCGGTGTGCTCATTTGGCGGTTTCATCATCAACACAGCAGACAGGTGCTGATTATAGTTCCCCCAGCTTCCCACCACAACAAAGACAACTCTACATGTATGAGAACTCATCACATTACACAGAGTATGAAGTGAGGCAAGGGGGTGGAAGTAAAAGCAGAAGAGATATTATGCATGATGGGAGGAGGAAGACAGACAAAGAGAAGCCGTTTTTTTTTTAATCCCCCAACATTATAATTGGCTTTTGGGCTTCACTCGCACCCAATTAGCATGCTTGTTACACGCAAACACTAGCAGCTAATTGGCCCGAGAGGAGAGGGTGGCGTGGCCCCCGAGAGGAGAGAGCAGCATTCATTTGAAGATTAGCTCCTCCAATGTCAGGAGGGTGTTTGGCAAACACTTGTAAGAAACATTTCAGTGCAGCGGCAACTGCAAATATTAGTTACACTTCCGTGCCGCCTTTATGGCCAGATGGCGTTGCGAATGAGAGGATATGATTGTTGTAGAATGTTTGGGCAATCAAAAAGGCATTGGGACTTACTTGGAGGGGGAAATAGACTTCAAACATGTCAAATGTGTTTTATTCTTAGCATTTTCGTTATCAGTCACACAAACCTGTAGTTACGTATCGCCCCATACATTCTATGTAGATCACCGAGAAGAAGAAAGAAGCTTGCTAACTCAGTGCTAATGTCCTTGTGGTCCTTTGAGAGATATATTCACCAAAATAGATATAAAGGTTTTCACATAGCATACCAAGCAATACTGCAGTTGTGGCTTGGGTAAAACTACAGTTATCAGTAGAGCTGGTATACTAATGCAACAGCAGAGCCCAACTCAAGACACGCTTAGGACCGCCCCCTCATTTGAATAACATTTCGACCTGACAGAGCATCTGCAGCATGAAATAAATAAATGTGAGAGCAGAGCGGTTTTATTGATTGCTTGGTATTTAATTCTATTTATTTATTTATTTGTGTATTTATTTAGACATTTATTTGTATATTTATTTGTATTTTTTGAATCTCGTTTTTAGTTTTGCATTTATTTTTACTTTTATTTATTTATTTAGGGATATATATATATAGAGAGAGAGAGAGAGAGAGATAACTTGTTTTTATTTCATTTATATTTTTTTTATATTAAATGTTTTAATTCTACTTTTTATATCCATTTTTATTTTCACTTTTAGTCATTTATTTATTTTTAATTTGGGCAGTTTTGAGTGAGAGACAGAAAATGCAGAAACATTTTAAAACATTATATACTACACTGTTGAATACATTAATTATTCATTCAACACTGTTCATGATGGTCTTTACATAAAACTCATCAAATAACGCTAATGAAGTTTGCTGCAAAAGAACCAGCATCATTCCCACTTGTGCGATTCCCACAACAGTGCGAGATTAAGTAAATAAGATTAAGGAAAACTTGAAGAATCTCAGCCAGTATGGCAATGATGTAATAATCGTGACTTCCTGCAAATTTCAGCACACACACTCAAACACGCACACGTACATGCACACTGTATATATCTGCTTCTTTTCCATCTCAGTGTTTGGCCCAAAGTTGCCTCAAATATTGTGAGAGGCGTGCAAAGTGCTAATAAGAAAATAGCACAGCACAGCACCAATTTCTAAATAGAGAAGTATGATGAGAGAAACTTGTATTAAATGAGATTATGAGGCCATTTCCGGTTACATTCAGTGGCTCTTTTCATAACGTATTAAACTAATATTATTGGAAGGTAATATTGACAAAATGTATCCGTCATCAAAGTATACAAAAAATGTGGATTTTACTCTAGATATTTAGACATGACTCGGAAGGAAAGGCACTTGTACACGATTAAACTTTTATTTTAAAAAAAGAAAAAGAAAAAACATGGAAACAAAAACATATCGACTAGGTTATTTGCATGTAGCGTACCCAAACAAGGCCAATTTCACACTGTTCTCCCAACAAAATTAGCGTATGGGAGGTGTAACAGTAGAGTTGGTGCTTATTTTTCTTTGATATCAGTTTCTGAATGTGTCAGCGTAAACATCAATTTTGCTTAGATCTAAAGCATGAAAATTTTGCAAATAAACTTCAACAGACGCTCGCCCCATATACCACCATATACACGAGACAACAAAATAGGGAAAGTCTGAGGCGCACACAGATTTTTCAGATCTTAAAAGATTGTTTATCGGTTACAGACCCCCACACATAAAGACTAAAAATCCGTTTTTGGTCGTACTCTCTGTGGTGTGCTACGATTAGCTGTATAATCACAGATGTCCCCCAAGGTAGAAATCTCATGTGATCTAAGACAGCGATAGATAAGTAACAGACATTCGATTCCAAAAAGCGCTGGAAATAATCAGTCGGGGTGCTTCTTTGATTGGCTACATTCTGTTGACATCACAGTTCATGAAGTCATTAGCAGTTTCTCAATTCAGTTCTTACGTCCTTGTGATCTTGTGAAACGTCAACAGTCGCGGCTCAAGTACTGCTCCAATTGAAATTACGAATAAACCTGGAACGTAAGGAACACTCGGATGGTGTTCTTGTCAGTTAGCTCAAACCAAAGATGCATCGATTGGTTATTTAGGAAGACCGTACTTGGCCAGTTCACAAGACTTTATTCTGCGTTCTTCATATTGACAATCTGCCATTGACTCAGGAGGACGGCGGCTCTCTCCACATATATGAGAACTGTTTGTCAGAAATATTGGACACATTTAATATTTAAGATTCTTGGCCTATCCTATTATCGGGGAAAAATATACTCCTAACATACCTCAGACAGAAGTGCAACATTATTTCATGGGATAATTTTTAAAAGCGTCCTTAGACGGGATGAGGCAAAACAGGGACAAAAACAGAACAAAAGTCTTTATGTATACCAGACCTTAGATGGCCATTGTGTACTGGCTTTAAAATTTATGCATCATTTAGTAGGACGAAAGGGGAAAAGTTTTTAAAAAATGAGTTAATGCTCCATAGATCAGTCAAGTAGCATGCTAGCTTAAACTTGCTAACTAACTCCGAGTATAATAACATCTGGAGGTTATAGTAGAGCTGCCAATCACACTAAAATCACTGCTGGTTATTTTCATTTCACAAAATGTTCAATGACAGGCGGGAGTGTGGGGAAAAAAGGCTTTTGTGTTGACTGACAACCACACACAAGCAGACTCAATCATGCTCTGTAAGGAGAAGCCACTGAAGCGCCGACCATCTCAAAGCATCAGGCCAGGACAATAACAATCAGGCTTGTCGAGAAGTCCTCTCGTCTTTTCTCCCCATGTTTATGGCCTTACTTTTACAGCACACACACACAAACACAGAGAAGGTCAGGACATCTTTATTAGCCCTCAGTGTGCAGCCTGAGCTCTGCATGAGATTGCAGGACTGACCCCTCACTGAGCTGTGTACAGGGCCAATGTTTACCCAAAGCTGGCAGAGCAGGCCATTAACCTCTTTTGAGATAGAAGACAAACAAGAGTGTCCCGTCTTGAGGCCAATAAAGACAGAAACCATCATGACAATCATCTCATTATAAAGCCACATGGGGTGGGGAGATTGGGCAGCAGAAGCGAGTCCCCCCCGCCCCCTCCCAGGGGTGTTCTTGGGCTGCGGGTTGAAGTACCTGCGATACGCTGCTGAGTGCAAACATGTGATTAACCCAAAAGCAGGAGAGAGACGACCCCCTCCCCAAGTCCATCAAACACCTCTGGCCCCCTTCTTTGCACACAATTGGTTTTGGTCCCCAACCTCCTCCAGCCCCCTGGTGGTTTAAGATCCCACGGCTCTGATTAAAGCCTCAACCTGGCAGGGAGGCTAAAAGTGGGGGTTGGGTGGCGTCTCCTCCTTTAAGACTCGCGGGCGTAATTCAATCACACCTCGATAATTCCCCTGATGCGGTGTCCTCGCGCGAGTGCAGACACACAACCCGCATCGAGGGCGGCTGAAAGAGGCACTTTTTTTTTTATTTAACCTTTTTCGTCATTCATCCATTTGAATTGGGAAGTTATCCATTCGCTGAACACAAGACGGAGGGAGGACGAAGGGAGAAAATAAATGAGAACAAAAACAGCAGATGGCGATAAAGACGGTTAAAATAATTGTTTATACTTACTGTTTGATTATATGTGATAATGAGAGAGGGATTCCTCAAGGCAATTAGTGTTTGCGGCTGCCATATTGTGAGAGGACGTGGGGAAGGACGGATGTTATGAAGCAGCGCTGATCAAATATCTTCACTCTGATCATTTAGTGTAAGAGCCCACAAGGTGAGGTAGACCGCTCCTACTTATGCGGGTGACATAGCTCGATGTTTTTATAAGTCGCCATGTCAACCTGGCCAACCGGGGACTCTGGGAGGGTTTCGGCCCGAGGTTCACGGACGATAAGGCGGGAGGATAAACTTACCCCTGGCAGAGTCTTCTGTTCATGGAGGGCGCTCTGGGCTTTCAGTGCTGACTCTCTGGCACAGTATGTAAGAAAGGCACATCCTGCACAGAAAAGAAAAATATTATTCCAACATTTCAAGGACTGGATCAAAAATCAAGAATGCACTTTGCAGCATTGTCATCAAATTTGTCAAGCCCTGCCACAAATAGCGAAAATTTTTAATTAATTAACGCCCTTTCTATGTCCTAAAATAGCCTATATTAAAAGTTTAACCCATAACAATACATACCACAAACTGTGATCCCAAAACTGTTTCATATCATTTCAAACTCATCTTACAACATTTAACTGAAAAAAATGGTTGATTTAGAGAAAATGTGCGTGTGCATGCGTGAGGCGAAGACTCTCCGTCACTTTGAATAGCAACCCAGGCTAAATTTGCACACATATTATTATTATTATTACTAAGAAGAAGAAGAAGAAGAAGAAGAAGAAATACACATTTAATTAAAATTAATGTAAATCAGATATTGCTTTTGAATTGGGGTTCAATATAATTATTTTATTGATTATTAATAATTCCTATCATTCTCCAAAGGGGAAGCCAAAATTTATTTTATAATAATATGTTTTATGTGCCTCCATTAGTATAAATATGGCATTCTGATTAATATTGTGTTTAAGGAATATGAATTAAGCAGCAGAATCCACCTGTTTTTATCTACCTGAGGGGGCGGCCGTTTTGCCACTTGCTGTCAATTGAAAATGACATCACAGTTTCTAATGGCTCAGGTAACGACTAATCACGGCTCACCTGTGACGTTCTCAAGCTCCAATCCACAAATGCAAGAGTAATCGGAACGTTGTGTTTAGACTAGCGAAGACACATAGAATATATTTTTGTAAAGGTCGACTTCTCCCTGAAATTAATGAAATCCAAAGAAAGAAATTATCAGTAGTATCAAACTGATTTATACTTTTTGTCCGTCTTTTTTTTTCTTCCTAAATCTATGTGTGCTCCTCCCTAAGAGCATAGTCTGGGGCTGTTTTTGTTACAGCCATAGATTGTATGACACAAAAGGGCAAGTTATACTAGAAATGTCTCACATCTCTGCTGGTGAGTCACACTGCTGATTTTTGACCCCCTCATAACTTCATATAACGAGCTTAAGCTTTATTTATAACTCCATACTGGGTCAAACTAGATCTGGCTTTTTTCCCCCCCTTTGTAGTTTCAAACACATGAGTCATTATATAAGATAGAGAAAAAAACAGCTGTGACATGAAACTTGCATCCTGAGACTTGTCAGCCAAAAAAAAAAAAAAGTTGCAGGAGGTAAACATGCACGGATAAACAAGGCGCTAACAAATGTGCGACAGCTTCCGTCAGGGAGCGTGTCGTGTGTGTTGGGTGCACATCTGACAGTGGGTGACCCCATTCAGCTTGAGGTTTTGCACCGTGCAGCATAATTTCCCATTACTACATGTCACAGTGGCTGCCAAGCATTCCCACGAGAGAAGAAGGAGCACAACACACACACACACATGCGCCAACACGCACACACGGCGATGATAACCCGCTCACAGCATATAGTCGCCCCCGAAGCCGAGCAACTGGCACCCGGCCAAGAGCGCTCCCTTTCACGACAACCTTCACCCGCTACCGGGCACTTAGTCAGGAGGAAAAATCACCCCGGGAGACACTGATGAAACAGCATGCCGTACGAGCAAAGCGGAAAAAGTTTGGGAGGCACCCAGGGGGGGGAGGAAAACGATCTTCATCCTCCTCCACGTTACAAAACTGTGAGTCGAGGCCTCGGGATGAGGCGGGGTGGGCGTGTCGGCGTCTCGGGAGGCGATTTCCGGCTCTTGGTGTCACACGTGCTTCGCTTTGACAAACACAAGCAATAATAAGATGATTGGAAACGCATCAAAGGGCGCGCCTCACTTCAGGGGTGGGAATTCAACCCGGGAATAACAAACAAACCCGTAAATATCAGCGTGCCATGCCGATGAGGGGATTCACATGTTGATCACTGATGAAAATGTCATGTCAGGCAGCTCAAATTGCTCAAAAGACCAAGAGCGCCCCGCAAATTTTAAAGCTTGACAGCAGATGGTTACGTTGAAGGTAGCACAGGTTGGGTTTGAGCAATAAACATACAGTAACTATATGCTTTACTGCAAAATAAAGCACTTTAAAGGTTAAAGTACCACTGATTGTCACGCCCATCTTTACCTGATAAAAATGCACAAAGTGCCTCGCGCTGTTCAACATTCAACAAAGAAGCGGTGAGTAATTCTGCGAGAACAGAATTAATTGCAGCGTCCATTCGTCTGTTAGGTTTGTCTGTTTGTCCCACCCGCCATCGACGCTTCTTGGTTTCGTCCTGCTCTAAACAACACCTGATTGGTCCAACCTAAAAAAAAGGTCGGCTGCGGTGCAAGATGTATTCTCCGGAGTTTGTGGACCCACAAATACCGCGAGAATTCAGTTTGCTGACAAGGTTAGCGTCTGACATACATATTTGTTTTAGACAAACTATTAGGGTCATTTTTTTTCTCCCCGTTTGGAATTATGCAAGTAATTAACTGATTAGAAAAAGAGGAGGATGAGAGCGTGCAGTGGATCAAAAAATGAGAAAGACATCCTTATAACATTAAATGTAGAAAGAATTTGGCGGGGGAAAAATGTTGATTAAAAGATAAGTGATTAATCATGATTAATCAACATTCAATCAATCAACAATCTGATTTAAAAAATAAAATTGTTTGACAGCTGTAATTTGTTCACAATGTTTTGTCATTGTGTTAAATTGGTCTGGAAAAAAAAGGGTATCGAACATCAACATAACAATGTCCTGATAGCATATCATTCCAAATCAATTGAACTTTAAGCCCTGGATGTAATTAACTCTAAATGCTTTTGAGACCTTCTCTGAATCTTCATTAAAAATTCAAAGCATTCTTGATTTAATATACAACAGCAATTCCAGAACATTCCCTCCACTATACCACAAACCATATCTATTATCATTTTCCTACCTCTTATGTCACTTTCAATTCTTCTTGTATGAAGTATTTACATTTTCAGACCATCTGCAAGGCTTCCAGTGAGATTCATGTCCATTATGTTCTGTGGTTCTGCTTGTGGTATCTTAAACCCAAAGGACTCTGATTGAGAAGGCTTGTTTTGGGAAGTGATGGGAAGAGAAGGGACATTTAAGTGGAGTAGAGCAGCTGGCGGCAGGTTGTCGCTGTCAGCGTAAAACGTGTGAATTGACTAATGACGATGCCTCAGCAACAACTGACACGTCGGGATGAATTCCAACAGGTAAATATGTATCCTGTGATGATAATATATATTAGTTGTGGAAAGGTCACATCTGGCTGTCAGTGTTGGAGCTGTGCTTCTTTTTTTGTCCTTATTGAATCTCATTACATAGTACTCTTGGTAATAATAATAATAATAATAATGGGATTTTTAAGTCATAAAGTCATATAAAATCCACATGGTATTGCTCATGATAACACAAGACCTCCGCATTGAAAGCATCTGGAATTCTTGTATATAATATTATTAATTTGATAATTAATAATTTAAAAAATAATTATTATTATTAAGAATAAAAATAATTATCATTAATAAAAAATAAAAAATAAAAAAATGTAATAATTCTGAGTAATAAATTTGACCAAAAGTCAAAATCTGAAGAAATCAAGTATCCAGCACAAGTAGTCATTGTCATATAAATCAGCGAGATATAAATCCCCCAGATGTGATTGCAGCCATAAAATGTTAACTAACTCTCTCTGCAAAATGACAAAAATTAAATTATCCCTCTCTACATCCTCGTGGCTCAATTATACAGTAGACTGGATTATGCTACCCAATACGTTAGAATGTTGGTTTATTAAAAAAACGATCTTATTTGGATCAAACAATTCAAGCTAATTAGGCGAAAACCTAATTTAGTGTCAGTACTTGTTGCCTGCTTCCGATTGGGGATTATTTGGGCCAATTCTCACGGTCATGTTTGTGACCTCCAATTTTTTTTTTCTTCTAAACATTTTCACCAGGTTGCACACGTTTTAAAATTTTACATGTTTAGGCCCTCAAAAGACAACATACTCATCATATGCAAATTAATAAACAGTGAGTCCAACATGGTTTAATATTGTACTGATAAAAATAAATGGTGAATAGTGAGGAGTACTTCAACACAATGTTTTATTTCTTTTTCTATTTTGGATTTAATGTAATTCACTTTTTTCTCCATTTATTTGAGTAACATCAAGTTAAAAAAACAAATAATTTCAACAAAAGCTATCCAAAGGTGGTACTCAAAAGGAGTAGGTAGAAGTTCAGAGAACTTATAATGATCCTACCCCTTATTTTCCACTATTTAGTAATACATATTTCTCGTAAGACAGAACCTTAAACTGGGGGGAAGGGGGGAGAACAAAAGAAGACACTTGTTATTCTTGATTCCAAACTAAAAATAATCACTTAATTGTATAAGCATATGTTGGAAAGGCTCTCTCAGCTACCAGATGCAATAAAAAGCAGTATTTCACGTCAATATTGAAAGTTTGTGAAGCAATTAGACGTGAAAGTTGGTGGCGTTAAATGGACAAAGGCTGGGAAATGAGGGATATAAAGTGTGGCGGTTGTTCAACAGAGGAAGTGGCGGCGTCCTGTGATGAGCAGGTTAAGTGGGGTGGGGACAATTTACTTTTCCATCATTCCAACGAAAGTCCCACAAATTGTATTTAAATGGGAAAGTGAAGTAGTTCCAACATGATTTGTTTGATTACTTTCAAAATGTTCCTTCCTAATAGCTTGTTTTTCAAAATGGAAACTAAGTATGAACTCGCAATTACAACCATGCAGACACAGTAGTTAGTAATTACATTGTATATGTTTTTGTAAAGACAGCAGGTGTCCGTAATTGAAATTGAAATTTGCTTAAGTAACATATAAAGACCCATTTGTTTGGCTTTTTGCAGTATTCTCCGGGCGGAGAAGGTAATGCAAATGAAAGCAATAGAAAGGAAACATTGGGTCTCTTTGGGTTGTATCAAACCTTTTGGCCATAAAAAGTGTTGTAATCGGATTACTTTCTTTCAATACCGAGTAATCCAACGCGTTCTAATTTCCAAACAAGTAATTTGATTAAAGTTCACGTGTAACAACATGTGTAAGCGCTCGGAGTCCGGCCAAAACAATGGAAGAAGCAGGAGGAGCTCCACAAACGGGTGCATTGCCATTACTTTGCGTTTTTGTCCAGTAAAGATGACTGAAAGATTTTACTTTGACAATGAAGTAATCAGTAATGTACTAGGCACGAGCCTTTTCCCCTCCCGCTCCCTAACGTCTTCCCTTTTTAATCTCAGGGCGCTGATTAGCGAGTACCAAAAGGCCTGTCTCCCTCTGTTGATCATTGTTTTTCATGTTTCTTGGATGGTTTGAGCATGTACAGTGTCAATAAAGATTCATTCTTTAATTCAAAATCTCAAGGTCCAGTTAATCATGGAAGGATCGCTCGGAAAGTTTTTGTTTTTTTTCCACATTTCACTAATAGTAGTCATCTATTTATACTTGCATGACCTTTAAGAATGTTAAGCCGTTAGTTAAATTACTTTTACGATGATGCCCCATGATGGTCTGATCAGTAGTTTTTCATTTTCAGCTATTTCCTCTGGGAAAATTGTGACATTAAAACAAACTGGATGTCGGCGAGGTTCCACTTTACTTAGATACACCTTTTCACATCCTTTCCTGTCATCTTTCCCTGCCCTTAGCAAGCTTTTTTGGTACCCAAGTTGCAAAAAACACAGTATGTTTGTTTTTAGGATTTTTAGACAAATATTGAAAAGGATGAAGGCATCAGGTGGATAGTGTTTATTAGTAAACAGGAATCAGCACTTTAGTATTCCAGTTTATTGTAGATGTATCTTACTAGTGGTTGTTATTGTTGTGACTTTCATCTTGTCCCATTTGGGGTCATGACTGTGAGTCACTCAAATGATTTGTTTGGCACAGTTTAGCGTGGAATGCCCTTTCTGATGCAAACTACTTATTTTTTATTTGGGTGGTTGGGTACTCACTCGAACACTGGCCGGGAATCAAAGCAGTAGCATCTACTACTACGCTATGTACTAGGGTTGCCACACATACGGACGTACTACAAAGTCACTTGGTGAACGGTTCTATAAAAAGCCACCATGTCTCGATATAGAATATATACCATCTTGTTAAATTTTTTAGGTCAAATTGATGTAGAAATGTGACATCTGAAATTCCCCCGCTGTGTTTCTCTCTGCACTCTTTCATTGTGATTTCCCTGGCTTCCGTGAAAAGGCAGAACTGAAATTACCGTAATAACAGTAACTGTTGACATTTTTCAGATAGGACAAACGGTGCCAGCATTACGGTAATGTCGCTGGCAGCGAGCTCTGTGACAAAGCGTTCCACAGTAGTACAGGGGACATTCTTAGACTACAGAATGAAGAAAATCAAATTAGCAAAAAAGTTGCCAGCTAATTCTTGTAAAATCCCGGTACATTACTGTATTTTTTTTTTACAAGTATTTGCTGTATATAAATTACAGTTACTTATTGTACTAAAGTTGCCAGTAAAATCCTGTAAATACATAATGTAGTATGTCGTTGTAAAATCCATCCATCCATTTTCTTAACCGTTTATTCCTCGAAAGGGTCGCTGGCTACGGGCAGTAGGCAGGGTACACCCTGAACAAGCGGCCAGCCAATTGCAGGGCACACAGAGACGAACAACCATCCACACTCCCAATCACACCTAGAGACAACGTAGAGTGCTCAATTAACCGTAATGTGGGAGGAGACCGGAGAACCTGGAGAAATCCAACACAGGCACAGGGTTGGGAGGGTTACTTTTAAAATGTAATCCATTACAGTTACAAGTTAACTGCTAAAAAAAAAAAATGTAGTTAGTAACGTAATCCAAGTACCATAATATTAAAGTAATGTACCTCCTACTTTTGGATTACTCCAATATTGAGTATGCTCTTGAAGACAAAATAAAAATAAATATCACCACAATATATATTATATACAATGTGCCCCTGCTATTTGCAGGTGATAGAGACCCGGGCAGCCTACAAATAGCAAAAATCCATGTGTAATTAAAAAGCATGTCAGCTATTGATTGATTGATTGATTGATTGATTGATTAATTGATTGATTGATTGAAGGCCATTTGCTGTTTTCGAACTGTCACTGAAAGCAACCACACCTGGATGGATGGATGGGTGGATAGTCAGTCATCCAATGAGGATGACGATGTGTAACATCAACTGCAAAATTAACTTTTATCCCAGTCACAAGTTTAGCCGTATATATGTTGTGTATGATGTTAGTGAATAGTGAATTGGTGGGAGGAAGATTTGTTTGGAAGGTGTAACTCACATTATGGTTGTAGGCTAGCGGGCTAGCTAGCAAGAAGCTACAGCGCGTAGCATGCCTCTGGACTCTCAGGTCAAACTTTCGCTCCGAGTAAGTTCCAGTGAATACCGGTCGTCATTTCCTCCTCCCGTCCGTGAAGCTTTTTCAAAATGCCCGCGTGTGGAGGACACTACTCGTTCCCACCTCCCCGACTTGTAGCAACGGTCTCACTCGCGCTGGCGTGCACGCGCTCTCTCTCGCTCTGTGCTTCTCTCCCTCTCTCTCTCTCTCTCCCTCTCTCTCTCTCTCTCTCTCTCTCACTCTGCCTCGCTCTCTCCCTCTCTCCTGTCCCTCTCCCTCCCGTAGTTGCTGTAAAATATACATTATTTTACCGCTAATTATACAGCAAATTACTGTACTTTGTTTTGATCAATAATGCACTTTGTTTTACCCATAATGCATTGCTGTATTCAGTTAAATACTGTAAAATAAAAATAAAAAAAACATGAAAATGCTGTAATTTGTTTCCTGTAGATTTGACAGAAATTTGTTACAATGTATGTACTGTCTGTAGTAGTTAGTTGCCGACCGTTATATACTGTATTAACCGTATTCTTCTTAAATGGCCGTGACCGACTCATGGCCGCTGAGATCCAGACGTTCACGAGACGGTGATGCGGCGCCCGTGGAGTGTTTTTACATCATTCAGTCTAGAACAATCTGTTCCGGGCATTATAACGCGAGCGGTCTGGTTCGCACACAGTTCACTTGACTGCAACATACATGACCCATCACTCGCCACGCTTCCAGTTTTAGCGCTGCCGTCTGTCAATCACCGAATCAAAAAGTAGCACCAACTAAACATTCCATGCGGTGACTTTTTTTGAAAGGTGATATTTTATTAATGGTACGCCTACGAGGGTTTTATGTTCGGTTCTTGGTGTATTTATAGCATGCGTGGACCCTCCAATGAGCGCACAATGGATGAGGACATTTAGGCTCTCTTTGTATGTGCTCCTCCTGTGATGTGCTGTGCGGTGCGGCTCCTCTCAGCATCGCAGACGGATTGATAAATAACGCTACTCAAGCAAAGGATTTGCCCCCCGCCATCATTCAGCATGTCTGAGGGGCGCACACGGGCTCCATGGCTGACACTAAGTGTTATGATAATGTAGTGTCGGGCCAAAATGATGGATGTTCAACAGCGCAACCTGGTCTGACGAGCGCCATGCCCTCGAGGAGTGTGAAGTCTACCCCCCCCCCCCCCCCACACACACACACACACACACACGCACACACACACACTACAAACTACTGTATGAGATATTTGACAACACACACGTCTTTCTTTATTTATATATATTTTTGTGTATCAAATGTGTTAGCGGCATTGGCACTTGGTATCGGTTACTACTCAAGAGTTGAGTACTTGTAGTGGTATCAGTCTGAAAAAAAAGTGGTATCGAACATCCTTAATTCATTCACTGCCATTGACGGCTATAGACGTCAAAAATCATTTGAACTATTTCTATTAGTTTAACATTTTTTTCCACTTTCGTTAACAAGAGTATGAAAATTTCGGGGCGTCAGGCGATTCAAATTTTTTATCGTAATTAATCGCATGACTTCACTAGTTAACTCACAATTAATCCCAAATTTTATATCTGTTCTAAATGTACAATAAAAAAAATATAGGTTTTCATACTCTTGTTAACAAAAGTATAAAAATAAAAAAATTGAATAAAAATAGTTCAAATGATTTTTTGACATATTTAGCCGTCAATGGCAGTGAATGAGTTAATAATAACAATTACATAAATCTGTAATTGTTGATTGATTGATGGTATATAATGGCGTTTTCATAATAATTTTATTCATATGTCCATCATCCAGTCTGGCTATTATAGAAGACTCAGTGTTATTTATAGTGATTTTTTTTTCACACTGTAAAACATGTGGGAAAGGAGAGCCACAGTTGCTAATGCACTTTTCAGTTGTTTATTCAAAACTGGGAGAAGGGCAAACCTGTATTATAAATATACATGTATGTTGTACGCAGTCATTATGCAGGTTTACAACTTTAAATGTCTTTAAAGCACGTATAAAACAGGAGGTTATTTTTATGGTTTCTCTGTATCGCATATTTTCACCTATAGTATCGACATTGTTGATATAGTTGAAAAAAAAGAAAATATCTTGAATCCAAACTTTTTATCTCTAGTGTATATACCGTAGTTGTCAATGTTGTCTCTTTTTTAATGATAACATTAAAAAAAATCATATGAATCCCAAATTTCAGTGCCATTTATTTCCCTTGTAACTAGTGATAGAAAAATGAAGCTTCAAAAAGCACTTGCAATTTTTTTTTATATATTATTTTTTTTCATTATTATTATTTTATTTTTATTTTTATTATTATTATTATATATATATTTTTGTTGTTGTTGTTGTTTGTTTACTTTTTTATTGTATATTTATTTTTATTTTTTACTTATTATTTTTTAGTCCTCTAGATGGCACTCTCGATTTGAAGATGCAGGGTAATTTTAATCAATTTTCATTGCACTGACTAACCCTTCTTTAAGGGCCATCTAGAGGAGTAGAAAAGTATCACAAGTGCTTCATGAAGCTTCATTTTCCCATCACCCATGTTCCTCTCTGTCTTCGACAACTTCACAACATGTACACAGTGAAAAAAAGAGGGACTACATACAGCTCTGCATCTCCTTTATGACAGTGTGAAGGAAGCATGCAGCTCTTACTCCCCGAATCCCACCCCCCTCTGGGGAATCTGACCACAACTTGACACAGCTTGAGACCACCAACAGGCCATTGGCACAACAACAGGAAGCCAGCAAAAGGACGATGAGAATTTGGCCTCCACTAAAAACACAGTGGAGACAAATAATAATATCATTATCATCATTATATTTTATTTTTAATCTTTATTTGTTCCAATAATCATTAAATCAATTTGAATTGAGTTGAGTTAGGTTTACTACCCTCTACTCATTTTGGACGCACCTCCCCTGCCAACTATGAGGTTTTACTATTTTAATCACATTTATACAGTTATCTTTTGCATGTCCTCTGTATTCTAGTGTCTTTGTTGGTCAACTATGTGGTACTCAAGAATCCTTACAAGGTTGAGTCTCAAAAACAAGTCTGCATAATCTAGCCCGCTGATAAACGGCGTTGTAGCTGTGTCCAGAATGAACGGGTCACATTCAAACAAGCAAGTGCCTCTGATTAACACCAAATGTCTGCTGTTCTAGTAGGCTTTTCATGGCTTCAAAAAATACATATGCTCATATGCCATATTTCAATGTAGGTGAGGTGTTCTTTTGGTTATGAGTGGTGATGGTGGTGTGTTTGAGCCTAACATATTTTTGGAATCATGGCCCAAATCTTCAATCTATTATTATTATTATTATTATTATTTTAATGTTACATTCTGTAGAGTAAGTTTGACTCTAGAGTGGGACCGAATAGACTCAGTTTCAGAGTAATATTTACACTTGAAAGAGAGTAAAATAAAACATTGAAAAATAAAATAAAATAAAAGTCACTCAAGCGTTGAGGAACAAACTCACGACCTTCAGCTTGCCAGACAGCCGATCTACTCCCCAAGCCACGCAGCTCCTGCTATGTGTTAGTATATTGCTCGTGTCGGCTGGAATCTTCCTAACTCCAATAGACCAAAAAATATGTTTTGGTCTCCTCTTGGAGATAAACAAAAAGGAGGAGGAGCATAGGTCAGGTGGTAGTGTAGCAGTCTCCCAAGCTGAAGGTTGTGAGCTCCTTCCTCAACCCTTGCTTGACTTTTATTTAGATTTTTTCCCAATTCTTTATTTCCCTCTCTCCCAAGTATAAATATCAGACTACTCTAAAACCGAGTCTATTTGGTGCCACTCTAAATAGTCAAATTTACTGTCTAGGTATATGTAGCACCCCGAGACGTACAAAAAAAAAAGTCTTCACTAGTCATATCCTCAAATTTTAGCACATTTACATGGGTCCTACAATGTACAAGAAATTTGACTTCAAACCTGCTCTGTGCCACCTTATGACCTAGGACATTATAGGATAAAAATGTAAAGTGAATATGAAGTTCTTCAAGGTTAAAAGGAAAAAATGGGCGGCACAACATTTCAAATGAATAAAAAAAATGCTGAATACTGAACACGACTGGCGAGACTCTGAATGTACACCAAAGGTCTTAATATGTATTCTACAAGTGTCATTGCTTTCATCCAATGAGAGCTTATGTCTGTCCCTTAGCGGGCGCCCCACCCTTGGGGCGACACAGCTGCTGATTCACTTCACCTACTTTGGTTTTCCTTAATGACACTAATCCCATTTTCTTGCATCCTGCTCGGGTCCGTACTAGCACATGAACACGTGTTACATGAGCAAAAACTCATCCCTGTAATGCATTGGAGAAATCTCATTAAAAGTGCACACAAAGTGACTTTGAATCTCACATGGGACTGATCGGCAGGAATGAATGCCTGCCTGGGAGCGGCCTCAGCGTGGGCGGGTGGGTGATTGGGAGGGGGGGGGGGTAGGTCGGTCTTCGGAACAGGATTATCCCTCTCTTCGCAAGTCGGACCTCCCTCATCCTCAGTGTTGACATTCAGGGATGGCCGAGGACGGTGCGTAAACAACGGCAACAGGAGAAATTGTTTTAATCGATCACGGCGGGAAAAGAGGTGGAGCGCAGGAGGAACAGGTGGTGCGGGGGAGGGAGGTGGGGCAGACTTTTCAAGGCTGCCTGAGCTGAACTCATCTCAATGCGATCAATAAGATCATGAACTGTAGCCACCGACTTACATATCATACATAATTTGACGGCTTGCACTGAGGGGCTATGATGGTGAATGCTAATGCCAATACTAATGTATAAATGACTGACAAGTAGCCATTTTAGGGCAACGGACCACATTTAGTCTCGCCTCACCGGGTGATTTTTCTTAGCCAATCGGCAAAGAAAAATATTTCTAATAATTAAAAATGAATATTGTCCTATTCATCCTATTCATAAAAAACAAAATGTTGGGGAGTTCATTTAAGTGTTAGTGTTAATAACCTGTTGGCTCAAAATCACAGACACAGCAAAATAAATGTATTCATTCGACGCCTACGGGGTTAAATAGGACTCTTCGAGAGTGTTTATATTGCCCATACTAAATGTAGCAAAAACAACACTTTTGAAAACGCTAAATGCAGAGTTAATCTAACAATGTGATCAACTCTGTGAAATAACATCTACTCTGTACCATTTAACTCTGAAAATGTTTCAAATTACACTTCAGGAGTTAAAATCAATTCAACACTCTTGCTGTGTAGCCTGCATGCAACCTTGACTTGAATCCAATTTGGCACATATTGTGACAGGAACTCCTCATCGGCGCATACAATGATGATAAAAGTTTTGATCATAACAACTTGGTACTACTGTAGACCTTGATGTATCAAAATGTCCACATGCAAAATAAGTAAAGAAATGGAAATTGGATTGGAATGATGTATCAAAAAAGAAAAGTTATTTATAAGAAGTCTAATTACTTTCTATAAATTAAATTATAACTGGGAATATGGTTTTAGCGCATTTTTGAAAATGCTTCAAGTTTCTCATTCAAAAAGGGGATTAATTTCTGAGAACATACACATACCTAATTACTACTTCAAATAAGTATCTGCCTTAACTATTCACTTATTGAAATAAAGTCAAATATATGGGCTCAATTTCCCTTCATTTATACCCCCCTCAACAGTACATTTACAAATCCTACTTACTACTGTATCATAGTGTGATTCCATCTTTTGCAATATGATAAAGCAAAATTGTAAATGTGACTGTATATTTTCATGTAAATCAGTAATTTATTGGAGCTCTATAGCCTGTAAAGTCATTATCTGCTATAAAGGACCCGGCAGATGTCCTCAATATAAGAAGCTCTTTAACTATATTTAGCAACTTGAGTCAGAAGAAACACCTCACTGTAGAACCAAATGAGTTCCTATAACCAACAAAGGAATGTGACAATTATAATAAATTTAGCATATTTATATCAAATGAAAATGTATTATAATTATATATAATATATTTTAAAAATATATATATATACATATTTTTTTTTAAACTGGAACTAAATTAAGAAACAATCGCGAAATGTATTCCAGTCAATACTCGGTGTGAAACAAACGCATTCATTCCATTCATCCTGGCAGAAGACGTGCGTTGAACATATAGGAAAAGTGCAGAAAGCAATTAAAGTTCCGCCTAATGGACTTTGGACTTAATGGCTCCCTGTGCCTAGAAAAGTCTCGCACCCTCGCTTTTTGGTTATCATTAAGAAGTGATCGATCTCTGCGTAATCAGCGGCTTGTCGTCGTAATTACGAGGTGATTACTGATCTCTCAGTCGGGAGGGACGGTGAGCAGAAGGCGTCGCCGCTGTTTTGCAGCACTTCACTGCTGAACAGTCAAGGTGCTGTGTAACATTCATCAAATAGTGGCCACTGTGCTAATAGGGGACAAGTAAATACCACACCCCAAATGAGGGAAAATAACAATAGTGAGTCTAATTATCTCGGATGCTAAATTCACACAAAGCTAAGCTAATTTGAACGCTGTTGCTAGCCAAAACAGCAGCACTTACTGATGTGCAAACGAGTCTCTGCTGAATTTTAGTGTGGATTGACTCGCCTGGTCTTATGTTAAGTTGAGAAGGCACCTTTAACTGTCATCTGATTCCCTCGCTCACTCCACAATGCTGTGTGTGTCCATGTGTATGTTACGGAGAGTCACGTGACCTATTCGAACTGCCCAGTCTGCCCCAGTCATTGCCATTTCTTTGTCTTTTCCTCTCGACAGTAAAAGTGATCTTACATCATGTAGAGACAGTAACAGTATATATCGTCACTCCACAACGTTGTGTGTGTACAGGTTTATGCTGCAGGGAGTTTCATGATGTATTAGCTCCACCCAGTCTGCCTCTCGGTGCTTTTCCATAGACAAATGCATGAAAATAAAAGCATTTGTCCTCGGAGATGCCTTCACCATCTGCAGTTGAGTAAATGAACACCTGCGGTCACGATATGAGGAAGTATTGTGCCCTCAAACAGGGGTCTGCAATGACCGGGTAGAAAGGCACAGGTGGACATTTTCTTTCTTTCTTTTTTTAACATCGTTTTCTTAATATTAATTTGATATTTTGAATGCACTTGTCGTTTTTTAATATTACACCTAAATTAATTATTTTCTGTCGCTTTATGCCATGCAGGCAAAGTCAAGCTATTTGCCCGAAAAAATTGTTTCTTCTTTAATATCTGTCTTTATTAGTGACTTCATTGTGATTACATAATTATAACGTTTGCATTATGATCACTCGTGATTATCTACTTATTCTGTACATAATGCCTGCCTTGCAAAAAGCATGTGTTTGTGTGTGCTTGTGCTGGGGGGAAAAACTCAAAGGTTGTGAGACCCCCCCCCCCGCACTAAAAGTTCACCCACCATCCATTTTTGACTCATTGTGCGTGCGTGTGCATGCGTTTCTACGTGTTAGTATGCGGGGCGAAAAATGGTTGTACAGTGGGACCCCTGTCCTAAAAGTTCACCACTATCCATTTTTGATGTATTTTGTGTGCTACGTGTTGTTGAAGCCGCACGAGCCTCTCAGCGGGGTCCCGCCCCCTTCCACACTCATGATTGTCAATGTAAACAACACATACACATTCACGCGCACGCACGCACGCACAAAGGGGTGTAGTAGCTGCTTCATTCACGTGCTCGTGCAATTAACACGCGCCAAAACCACATGCACGTGTGTTAAATAGTTCGGTCCGCTCCCCCCCACTACAACCCCACCCAAAAACAAAAAAAAAACAAAATGAGGTCACAGTTTCCTGTTTGCACAGTTACGCCAAAGATGGCAAAGAAGTAAAAGCGTCCAGAACCAACCTTTATGCATCCCGGTAAACCTGTCCTTCAGTACTGTGAGTTCGTAAATCTTGCCGAATTCCTCAAAGAGCGGTTTGAGGTCCTTCTCCTCCAGGTTGCGGGGGATCTGGCCGATGAAGAGCTTGATGGCGTCGTGGTCCTTCATGGGGATGGTGTTCTGACTACCGAGGCCGAGCCCGTTCATCCTGCCGCCGCTGTCCGTGGTGCTGAATCCATTCTCCCGCAGCACTCCGTTTGCACTGACTGTGGCCATCTTTCCTCAATGGGCCGCCGGCGGGGCTCGGCGCTCTCTCTCTCTCTCTCTCTCTCTCTCTCTCTCTCTCTCTCTCTCTCTTTTCGTTTTTCTTCTTACATTTCAAGCCCCCCTTCTCCTCCCCTCGCCCCTCCCCTCTCCTACTCCTTTTCCTCGTCGTTTTTTGTGACGTCACTTTTACAAACAGACGCGGCCACCCACCGTCTCATTTGCATATAGCAAGCACCCGCCTCCTGAGCCAATAGGAGAGCAGGAAGGATCCACAAGGGGCGGGGCTTAGCACAGAAGGCAAACAGTAGTGTAAACTTCCACCGCCTGTATATTATGTACATTTCTTTTGAAATACAGCATAAAATACTTTTCTTTTCATTTATATATGAAAAAGGTTGATTCATTTATTGCCTTAGACTATTGATGTGTATAAATCAAAAATAATAATTTCACAATAAAATCAATAAACTATTTATTTAGACACCATTTACACTGTTGTACAATGTTTTTGTATTATACAAGTATTACATTGATTTAATGGGCTTGAGTACTCCTGCACCTCACATGAGGATTGGCAATGGTTTATTAATTTAAATATAAATTATCTTTTTTTTAAGCCTATAGATAAATTGTTGGCTAGTCAGATGAATCAGTGGTGGAATTAATCAGTTGGTATTTAATGTTGTATACAGTATGTATTATGTTCATGAAACTGGCACCCTGTTGTGTGTTCTTTACAAAAACATACAGCCAGACCAGCAGACAGATAGAAAGACAGTTAGTATAGGTAAATATTTTATATGATTGACAATTGTGAGCTTAATGAAAGGCTTTTCTAGAAAAGACAGGACAATAAAAATAAAAACAAATCATTTAGTTATTTGTTACATAATTTTGAAGATATTGTTGCTGAGTTGATTGTAGTTTGTGTTTCACACAACATTTTGTGTATATATATATATATATATATATATATATATATATATATATATATATATATATATATATATATATATATATATTTAACATCCATATGCCATTTTATGATATTTGAAATAAACAATTGACTGGACCAACACAATTTTGAAAAGACTTTAATACACAGTAAGTCTTTGGGGGATTTGATATGACATTCTCAAGCAAAGATGGATCAATTGTTTACACAGCAAGCAGAGTCACAAGCCAGCAGACGTGGGCTCCCCCTAAAAACAAATGAAAATAAAGACAGAGGTTATGTGGCACACCAATTCATACGCTTACACCCACAGGGGAGGAGACAGACACGAGTTTGGACCACTTTGGGCGCCAAGGTGAGCTCATAAATGACATACCCTGGAGGGTTTGCACATAAAATGCATCACATTTTTAGGGTAGAGTGCCAGAATGTTACCACACAATAACTTGATGCCAACAGGAATCTCACTGTACAGAGGTCATCATTTTAAAAAGGGGGTGATAGGTGAATTTCTGAGCCACCAGTCTAGCATTGATTGTATTTTCAATCATGGAGGCAGCAAGTCACCAAATTCCACTTAATGGATGTGCACCTATTTGTATACAATCAATTAAGAATCCTCTGAGCGTCTTTTTAGCTTTGCACGGTGGACCGGATCATCTGCTGTGTCGGGCCGTGACCATATGTTCCTCACCTTTACTTGTATATGATTCTTTTTTTAATTGCAAACCTTTATTTAAATCTCAAGAGATCACCGCGGGCAAGCTTTATTTTCCAATGGTGTCAAGAGAAATTGTTAGTGAGTGATATAAATTGACACGTGACCCGTCAGTGTGAGCGCACGAGCCGCACATGGAGAGGCTTAATAATTAGCACAGTCGGGAATGTGGCGTCAATACAAGGGCAGCCAGGCCCCCACGCTGATACGGGTAATTAAGTTAGATGCGATGGCCTGGTATCATGTATCAATAATTGATTGCATGTCGCAAGTCAATTAAGAGTGCTGCTAATGAGGGTTGCATGCTAGCTTACAAAGCGCTGATGTGCGATGTTTGAATATCCTTGAGTTTGTTTGTCCGTTGTTTGCGTCGTTAAACGTGTCATTTATATGCATATGCAAATGCGGACATTTCTTTTGTTGACGTAGTTGTAAATCTATTTGTCATCATTTGGTAAATGACCCGCTGAAGGCAACAAATTAACATCAGACGTCTTACATCAAGAAAAGGACAACAAAGGATTATATATATTAAATCATAAGTCAAGGTACCACTGTGTGTTTTGTTTTTGTTTTGTTTTTGCCATCTAAGAATGAAGTGTAATTACACATCCACTACAGTAGGTGGCAGTGGCACTATCATTTTTTTCAGGCAAATTAATACATTTCAAATCTTTTCTGTGACAATATGTTTTTTCTTTTTTCTTTTCTTTAATATTAATAAGGATATAATGTTACGTAGATGTGGACTTATACACAGTAAATTCTGGAGAGTAAGTTTGACTCTATTTATAGTGGGACCAAAATGACTCAGTTTTAGTGTTAGGTTTCGGTCTTGTAGGGGTTGGATTTTGTTTATTATGGGTATGTTTGTTGTTTTTGACTGTGGTTGGTGTTTGTCATGTGTTCCTGATTTCTCCCCTTGTCTCGTTATGTCTGATCACGTCCACCTGTGTTTCTTCCCTTCCCAGTGTGTCTGACCAATCGGTGCCCTCAGCCTATTGTGTTCCACAGGTGTGTCTCATTAGTGTCGGTGTATTTAGTCTGTTGTGTTTGTCCAGTCTGGGTCGGTTCATTGTCATTTCCAAGTTTTGTCGTTTCTTCCATGTCTTGCCAGTTCTTTGTCATGCCGCTTGAGTTTGCTTTGATTTAGGACTTTATTGTTTTTTGTCGGCACGTTGTGCACCACCTTGTTTTTGTGTAATTAATAAAACCCTTTTGTTTTTGGACTTTACCTCGGCCTCCTCGCTCTTTAAACTGCTTGAAATAAATGGCTTTTTTTCCCCCTATTCTTCTAAATTCTAATTTCTACTTCCTGATCATAAAACGGCCACGGTATAGGCCGCCATCACGAGTACTGATACTTTGAAGTAAGGCTGAGTATCGGCCCCATACCGATATGTATCGGTATTCACCCATCCCTACAATCTATACCAGAGGTGGGCAATCTCGGTCCTCGAGGGCCGGAGTCCTGCAGGTTTTAGAGGTTTCTCACTTCCAACACAAGCTGATTCCAATCAGCAGGATCGTTATCAGGCTTATGCAGAGCTTGCTGATGAGCTGATCATATATCAGCTGTGTTGAAGAAGGGCAACATGCAAAACCTGCAGGACTCCGGCCCTTGATGCCCACCTCTGATCTATACTGTAGTCACAGCGGAGACTTAATAGAGCACGAAATGTTTTCTTATTCGTTTTTTTGGTATAACTGAAAAAAAAAAACTGCTGACACAAAGCGTGTTAGTTTGAGCTGCGTAGCATCACGTGAAAACCTAAAGGCATTGTGTTGACTTTTGATTCGATTGACTTTCGTGTCATGTTTTGTCTTGCCCGTTAGGGTTTTTTTTCCAACTATTCTCGTCAAGTCCAGTCACTTAGATCAACTTATCAGCTCCCTCAAGCAACTCATGTCTTGTCCAGGTTTACCTCATCTCATCAATTTGCTTGTATTTAGTTCCCTGGTTGTTTGTGTAGAATTTTTCATTATTGGAAAGTGCCTTTTTGTTTTTGGAAAATGAATACTTTGGTGATCCCTGCACGCCCTGCTTTGATGCACACCATGAAAACTTTCCATTTGTTACGCAGCGAACCAAACAAGACAGAAAGATAACGAGGGTTCATTTCCTGTAAGTAAAAGGGTATTTGCACTCCAATCAGTGTCTTGGAATGAAATTTCACGCTAGTATATGCGTGCATGTGCATGTGTGTGTGTGTCAGCTGTCAATGTGAGCTGCCTTTCGGGATGACAGTAGTCTCAGAGCGACACTAACATCTGGCCATGGCTTTGTTTTGAAAATGTATTCATTTTCTATGCAATTATGTTTTCGTAGAGCAGCTCCAAAAACGACTTCTGTGCTTTTTTCCCCCTTTTGTGTTTAACATGTTTTCTGTTTGTTTTTGTTTTTTCCCCCCTTTCTGCAGTTTGGTTTGGCCTCACAGCTGTGAAGACTTTGAAGCTGCAGGTTTGCTCATCAATTGCGGCTGTCGTGTTAGTGTCATCTTTGTTGGAACACGAGCAAGCGTGTCTTTTTCTTCTTCTTCTTCTTTTTCTAGGCTTCTTCATGTGCCAATTCTTCCCTTTTCTGCCTCAAAAAGAGGACTCGGAACGCTTGTATGAATTTGACATGGAAAGAAAGAGAAATCCCACGAGGCGCCTGCTCACCGAGAGGCGCGTTTCACTCAAATTAGCTCTGGATGGAAAACTTCCATTCGGCCATTAGCCTCATAGGCAAAAAACGTTTTGGCAATATGCGAAACTCCGCCGTGTTTATTAATAGAATCACTCACAGTGCCGTCAAGGTGACTTATTGTAACGTCACAATATATGCGCTAAGTGTCACGGACAATTCCTTTATACTGTGTTTTCATTATAGCGTTAAAGTGGAAATATGGATCTGGGGTACCAGGTGGTGCGTCGTCATACACGAGCATTTTACCACTGGCCCTGGGTTCGAAAGGAGGGGCAATAATTGATATTCACGCCGCATGCACTGTGGGGTCTAACAGTAGTTTTTGTGTGGAAGTGTCTGTAGTAACAGAAGGGCCGAAAAGCTCGTAGTCCCAGGGAGGGGTGGGGGGTATGTTTTTCATTGCGTATGTACGACTAGATGTAATACTTCTCACTCAGATGCCATCATTTGTGATGAAAAAAAAATCACAAGATGTTGTTTCTTCTTGGGGCAGTAGTGTGTTTTCACAAATGAACTCCCATTTCTTTGTTGTTTGGACTTTTTTGGGGGAGCCTCATCTAGATGCTCTGTGTGGTGTGTTGTTCACGTTCCAGTGAATAATGATGGGCTCGTGATTGCAAGGTGGGTAATAAATGAAATGGAAGGAAAAAAAACAAATGAGAGGTCAGCGGATCGCAGTGAGACATCCTTTTCCTGGCTGCTAATGAATCCCCAAAACACAAATGCTCATTCCTCCTCTGACTACTCACTCACTGTTTGGACTTGAAATTAGATATGCCTCGACATGTGCTCACTCATGTTTTATGCTGAATGTTAACGTTGCTCATTTACTACCATGTTTTTCTCTTTTGTACGCATTGATCATTTGTAGTGTTTTATCATAAACATTTTTCAGTTAAAAGTTTTGCTGATATGGATGGAGTATATGGGGTTCCATGAGTGCCAAAAATAAGTTGCTGCGCCTATGTCTTATTTCTATGGGCGCGTGACGTGACATATGTCTGTGTCTATCAAACGTTGAACTCTCCTTCTGTCAGTGCTAGGTGTATTTGTATGTGCCTATGATATGCACTAGCATATGCTACGTGTATATGCTACGTCTATGTACGTGTCTATGCTAGTTGTATATGCTACGTGCCGAGGAATCGAGGATGGCATGCTACACTAGCTCCAATCTACAAAGTACGTTAATTTCCATTAACGTACTTTAACGTAACGTAATTTATCGATTAGAGCTAGCGTAGCATGCCGTCCTTGGGCAACGAAGCTTTCCGAGCCAATCTGGAAGCTAGATTACCAGTACGGGTGCTGCGCCTGGTGCCACCGCGGTACCAAAGCATAACCACGTTGTCAAAACGGCACATCCAGAGGACACAAGGTAACAAGTAGCAACAACATTGTCCAACAACATGGAGCATATACAACTAGCATAGGCACGTAGCATATACAACTAGCATATACACCTATAATGAGCACGTAGCATAGACACGTAGCATATGTATGTAGCATGTACACGTAGTATAGACACGTACATAGACACGTAGAAGCATATACATGTAGCATATACACCTAGCATATACACCCATCATAGGCACGTACATATACATCTAGCATGGACACAAGGATAGTTCAACGTTTGATAAACACAGACATATGTCATGTCACACGCCCATAGACATAAGACATAGGCGCAACAACTTATTTTTGGCACATACTCATGGAACCCCATAGAGTTAAGGCTAGTGGTTAGCATGTCTGCCTCATAGGGGGTTCTGGGTTCAAGTCTCAGCATAGACATTCCCATGTTCATTTTGTATGTTTTCTCATTCACTGCCAATGACGGCTCTAGACGTCAAAAATTCATTTGGACTATTTCTATTAGTTTAACATTTTTCCCCACTTTTCTTAACAAGAGTATGAAAACCTAGAAAAAAAATATTGTACATTTAGAACAGATGTAAAATTTGTGATTAATCTTGAGTTAACTATTGAAGTCATGCAATTAATTACAATAAAAAAAAAACTATCGCCTCACGCGATTTAAAAAAAGAAAAGATGATTAAAAATTAGGGGCGGTTAAAATTTGTAATTGTAATTGTATGACTTCACGAGTTAACTCACGATTAATCACAAATGTTATATCTGTTCTAAATGGACATTAAAAAAATTCTAGATTTTCATACTCTTGTTAACAAAAAATGGAACAAAATGTTAAACTAATAGAAATAGTTCAAATAAACTTTTGACGACTATAGCCGTCAATGGCAGTGAATGAGTTAATGACATTCTGCAGCTAACTGTGGTATGGCGACTATTACAGAAAAGTGAGGACATGCAGCATTTATACATTTTACAGTCACTGGGGTCATCTTATTTGCTTTCCTTACACTCAAAAAAAAGATCTAAAATATTTAAGCACCACATAATATAATCCTAACTGACAAACAAAAGCAGGCAGGCCCACCGTTGTGTTTTGTGTATGCTTTGTGTGCGTTTTGCCTTTACAAGCTCACACACTCCTCCCAGTCCCCTTCCCTGAGGCTGTTGTTGCAAAACTGATGGCATTTTTCTGTCAACCTCAATTCCCCTGATACGAATTTGAAAAGTACCCACGGCTGCGTTACGAGCAGCATCTGTAACTTTACTTCACACAACTTTTTCTTTAAACCTTTTTTTGTTTCCTACCGTGTTTTATAACCGCATTATAAACAAAACTCACAAAGGGAACATCTCGGAGGAATGTTGTGTAATATATCAGGGATGCATTAAATTGTTGCTGCGTCTCTGTTTGTCATAGTCGCTCGTATTGAGCCTTGCTTCATAGCCTTGCTTTGATCGGATTTATTTTATCCTCAAAATATTTCAAACCAAGGTTGACAAAATAATAGTAAAACATGTCTATAATTAACTAGAAGAAGAAAAATCCATAGTAACTTTGCTGTAACTGTATTACACAATGGACAGTGGTTGACTATTAATTTCTGTGTTGTCAAGGGATGTCAGGTGATTAATTTTTTTTAATTGTAATCAATCGCATGACTTCAATAGTTAACTCACGATTAATTGCACATTTTATATCTGTTCTAAATGTACAATAAAATTATAATATTTTTTTTTCCCGTACTCTTGTTAACATAAAAGTGGAAAAAAATGTTAAACAAATAGAAATATGGCAGCATCTTTTAGTCATTGATACAATAATTTCATAATAATTCCTAAAATTGAGTTAAAAGGAAAAAGATGTACTGTACTGTAAAACACAAGTGTGATGCTGATTTGTGTTGAGGTCCTTTTTCTGCCACTAGATGGCATAATTGCATTTGTAAGACATTGCCGACAGCTCAGTGCGTTTTTCTTTTCATACAGTATTAAGAGCTACCTAATCTTTAACATGAAGTAACTTCTGCACATTTTTAAAATTGTAAAATACAACAACCAGAAATATATGCATTATTATAAAATGTATTACGGCTAAATTTTGACTGCTGTCTTCTGTGTTGCAAGTGGAATTCCCCCAGTACTGGATTTCCAGGTAAGGGGCGGTCATTAATCGTGTATTTAAAAAAAATTGTGGCGTTAAGGGAACTTTGAATTTTCTCAAAATTAACACACTAATGTTGACACCCCTAGTTTCGTATATTGCTATGGTTGAATTTTGTTGTAATTGGCTCAATACATTTTTAGACAGAGGCAACAATTAAATGCCAATGATAGTTTTGATTGGATCTTTTACTGTAGTTTGTTTATTATCTTCGCCCTTGGTAGCTGGAATCCATCCAGGACAAACCGGCTTCAACAAGACAACCACGCCACCAACCGTCACCTTTACCACCATATGTAATAAACACAACATGTTCCTCCAGTCACTGCATGCAAAGATTAATCAGGATGACAAATCGTACTTGTAATCAAGGCCTTTATTTGAATATACAGTCGCTTAGGACTTTAATTCTTTTGGTCGCCGGCCAACCTCTGGGAAACAACAGCTTGGAAAAAGAGCACTTGCCAAGAGCTGTCAGGCCAAGCGCTCCTCAAATAAACACCCCACTGAGCTCGCCATTACCAACACTAACATCAGCGCAATGTCACCGACATTCGCAGAGCATTCCAATAAAATGGCTGTTTCAATTTGCAGAGGCATCATTAAACAGATGTTTTTTTTTATTTTTTATGAAATTAGAGTCAAGCGATATGGAGAGACACCGCAGTGTCCTTGGATTTCAAATCGACTGTTATTTCTTTTAGCAGAGGAAGCGTCGGTTTTCTGTTTATCATAATCATTACACAATAATGAAATACGGCGACTAAAAGGACCTCTGGAGGACCCGTGCCGTTGCCTTTACAGTCACAAAGCATCGCATTCACTGGCTGCGCAGTTTTATGAGTACAAAGGTTTTCAGACCCGCAGGCTGCGAATGGAAATGTAGAGGGATTTGTCTTGGTGACATTGGTGCACAGACGTTGACAACTTACAAAGTTTTACACAGAGGCGAGGGAGCGAGGGGTCAACGGCACTAGCGGCGACACTCGGGCCGGGCGCCTCAACTGCATGCAAATGTACGCAGACACGCACCCAATGGACAAAAAAAGATACTTCTTAAAATCTTAAACGGAGACATCCCTCTATATTTTATACTTCTTGTCCTCATCGGGGTCACGAGTAAATGGAGCAGCTGACTAGGATCAATAGGCTGAGTACACCTGGAATGGTTGCCATGTCTTTTGCAGGGCACGCAGAGAGTCGACCTCGGGTCGCCAACCACTTTGAAACTAAGAGCTTTTCCTTGAGTACTGATTAATCCGAAGGGCTACCAGTTTGATACACATTTCTGAAATAGCATATTCGCCTAATACAGACGCTCCCCAACTTACGAATGAGTTACGTTCCGAGCGATCGTTCGTAAGGTGAATTTGTTCGTAAGTTGCTTCAGTGCTATATTTTGTATTATAATTGATGTTTAAAGAGAATACGTACAGTACTGTGCTACGGATGTTAGAGAGAGAGAGAGCGAGAGACACACACAGTATGTACATGTACGTAATAAGATAAATAAAATGAAGTTTAACTTACTTTTGGAAGATGTACTCGATGCTTAAGGATTTGATGGAGGAGGAGGAGGAGGAAGAGGAGGATTTTATATCATGAGAGGTTCTTCGTCGTCGCTGGAATGGGCTTCAAAAGTTACTTCCTCCTCCGTAACTTCAATGTAGGAAGAAGTTGAGGGTCGCGGAGAAGAAGATGAGGGTTGATGAGTATCTTCCTTGGAGGATTTACTAGAAACTGGCCGAAAGAAGCGATCTAACTACGATTGCATAGTTTTCTTCTTTTTTCATCATAAATGATGCGGTAGCACTTTATGGTATCATTCAATTGATTTGCAACCTTTGTGCAACGTTCAATATTTGGGTTTTGCTGCTCGAAGAGTGCGATGGCTTTATCTATGAGCGACAGGCGTTTCTTCTTCTTCCTCCTCCTCGACACGTTGCTGAGCCTCCAATGCTGGGTGAGCTCTCACAGCGCCAAGCGTCGGTATTAGCGGCGGAAAGAAGCACTACAGTACTCGGAAAAAGGTGCGCAATAAAAAATCTAACTTACAGCATCTCTTTCCGAACATTTTTTGACATGCGCGCATGTGCGCAGACATGTTCGTATGTACCGTTGTTCGTAACACGAATGTTCGTAAGTAGGGGAGCGTCTGTACCTTTAATAATGTCATTACCTGTGTATGAGGTGTGTCCAAACTTTTGAAGACAAACGGCAATTTTTTTATTATTTTTTTTACAATATTTTGGGGTGGTGGAGAATAGTGATGGGAAAATGAAGCTTCATGAAGCACTTTTTTTTAAACTCCTCTAGATGGTACTCTTGGTTTAAAGTTGCAGTGGCATTTTGATTTGTAATCCATTTCCATTGCACTGACTAACCCTTCTTTAAACCAAGAACACCATCTAGAGGAATAAAAAAAAATATGCAAGTGCTTCATGAAGCTTCATTTTCTCATCACCCTGGAAACCACCAGAAAATATCAACCCGGGTATTGAACAGCAGCCAAATCCCATCTCTCCATTCAGAACCAAACAAGAGTATTCTGTTGTAAGCTAGTCATTTCCAAAGCAGTTACTTGGGAACCATTCATTTGGACATTGAAAGTGGAGGAAACAATTTTTGCTTGTAAAAATTAATTCTCGTTATTCATTCCAGTGATATGAAGAGAAATGTCGCTACTAGTTTAGTTGAAAATATTGAAATTATTTAGCAGCTGTAGTCATTTTTAGTAAATGCCACGGCCTGCTTAAAAATGGACCGCGGGCCACAAATGGCCCCTGGGCCATAGCTTGGACACCGATGGTTTCTCACAATAATTACGAAACATATCAATATGCAACACTGCCTGTGTCACCATTTTCAAATGATTCCTTTTACATTCCTAGGAAATCACAATGAACTGTTTTTAGAACAGAACCACAGGCTACTTATGGTTGCTAACAAACATTCACACCTACAGTATGGAGCAGTGCTGGACTGGCCATCGGATACAGCGGGCAGATGCGGTGGTGTTGGTGACAATCACTCTGATTGGCTCTTTGCTAGCAAATGCAAATCAGTGCTCAGAGATGATAGAACCTAAGCAATGGCAAAGAAAAATGCATTATCTAGTAGTTGGGCCTACTTGAGTTGTGGGTGTGTTGGGCTGAGTTCTGGATATGTGTCAATTTTGTTAAGTGGAACCACGACTGTGGATTGTGCAGGCAACAAGGACACCCATTTTTATTCAAATTTTCAAGAAATGCTCAAATAAAACTGAATGGAAACGCTAGAAATTTGAAAAAGGGCCCAAAATTCGCCAAAAAGTTTTTATGCATAGAGGGAAAAGGAAAATTCCAATTTTGGCTATGGAAACAGTCTTTGCGAATAACCGCTGGCAAGACCAGATACACGTCACGTTTTGACCGGATATTACGTCACACGTCATGGTTAGTCGGTTAGTCAAAAAGCAATGGCGGACGATAAAGTTACATATGTTTGGGGGGACCACGAAACAGAAATATTTTTGGAATTAATTAAAGAAGCGAATATTAATGCAATATTAGAAATGCTACGGCTTATCAAGAATTACAAAAGAACACTCATACGACGTCATCAACAGCGCAGTCGCTTCTTCTTCTTTTAAATTACTGGTGGATCCCATCTCTATGGTGTATAACGCCACCTACAGCGGCGGAGTCCTCTCTCAATATTCGTAAAAGAAGAACAGAAGGAAACGGGCATAAGTCGCATGTCCGTTTTGCGCATTTTCATTAAATTCACTTAAAGAATTCCAAACAATTGGATGGAAACCTGACTATTGTGTGATTGTGGGGATTGTGTGCTTGTACCAGTCCAGTCCAATCCAGTCTTGTCCGGTATTGTTCCTGGTGTTGATAATTAAGACCAGGAGTGGGCAAACTTTTGTCTTCAAGTGACATTTGGCTTTTAAAACAGAAAAAAAGTGCCAGGGCATTTGCAGATTAGGTATAAAATGAGATATATATATAAAAAAAAGATGAGATGTAAAAAAAATAAATAAAAAAAAAAGTATATAAAAATATGCAAAATAGTTCCCTCCAGTCATAAAATAATAATCAATACCCATTTTTATAATTATTATAATTAACCAATTTAAAAAAAAATGCACATAATCTACAATTGTTTATTTTACTTCTTTATTACAGTATTTGAATTCAATTAACTTTTTTTTTAAATCGCTAAATACAAAAGGAATATGTTGTAATCAGACAATGTTAGATAGGATTTTACCTTATAGTTAAAATGTTGTACCATTAACTGGTTATCTTCTTTTTATGTTCACACAATATGCGTGGAAAAGGTTTCTATCCAAGAAAACTGTCGTCGTCCAAACGACGAGTGTAGATGAGCGGATCCAATAGCTGCAGCACGGAATCGAACAACGCGCGCAACACAGTGCTAAAAGCTAATGAAAAATAGATTTAGAGTGGAGCTGCTTGCTTTATTTAAGGCTCTGCCAAGCGCCGTGAGAGGAAGGCAGAGCAGCTTGTGAGCCGTTCGCTAAGGCGATGTGAAGCGTCAACGTTTGTGTGTCGACGCCGTGAGCTTTGGATGTCGCGGCGTTCGTCCCGCCGAAGTAAAAATAGACGGTGGTGACAACGCTGTGGTGCCATAAAGACCCGCCATTAAACAACATATTTCTGCCGGTGCCCGGAGGGGCTGCTCATCTCTTCACCTGACACTTTGCAACAATTTTAGACAAAAGAAGAGTGGGAGCGTGAATGTTCCCTAAAATTGAATGCGAACAACCTTAAATGCGACAAAATGCCTAGTAAGGCTAAAAATGGGATGAAGCGACTAAACTGGTCTGACTGCTGTGTTTTATCTCATAGAGATAAAAAAAAAAGAGCTGCTGATGCACAGCATGCCATCCAAGCTTTTGATGGAGTGATGATTCGAATAGAAGTGGAAGGAAAAGCTGTTAAAAAATGCTAAACTTCAATAGGCTTCTTTGTAAAGCACTGAAATTGTGTGAAGAATTTCAAGTCAGTTGGATATGTTTTCCGTCTATTTTGATAAATGGCAGAGTTAAAATGGTCCAAGGGTTTTTGGGTTGTTGTTGAAATCTGTATGTGTGTGAGAAATGTCAAGTCAGTTGGTAATGATGGGGCTGTTTAACTTTAAGGCTTAATGTTGTGAGAAATTTCAAATCCTTGATTGTACTTTCACACACTCTCCATTGGAAACTGTCATTGCACTAAATTCAAAGGGAATGAGAGGAGTGTCTCTGATTGGCGACAAATTGATTCTTTTTTGTGGGAAATTACAAACACTCGGTCTAAGCTGCCTCTTCATAGAATCGAAATGACGAAAAATGCGGTTTTACCTATAGACATTTTTCTTGACAGACTTATTCAAGGTTCTACCACAAACTTTACTATTTTCCAGCTTAAGCAATCCGTTAATGCTCATATAACTTAGACATGCAATTTAGAGGTTTTTTTTGTTTTGTTTTTTGTATCGCTACAAAACTGTAAGTATTCATACAGTACCATTCACTCACCCATGCCCTTTGGACCCCACTGCTTGGCTGATTCATTTAAGCAAGGGGTCTCACACTTAAGTAATGTGGGAGGCCACTGGAGATCGAGTCAGGGTCAACTACATTTTGCATACTTCTGAGCATGTCTGGTTGAGTAGCAATGTCTGATTTCTTGAGCACCGCAACTTTCACTGTGCATTCAAGACATGTCGGCTCAACGAAAAAAAAAAAAATCCCTCCCCTGTTTTACTTGAAATGAGCTGTTCTCGTCACCAACCTTTCTCTTCATGGCAGGTTTGGAAAAAAAACATGACGAGGACTGGGTGACAGCATATCTTCTCTTTATACGTGATGTCACTTCAGAATTCGATTTCGCCAAAAACTGTCATGAGCCTGAGTAATGGTAGACTATTAGTGATTTAAAAAAAACAACATCCATAAAACGCACGGGGAAACCACAAAGAAAATATAGATGGGAGCCGCACTAACATTAAACTTTGATGTTAAGTAGTTGGCCGCAAAATATCATCCTGCAGGTTGCAAATGGCCCCCGAGCCACCAGTTTGAGAGCCCTGCTTTAAGCATGTTATACCTCTGATGCTATAGAATCTCTCTGCGGATCATTCTACTGTAGATGTAACATCAAAAACGGCAGGAAAAGCCTACAAGAACATCTGAAGTTTATTCCGGCATTGCTGGCTGACGTATGCTGACTCCCATTTAATGGGATACTTGACACAATGAGCCATTTTTAGCAGCAAAAAGTTCATATTTTGTCTATAATTAATGTGATTATTATTCATGTACAATTAAAACCTTTAAATACAATTTTTTCCACTTGCTGTCGAATGAAGATGACATCACCTCAGGCTCAGTTTGCTGACCAAACCCAAAAAACAGGTGAATTCATTCTGGACAAAATGTATTTTACTGCTGAAATTGGCTCAATGAGTCAAGTATTCCTTTAACATAAGATTAAATGTGAGTAGTTTATTCTAAACACAGCCACATCCCCAGTTATAAGGGTGTGCAAACTTTTGCAACCACATTATTTCAACTTAAATTCTGATTTTAAAAAACATATTGTTTTGAAATGTATCTTGGTCTTATAATTTGATATCACAAAAACCCGCCATTTAAACAGAAGTGTACCGTAATCGTTCCATTTTCTCCCTCTTGTCAAACATGGTTCACATCCCAGAAGCGTGCTTGCATCCAGCATAGTCTTTATTGAGCTTGAAAGTGTTTGTTTTCGCTGTCGAATAGATGTATTTTACACACACGTGGGTTGTCACACTTCTAAACGGACTCCTGTTAAAACTCACCGACGCATTCACACACACACACGTACGGTCATAAAAAGCGTTCGTTTTCCACATTTCACTCTTTATGAAATTTTTATTTGCCTTCTTTTCATATCCTCCACGCCTGATGAAAGGTGCCAAGCCAAAACATATAGTTTTATAATAGATCATTGAACTCCATTTGTCGCTGGAGTGTTGCTAAATTACGGTTATAATTCAGCACCTCACACCTTGCCACGGCAGCAAATTACACACCAATTGCTCCGCTGGGTGTTTCATGAAGTGATGAGCTAATGTGTAACCCAAGGCGAAAGCGGAATTGGCAATAAGATTGACTTAAAATGATGTTTTGGAGATGCTACAATTAAGAGTGTTGTTGTGTCGAGCAGGCTGCAGGCTGCCGCGTATTTCTTATAAGAGCAGCAGCCAGTTTCTTGTGAGATAACATGTTTTTCCACTGTGTGCTTTTTTTTTTTTTAAATCCCTCTAGGACAGCACCTTTCTTTCTTCATTGTTTAGCATATTCGCATACAATGGGTAGGCAAGTGCAATTAAAACGAATGGCAAAGGCTTGGACCAGCACCAAGTGGAGCCGTCTAATTTACAGGAAGTGAGGAGAGTTAAAATGGGAAGTAGAAGTGCACACTTTGGAGCTGAGGCCAGCGTGTGCCGATAAATGCTTCCAGCACTCTGCCAAATGTAAACAGTAAGAGCGTCAAGGGAGCGCATGCAGGACCTCTGCCAAACTTTACAACTACTGACAGTATCCAGCTATAAATATGCAGTACACGGCTACTTACAGGATACCAGTAGGCAAATGTGGCTCCATGTGTTGTTATACTTGACTCTGAAATACAAACTTTCCAACAATATGTCACATCCACACATTTTCCGGACCGCTTATTTTAGTTTTATTCAGATTGTTGTGACTGCTTTCATTATGTGTTTTTTAAATAGATTTAATACTTTATACTTATGGTTTCCTTCGGAGGGCCGCTGTGACTGTGAACTCGGTATGGGCAAGTACCGATACCAGTATTGCTATTGGGCCGATACCTGGCCTTATTTCAAGGTGTCGGCACTCGTGGCAAAGGCTGAATTCAGAATCTTTTACGATAAAACGAAAAAAAAAATATATATATATATTTTTTTTAATTGATTTGTTGGATTTTTTTTTTTTTTTTTAAAAAGGAGAGCAATGATGATGTCAAATCGAATGAACAATACTGAGCTCTCCTGTAAAAAAAAAAAAAAAAAGAATCTTTTACGATCAGGATCTAGAAAATACAAATGAGAAGAATAGAAATTTGCCATTGATTTCGTGCAATTTTTGGACAAATGCTATGTTGGGATAGATAGGTCTTTGTTGAAAATGATTTGTCATTGTTTTTTGGGGACATTTTATGTAACAAAAGGTATTGGGATCGGTATCATAAACCACTCGTACAGATATCGGTCTGATACATCGCTACTGTGAACCCATATAAATTGATTGGTAACAAAAATGCTTGCAGCATCTCAGTGCTCTTAACTCATTCACTCCCAGCCGTTTTCACTGAAGCAACCCACTTCGCTCCCAGCTGTTTTACTGGATTTTGACTGATTTTGCAAGGCCCACAGAATATTGTGTTCTATTGCTATAAAAACATGGAACCTACCAAAAGAATAGAGTCTCATTTCTACCTGTTTCCGTTTTGCAGCAATTAGCATTAGAATATAGCTAAGCGTCATCATTATTCACAAAACTGTTTAGAACTCTGGGTAAATGAGCTTTTTTTTTAAATGGCCTGGTTGATCTCTTACTCTGCTGCCACCTGCTGGCCTTTTTTGTAATTACCACCATTGCTTCACCCGTTTTCTGCAGTTCAGAGGCTGCATCAAAGCCTTCTGTATGTTCTAGCATAAAAAAAACATTACAAATTTATAAATACATCGTTGAGACACTTAAAACATTTAAAATAGAACGTATTTATACGTTTTTTTGAACAAATGAGTTAAAAGTGAAGACAATTTAGAGTTTTTATATTTTAGCAAGAAACATGAAGAACATGCACATTGTTGGCTTTTACGGGCCATGTAAAATGATGAAACAGGGCGTATGTTGGCCTTGAGTTTGACGTGAGTCTTCAGTTAACCACAAATCTTCAATAAACATTACCAATGGTGTAGATTTGGTGGCAGTGATTATCGTTTACGTCCCACTCTGGGAACTGGTTGTCTGTCTCTACTAGAAAATGGATAATGGATGATTAACAACGGTTAGGGAATTTGAAGTACTCAGACACAAAGAAAGGTCAGAGTCGGGATTCAAACCCAGAAGTTTTCACAGTGAGGCGAATATGTTCCATCCTGCAGCCCAAATACTCACAAAGCGTGACATCATCCGAGTATGCAGGTAAGAGTCCTCTTGTCTTTTCAGTCTTTACAGACTCGGCTTTGGTACTTGAGGGTGTCTGGTTCTTGTCTGGGCCAGTGCATCAAGATCGGCTGGAGTCGTGCCAGTCGATCTCCGAATGCTGCCAAAGTTCCCCAAGCACCTGTGATTTGTTTAAGGTATTCTTTTGTTTACAGCCCACTCACTCACTTCCACGCTCCCAATTGCATGACTATATATCTCGTCTTTGAGTGTTTGTTTATCGCATCCAGTCTGTAAAAAATTGAGAGTCCCCTCACATTCCACAACTAACTTTTGAAGCCAATAAAGACTCCATTATTCGTCTTCGCTGTCAAGCCGTGTACTAAAAGATGTCAACCAGTGAGCCGGATTGCATCCATTGTTCCGCACTGGCGGGTCATTTGCAACAATCCAGAGATAAATCTGCGTTCTATTTTTGGGTCCCAGACAGCCCCAACCTGCAGCCAACCTCCTACGAGCGTCGAGACACTGACTGGCCCGGCGTCTGGTCTGGTCACAGCGGCTTCCTTCTAGCGTTACGGCAAGTTAATAAATTCTGGCCCATCTGTTTCCATGCAGAGCCCCTTTTCCATTACCAAATACGCCCCCCCCCCCTACTCCCCTTCTCCCCTCTGTGGACGTCTTTCTAATTAACTTCCCTCTCTCTGCATCTCTTTGTGCCCAAAGTGAGGAAAGAGGAGAAGGAAGGAAATAAGAGTAAAAGAACAGGAGGTACATTTGTTCATTGTGATGTTTTGAGGCAAAGTAAACACTGCAGTAACCTAGTTAGCCAAAGTGCATATTTTTGTAAGCTATAGCGGCCGTGTTATTAATAGCCACATGAAGGCTACTTAACCATGCAATAAAGGCAAGGGGCATTCAGTGCCACTGTTTCACCTCCGCTTCGGAGAGGAGCGCTAATTGCTAGTTGGGGAGTCTAATGAAAACCCTGCAGACAAATAATGAGGTAGCATAAAGACTGGAGAGCAATGTAAAGATGATGATATAGGAAAAACACACACACACACACACAGGTCCAGGCAGTCCATTCACGTCCTTTCACATACACACTTTAAAAGTCTGTTCAATTATATGCACATAGGATGTAAACAAACGTCATGTATGTATGTATGGCACGCAAACATCATGTAAATGGATGCAAGTCTATTCACACAAAAAGTGAACATTTCTATTCACATACACATCGGGCACTATTTTCATGCCCAGTGCACAGTCATTTTTTTTTCTTTTGGTATATAGAATAGGGTGGTGGTGGTGGGGGGTTCATCGACTCCCAGCCAATGGAAGCGACTCCACTGATTCCCGTTAAAATCAGGTTGGTGGCAGCCCACACAGTGCTTGACATTGTCAAATTTCGGTTCTGTGGGGGTTGGGTTTTTTTTTGCTATGGGTGTTTTTGTTGTTTTTGTCTGTGGTTGGTATTTTTTGTCTTGTGTTCTTGGTTTCTTCCCTTGTCTCGTTATGTCTAACCACGTCCACCTATGTGTGTCTTTCCCTTCCCCAGGTGTGTCTCATTAGTGTTGGTGTATTTAGACCCCGTCTAGATGGAAGCAAAGCCGGCTTTGTTCCTCAAACAAATCTCGTGCACAGAGAAGCATTTCAAGACTTGCGTGTGTCCAAAAGAAGATGCTGAGGACGTTTAACGGCTGTAATGTATATGCCAAGTCTGGAGTGGCGCTGTAGCGCAGCCACAGGGAGTTAACGGAAAGCGTAGAAGAAGAATCAGTGAAAAAGACATACACCCTTTTTTTTTTTTTTTTACTTTATTCCAATCTACAGAACAAACATGGCTTTGCATGTATCAAAACAACATAAAAAAGACGAGCACAGGAGAAGTGACAATGGCGGGTGATTCAAGTACAACACCGCTTGTTGAACGTGGGAATAAAGAAGCAAGATATTTTGCTGAAAAAGCATAAGCAAGCTAGAGGAGGCTGCGCACAACGACTACGACACGGCTATCCGCCATTGTTGTTGTCGGTTTGCGCGCAGACACGCGAGAATTGCCGCATATGTCATCAATCTGCGCTAACGCGTCGTCATCGAGCTGCGACCATTACGTCATTGCTGGAGGAGTTTCCTGCATTTGATGTTGAGACGGACGCGTACGCGGCGCGTATTGAAATCTTTCCACTCTGGAGTCCGGTTTCAAAAGTGATCGGTTTCAAGCTCAGAAACTGCGCCGTCTTGTGGACGAACGGCTTAAAAGGTTAGAAACTTACATTCAAACTGGCTTTTGTGTGGACGGGGGCCTTAGTCTGTTGTGTTTGTCCACTCGGTGTGGGTCGTCCTCGTCACAGCCATGAAGCTACAGCCCCAGCCAAGTCAAGTCACTCCACAGCAAGTCAAGTCAAAGGCAAATCAGGTCCTGTCACGCCACGCTCGTACCAGTCATGGCGACCAGTCTACTCACGTCCCTTCTACAGTAGTCATGACGACCAGTCTACTCACGTCCCGTCCAGTCATGGCGACCAGTCTACTCACGTCCTGTCTAGTCATGGCGACCAGTCTACTCACATTCCGTCCAGTCATGACGACCAGTCTACTCACATCCCGTCCAGTCATGGCGACCAGTCTACTCACGTCCCGTCCAGTCATGGTGACCAGTCTCCTCACGTCCCGTCCAGTCATGGCGACCAGTTTGCTCACGTCCCGTCCAGTCATGGCGACCAGTCTACTCACGTCCTGTCTAGTCATGGCGACCAGTCTACTCACATTCCGTCCAGTCATGACGACCAGTCTACTCACATCCCGTCCAGTCATGGCGACCAGTCTACTCACGTCCCGTCCAGTCATGGTGACCAGTCTCCTCACGTCCCGTCCAGTCATGGCGACCAGTTTGCTTACGTCCCGTCCAGTCATGGCGACCAGTCTACTCACGTCCTGTCTAGTCATGGCGACCAGTCTACTCACAACCCGTCCAGTCATGACGACCAATCTACTCATGTCCCGTCCAGTCATGGCGACCAGTCTACTCACGTCCCGTCCAGTCATGGCGACCAGTTTGCTCACGTCCCATCCAGTCATGCCGATCAGTCCAGTCATGATTGTCTGCTCACCTTTCCCACTATTCGTACCACACATTGCACTTGACTCCTGTTTCCCTGCATTTGGGTCCACCATCCCTCATCCACTCACATTCCCCCATGACAGACATTTCGGGAGCAATTATTGACTTGTGGATTATGTCGTCGGCTGCGCATGTGACGTGGGCAATCGGAGACCACCTTGCACCCCCGTTTGTGCATCTAGAGTATGTGTGATTCCCCCAGAGTTGTGACGCGTGGTCAAGGGGAGGCTATTAAAATATGTTTTAGTATTTTTAATGTGATAATGATAACAATTCATTTGATGAATTGATTTCTACAATGATTCAGTGGGATTTCCAACACTGTTTTAAAATTTATAAATAAAATGTGTTGACTTCCTCCACACACATCTGACATCTGAATATGCCTTCCTGCGCCTCGATCAAATCCACCAAAATCACGTTACACCACCTGCGCCACCACTTAGACCTGCTTTTTCCGAGTCTAAGATCTAGTCTACCTTTTGCCACCGAATTGCAAAATGCACCGCATGCGCCAGAATGCCCAGCAAGGTGCAATGCGGTCCCAAACACGGTGACGAGACTTGCCCCGGCACAAAAATGAAGATATGCCCATTTTTACGAAACAGGCTCATTATTTACAGATCAGACTTTCCATTTACATACACACATAATGTAAATATTGGCCTAATTACATACACACCGGTCACATCAGTTTGTCTGTTCATGTACACATCATGTAAACATCCGTATATCTATTCACAGAGCCACATTGTGACCGTTTTTGCTCTGCATGAATGCAGTTGTTGAAACAAGTCTTCAGACTCGATGCCCTTTGCATGTGACTACTACTTTTCCCTCTCAATCTAAATGGAAACATTAACCATCAACACCATTAGGGTGTCAGGGTGCCCCCGCCGTTTTGCCATTAGCTGGGAATATATCGGCGGTGGCGTGCCATGACGGCTCTTCAGGATCGACGTCTAGCCGTGCGCAAAAAAAAAAGAAGAAAAAAAAGTGGGGCGTAAATAGCCAGAAGAAAACAACTCTCCTCACAAGGTTAGGAGTCCCCATTGTGGAGGGAATGTAAGTGATGCGTCTCCATTAAGCTGTAATGCGCTCGGCGGAGATGATGCCACTTTTTTATTGTGATGCCGTTGACTATTCATGGGAGCGGCGACGCTGGCTTTGGGAGATTAGATCCCTGCTGTTCCAGGGCACCCTCGTAAGCCCCGCTTGTAATTTCCAGGCGTCTACCTGGGCGGCAAAGTTTATGTGGCTCTTTATAGTAGGTTGCCAGCTGTGCGACCCCACCCAACCCCTGGGGGATCTCCAAATCTATTCATAAAGTACAATAATGATGCATGGTTGTCGGTATGAAAATGAGGCTGCTTTTCCAAGATACAAGGCTTCTAGCCAGTGGCAGCAATATTTCTGACACGTGTTGGAAGCATTTGCATGAATCCCATGCATATTACATCGCCCCGACCTGTTGGCTAGTGCGGGAATTGTCATCATGGGTTGCAGGCAATAATAGTAAGTTACCGCTGCTTGTCAAATGCCATCCTGCTTCTGACATAATTTATGTGCATAGGACCATTATCTTGGGGCCCAGCGGGCATTTTGTGTCCTTCCGATTTTCAGCTGTCGCCAAGGAAGCCAACCAAAGCCCATGCCGAGAATCCCCTCCCCAAATGAATGTTTCTCTTGCCCCCCGCAAATTGATTCTGCGATGACGCAGTCTCGCTGTGAGTGAAAGACGCGGGGAGGGTTTACGCCGCTCATCTGGAAGGGCATGTCTCCCTCATTACCTCCGCCAAGCACAAAACGTGATTGAAGGACAGTTTAAGCCTTCGTAGGGAATTGTTGAAAACGCATTGGAACATATTACATGAGAGACAGTTATTTTTATTTATTTATTTATTTTAGGGGTGTCAAAATTAGTGCGTTAATTTAAAGTTCCTATAACGCCATTATTTTTTTTGACTGCCCCTTACTTGGAAAGCCTGTACTGGGGAAATTCCAGGTCGCAATGCAGCAGACACATCCACGTCACAATTTAGCAGGAATAAATTTAATAATAATGCATATATTTGTGGAGACTAAAACATTTAAAAAAAACACAAGTTACTTCATGTTAAAGATTAAAACGCTCTTGATATAAAGAAAAATGCACTGAGCTGTGATCAATGTCTTACAAATACAATTATGCCATCTAGTGGCAGAAAAATGACCTCAACACAAATCTATTTCACATTTGTTTTTTTTTAAATCTTTTTATTGGTCAGATCCTTTACTTGGGTCAAAAAATTGGGCCATTTTGTATAAAACAACCCAGAAAGTTGACCCATAAAGTGGATTGGTCCATTTTTGATTTTGGTTACTTTTGACACAACTGTTTTTAGAGTGTGGAATGGCTGCCGATGCATAAATTTCAAAATTGCAACAAGGAAAGCATGACAATAAATTTGTTGTCAAGTTTATTTATTTAGTAGCCCTTAGTCACAAAAAGGTCTCAAATCACTTCACACGCCCACAGTTGATAAATATTAACAAATCCAACATCAGAGAAAAAATAAGAAACCTTGAGAAGGCGCCGCAAATTTAGAACTCCTCCTTCCAAGATGACCGGGCTGCAATGAACCCGTGTTGAATTCCCTTTCCAACAATAACTGTTTTTGTAAAGAATGAGCCAGTAGTTCCTGAGATATAAGGGTTCGAATGGTTGGGACAAATCTTAAAAATCTGGTGGGCCGTAGCGTCCAAACCCCGGTTCCAATTGACCTCAAATTTGAGATTTAGTGTTGTTCCATCACTGTCAACAAGTACACCAAATTTGATTAAATTCCAAATCTGCTTGGTTAAACCCACTGGGTGATTTGGCATATCTTGAGGGTGTAAGTATCTTTTGAACCCACAACAACCCTGCAATGGATTTATAGATGATGTCTCCAGAGTACCTGACTGTTTCCTTACGTGCACCAATTTTTGCCTAATCATCAGGATTCATGTTGCAATGTGTGCAATGTGTTCAGCTCATTTCTTGTGCCAGATGTCATTTCTTTTATTTATATATATATATATATATATATATATATATTTTTTTTTTTATTTTTTATTTTTTTTTTTGGAGAGCTCATTGTTGTTCATTCAGTAATTTTACCGATTCGACATGTCATCATCATTGCTCTCGCTCTGTATGTGCGTGAGTATGTACTCATTAATTCACCTAAAACCTATTAAAAATCCCATACCGTTCACCGAAGCCGAATACTTCAGAATCAGATGCCATTCCTGATGCAACCCTTGAGATCTGTACTGGCGCTCTCCATTGACTGGAAAGAAATATTATTAATCCAAACCAGAGAAGATGGGGTTTGATTAGTGGGGTTCAAGGTTATTCTGGCTCTGCATCATTTGAGACCCCCACAAGAGAGAGAACAGAGAAAATGTAAGGGATGACAAGAACTGGGGATTGTCAGAATTTGGTGCAACAAGAGAGCGGAGGGCCAAGCAACCGCCGCCGTGTCACGGCCAGGTCGTATGAGGGAAACGGAGGGTCAACGACGGGGCAGATGAAAGGCCCGTGGGCCCGGTGAGCAATGTGAGGGACATCATGTAATCAAATGAGACACGGTCCACTGGTGCTGTCTAAACACAGTGCTGAGCTCACGATTTGCATCCTAATGATGTGTAGCATTTAAACTGCACATTGCTAAGAGTTTGTTTACCAGAAAGTCTAAGAAAAACCTTCTGTAGACCTCCATTTTTATAAGGAGAGGACAGAATATCCCCTCAGGGTTGACGCTTGTTATTAAACAGGCATTCTCATCAAACATCTGTCCCAAATACAGTATATGGGTCCATTATCAGCCATTGCATTTAAAGCAGAAGGCTGTAATCACCAATTGGATTCTTTATAAGGCACTCAGTGGAATCCTTGTAAATGTAATCATCATTTAAACCTCACACGCTTATTGGAGTACATTGCAAGACGTTTGTACTTGGTAGACTTGTGCCAGTTTTGGGGAGATTATCAGTACATTTCTTTATAATGTCATTAGAAAAATATGTTTATGTACGTTTGGTCGGATTTCAAATTACGTTATAGAATTCGTAAGAATTACTCTTTTTTTTTTTCAATGTAAGCAAAGTAGTATTGTGTATGTATTTATCATATTGTGGATTTGTGGTAATTAATAAGACGAGGAGACGAATGCGAGTTGTGTCTATTTTTACTCGAAACGGATTGTTTACAGACCAAGCCAGGAAGTTACTCTCTTTCAACCCCTTTCAGATTTTATGCTAAAAAATATTCCTTTTCAGTTATGAATTGATTTGTTCAAAATGATCTTTGTATTTCCATTGTATGTACCATGTAAAGTATACAGCCGAAATAAACTATTCATAAAAACATTTTTTTTTGCACAAAAAAAAACCCCAAAGTAGTTCAAAATATATAAGAGTGCTAATGGTCATATTTTAATTTTAAAATTGTCACCCTCTTAAAATAATTGCCTAAGTCCCGTTTTTTTATCAATATATATATATATATATATATGGAAGAGTGCCAGGAGCTGCAAATTTGTGGATTAAGGTATGCAAATATGGTATGGAATAAATTAGCCAGTGGTGACTTTGCACATGAGCCATTTACTGTATTTGCAGACTGGGGTGAACTTTTGCAACATTGGCGGGATTTTCCAGAATTCTCCAAAAAGTTGCTATGATAGAAAAAAATAGTCACTCAAGGGATCAGAAAAGTCACCATAAAAAACAAATAAACTAAGAAAGTTGCTAAGTTGTTAGCACTAACTTTCTCACATGGCCTAGCGCCCGCCCTGGTTGTGATGGTAACAAAAGACGTACTCAGCATTTGCGCAAAATGCTCCAAAACTGAATGACTTCAAGGAGGGTGAGACAAGCGGATGTTTTATTTAGACACCAGGTAACAATTTTGAATTGTGATAAACATGCATATAATTATGTCTCCTTTAAAGTAAAGGACATGGATGAATGTTTGCGATCATGTCCTTGACTTAGCATCACAACACTGGTTTGTGCGTGGCAAGGTTATTTTCTGCAGCTTTCAGTTTGTGCTCATGCAAAAACATACTAGTTTTTCCTACCAATCATTTTTATGCCTCACTTATGAATGGAAACATATGGCAGTGATTACAACGCTAAGCATGGAGCACTACGACAGTAAAGAAAGGCTTCTTCGTGTCGCTATCCATTTGTCAACGGCACAGCCCCCTTGTTGGACGCTTTGTCACAACAATTATATATCTACATTTTAATTGACAACTTATAATAATAGAAACGCAAAATGCCCGGGGAATGTATGAAGCAACAGCTGCGATCATAGCAGAGGTAATAACAAATGAAGGATGTTGTTTGACGTGATTGATGGGCTTGTTCTGTCCAGCTTACACATTTGCAAGGATGAGGGATTTGCAATTCTGTCAGAGCGGAATTTTGGTCCCTAATAATGCGCATTTTAATACGCACAAAAAACATGATGCCATTCGTCTGTAAGATTTCCAATTGCTATTTCAGCAACAGTCATGACATCATTCACATGAACACTCATTCATGCGTCGCCCTCCAAGTTCAGCATAGTTTATTAGGACTTTGCTTTGTTTTTTGTTTTTTTTAGTTCCATTATTTACCACTCTCTGCATAATATTTATACACGAGATGCCATTACAAAGTATGCTCTCCTCAAGTGTAATGAACTGGCCAACCATCACGCAGTCATCAGTACGAATGTGTCCAAGTAGAACATTTTAATAATGTGCCGTAATTGTCTCTTTTGAGCAGCGACCGCTGTGAGGTCACTATTGTTTTTGTTTTTTAGAATTCTTCTTTTTTCTTCTTCTTCTTCTTTATTCTCCGAAAACAATCACATTTTGGGAGACCTAAACATTTACAGAAATTCACCAAATTTTACACACTCCTCGGGCCCATTGAAATGTTTGATATTATGAAGTTGCCATAACAACATATAGCGGCCGCTAGTGTGGAAAAATCGAAACCAATCCCAGCATGTTTGACCGAGGGCTATGAAAATTGGCAGGCATGTGCAGCGCCCCGAGACACACAAAAAAAGTATTCGGAAGCCATATCCTAAAATGTACAGGAAGTGAGCTATGAATTTTTGAATGCTTAATTTTGGCCCATTTTTGCACATTCACCGTGGTTATACTTCCCCCCCTTTGCAAACAGTTTTCATCCGATTGACTTCAATCTTGGCATGTATCATCTCAAGACAGGGGCCAACAACAGGCGGAAAAAAATCTTGACTTTTCAAAATACTATATGACGGGTGCGAGGCATCAGATTTTGTCTTTAATATTTCCTTGGTCACGAAATAGGAAATGCTTAATAACTTCACTGTACAAGCTCCAAAAAATCCCAAACTTCTCATGTATGTTTATAGTCATGACTTGAAGCCATCTCTATGACAATATTCGGTTATAAATATAGCGCCACTTTAGCCCTTGGGGCGAAATAAAATTACCCCACATACGGTATTTTGTACAAAATTTGGATACTCTTTGTAAGTGTGATTACTAAGCATATTTTTTTAAATTTTCCACCACTCAAAATGTTCAGTGGCATCCGACCTATCCATACACATATAGTTGTTATTTGTCTTTACTCTCAAAATCAGTGATCTCAAACCCGAAGTCCGGGAGCCATTTACGGCAGGATGATATTTTGCAGCCCTCTACTTGACATCAAAGTTTAATGTTAGTGCGATCCACATGATTTTTTTCCCATGTCGTTAGTGTTGTTTGTGTGTGTTTTTAATCACGTATTTGCTACCAAAGCTCAAGCCCATGCCAGTTTTCGGCGAAACATAATTCCGCAGTGATAACCTAGTGGAATGAAAATATATCTTGCATGTCACCATGTCCCATTTTGAAGGAAACGGTCACCAATCTTGTTCATATTCTGAAAAATTTCATGTTTATGTTCTGAACTTTTATTCGTAAAGACTGAGAACAGACTCCAGCTCACTCACCCAAATTGCCATTCCTGCAGATTATTTTCTCAAGAAACAGTTATGAGTGTAATCCTGCCCTGCTTCCGTTACCAATTTACAAACGGCGATCAAACAATACCTTCAGTGTTCACAGTTTTACACTTGGCGGAGGTAATAGCAGATCTGAAGACGATGCAAATGCTTTCTCCGGAGGCTCGGCTCTTCTTTGAAAGATGGAAGCTGGGAAGCTGGTGAACATGTGGTGAGCGAGTCGTGATAAGGAAGCTATGAGCGGCAGAACCTCTCTGTCTTCCTTGTCTCTGGTGCCTGTATCCAAGAAAGACAGATGGATTTGCTTTTCCCTAGATATATATCCCATCACACGCACTGCACGCACACGGCAAAGCCTTTGCGTGCATGTACACACACACAAATGTACTACTGTATATATATATATATACATATATATATATATATATAGAGAGAGAGAGAGAGAGCGCGGGTGGGATTAATACACAACCAAAGGCCCAAATATCTTGGAGAACACAGGCACAGTGACTTTGACAAACAAATAGACTCCAGCGGGCACACGCTCAAACACTCCGTGCTTGGGAGGCAGCTGCGCAAATACTCCGACCCACATTCTTTGCTTCCGAGGAGCGTTCCAAATACAACAGCAAATATTTCCCCTGCTGTCATCTCCTCTATTTTCTCCCACTTATTTATCAGAAGCGTGCCTGGGAAATGGCCGGAGGGTTTTCACGGCGATTCGCAGTGTGCGGCCCCGGGAACGTTTGCATCCTTCCAGGACCTGTTTGGCGAGTGGCTGAAAGTTGTGTACCCGTTCCCCTCCTCTACCTTTCCCCTGAAGAAGATGAAATGTAAATTTAGCGACGCGGGCTCATTGGCGGGAGTCTGGAGCTGTGTGATAGGACCTGACTGGAGGCACATTTGATTAAGCCTAATTCCGTCCTCATGTGGACCATTCACTAGAGTAAGAGGCCCACACTTAATAAACAATTTGCATCATATGAGAGATGGTGAGCATTTTTTTTGCATCATTAACTGATTAAGAAAAAAAAATTGAATGTATGACTTTAAAAATAAAAAAATACTTCACACAGCAAATCGGTCAGTGTTAAATTTCCAGTGTTGGATCAAATATGCAGTAAGCAGTGTTATTTTGACACCGTCAGAGTAAATTTCCTTGAGTGTTGGGGTGGATTTTGGACGTAACCTGAACCTCATTTCCGATGAAGGAGAAACTTTTCAAATTTCCAGCATGCTGTCGACATTTCAATAGCGATGCATGCAGTTGTTGTTGTCGGGGCGGCGTGGTTCAATGATAGAGTGATTGTCTCCTCACCCTTAGAGCGTGGGTTCAATCCTAGGCCAGTGAGACAGTTGTTCCTGACGCTGTCATTAATATTCAAAATGTAAAGTGCTTTGAGCAGGAAAAACACTATCTGAATAATGTACCATTTACTAGAGTAAAGTGTAGTTTGAACTAAATTTTTATAATTTTTTTTCCCCCCTGGAGAGCTCAGTATTGTTCATTCGGTAATTTTACCGATTTGACATGTCATCATCATTGCTCTCTCTTTTATTTTTTAATTTTTAATTTTTTATTTTTTATTTTTTATTTTTTATTTTTTATTTTTTATTTTTTATTTTTTATTTTTTATTTTTTATTTTTTATTTTTTATTTTTTTATTCATTTTTATTTTTATTGTTATTATTTTATTTTATTTTTTTGTATTTTGTATTTTGTTTGAACTAAATTTTTAACACTGACAGTGCAATACTCTCATAATTGTTTAAACACCAGAGCTTAGTATAGTTTGGCAGAATTAAATGTTTAACACTAACACTAGTGTAGAGTACTTTCAACCCTACTCAGTGTTGACCAGTGTCGATTTTTAACACTATACAACTTTGGAGTAACACTGCTTAAGTGTGGAAAAAGTAACACTTTGAAAAGTGTCACATTTACACTCATTGATGTGGACACTTTTCTAGTGTTAGATTTGACACTCTCAGTGTTAATCTAACACTTTTGAATTTGCTGTGTAATTTATTGACGCATGCATTATTTCCACAAGGTGTAAACATCTAAATGTACAGACGGTGTCAATTAGGCAACAACCAATCACGGCTCACCTGTTTCCTAAAGCTGAGCTGTGATTACTGATTGGTTGCTACCAGAGCCCTGAGTTGCATTTTCAGTCGACAGCAAGTGATAAAATGTCCGTCCTCTGAGTGGGATGAAAATGGGTGGATTTTGCTGCTTAACTCGTGCTTTCCAAACACAATAATAATCAGAATACCGTTTAGACTAGTGACTAGGATAGTATTATAACAGGATGTGCTAAAAAGTCTCTATAGGACCCTTGCCCTTATTTCAATAAGAAGTAAGACATTTTGTTTTGAAGCAGCTATTTTGGGCAAATTTTTAGGTTTCCGTAAAATTTAAACAAGTTGACCCTAATCAGAATTGTGACACTTTTTTCCTGCCACCCGACGGAGGGCTGAGCATGACATCAAAGTTTGATGATCAATTTGAATATTCGCCACAAATACGCAGGTGCGAGGGCTCTTGAGGTTTGTGTTAATCTATTTTTATGGTGTGGGGTTATTAACCTTATTTTTTCCTACTCAAACATTGTTTCAACATGCATTGTGTGGTGTTATCCCACTTTGGGAATCTAATGTCCCTTAATGTAAAACAATAAACTCTAAAGATCAAGGCTATGAAAAGTGTGTATGTGTTGAGAATGGGCATAATGCTCGATTAGCCATTTAATGAGCTTTAATAAATTTGTCATTTGTGTGGAATTGGTTGTTGATTAATCATATCTTGTGGCAATTGAGGCAAAATAGAGTGCGCTACTCGGCTGCAGCTATCAAATTTGAACATGTAAGCTGTGCTTAATGATGATATTGTATGAAAAAATTTTTTTTTTTCTTTTCAATCTTTTTATTTTGAATGCAGTATTCCTGTGTCTGTTGCCGGTTTATATATATATATTAGGGGTGTTAGAAAAAATCTATTTTGCAATATATCGCGATATTACAGCACGCAATTCTCGAATCGATTCAATATGCGGCCGAATCGATTTTTAAACGTCAATTTTTTTATGGGAATATTCAACAAAGCGTCTTACTTAGGGTTAGGATTTACACATTAAGCATGGAAGAATGTTATATTAACGGAACAAGAAGCCTTAATATTTTATTTCAGTGCTGTTCAAACATGAAACAGACTGCAACCTGAATTTTCAGATAAATAAATACATTTTCATACAAATCTTACAGTGTACATGTACAAGTTTACTGGTTTGTATTTTCAAAATTTTTGTTCAAAAAAAATCGCAATAATCAATTTATAGATTCGTATCGGGATGGATCGGTATCGAATCAAATTGTGACCTATGAATCGTGATACGAAACGAATCGCCAGGTACTAGGCAATTCACACCCCTAATATATATATATATTCAATAAACAAAATCAATCCATCAAATGCGATATTGATTATTTCTAGTTTGCTGTCGAAAGAAGTCTTGAGTTACTTCCACGCAGATTATTCTTGAAATAAAAATATCGACTAAAAACACACTTTACAGTCCATCAGGGACGACCCATACACACCTTTCAGATACCCACGCATACTTTACACATGCGGTTAATATGTGCACATAAAGTAGAACAAACACCTCCACGCACACTGCGTGGATGTACACACAGATGGATGTACACTAGCGCTATTAGCCGCACTGGATTTACAGTCGCCCGTCAGCCTTCAGTTTTTAATGCCACGCGGGGCCTGTTTTACAGCTCTGCCCCAGGGCCCCCCGATCGGCTTTCATTTAGCAGGTGAGCTGCAGCCCAGTTCCCAATCAATAGCCCAGTACGGGAAGAATCCCTGCACTCGTCGGGGGCCAACAGCAGCTTGGAGGGCAGGGGTGGGATCGTTGCGCAATGTTGGATGGGTCGGACTCTGTACTATTCGTCCATTTTGTGGAGCCAATCCTATACACACAAATTGCTTCCCCACTCATTTACACTTTAGGATCATTTAGAGCAGGGGTGTCCAAACTACGGTCCAGGGGCCATTGTTTCATCCACTTTATGCTTTGCGTTAAGGTCAATGAAAGTGAATGATCCTTAGTGAACTTTTTGGAAATTGGTCAGCTGACTGTGGAAATGGGATTTGGTTGCTGTTCGGTGCAGGGGGGCATCTAGTCTAGTGGGATAAAGGGCCGAAGCCACCCCAAAATCTTGAAAATGCTTAACTATTTGCCTTAGCCACTTTTTTTTTAAACTTTAACTTTTATGTAGCCGTTTGGTAAAAATAAATTATAGAAATATATGAACAATAAATAATTACATAATTTACTGTTTTCAGTGTGTTTAATAAATTTAAGTCAAATAAATTTAAAGCAACCCTTGTATTCGTCTATTTTTGTTATATGACAAATTTTCATTTGGGCTATGGGCCAGTTGCGTCCCACACAATAAAATGTCACCAGCAACTATAGTGGAAAGCAAGCCATAAATCAATCCATTATGTCCATTGTTGTTATTGAACGGCAAGAGCACGTATCATTCAGTATTTCGTATTAACAAATAGATAACAAACGAATAATTGATCGTATAACATCCAAATGTGACTTCATCACAAAAACAAATTTAATCTGGAAATAAGGAGTGTTTCCAACTAATTAGAGCTTTTGTTGGGTTTTCGTGACAAAAGCATGTCTGTTTTTTTTTAACAAGAGGTTTGATAGTTAAATGTCAGTGTTGCTCATTATCCCAAATAACTTTGAGGAAGTTACACTCATTAAAAGCTTTGTTTTTGAGAATGAGAAATGTGTAAAAACGTGCCTTATATCAAAATCCACTTTTTTAAAATTATTATTATTGCCTGATTTTATTTATATTTTTTATCCTGGCGTTTATCTGGCAAAAAATAAATAAATCAATCGTTAATTAAAGATGCTGGTGTTGAATTTAGAGGTTTGATTTGCATACAAATGTTCTTTCCTCCTGTGTTTTTATTTATTTTTATTTTTTTTTTAAAGGAAATGCCAATTGATTCAAGAGGAACTTGAAAGTGAGCTGCATTAGAAAGACTGCTCGAACCATGACAGATATAAAGATAATTGGAAGAAATGGAAACACGATTTTTGTCAGCTCTTCATCATTAAAACCCATCACCAGTCAACTAAAATTCCTTTGATGTGTCTCCTTAAAAAAAAAATAATAATAATCTGTTGATATGTGTAAGTGTGAAATTATTGAACGCTTTTTCTGGAGAATTGCCATCAATTGCTGTCGATGTGGAATCTGCCGCCGGCATCACTGCAACTCCTCGGAGGAAAACAAAATGAAGTGTTTTGATTCTCGTCCACTCCGTTGAAGATAGCCGAGTCGTTTTTTTTTTTCAAATCATGCTTTGCGCCCATCCTCCAACACATGAAAAAAGAAATTCTTCAATGGTAGCAGAGTGCAGGGACTCTGCCAAGGCAGGCAGCTTGCCTTCACCGTACAACACAAGACTTTTTTTTCAAAAACATCACTCTGCAATGATTGTCAGAGGAATAACGCACATCAAGCCGTTCTTTTGGTTATTATTTTATCTTCTGTAGGCTTCCTTGTGAATCGCGTACACGAGAGACGAATGTGAAAAAGAGGTCTGCGAGGGCGGATGGGGTGACATGGCGGTCTTTGAAGGCAACGCAGCAGGGGGGTGTGGCCAGGTGGAGGGGGCTGACTGAATAGATAACTAGGTCCCCTTCCACCTCGCACGCAGGATTAATCGGATTGAAGAGTAAAATGTGTATTTGAAGGCCTCGCCGCGGGGGGGGAGTCTTTGATTTTTGCATAGTTTGTTCACATATTGTATGTCCACGCACCGAAAACAGTAAATAACTACCTGTAAGGTGTTGGCCAAAATTTGAATCTAACACCACAGGACTGACACTAACAGCACAGTAAAACATGCTTTTGAATCAGTCAGAACTGAGATGCTAACCAATAACAACGATGTAGCTCAAATGTCTCTTATATCTACGTCTCAGCAGTAAGGAGACAATTTTTAGTTGCGTGTAGATTGAGGGCAGCAGTATTTGTTTGTTGTCTATTATGGTCATTCAAGAGGAGAGTGAGGGTAGCGAAAATGTAGCGCACGGACAGGGTAAGCTAACATTAGCATGTGTGTGCTATTAGCAAGCAGAGGGTGAGACGGCGACACTAACAGCACAGTGAAACATGCTTTTGAATCAGTCAGAACTGAGATGCTAACCAATAACAACGATGCGTGTAGATTGAGGGCAGCAATATTTGCTTGTTGTCTATTATGGTCATTCAAGAGGAGAGTGAGGGTAGCGAAAATGTAGCGCACGGACAGGGTAAGCTAACATTAGCATGTGTGTGCTATTAGCAAGCAGAGGGTGAGACGGCGACACTAACAGCACAGTGAAACATGCTTTTGAATCAGTCAGAACTGAGATGCTAACCAATAACAACGATGTAGCTCAAATGTCTCATGTATATTTACGTCCCAGCAATAAGGAGATCATTTTTTGTTGCGTGTAGATTGAGGGCAGCAATATTTGCTTGTTGTCTATTGTGGTCATTCAAGAGGAAAGTGAGGGTAGCGAAAATGTAGCGCACGGACAGGGTAAGCTAACATTAGCATGTGTGTGCTATTAGCAAGCAGAGATTGAGACGGCGACCATTTTCTTTGACACAAACGGGGGTGGAAAGTGTCTGGTGTAAAATTTACGCTATGGTCCCAACTTCAGATACACGCCTATTATACTTAGTAAGGGATGTAAGGATAATGACAATATCGGGATATTAAAATTGCCACGGTATAATTGTTGTCATGTCAAGATAGTAACTCATTCACTGCCATTGACGATTATAGATGTAAAAAATTCATTTAGACTACATTTTTTCTACTTTTGTTTACAAGAGTATGAAAACCTAGATTTTTTTTTTATTGTACATTTAGAACAGATTGGGATTAATTGTGAGTTAACTATTGCAGTCATGCGATTAATTACAATTAAAAAAATTGATTGCCTGATGCTCCTACTTTTTAATAATCTTTTTTTTTTAATTCATTCACTGCCATTGACGGCTATTAAAGTCAAAAATTCAGTTTAGTTTAACGTTTTTTCCCACTTTTGCCAGTAAGAGTATGAAAACCTAGAATTTTTTTTTGTTCATTTACAACAGATATAAAATTTGTGATTAATCGTAAGTTAACTAGTGAAGTCATGCGATTAATTACGATTAAAAAATGTAATCGCCTGATGGCCCTAATTGTTTTTATTTTACTGATTCACTGCCATTGACGGCTATTAATGTCAAAAAATTCATTTGAACTATTTCTATTAATTTAACATTTTTTCCCACTTTTGTCAGTAAGAGTATTAAAGCCTAGATTTTTTTTATTGTGCATTTACAACAGATATAAAATTTGTGATTAATCGTGAGTTAACTAGTAAAGTCATGCGATTAATTACGATTTAAAAATTTAATCGCCTGACGGCCCTAATTTTTTGTAATCTTTTCTTTTCTTTTTTTAATCGCGTCAGGCGATTATAATTTTTCATTGTAATTAATCGCATGACTTCAATAGTTAACTTATGATTAATCACAAATTTTATAGCTGTTCTTAATGTACAATATTTAGTTTTTCTAGGTTTTCATACTCTTGTTAATAAAAGTGGAAAAAATGTTAAACTAAAAGAAATAGTTCAAATGAATTTTTGACGTCTAAAGCCGTTAATGGCAGTGAATGAGCACACATCTGTTTAAAAGGCCAGGTTTTATTACATTTGTGTAATTCCAGCACTGGTCGTTAGTTTATTAGACAAGTTCAATTTCAATTAGGCATGTTTTGACCAACTACATTTAAGACCCACGCTGATGGGCAGATGAAAGTGAACGTAGCACGTTTGAGCCCCTCCACAAATTGACTCGATTCACAATGTGTGTGTGCAAAGTAAGTACCTCAATATGACGTGTTTTTAGTAATTGTAGGTTGTTTGAGTTTGAATGACCTCAGCAAATTTTCTGGATTTGACAACATTTCATTTAAAATTGCAAGACATCTTCATTCTCTGTATTTTCATTCTTTCAGTGGCACTTTATAATATTTCCTTTCTAATGATAATGAATTTGATTTATAATACATATTTTTGGGACTCCAGCAAATATTGCATAAACTAGGTGGTCAAAAGATCCTGGTGGTTTTAACACTGCCAACTAATGGTCTAGCATGCAAATTACACCATTTTCCATCATCTTGAGCAATTTTTGTCATCTGTAGATGAAACTTGAAAATTGTTGTAAAAATGTTGTAGAAAAGCTTCCAGAAGAGTGAAAGTTATTATACCCTGTCAGAATAATTTGTCCTAGGAGTTTTCTTCTTCCAACGAGTACTCGTGTAGTCGCCCGCGACAGTAGCTGGAGTTCTCCAGCTCTGGTGGAAGGGAGACATGGCAGCTCTTCCTTTCCACACATCTCTTTTCAAAGGCGCCATCAAAGTCTGGCAGAAATGTCAGCGCTGCAGGCGGGGGACCGGCCCCTGAATGTCAGCCCTTCTCAGGTCAACACCGCCAGCCAGCCAGCCAGCAAGCAAGCCAACCAGCCTGCCAGCCTGCCTGCCTGCCTCGCATAGACGCTCTGACAGAGAGAGAGAGAAATGAGGAAGGGAGGGGAAGACAGTGGGAGAAGATGAAGATGAAAGAGAGACATGACGACATTGATGAAGGAAGAACTTGATGGACTGGATAGGACATCAACGTCTTGTACAGTATGGAATAATTAAGGGGAAAATAAAAGACTACAAAGACCATGCATATTCGAATGGGGTTGTATTGACAAAAGTTTTGGGACACCTACAGGAAGTTGTCCTGTGCTGGCGCTTTCCTGACTTTTTGGATTATTTTCAAGTTGGTGGATGTCATGAATAACTGGCGAGAGGTGCAATTGCATATCATATGACACACAGTACATTGTGCATATAACCTAAAATGCATGCCAACGAGATTTTTTTTTTTTTGTCTCTGTGTATTATTTTTGTCATTCTGTTTATATCTTTCACGCAAGGTGGCAGTTATCATTAATAAGGGGCAAGAGCAGCAATCGCATACAGTAATCATAATGATACAATCATATGATGCTACCATCATGTACAAGACCAAGCAAGCGAAATACTTTTTTTTTTTTTTTTAATCTGTGGATTATTTCCAGATGTTGTGTTTATTTTGTTTGTGCAAGATTGTATTTATTTCAGTTTATTTCTGTTGGGTAAAATGGTGGTTATCGTGAATAGTTAATGAGAAGAGTGATCGCAGAATCATGACTGTTAATCTCGTCACAGGTTTTTTTTTTTTTTTTTTTTTTGCTTCTGTTGATTATTTCATGTCATTTTGTTTATTCTTATTGTACAAGGTATTGAGATAATTGTTCACATAATTTCATGGAATGGTCCTAACCATGTGTATTGGGAATTTTTGTCTTGTTTTTTTTTTGTTTTTGTCTGTGGATTCTTTCCAGGCAACCTGTGTGCCTCGGACCATTCTTATCATTTTTTTTTTGCCTCTATGGATTATTTCTAGTTGATCTGTTTATTTCTATTGTGAAAGTTGGTGTTTATAATAAATATCTGGCGAGATAAACTAAAATCATATGTCACGAACATTGCAAATATACCAGTACGTGCCCTGAGCTCTTTTTTTTGCCTCTGTGGATTATTTCCAGTTCTTCTGTTACCATCTGAAATCTACTCATTGCAATCAGTGGTAACCCTTGTGAGATCTGGGAGCACACGATCACACTTCTAGGTTGTTGTTTTTTTTCCCCACACCAAGCTCATCCAAGCCATTGACCAAAGCCCTGATTGATGAATTAATAAATGATGTGTTGTTTGATGCTTTATTTATTTATTTATCTATTTATTTCGTACAGAGCGCACATACAGGAATACAAATGCAGGGGCGATAGACGATGATGTTAAAAGACAGACACACATTCATGCACGTGCACACAGGCCATGAGGAGCCTGTCAGATTACAGCCGTGTAATTGAATGGTAAGGGAGCAGACAACACATCTCGCACAGCCGGACTCTCGAGGCGGCCGCCGCCATAACAGAGCTCAGGGGAAATTCGGGGTCCCACTTAATAGTGAATTGGAGATGGGACACATTGTGTGCGTGTGTGTGTGTGTGTGTGTGCGTGCGTGTGTGTGTGTGTGGAGATTGAGCGGCCTTGGCAAGTGAAAATGGTCCCTAAAAATGTGGCGATTTGAGAAAGTGGCTGACGGAGAAAAAGCGCAAAAAGGACGTGTCACAAAAGAATGATAGAAATAAAAGATTGGCAGAAAAATGGAGAGATGGTGGCCATTCACAGGTGGAATGAGAGGCAGAGAAATGGAAGACAGCAGAGAGGGAAGCGTGATGGAGACGTACGACGGGGAAATGGCAATAAAAAGGAAAAGAAAGAGGAAGATGAGGGTGATGAAGATGAAAAGAAGCAATGACCTTTCATGCTTGTTTAGTATGAACAAGGAACCTCATTTGAAACCCCAACTTCATACCTAATCCTAACTTTCAACTTTGACCCTGGGTGAATTCCCAACATTTGAAACCCCATTTTTGAACCCTTGCCATAGGTTGAAACCCCAATATGAAACCCTAAATCTTGTTTGAGACTATAACCCAGGCTTGAATAGGCATAATTTGAACCCGTCTCTGGCTAAACCCATTTTGAAACCCTAATATTAAATTTAAGCCTAAACCTAAACCTAAACTTGGAACCCTAACCACTAATTCTTACCTTGTCCTCAATTTGAAACCCTAATCCAAACCCAAAATCTTGCTTGAAACCCCAAACCAGGCTTGAACCCCCAATTTGAAACTCTGGTTGGAAACCCCACCTTGGAACCCTACCCATGGTTTGAAACCCTATTTTTAACCCTAAAATTGCTTTGAAACCCTGATTTGAAATGCTAAACCTAATAATTGAACCCCCTGTCATGAAACTCTGATTTGAAACCTTAATATTGACTTCAAACCCTAACTTGGAATTTTCCTAATCCTTTGTTGAAACCCTAGGATCTTATTATCGTAAAAAGCCCTAAATTAAAACTCTGACACTGTCTTGAAACCTTAACCCAGACCTAAAACCAAATAATAATTAACATCCCTAAACTTGAAGTCAGGCACTAATATTAAACTCTAACCATTGTTTGAACTATTCAAAACCTTTTAAAACCTTAACCCTATGTTGAAACGCTAATTATACAGTGAACCCTATCACTGAGTTGCAATTCTAAAACCCCAAACCTTATTTGAAATCCTAACCCTGGTTTCAAATTGCAACTTCATTTGAAACCCCCAACGTGTGTTGAAATCCTCACCCAACTTGATTAACTGTATTGAAGCCCTAAATTAAAACCCCAACCCAGCCTTAAAATCCTGCAGATACTCTAAATTCCAAATCTCCTGTTATGGCTCGGATATGACCATTTTGTGGCCCGGTGTGACCTAATGCTACGATACCATAGCAACAACGGCACTCTCACCCTGACCTGGCAGCTCAGTACAATACGACCAAAGTACACTTCTGTCTCATAGTTGTAAAAAGTATCATGAGGAATTAAAGTAGAAGGTCTGCTGGGTATAAAGTTGCCCCTGAATATGATATGTGGATACGTGGATGTCATCAAGCCTGTGAAGTGGAAATAATAAAGAATTAGGATTGTCTCCAAAGACGACGAGAGGAATTAATCCCAAAATGAATTATGAAGGGAGGTAGAGAGGGAGAGAGGGAAGGGGAGGGGAGGTAGACAAAAAAAAAAAAATCAACATCAGCTCTTTCCTTTTCCTCCGCTTGAAGGAAGATAGGGGGGCGGTTTGTGTGAATAGTGTGAATGCTATAAAAATTAAATTAATAGCAAAAGGGAAAACAGCACACAGGAACAGAAGAGGTTCGGAGGTGGAGAGAGAAAGGAAGGAGGGGACTGTTGCTGCCAGATTGCACCACACTTTTGCCCCCCCCCCCTCTCTTTTTTTTTGGGGGGGGGGGTTATTGTCATAAATGCCACTTGCAAATTGCGCTGCGGAATAATATGGATCCTATGTATATGGGGGGGGGGGGGGGAGAACAAAAAAAAATGACGTGAGTGATAATTAAGACTTAGGGGGTGAATGACAGAGTGGCAAAGCCATTTGTTGAAGATGGAAACGGCGTCTCCTGTATCGCTCTCTGAGAAACAGAAGGTCTCCGTGTCACAAAACATTAGCCACACAGCTGTTGGCTTCATGTCAATGGCGCGTTAGCCCCACCATCTTATGGTGCCCCCACCACCTGATTTCACTTTGGTCGCCTCACAGCACAAGGAATGGCATCTCCAAGAAGCCAACAGCCGTGTCTTTAGATGGAAGAGAGACAGAGAGAGAGAGAGAGAGAGAGAGAGAGAGAGAGACAGGGAGAGACAGAGAGAGTGTGAGAGAGAAAAAGAAAGAGAGACAGAAGAGACAGAGAGAGAGAGAGAGTGAGTGTGTGAGAGAGAGAGAGTCAGAGAGAGAGACAGAGAGAGAGAGAGTGTGAGAGCGAGAGAGAGAGACAGACAGAGAGAGAAAGTGTGTGTGTGTGTGTGTGTGAGAGAGAGAGAGAGAGAAAGTGTGTGTGTTCGCGAGAGAGAGAGAGAGAAGAGAGTGAGAGAGACAGATAGAGAGAAAGTGTGTGTGTGTGTGTGTAGGTGAGAGAGAGAGAGAGAGAGAAAGTGTGTGTGTGTATGCGAGAGAGAGAGAGAGAGAGAGACAGACAGAGAGAGAAAGTGTGTGTGTGTGTGTGTGTGAGAGAGAGAGAGAGAAAGTGTGTGTGTATGCGAGAGAGAGAGAGAAGAGAGTGAGAGAGACAGATAGAGAGAAAGTGTGTGTGTGTGTGAGAGAGAGAGAGAGAGAGAGAAAGTGTGTGTGTGTAAGCGAGAGAGAGAGAGAGAGAGAGAGAGAGAGAGAGAGAGAGAATGAAAGATAGTGGCTGTACAGTTATGCAAAACGTGTGCATGCTGAATTTTTTTTCGTAATGTTAAGAGAAAAACAGTTGTATTATCGCAGTAAAAAAAAAGTTGTAAACTCACAAGTAAAACTTACGTTACGTAATGAAATGTACCACATTTATAACGAAAAAAGTCACATCTGAAAAACGCGGAAGAAATCTTACAAGTACGAGAAAAAAGGCACAACTAAAGATATCAGAAAAAAGGATTGTGAGAAAAACGTTGTCTCAGTCGTAAAATAAAAATAATATGTAGGCTAACATATCAACCAATCACGGCTCAGCTTCAATAAACAGGTGAGCCGTGATTGGTCAACTACAACTGCGATGTCCTTTTCAGTCGACAGCAACGTGGCAAAATGGCCGACCTCTGATATGGATTAAAAAATAAATAAATAAAAACGAGGCAGATTTTGCTCCACAAACGCAATATTAACCAAAATATCATTTTTAGATGACAATGATGAAGTATGCATACACACGAGGAGGGAGTGAAAAAGCACCAACACACTCACAGATCCAGCCTGGCTGTTTTTGAATGGGAGTTTGGGATTACGGGAGCTCAGGGCCAGACTGTAAAGCAGGGAACTGGAATCCTGTTGTTTTTGCTCGGTATGAGCCAACACGTATTTTGTATGCTCAAGCCAGCCCGCCAGCTACCGTGCTCGGTAATCACCCGTAACCGCTGTTTTTGCTTCTCCAGCTCCCGTCAAGCATCTACTTGTTAAATCATCAAGATACTTGCTTCCCGTGCTCTCCGTGGGGGATCGGCCCAACAAGCCTAATGACGCACAACGTGCTCAGTCCATGTGTCTGCATTAATTGCCACGCATAACATTCACATTCCATTTATTGCACTGCAGGGGTGAGTTCCCGGAGGGGCTCGGCCCCAACCCGCCGACCTCCTCTGGAGCCGCGTCCCCAAGCTCGATAAAAAAACGCTTGATTAACACGACTCCACCGGTAATCGCTCCTTTTGTGCGGGAATCGAACTACCGCACTTCCTTGGACGGTGCGCAGGTCGTGCCCCCCCCCCCCCCCCCCCCAGGTTGCCAGACACCTTGCTGACCCCTCTGTTGCTACTCGTTTTATTCTACCAAACAACAACCACATCCAAGTGTGTTTTTGTGTCTCGTCACTTCAAGAATGCAAAGAAACCTGAAACCAGAGCGCCTCTTTGTGGCCGATTATGAAATTGCACTTACAAAATGGCTTCGGAGGGACAACTGGGTCTGCTTTTGAAAAAAAAAGGGGGGGGGGGTTGTTGCAGGACGAAAACCAAAGCAGTTTTGTCTTCAGATGTCATAGTGGCAGATCTGCCGCTGTGGCGTCTCCAGACAAAATCGTTAGCACAAGAGCTTAACTTTGATGCAAAACCAAAAATTCACAAATTAAGTCAAAGTACCACTGCTTTCAATGCTCTATCTCTATCTGTCTATCTATCTCTCAAGTAAGCCCCCCAACAACAACAAAAAAGAGGAAAAAAATTCAAATGCATCACTTTTGTATCACTATAACGTTCTACATTGAAGGCAGTTAGCACGTCCCTCTTAGCTAAGGCTTTGGCGCCATCTTGTGTCATCTTGAAAGTGTTATAGAACAACACCAAAAATAAAATACATTTTAAGCAAATATCTGAGGATGCGTTCCACACTAGCAAACTTGGATTTATGAATAGCGAAATGTATCTAGGCAGGTCGGTACATAACCTGGTTCTACAGGAAACATCATGGAAAATTGACTTGACACTTTTTTACTGCCGTTTTGTTTACAATTTTTAACATTACAATTAACAGAAAAAAATTTGACCATTGTCATTTAAAAAAAAATCACAAGAATAATGTTGTACAGTTATGATGTATAGTGATGAATATTGCTGAAGGATGTTAATTAACATTGTGAGCTCATTCATATACAGTAGTTGTATAGGACACATTTGACTTGCTATGCTGGTGGAGCGCCCCCTTCTGTTGAAAGATGGATGATGCCGGTCATCCTTTTGTAAGCAAAATTCTCAAAAGAAAAAAGGAGAATTTATGTAATATGCAAAATCAGGATTTTATTTTTGTTTTAATCCCACTTTACATCATTGACTTTCATCTTCTCAAACACACCAGAGACAAGCGGCGAGAGAATAAACGTTCAAATTTGCAGCTAAAAAGCCCCCCCAAAAAAACAGACATCAGTTCTTTGCTTGGTATATTTCATCCATATTTACAGCCCTTCTCTGTACAGACAGTTAAGAATATTACAGTCTCCAAATGTAATTATTTTTCCTTTTCTTCCAGGACGCAAAGGACACGTCCTTTTAGGCAAGCGTTGAGTAAGTGCAATGTCTCATATGATGTTGAGAACACAGTCAATTTTAAATTGATAAACCAGATTATCTATACAAGGTTGCAATTTGAGAGGAAAAATGATGCCCACAAACACAAAATAATGCACACTATGGAAAACAAACTACTATAAGGTGCTGTTCAGGTACATAATCTTGTCAGTCATTCATTTTATTGAAAAACCAATCAATATATCTTTGAAAAAAAAAAAAAGTCAAAATTAGCTGTCATTTTTATTTGATCAAATATTTGGTAGTGTGGCTGCTCAATAGACAACTTTACAGTATTGTGCAACAAATGTGTTGAGAAATCTAATAATAGATTTATGTGCCTTAGAAAAAAATCTGTGACAACTGTGATGTGTAGAAACTGAAAGTAAACGAAAAAGTTCTTATACACTTCAGCATTAAGGACATTTACCTTGTGGAATGTTTGGATTCATCATGACAAAATAATAACACTATCAATAAATCTCATTGTATCAAAGTGCCTTTAGTGGATAGTTCAAAGCCGCCCTAATTGAATTCTGGCAAATGAATTCCATTGGCCAAGGACAATATGACAGAGCTGCGCTTGCCCTTTAGATAACAATTGTACAGACGTTAATTGATGCCATTACTCAAACAATATTCCACGTGAAAAATGATCTGCGATCATCTGTCGCATGGGATGGGGAACCCACTATGAGCTTGTATGTGAGGCCCACGAGAGGGCCCATTGCCTGCCTTGCACTTCTAAACACACATAAAATTAACTCATTCACTGCCATTGACGGTTATAGACGTCACAATTCATTTTAACTATTTCTATTCTATTTTTTTTCCATTTTTGTTAACATGAGTATGAAAACCTAGAATTTTTTTCTGTACATTTAGAAAAGATATAAAATTTGCAATTAATCGTGAGTTAACTCGTGAAGCCATGCAATTAATAACGATTAAAAATGTTAATCGTCTGACGCTTCTAATTTTAATAATTTTTTTCTTTTCTTTAATCGCGTCAGGCGATTACATTTTTTAATTGTATTTAATCGCATGACTTCAATAGTTAACTCACGATTAATCAAACATTTTATATCTGTTCTAAATGTACGATAAAAAAGTCTAGGTTTTCATACTCTTGTTAACAAAAGTGGAAAAAATTGTTAAACTAATAGAAATAGTTCAAATGAATTTTTTACGTCAATAGCCGTCAATGGCAGTGAATGAGCCAGAATTCATACATAATATTCATTTGTTTTGCATCATATGTTTTTTAAGGAAAACGGTTCCCTACCCTTGCAAAAAGGTGAGTGCATTTACATCCTTTACAGATGACCCACAAATGGATGTAGCGTTCATTAGAGTATATATATATATATATATATATATATATATATATATATATATATATATATATATCATTGTATATATAAAATGAAAAAATATAGATGGCGATACAGTACATATGCAGCAAGAAAGGAGATGAAGCAGGCTGTAAGTGTGGAAAAGTCATGCCAGTGACTTATTTTTTTCCATACAGTAAACATGTTTACGGTTAAAAGTGTCCGCAAGAGCGTAATCTAGTCCGACAAAAAGAACACAGTAATGTCCCCCAATACCTCAAAGGTCAAAACATTCACTCGCTTGTTATTTTTTTTCATTTTATTTTCTTTATGTCCGCCTGCTTGCGCAACTCTGCCCACAGCGATGCATGGTTCTACATTACATGAAGTGCGGCCCCTCTTGCAAAAATCCTCCATCAGCCTGGAGATGCAGATCTAGGTCCCGATCACGCGCATGATCTCCTTCTGCACCTTGGGTTCCTGCGTGTTAATGTTGGCGTCTCCCACTTGGCCGTCTTCGTACCTGCAGACGCAAAAAAAAAAAAAAAGATCATTATATTAGACAAATACTGATTGGGAACTGCTTTAGCTAATGTATGTGGCATCATTATATTGTGTTTTCATAATATTGATGGTTTTTATCATTCTTAAAACTCATTCACTCCCAGTCTTTTTCACTGAAGCAACCCCCTTCGCTCCCGGCTGTTTTTTACTGGATTTTGACTGATTTTGCAAGGCCCGTAGAATATTGTGTTCTATTGCTATAAAAACATGGAACCTACCACTTTCATCAAAAAAAAAAAAAGTATATTTCTATCTGTTTCCGTTTTGCAGCAATTAGCATTAGCAATTAGCATTAGAATATAGCTTAGTTTAAAACCCTGGGGGGAAAAACTTGTTGCAACATGGCCCTGGTTGATCTCTTATACTCTGCTGCCACCTGCTGGCCGTTTTTTTTGTAATAACTACCATTGCTTTAAGCGACCTATTCAGGTCAGAGGCTGCATCCACCAAATATTTTTTTAACAACAAATAAACGTATCTAAACTAAACTTAACTATGGTATTCTGGTTAAAATTAGTGCAATATGAGTTAAGCAGTAAAATCCAGCCATTTTTAATCCATCTCAGGGGGCGGCCATTTTGCCACTTGCTGTCGACTGAAGATGACATCAATGTTGCTCAGGGCTCAGGCAACAACCAATCACAGCTCACCTTTTTTCTGAAGATGGGCTGTGATTGGTTGTTACCTGAGACCTGAACAACATTGATATGTGCCCTGTGACTGATTGGTAATGATGGACAAATAAAGTTTCATGGAGCACTTGCAATTTTTATTTATTTTTTACTCCTCTAGATGGCACTCTTGGTTTAAAGACGCAGTGGCATTTTAATCCATTTCCATTGCACTGACTAACCCTTCTTTAAACCAAAAGCATCATCTAGAGGAGTAAAAAAGTATCGCAAATGCTTCATGAAGCTTCATTTTCCCATCACTATTGGCAACTGGTCCAGGATGTAAATGAGATACGTTCCAGTTTGCCTGAGATTTGAATGAGGACAAGCGCTCCAGAAAATGGATGAAGCGATTTAAAGCCGTTTACTCACACAAAAAAGAAGCGAGTACAAACATGGTCCGACACGGGACACACCCAAATGTTGCCGTGCTTCTGCAGATCCTTGGATGTGATCACTGTTTCAACGAGAGAGAATACAAACAACATAAAGCTCTGGTGTGTCGTTAATGTCAGGTGCCTGACATTCGTTCTGTTTTTACCTTCACAAAGTGCAATGCAGTTCAGATTTCGACTTTGCAGAAATCTTGATTGGATTGGACGACTCTGCTTGAAATGGCAGAACAGCAACATGAGGAAGGCCTATGTCATTATGTTTATCATAAGTCCCGCCTCTTACCTGTGGTATTGTATTCATACGGTTGTAACGCTGCACCAGCTCGTCTTTGGTGGGCATGCGGTGTTGGCCTTTACCCATTCCTGCAAAGTGGAACACAAATTGTAAAGCACGCATGCACGCAGTGTAAAGTGGGCAGTGTGGACAAGGGGCTGCGAAATGACTCATTCGTACCTGAGTATCCAAAAGATATGCTGGAGATGGGGCTGAGATAGATGCCCTTTCCATATGCTGCTCCATGCAGCTTGGTTTGGAAAGAGCGGAGAGAAGGAAGGATCAGTGTAGCACAGAATCAAACTCAACTACAGCGGTACCTCGGAGTTTGAACATAATTCGTACCTGCGAAGTGTTCAAAGTCCGAATTGTTCAACCTCCGAAACATTTTTCCCCATAGGAAATAATGTAAATGCAATTAATCCGTTTCCAAGCTCCCAAAACAGAAAATTCCTAAATTAATTTATATTTATGTTTTTTTACATCTACAATACAGCAAAAGTATTTAAACAATAAATATACCTTACTTTTTTTTGTTGTGGTGTGATGGCATCAGTGGATGATAAATGCTATGTTAATGCTAGCTTTAGTTCAGTTCTTTGCTCGGCTTCACTCGGCTACCCGTTTTCAAGGTATGTTCGGCTTAGCTTGCTTTGCTTGGGTGTTCGAACTCCGAAAATGAGTTCAAACTCCGAGGCATTTTTTACTCTGATTTTTTTTGGTTGAAGTCCGAATTGTACGAATTCCGAGACGTTCAAACTCCGAGGTTCCACTGTATCAGTCAATCCAATTGTCACTTTTCATACCAAAAATGCAACTCATAATAATGATAAAATGATCTAAGGCTGGTTATGAAGCATCTAGTTGAGTATTTCCATATACCGGTATATCCAGTATGTCCAGTTGAATTGTGCCACTTGACCTCAGTGCAGCATTTGACACGATTGATCATAATGAAACGTGGGTGGGGTTAAATGGAACGGTCCTAAAATGGTTCAGGTCCTACTTGGAGGAGTTACTTTGTGAGCATTCGAAATGTTGAATCTGATCGAATGGCCATGACATGTGGAGTCCCTCAAGGGTCAGTCCTTGGACCCCTGTTGTTCCAGTCTGTATATGTTACCTTTGTGTCAAATGCTTCAGAACGCCAATGTTGACTATCATAGTTATGCAGATGACACACAACTGAATTTATCAATGTCCCCAAATGACATCAGTTCAATAAACGTATTGTGTCACTCATTAGAGCAAATTAACAACTGGATAAACGAAAATTTCCTTCAGCTAAACGAGGTCATTGTTTTCGGCAGTAAAGAAAAGTGGATTGCTGTTAGAAAACACCTGCAGTCACTGTCTTTAGAAACCAAAGACCAAGTTCGAAATCTTGGGGTGACCTGACTTTCATCCGTCATATCAAATCAATTATTTTATCAGCTGAAAAACATATCCAGACTGAAGGACTGCATGCGCCAAGCAGACCAAGAGAAGCTTATCCATGCTTTTATTGGCAGCAGACTCGATTATTGTAACGGTCTCCTGACTGGACTCTCTCAAAAGAACACCACACAATTGCAGCTCATTCAGAGCGCTGCAGCTCCAGTTCTGACCAAAACAAAGCCAGATCAGAACAATATCACTACAGTCCTTACGGCTTTACACCGGCTCCCAGTTGTCACACCGCGGTGAGGTTGTCTTGTCATTTCCTGTTTTATTTTGAAAATTCCGACTCCTTTCGTTTCAGGTCACTTGCCTTTCCTCATGTGGTGTCAGGTGTCAACCCTGATTCCTGATTGCCTCCACCTGTTTCCCTCTTGTGTTAAATGGTCTGCATCTCCCCTGTCTTGTGCCAAAGTGTTTTCGTCAGAGCCACTCAAGCCAGTCACAGTCCTCAACCTTGTTGTCCTGTCTCTTGTGTGAACTTTGGTTTGGAACTTTGTATAGTTTTAGTTAAGGAGTGATATTGTTTTGTTTGTAGTTTAGACATCCTTCCTTTTGGAGCGCATTTAGTTTAACATTTAATAGCCTTTGTTTTTTCCCTCTAAACGAGGAGTTTTTTTTTTGTGTTTAATAAATATCTGCCTTGGCCTCAAACCCCTATCTCTGCGTCTGAGTCCTAAATCTGCCACGTCGTGTCACCAGTCAGCTGTAGAATAGATTTCAAAATTCTGCTACTGGTCTAAAAATCACTGAATGGTTTGGGTCCTGAATATATTCAAGAAATGCTGACTGAATAAAAACCCAGCGGGGCTTTGAGATCTACAGACTTGGGCCAACTGGTGGAACCCCGAGTTGGAAGTAAACATGGTGAAGCTGCATTTAGTTGTGAATGTAATGTGCTTTCCAAATACCTTGCCTTGAGCCGCAAAATATAAATCTAAGATGAGGTGAGTCGTTTTGTGCAATGGTTCAGAGGTAGAAAGTCAGACAGAATGAGCGAATAAGTTGACGAAAGTGTTAGAGAAGAGGCGATTTGACACTTTAAATGTTTGACAACAAAGAAGGCACAAATTAAAGCCATCAGAACGACATGAACGATCATCAAGGTTTATAAATAAACCTCCCGATTTGACTTTGAAGCAGAGTTTAATCTATTTTCAGCGCGTCTCCAAGCACTTGTGTTGTGCAAATGAGATGTTTCTGAAGGCTGCGGAATTCATCGCTCCTTTAATTTGATCACTTACGTCCTTGAGAAGAGTTGGATCGCAAAAGTAAACAAACATTCACGAATGCCTTTTGATTTAGTGAGGCACGTACAGATATTTGATCTTATATTTCATGTTGGAAAGTTATACATCGCCATGTTGGTAATTTATTTATTTTTTTTCTGTAATGGTTCAATGCATTAACCCAGATAATTATTGTTATTTAATTAATCGCATGACTTCAATAGTTAACTCACGATATGGAAAGCGGAAACAATGTTAAACTAATAGAAATGTGGCTGCGTCTTTACAGTAATTTCATAATAATTAATAAAATTGAGTTGAAATTAAAAAGATGTACTGTACGATTAAAAAAAAAAACGAGTTTGATATTGATTTGTGTTGAGGTCATTTTTCTGCCACTAGATGGCATAATAGCCTTTGTAAGACATTGGTCACAGCTCAGTGCATTTTTGTTTTCATATTAAGAGCTATCTAATCTTTAACATGAAGTAACTTGTGAAATTTTGCACATTTTTAAAATTTTAAAATACAATGGTAAATATGCATTTTTATTAAATGTATTACTGCTAAATTTTGATGTGGACATGTCTGCAGCGTTGCGACTGAAATTCCCCCGGTACAGGTTTTCCAAGTAAGGGGCGGTCGTTAAAAAAAAATATTGTCGTTAAAGGAACTTTAAATTAACGCACTCATTTTGACACCCCTAAAAAATACACACACACAAAAAGATCAGCTCTTGTCATCATCTTGTCCAAGTATGGTGTGTCTTTACTGAGCACGTTGGCTTTTAGTTACTGACCTCCTCCAATGGAAGCTCTCTGAGAAGTCCATACTCACTATGGATCCAGTTATCCTTTGCATTCCGCAACGTCAGACCTAACCTACACCGTGCTCTAAGTGGTTCACCCCAAGAGGGTGCACAGGCAGCCTCCTAGCTTGCATTACAGCTGATGCCACAACAGGTGTGGCATCCACTGTTGCACACTCTGGCTGGGGGGGGAGGAAATTCTGCCGGTACACCCTGCTGGCTGAAGTGCAAATGTCAAAGCAGCCCAAAAGGGAAGCTGGCATCTATTAACTGCAAAAATGAATCAGCCGGACAGCCAGCCTGCTCCGTTGCAAAGCAGGCTGACGGTCCGAGAAGGCAAACTGCCAGGGTTTGCGTACCTGCAGTTTGGTATAAGAGGCGTTGACTAGTCCATTTCTCAGAACAGAGTGCCAGTTCTCTATATGGGAACCACTAGAGCAAGTGTAGGGGGGGGGGGGGGGTGAGAGAAAAGAGGCATGTGAATGCTGTCCTGGATGTGGAGTACAATAAGACAAAAAAAAAACACACAAAGTTTTTTTTTTTTTAAGTGTGGATGTGTGGAAGTGACTCACTTCACAGTCAACTAGTTAACTATTGTATCACTGTGTCATATATACAAACACTGGATTTGTACTGTATGTGCAGATTTCTAGAAAAATGGATGTGAGTAAAGCAAAGCTCTACCCTTCAGTGAGTGACAGAGGCCATAATTCAATATAGAATAATACACAGTATTATATTCCATAATGTAGATCGTGACTATGTGTATTATTTTAAATGTCAATGTTTTTGTGGAAAACTCATTAAATATATAATTCATTATTATTAAAACTAATAATATTTTTTTTTTAAAAAGGCTCCTCTTTAAGAAATGCCATACCTATGGCAGTAACAATATTAATTCCAAACAATTAAGCAAATAGGTGGTTTTATTTACAGAATTATTTGTGCTATATTTTGGGTACTGTACTATATTTTGCAGTTGCTTTCGGTCATCTGCTATCTGTCACAGAAAGGAATGTTTCGATTTTTAATTAACATTGTTACTGTTTTACAATGATGCAACTCGCTGTAGTGAGACATCCACTGACAATAAAAACAATTATCTATTGATGAAACAATTACTTGAAAATATATTGCCAGATCAGTAATCTAACATTGAAGTTTTATGCTGACACACTACAGGTTGGTGTTAATTTTATCCGCCATTTTTAGTCCGGTTTCAATCACGCTTGTCAGTTTTTAATCATAGTTAGTCATCCTCATCTTGTTTTTATTCAGTCCATTTTTAGTCGACTATAAATCTAGCATTTTAGTCTTTATTTTAGTCCAAAGAAACATAATTTAATTTGTCTAGTTTTAGTCAACAAAAACTGTCAACATTTTGGTCTAGTTTTAGTCAGGACAATCATTTAACCCTTGTATTTATTTATTTTTTGTCAGCAGATTATGTTAAACATTTCAGATTTAAAACTATTTCACATAAAACGTTCTCTCATCTTTTTGATGAAAAACAACTTGACACACAGTTACAGTATATCAACAAGTGGCTACTATGGCTCCATGCTATGAGCTAGTAAATTAGCCAGTATTAGTTAGCGCTCGCATTTACATTATTGTTGGAACGCTATAGCCGTTGGATTAATTTTACGTTATAACTATAATTGACTTATTTTTTTCTTTTCACTTTTCACCGTGAGTCCACTTCCTGTCTGGCCTATTGTGCATGTTGAAATTGCTAGCTGCAGATTTGTGTCACATGACAGTGTCGCAGTGACAGACTAGCAAAGACAAGATTTTACAAACTCATATGATTTTCATCTCATCTTTGTTCATGAACTAAAATGTCCATAGATTTTAGTCCAGTTTTTATTAGATGAAGTACATTTAGTCCCAATTATTATTTATTAATGAGGGTTTTAGTCTAGTCTAGTTTCAGTGCGGTGAAAAATGTGTGTTGACAAAATTTGTTTCGCTGACGACATTAACACTACTACAGGTAACAGTCAAACATTTTTTTATGAATGGGTTCATATTGAGGACAGTTACCTACAGTAAACTGTATATTATAGGTACTGTATTTGTGCCCAAATGGAGCATGTGTGAAAACACTCATCAGAGCTTCATGTGCCTTTTGTTCCAAGTCCTGATCTCACCATCACGTTTTTCTGGCTTCTCAAACGTCCCGGGAAAATGCACCTGCTGAGTGGTGGCGTTTGTTGTCGTGGCCCACTGGCATGTACTAAGGCTGTTATGTAACACTAACAAAGCACGCTGTCCAATGTGATGCCGCACAAAAACATTGCATGGGTGGCAAAAGGGATGTCACTGATGGGAGGGAGCAAAAAGCAGACTCACTGGAAGGCGAAGGTGCTGCCGTAGAGCTTTTTGGCAGTGCGGAAACGGGCCTCTTTGGCTGGAGGGCTGCTGAGCAGCAGGAATTGGTGGGAGGTGTGCATGAATTTCAGTTGCTACCATGATGACGACATCGCCGCATGAAAGAGGAAACCAAATGAGACAGGAAAGAGAATTGAACCCTCAAATTACACAAGGCAAAACCTGTTTGGTAATAGAGGATGGGAGGGGATTTTGATTTCCTACCCTACTGAGAGGCAATTTGACAATGTGAGATCTGTTACTGGAAATAATCCTGGAAGAACACACAAAACGAAAACAATCAATGCAACACTAGTCAAATCAAGTTATTTCAAATTATTGCTTTTTTAAGGAAGTAAAATATCAGCATTTTCTTGTGGAAAACTATGTATGTCCATGTGATTGACTTATTCAGTTAATATAGGGTGCGAATGGAAAATTGGACGATCAGTCATTGTGTATTATGTCAGATGAGATGTTAATGTAAAAGCGTGTTTTGCTTTTACTTTGTTTTTTTATGTCACCACATAAAGGGCACCAGCGAAGAAAATTACGACGACAACCACAGAATAGAAAATAGAATTTAAACTCGAATGGCAAAGTACATTTGCAGTAGCAAAACAACAAAACAAGTACACGTGTCGCTGTCCTAGCTGCTTTTACTCAGTCATTTACTGAATATCAGTCACCATCTTTTCACACTTACATGACAGTTAAAATAGTTATAAAATGTTATTAGTAACACCGTTCGTACGTACACTGCTTGTACAGTTAATAAAGGTTAAAGTAAATCAAAGGCAACCATTTTTATTTTTTTTCGCTTTTTTTCTTCTGGAGAGCTCAGTATTGTTCATTCGGTAATTTTACCGATTTGACATGTCATCATCATTGCTCTCTCTCTCTCTTTTTTATTTTTATTTTATTTTTTTAAATTTTATAAAGGCAACCATTTTTATCTGAAACAGATTATGTCTTTAAGTTGCTTATTATTTATCATTCCATTGCATCTCCATCTGCTATTATTTTCCAGGCAAATTTAAAGGCTGTTAACTTGCAAGAAAGAGCACATGGCTCCTTTTTTTTTATAACAGGTTCTCTCCACCCACCATTGTAGCAGGGGATGGGCCAAAGGGTCCAGTTTGTCCATCTGCTTCTTGATCTCCAAATACGAGCCCTGGCAAAAGCACACAAGCATGTGCTCCATTCAGCAAAACTAATACAAACACTTAACTGCCAAAATGCAAATAGCCACATCAGGATATAGTGAATACACGGTACTGTAATAAAAGGACCTATTTTTCAGTATATTTTACATTATGCTGCGATCTGCTAATTGTACCTGGGTCATTTCCCGGATAGACATGACGCTGTCCAACGCTTTTTGCAGCCTCTCATAATTCTTCTTCTGTGTTCATCGGTGGAGCCCAGCAGCATTTACATGTGACGAAAGAAAGGTAATAACATGCACACATCTAAAATCAACTGTAAGGATAAGCACAATGGTAAATTAGGTCATAAGCCAATAAGTCTTACAGTGAAGTTGCTCTATCTCGTAGCACGGCTTGTAAATTACTTATCAAATCATTGACAAAAAAATGTCACCAATACCACAGAACAAATGTGGTTATCCAAAGCTGAATGTTAATATTACGATATCTTCGTTATTGTTGGCAAAATATGTTATAATTACATCTCAATGGACTCAGGCTCACACAGAGAAAATTACATCAAATGGCTTCAGAATGATCAATAAATCCCCTTCTTTCATCAATTCTCTCACTTATCTCTCTAATCAAGAGGTTATGTATTTGAAATGTACCTTAATGTATATATATATATATTTATATATATATATATATACCTAAAAATGTACATTATGTAAATGCCGTTCATCCAACAGGAATTCAAGGGCTGCTGACCTTTGGGTTGAATGCCAACGTCTTGGGGTCATTGGGGTCCACGACAGAGGGGTAAGGCTCGAAGATGATGCTCTTGCGGGGAGACTCAAGCGCAGCTCGGCACATGGCCACAAGGAGATCTACCACCTGGAGAAAGGAAAAAGAAATACGACGACTGAGGAGGAGGAGTCTCTTAGGGTCGTGCAATTGCATTTTGGGATTATCGAACACATTTAATGACTTAGTTTAGTCGCGTAGCTCCCTGTCATATAAACATTGACTCATACAACGTAGCATTTTATGCGTGTGCGTTTGCTTATCACCTCGGCACCCGTGGCCACTTCCTCCGCAGCCCCCGACATCACACCCAGCGTGTAGAAGGAGAACACGCACAGCTCCCTCGTGCACACCGCCGGCTACACACGTGAAATAGTACATTTGTTTACACAGTTCATTTTATTTGCACCATTTCTAAGTAAAACCTGTTAAAAGAATTAGTGTAACCAACACTTAAGAGACACGAAAAAGAGTACATTTGTTTACAATGTTAGTGCGGTTTGTTGCTTACGCGCATCTCTACGTGTGTTTTATCCAGGTTGTTAGTAATCCGCTTGAGTCCATTCATACTTTGGATGAGACACGGTAAGACATGATAAGAGTAACGTATGTCTCCGCAACTCAACACTGCCTAACTGAGCCTTTTTTTCTCCCCCATAATGCCCAAGATGAAAGCCCCTTGCTGGACTCAATATGCAACTGCATAAAGGAAGTACAGCAATGACATAACGTACATAAAACAATGACATAGCTCTTAGCTCTTATCTCATACATAACCCGGCCCCCCTAAGGTCATTCATTGTGAGACTCACATCCTTTGGGCTTCTTTTATAGCTTTCATCCCAGCTCTTTTAAAACCAGCATCAAAGCATTAACTCTCGACATGGATTTATACGCAACAAAAATAAAAATGCAACACTTTTGTTTTTGCTCCCATTTTTTATGAGATGAATTCAAAGATCTAAAACTTCTTCCACATATACAATATCATCATCTCTTCATAAGCTAGTCTAAATCTGTGATGGTGAGCACTTTTCCTTTGCCGAGATAATCCATCCCACTGGTGCACAGGTGTGCCTTAGACTGCCCAGAATAAATGACCACTCTGAAAGGTACAGACAAGAAAAAATACAGAGTACATTTGTTTGCACCGTACCCCCCCCCCCACCACACACACACACCTCCAAACAAAACAGCACCTTTCAGAGTGGTCTTTTATTGTGGGCAGTATAAGGCACACCTGTGCACTAATCATGGTGTCTAATCAGCATCTTAATATGTGACACCTGTGAGGTGGGATGGATTATCTCGGCAAAGGAGAAGTGCTCACTATCACAGATTTTGACTGGTTTGTGAACAATATTTGAGAGTTTTAGTTTTAGATCTTTGAGTTCATCTCATTAAAAATCGGAGCAAAAACAAAAGTGTGTATATTTTTGTTGAGTATATATTTTTTCCTTTGAGTTTATATAAGAAGTGGTGGTAATAGAAGAGGATAGGTGTCAAACTCCGGTCCTGGAGGGTCGCAGTCCTGCAGGTTTTGGATGTTTCCGTTCTCCAACACAGCTGATATATGATCAGCTCATCAGCAAGCTCTGCATAAGCCTGATAATGATCCTGCTGATTGGAATCAGCTTGTGTTGGAAGAGGGAAACCTCCAAAACCTGCAGGACTTTAGAGGTGTCTGTCAATTAAGCAGACTCATTCAAAAACATTTGACTGTGTCAGAGTACTTTTGTCCAGTGTTAAAAACAGTGGCATGATAGTCAGGGATGTTCATGCTTCTTGTTTTTTGAGACTTGGGTTTAATAGAACTTGCAGTTCGAGCTGGTACCGACCAAGTTTTGTGAGCAGAGAAATCTGATTTAGACTTTTGTGACTGGTGTCGTGTATTCCATCTGTCTGTGTGGTTTGACAAGGAGTGGTATGAAAGTGTGCATTTAGCTTCCCATGCTAACAGCTTATCAAAAGGTAAGAGTTTTGTGCGGGTTGTGTTTTAGCGTTTCACATTACCATTACTAAGTTCATGTTCGAACCTTGGCCACAACTTATGTGTGGATCTGTCTCTTTTGATACCTTCAGCATTGATCCGTTCTGAAAGACGTGCTGCTCATCACAGACCACACAGTACTCATTAAGCGTGGGGATCCTCTGCTCGGAATACTTCATGATCTGGTCGGAGAAAACACAAACACACGTGCACACACAGGCGAAAACGATTGCTTAAAACTCCCTAATCCAGTGTTGAGATGTAAAAATCACCAGAGCTACGGAGTCACTTACATGAGTCGTAATAAATAGTAACCTCTTAGTGTCAAGTACAGTACATTAAAAACAGTGAGGAGATTGTATTGCACCTGTACTAAGAAGCCGTACTCCAGTGTGGGAATGTTCTTGCAGTGTCCGCCCGCCTGGGATGAGAAAAACAATTCAATCAGCTGCCTGGTGGTGATCTGTGCAGGAGCCCTGGCCGCCGGGACCGCCACGGTCTGATGAGTCAAGTGAAGACAAAGCATTATGGGTAACGATACGACATTATGGAGAGGGTGAAGGGATGGCGGTGATTGATGAGAGAAGGGAACATTACACAGTGGGTTTCAATAAAAAGTACACAGATACCGTACTTCCTCTAATAGTTTTACACTAGAGAATAAGTCATCGCCAGTTTTTTATTTCTAAATTGGAAATTGAGAAATCGAAAACTCTTCTATATGTGTTTATTTAATACAAATCGGGAAACAAAATACAACCTTAACCCCTAGGCGTTATTGTGACCATTTTTTGGCTTTTTTTTGGTTCTGACCAAGAATTTCAAAATAAAATACTGCCCACGGGTTAATTTGTTTCCCGCGAGAGAAAAACATTATGGTCGTATTTTGTTCCCGAACTTGTGCAAAATAAACATAGAAGATCAGATAATGGCTAGTTTTGTGTATTTCAATTTCCAATTTTTAAACAAAAAATGGGCGATGACACGCTGACGTTAAATAGTGACAGCAACAACCTCCTATCAGACGGAGGTGGGACGGGTCTTTTGTGAATATTTGGAACCTGCATGTGTGAATATCTTGAAACGACCTGACATTTGTCACAAAAATCAATGCGCGTGCCAGCTGTTCCATAAACGCAAGTCATGATAAATGAAAACACAACGTTAAAAAAAAACAGAAGTGTCAATTGTGGATATATTTGTGGATCTGAAACATGTGAAAATCGCGGATATATTTGTGGATCTGTAAAACACGTGAACATTGTAGTCTTGAGACAAATCTCGTTCCACACCCTGCCTCGCCGAACACAGACTCTCAGATTGGTGTTAGGGTGTACATTTCCGTACAATGCACCCTAGGCCTAGGGAATATGGGCTTTTGGGTGCCAGTCCGAGCTCTAATTTTAAATATGCAAGTTGCACCTAAGTATAAGTCACAAGACCATTAAAAAAAAAAAAAGTGTTATAGTATGAAAAATATGATGTACAGTATTCCTGCTCAATATTGCATAAATGCATACATAAAATCAGTTAAAATAAATAAATAATAATAATAATAATAAAATAAATGCCCCTAACCATTATAGAGAGGAAATACGGTATAAACTATGCAAACAAAAGTATTCAGGCACAGTAAAATAAAAGAAAATTGTGTGTCCAAAGACATTTGTCTATATAGGAAAGTGAAGAATGCCATATTTTGTGTGTGTGTGTGACACACTAACCTGGCTGTTTGGCGGATAGCTGAAGAGCTCCCCTTTCGGGTTCTTCATGGTGCATGAGATGGATCGATTCATGAGGCGGGTCACGCGGAGTTCAGGCACGCTCAGCTTCCCTTTCAGGACCGTGTCTTGAATCAAGGGGAAGCTTGGAGACCTTGACCACAAGAAAAATCATTTGTAGCAATTCCTGTTTACTTTGTATGAGACAATGCTGTTTTTGTCATTGCAAAGTCTGTAGCAGTGTCTGCTCGTGTTTAATTGTTCCATACAAACAAAACGCATCATTCATAATGACTGTTCACATATGCCAGTAATAAATAATGCATTTTTTGGCGTCACGAAGAGTGCTAGAAAAGTGCCATTAATTGTTAATAATTCTGCTAAAATAGCGTTGTTTTATGAAAAAATAATGCTATTCCAGCAAAACAAAAACCTAATAGTAAACTTCTATAACTACTATATCATTAAAAAATATTTTCTTTTAATGGTTAACCTTATTGATAGTATGTTGCGGCTTCAAAATTTTAAAAATGCTTTTTAACAGTTGAACATGCAGTGGGACATGACCTGTGAGTGCTAAAGAAGCAAACATAACAGTTTGACATCCACACAGATGATATTTCCTACGGGAATTTTTTTTAAGGGAAATTCGGATTTCAGGAACTACGTTCCACAGTAGTTCATGCATTATATTACTGGACTGTATACACAGGAAATTGACTTTTATCATGAGTTGAATACATTAGAATATTGATCAACAGCCTAACATGCGGAATATCTTGCAATAAAGAAAGGAGAAATTTACTTGGGGATTGGAGAGAAGATGCTGAGCCCGGCGCGGAACTTTTTGATGGTTCCGCCCGCTTTGAACCAGCTGTGCCTCTTCTCCTGCTGGGCCTTGAGGAACTCATTACTGAGATGCTTCCACTGCTGGGACGTGAATGTGCTCAGGATCCTGTCAATTATGATGAGAGGCAGGTGAGGGTGTCAAGCAGGAAAAGGTTAGTGCGACATGAGATTTATTGACAGGAAAGACAAATACTATCCATAACTAGAAAAATTACCACGGAAATTTTGAATGGGACTGCAATAAAGTACATTTATTTGTTCCCGCCACTCTAAAGTTAATTGCTCCACTCTGGCACTTGCAATACACAACAATGGGAGAAGGCTATTTGTCTGCTGTTTGCTCACTATCTTTGAACCCGCACAGAGGGGAGAGCTTACATTCCTTAAAAAAGATTTTGACACTGAGCTAAAGATGGGAAAAATTCCTACAAAATGAGCTAAAATTCGTATCGGTCGGATAACGTGTGCGTGCGCAGCGTGTCTTGGAAAAAGGTGCTTGATCTGTAATTTGTTCCCCCTTTCTCCATTCATTTCCTATGGGAGTTTTTTGGGAGTTTTTGGGGAATTGCGTCGCCATGGTAACTCGGAATTCCTAGAAAAGTAATGCTGCACCGAGTCAGATCGAGCCGCATCGTTTGATACCTCATTTGTCCCGGTGCGATCTACAGTACGGGCCGCATTTAAGCGGAAAACTCCGTGGAAGATGATATAATAACCGCAATAAACCCATTTTTGTAGGATAGTAATATGTGCTGCTTGCTTGCTACGCTCAGCAGTCCCATAATTACATTTCAGTTTCAGTGTAGTTTAGTAGTTTCATTTGTGACCTGCATGTGGAAACACTATACTAATGCGTAGTAGTATTTATTTTTTTAACATAAAAAATAGACTGATCTGTGATGCAGAAACTGAAATTGTGAAATCACAGTTGTATTAAGGAGTGTATGTATTCTCCAGAAAGAGATGCCAATTTCAGCGGGCCACTGCCTGCGCGATTTTGGGCCTGTTTGTGAACATATTTTAAATACCAGTACATGTATTTCTAATGCCTTTCTCGGAAAAAAAGAACGGAAATATTGTGTATGTCACAGATCTAGATCAGTCTATTTTGGAAAATTGAATAACATAAAAAAAAATATATAGGAACAATCTGTAAAATTGAATAAAATATACATTAAACAAAATCTGTTATTTTAGTTTTTTTTGGTTGTTTTTTTACAGTGTATGTCATCACTACAAAGCAAAGCATTTACAACTATGCAGTATACATGTACATGGCAAAACTCACTTTTTGAGTTGCAAGCCGAGGCTGAATCCTTCTTTATTGGAAGGCTGGAACACATCGACCGATGGCTCTGCAGACAGATGACTGACATGATTACACAGGGCAGTCGCGCCAAACGCTTCTCCCGAGCCTCCTCTGCCTCCTCGCGCTGCACGCGTGCTACTCACCTCCCACGCTCAGCGCGTGGCACAAATTGCTAAAAAGCGTCATCAACATCAACAACGACATCTCTACTCACCGGGCCCATCGAGGTACTGAGAAAGAGAAAATCGGAGTCTCAGAATAATGGGCTCTGTTCTGATTACTTTCCAAGCTGTTGCAACCTCCTCCTGAGTCAGACACATATACACACACACACACATACACGTGCACACATACACAACGTTAGCCTGCTAATTAGGGCAGTTTCTCTTCACATGAATAAACTTGGGACTATGAGCTGCATTATGCATTGTGTTGGCTAGATGTGCACAAGAAGAATAACAGCGGCGCTGCAAAATTATTTGAACGCTGACTCACATCAAGGAAGCCAATGTTAATGTGAAGATCGATGTCGACGTCGTCAATGATGCCATACTCCCTGATCAAAGACACAAGTGATAGGTGTTTATTCACACTGATTTTTGACCTCTGCCAGCCTCCAAAACATGAGGTATGCGGTATTGTTTTGATTGAAATATTTTGGCTTGTTCTTGTTTGTTCAGGATTACACAAAAGCTGCACAATTTTCATGGCGCTGACATGGGATCATTCCGAGTGGTTCAGGCCCGCGTGTGCGCGCTTGCGTGCGTGTACCTGACGGAGACAGCACTGTCGGTGTAGATGTCTTTTACTGCCTCAATGTCTGCATCGAGTTGAGGATGGCGGTAGAGGTCAGCGGCGCAACTCCCCTGCCATAAAAACATTGATTTGCCGTCAACCATGCAGCACATATTAGACAAGGGAGAAACATGTATCATTACATCCATATTTAGACAAAAAATCAAAATGGCAATACAGTAGAGTTAATCAGTTACTTTTCATGATTATGCAAAAGCTATTCAAAAGATTTACACAACACCTTACTTTAGTTTTGATAATGACAAGAAGTGTATAAATAAGGAATACAAAATTGATAACTGTTGAGATGTTATCCTGTTCTAATTAAACTGCCATTATAGCCACCATTGTTTTTGCAAAGTTGCCATTTTGCATTTTTGTCTAAGCCATGGCCCCCTCAGGGTCACGATTATCTCTATAATCGAACCCACACTGTCTGCACCGAAACCAGGCAAGTGAATCACTATATCATTAGTGACTAGCTACATTATTTTTTTTTTGGAGAGGGGCCAAATCGATGTGTGAAACGACATTGCCGGCTTCAGAGCAGTCCACTTCTTAGCAAGTTCACGCTCTAAAAACAGTTGGGTCAAAAATTACCCATGTATGGTTAAAAAATGGACCTATCCTCTACTTGGGTCTTTTTTTTTGTAAAACAAAATAACAAAAATATTGGTCAGATCCTTTACTTGGGTCAAAAATTGTGTCATTTCGTATAAAACAACCCAAAAAGTTGGGTCAAATTGACCCATAAAGCGGATCGGTCCATTTTTTATCCATAATTGGGTTACTTTTGACCCAACTGTTGTCAGAGTATAAAATGATGAAAATATTTTTAAGTGGTATATTTATCATCTTCCTCATCAATGCACTTCTGCTGGCCGGCTAAAAAATATCCCGGACTACTTGACAGCCTGACAGTTGTCCACATGACTCGCCATCGAGACGTTAAGTTAGACTCTTGATCGCCTCAGCTTGCAAAGACATTTCATGCTTATCTTTTCCCCTCTACTTTCATGTTCTACAGCAGCATAGAGACGAGCTCCGAGCCCTCTAACTGGATTTTCATTTCAATTACAGGTCTCGGACGATAACGCAGATTGGGATCGTTAAGTTACACTGAAATATGGAATCGCTGCGGAATGGGATAATGCTTTAAAAGGTGTCTGAATCGTGACAGGTGAACAGTGCTCTGCAAAGATACAAAGCACCACCTATTACTTTGTAATGCTGAGCAAAGGATTTGCTTTTTATTAATTATTATATATATATTATTTATAATTATAAAAACAAACAAACCAAAAAAAACACTTGACTTGTTGAAATCGCAGAGTTGGAGAAAATACACAAAAGGTAAAATAATCATAATAATAATGGCACATCTAACATACTGTACACTTGTCTCAAATCTGATTGAAATGACAGTTTTGTTTTTTTCTGTCTCATGATGATGTCAAATGACCACTGCTCACTACTCTTCACATCCATGATCTATTGTATTTGTGAGTATTTTTTTTTTATCCTAATGTTAGAATCATATTAGATTTATCCATGCAAAGGTATTTGTCGATTACTAACTTTTTTTGTATTAATAAACTTTATTTGTAATTTTGAGTCAGCCAAGGTCCGGTATACACATAAAAAAACATTGTAGCTTTTTTGTATCAAGAAACTTTTATATAAAAGTCAAGTCACACATAAAAACTATCGGACCATTTTTGTCCTGATTTTGCCCAACCTTATGGACAACAAACAGCAGAATATGTTACATCCTGTGGTCTGTGGTGTGTTAAGAGTGAATTCAGGTTTGAAACGGGTTGGGCCGACCAACTTAATGACCACAAATAGTCTCATATGATTAAAGTCAACAAATCTTTCTGTACTTGATGTCATCCACATTAAGATGGGCCAAGAACTGAACAAATGGGCAAACCAGGAAGCAACCTGAAGCTTGTGCTGTTGCCAGACACGAAGAGAACAGAAAGTGATTGTGTTAAGCTTTTGTATAACATGTTACTATATATATACTTTAAATCCAAACTGTTCATTTTCCCCTTCAATTTGGGCCAGACGATCAAGTAGCACGACTAGAAAGAGATCTGGGGGCGTTTGCTTTATGTTCGGTGTGTGAGAAGAGACGAGTTTTGGCAGGAAAACTCAGTGCTCTTTCACCATGCCAACACCTTGTACCTCGTGTGTGTGTGTGTTGTTTTTACCACACAAACGTCATCTACTGTTTCATAGAAGAGGAAGCGTGTGATGTGCAGTATCAGTCAACTAGAGTACACCACACACTGTAAGAGAAGTGAGACACTTTTTTTCCCCCCTCATCGCGTGTACAGTAGTCACTCCGATTTTTTTAAATCAGTGTTGAGGAGTGTATTTACCCCAATGACAAAGAAGTTTTCTTCTAACCGCTTTAAAAGAGGCTGGCGAGAAACTGTACTTTATGATCCGACTAGTCATATAAATCTCGTCTAATCACTTTCCCTTTTTTTTTTTTTTTTTTTTTACTGCTTACACCTTCACAAACTTTTTCTAATGACTCTATCCCACATGGATTTATGCAACAAACTCCGTTACAAAACTATCCATCTGGCATGACAAGGTTAATTATGTCCCAACGCCAACAGCAGCAAACGACTGATCCTGCGCCTCCGTACCTGGATACCGTACAGGAACTGCTCCGGCTCGTTCTCCCCGTCGGATTCCTCGTCGGTCCAACACTGGCCTTTGATGTCCTGTGGGCATCATAAAGGAAGCATTGGTGTGAATACAAACTGCAACCATTTCCTACTGCGTCTTTCATCACATGTCACGCTATTTATCTGTTTAAGGGCTTTGAACATAGCTTTATATAGCCAAACCCAGTAAACAGAGATTGCACTTTACAAAGTGATTAAAAATAACCAGCCTTTTGGTTTTTTTTGTAATCTAAGCAAATTCCCCTGAGGTCCAATTGAATGAATAGCCTTTATTTGATGTACTCATAAGTTGGCTGGCAGAATAAGTGCATTTAGCTAAAGCGGGTAATGCTATCAAAAAGCTAAATAGCTTACCATCAGTTCGGCTGTTCTCAGGGTTCAATCAGACAGCTTTAGGCCTCGTGCCAACCATCGCAGCTGGGAAGGAAGGAAGTCTTGCACACCTTGGTACGAGAGACAGACCCATAAAAAGCTGGCGGTGGGCAAACAAAGAGGCCACCTCGCACGATTACACACTTTTGTCGGCGAACTCTCCTTTAAACCGTCTGCACTCCACCTTCCTGCTGTCTCCTAGCAACAGCCATCTCTGCCTCCTTTTCAGAGTGGCATTAATCACTGTGGAGAGTGTGTGCATGGGAGAATGGTGCTGGATGTTCAACACTCGGCTTGTCTTTGTGTTACGTCGTGTCTTTTCCGCAGGAAGAAAAAAAAAAACATCTTTTCACGTTGGCTCACCTTTTCATGGACTCGTAAAAAATAGTAGTTCTGCTTATGTCAGCGCATTGGTAAAATTGAGATTTTCCAGATTTGCTGGCATGGAGAAGTGGATTTTTTTTTTTAAGTGACATTTAGGTATATATGCATAATTATCGATCCAGTGGTTGCTAAGGATTTGGTAGATTGCGTGCAATTGATTGTTGATTAATCATGTCATGAAGCAGTCTGTGGCTGCAACTAGCAGAGGTCATTGTTGAGTCACTCACATTACTCGGAGTTGAGAATATTCAGAGAAATATTCCCCCATTCATACATTTGATCTTTCTTTTTTTTAAATAACAACTAAATAACCAATGGTCGTTAATCTTTAGTTAAGCATACTTCAGGAGGCATCAGTTCACCAAAGAACAAACAGCAATTAACAACAAAGGAATTTTGGACTTTTGCTTTTTTGCAACACTTACAGAAGCCTCAATGGACGAATGTAAGAGAAGACAACGAATATACACTGGGAGTTATGTGCAGTTTTGATGCCATGTCAGATGATATTACAGTAGTGAAAATGACAAACGTTAGCTGCTAGCTTTTATTTTGCAAGTCACCAATGTGATAGGTAGGCTCTGTGCCCTCACTTGTTTGTTTTTTTCTTTTAATTTTTTTTGTTATTGTTGATATAAATTTTACACTATATCGGTTATATCTTTATTATATTTGTCTCACAACCATTAAGAAAAAAAATGCTTGTGAGGTACCGTAACTTTTGTTACACCTTCCTCATTTTCCATTAACATTACAAACTATTTTGAGATTTATAGATTGTTTTAACAGCCAAAATAACTTATTTGTACACTTTGTATGACAAATAAGAATGTCAATAAGTTACAGTGGTTGTTCGGTTTTTCAACAGCGTATAACTAACCTAAACTTGAGCAGCAGGTAAGTCAAAAATCACAGTACTGTAAATATTTGCATGAAACACACTATAGCCATAAATGACAAAACAGTCAGTACAGCGGTAACTGAAAAGTGCCTTATTGTGCTGTGTGAATACATTCTCACACCTGTGCACAAACTATTTATTTCATTGTGCACCATATGTTAACTCGAAACGTTGCATATCGATACCTATTGAAGAGGGTCTTCTGCACAGATTTAGTCATAACTGTTTTAATTTCCTCATTTCCTCAGTAGAGCTTTGTTCTGCGGATGTATCTTTGTGAGTGTTATCGCAATTTCTGCCAGGTGCAGTCATGACTGAAAAACTTCCTCTATTCCTCAAATGTTATCGTGTAGGTCCGGTCAACTCCGGTTGAACTGTTTACTGGAAACTGTGTGGTACCGCCCTTCAAGATAGTATAAGAATATTGTAAGTCCTCTGTAATCTTCGCACTTGTGAGAGGCTACAGCCATTGTCTGTAACTCACTTGTGCCCGGAATATTCTGTAGAAATAAAAGCTTCGAAGGAACTGTTCATCGATCTCCAGCCTATATCCAGATAACCAACATTCTCACTACCCGAAAGAAAACGAACACGCGGAGGAAAAGATCTACTCCACAACACTATCTAAACTGAGGCCCCCAAAATATTTCTATATAGGTGACAGTTTGCCCTCAAAACAAATTATTATTATATTACCATCCATTGTTACTGAAATCTAAACAAATCCTCTGTCGGTGTTGTGGCAGGTTCCGCTGTAACTACAAAGCTGGCATGTATGACAAAAGAAAACAGCGTTCCAGCATACATTGCTTTGGTGAGTTCAACAATGAATGTTGCCTTATCAAATTCTGTGCACAGCTATGATGCAAAAGACCATTTACATAATTAACAAACCAAAACATGAAGCACTTTAGCAGCACTACAGAGCATTACGCTAGAGGATGCTGATCCAAAATCCAAATAGAGACGTCAATACAGACTCATGCTGTCTTTGTGTGCCGCGTCACTTTAAAGACCTTCCTCATAGCAGAATTCTACCTTGTCATGTCCTGAATATGAAAATATCCTTTTTAGTCTCTCCGATGCACACAGCATCCTGACGTGCAACCACCCCCATCACCATCACCGGCTTTGTGGAGCCACATACCAAAAGAGCGCCATCGTCCTCATTTCTCCTCATGATGATTATTTAGCACAAAACGCAGCCAAGCGCTTTACCCCCCACCCCCACCCCCCAACCTTTTCCAGCCATATTTACCTTCACAGAGGATGGCGACGCAGGATGCTGTCCTCGCCTCAGCCTCTTAAACCTGGCGCCTGCAAACACAGACGACAGTAAGCTCATCGAAAATCACTCGGCGATTTGAGCCAGTGTGGTTGTCAACTGCAGCTCTCACCGCTCCGACCGCCGTCTAGTGTATTTTGCCTGACAACACTAACGGGTTTGGAGCATGCTCAGTGAGAGCAGACAGCCAAGTCATGTGACCCGCAGCTGACTGCACTGCTGCTGCTGCTGCTGCTGCTGCTGGGGGTGGGAGGATGATTCCAAAAAAAAAAAAAAGGGAAGATGGAGAGGAGAGGCTTGTGCGCATGTCATTAGTCATTGTCCGCTGATGAGTAATCATCTTGATGCTGTTGAGTGCATTCATGTAATCCACAAACAGTACTGTATTAGCTTTGCACACACTCAATATTATAAAATGGAAAGTCTGCATTGGAGAGCCAATAGATGGTGTTGTTTATTTTTTTCCCCTAATGCATATTTGATATTTATTACAAAGCAAGTGGTATAGAAAATGGATAGATGGAGATCATCTTTCTATATTGCTAATATCGCTGGTGCCAGGCCGGCAACCAACAACTCCAATTTCGAAATTGGTCAATTGAATATTTTTTCATAAATATACTAGGTCAGCCCCACGTTGGTCTGTTACATTTACAAATTATTAACCAATCAAAAGTGGGAGAAATGGCTTGCTCTCTCTAATCCTAACCCTTTATCCCCTCTTAAAAGTGATGGTTTTGGTGACTATATTATTTCATAAAGTAGTGATAGATAAGCCATTGTAATACATATTTCTTATAATTTTCTTAACCACTTATCCTCACATGGGTCGTGGAGGGCACTGGAGCCTATCCCAGCTGGCTTCGGGCAGTAGGCGAGGTACACCCTGAACTGGTTGCCAGCCAACCGCAGGGCACAATATTTTTCTTATAATACAGAGCAATAAAAAAATGCTGTTTTACTTACTTATTTCCCTATATTGTGTTGCATATTTAATACAAATGATACATATATTACTGCTTCATTTGATTTCTGATAGAAATGTGATGATCCATACAGAGCAGGGACACAATAAATTGATGTTCACTTATTTTGTTTCCAATACACTTTCATATTTAATACAAATCAGTGACATAGCTGCCCGTTTTAGTATATCTTTCTAATATGGTACGCATTTGTTATTTTAAAATAGAACATTGATACAGATGCTGCTGTTTTACTTTCCTTTTTCCAATACTGTATCCATTTTATATTTTAACGATCTGTAAAGTGGAAAAAAAATGTTTTGTAAATATGACACGCAAAAATAAAAATAAAAGGCGCTTGGGTGTGGGCGGGGCTTAACGTTTAGGTCCACCCCCACATTTGGCCACTCCTTGATCTGCAGCCCTGCCTTAGGGAATGCGCTGAAAATGACCCACTAATATTCGGCCGTCACTCAAATATGTACGTACAGCAGACGATGCTCTCAAATGTCTGTATTGTGAGCAACAGGCTGATAAACGTGCTGCCAACTGAGAGAGTAGTAGTCTAAACACATTAGCACAAACTGATGTGAGATCTCACTTGGGCAGACAAATATGCGCACCGGCACTACCCGTAATGTTAAATGAACAAAAGTCATTAAACTCACCTTTTGGCATCTACACACAATAATAAATGTTATGTAATAGCTCAAAGTAGAATTCACGGGCTATTATTAGCTGCCTCGAAAGGGAAGAAAAACAAATTTCACTTCCACTCTGATCGTTACCTCGCTCAGGGTGCATTCAAGGGCCACCAACAAAAAGGGACATATCAAACTGTTATGAAAAAACATCAATAAAGTATATAAATGAGTGGTGCAGGGTGACGACATGCTCATCCCCGCCGTTATTTAGTGTTAGCACACGACACAATTGTGATAGAAACTAAAAAAACAACAACAACAAGAGACCGGCTTTGAGCACAGCGCAAACACCAGCTCAGATTCAAAGAAGACTGAATAAATGAAGAGTTTATTTGAGCACACGTACTCGCACGCTCACCATGCATGAGCTTAACAGAGACAATTATGCTTTAGGCCGGAGGGTGGCAGTTACAAGTAAAAAAAAAAGTGACCAACTCCACAAAGTACCTTTAATGCAGATGATGCTCTATTTTGAGTCACCAAGCAGTTATCTTCAGTCATACAGAGGATGTCAAAGTTCAGGTACCAAGCACTTCAATTTACAGTTTGGATTGAAAACATTTGAAGGTAGGGGAAGGGTAATGGACCCAAATCACGTAACGTTCCGTAATACACAGAACGTTTTGATCCGTTATTCACAGATAGCCGGGAAAACTCACACTTTGTTGTCATTGCAGTAAAATCCCAAACAGCCACGGGAACGGGAAAATGTGCACGGTCAGAAGACTTCCTCCATACAAAAATGCCACTGATACAGCAACATTGAGAAAATGTTCATCAATAATTAAGGATGCACTGCCACTGTGGATATATTGGAGACAATAGTGATAAGGCTTTTGGGGTAATCTGTCTTTACCCTAGTTAACTAATAGTGTCTATTGGAGACTGACCCAAAGACTGAAGGGATTAAGCTTGTCAACTGTCTACTCTGTTTGAAGGAGTAAGTGAAACCTCTCAAATTATCTAGTGAATTTTAGTGTAGTAATACCGATTGCACGATATAGTATAGTATAGTATAATATACTGTATATGGAGGGTAAACAACATGCCATCATTGTCATGTATTCCATTTCATTTCATTCAACAATTATGGTACTTTTATTTGCAAATAAATAAGATTAGCAGAAAAAAATATTAGTATTAATAAATAAAATACTATAATTTTTAAAAACATTATTTTTTTAAATAGGACGTCCTTTTCTGTTAACCTTTTTAACAGATCTTTTTTTCTTTTCATTTCAGTCATACTTTAGAATGCTACAAAAGCATTTTATTTTTGTAAAATCGTACATTAGGGAATCGATTTCCTCAAAAACTGTAGTGGTATGATCATTTCCTAATCCCCATCTGCCCTTAAATGTCAGGTCTCAAATAGAGGCCTGATTGAAGTGCCAGTCGAGCAGTAATCACCTTTCAACCTTTACGATGAACCCCTAATACGGGGCCTCGCAGCGAAACAGGACCACGACCATGGACCACCACCGCTTCCACTGCAGAGGGCTCCCTCCGAGGAAACACTGAGGGGGAAAAACATTTAAAATGTAATAAAATTTTACTAAAACAGAATATGTAAAAAAAATAAATAAAAAAAAATGTGGAAGCTACAACTATTAAACATAACCACCCTACAGTATGAATGCTAAAATTATCAAATCAAACCTCGGAATATAAATGTGAATAAGATACAATACAGTATAAAAGAACAGACGCAAAATAGACGTTAAGATTTATAAAAGTCGATTAAAAACAATAAGTAGGTATTTTCATTATTTTTTTTATTTTTTTAAGACAATAAGGATTGTATTTACCTCTTTTTTTCGACGTTGGATGCCGCCTTTCTCAGAAGCTGACAGCTGTGACGTGTCCTCTTCTATCTGATGATGTTCCTGTATGCAGCCGGCCTGTTAGTTAAAAGGTAGGTCTTGAGCCTGTTTGGTGGAGTCTGTCTGTCCACATAGAAATTATAATCCTGCAAAATATTCACAATTTTAAATAAGTATGTATACCTGTAATCCTATTACATTCTCCCCCTGTATTTAACAGAATACGTACAGTTGTGTTTTTCAGGAATAGGATGTTTAAAAAAAGATTTAACTTTGCTAACCCTTCAACTCAAATGACTTGATGAGTGGTCAAACTCTCCAGAGACCCACATATTTTCACACAAAGCCATTTAAAAGCCAACTTTACAAGTTTACATTATGTAGATTACATAATATTAACATGTCTCATTTAAATGTACATTGTATACAGTTAAAAATATATATCGATATATGTGTTTGTAAAATAAAATTCATTCAATTTGTTGAAAAAAAAAAAGGGAGAGGATAGAAACACTTGTTTACGTTGTGACCGATGGGCGCCATAGTGCAAGCCTATTTTTCGACCGCTAGATGACGACATTGCCTCAATTTAGCTATCAAATCACACAGCCTACTTATGTAATCTTCTCCAGACATGTTACATTTGAATCAACATGAGTAAATTGTGTAAAACACCGTCGTTTTTTTTGCTTGTCTCCTACACTAAGTACTGAAATTAAAGGAAGTAATACTGCAGATTATGAGGAAACTTGCTACGACTTGCGATCATGCGTCACATGTTGAGGCCGACGCGCTGCTGAGTGTTGAGGAATTCTCGCGTTTTGATTGGCTCAATGCACCACGCGTCGCATCGCAGCTCTATATTCAGCATATCCTTCCGCGAGCGAACGCCAACAACTGTTAATTTCCTGGAGTTTAACTAAAAAAAAAAACTAATCATATCCGAGGGATCTGAATTACACATTTCTAATAAATAGCATCAATATGGTAGAATGCAGTCGTAGTTGGTGTTTATCTAGCAAGTGAGTGTGTTGTCTGCCTCGGAGGGATATAATCACAGCATCACGACAAAGTAGTTCCGTGGACTAAGGAGAGCATAGAGATCACCTTGAGCTGCATGTCACTCAGTGTGCTGCTACATCAACACGAGCGTCCTACCACGAGAAAAAAGGTGCGTTCAACTAACATCGCGGTTGTTTGTTACTTAATTTTGGCTTGATTCAGTTTTTTGTTTTTGTTTTTCCTACACTCTGTGTGTATCCTTAACTGCGGTCGCATTTCTACTCCTCGTGACACGTTTGATGGCCTGCCTAATACTGTATATGTCAAATATATCGCTTCAGCGTGGCTGTCTAAAATATGTGCTCTCATGCCACCTGAACAAATAAGATGCATATTGCAATTTGTGTTGAAGTGGACGTACGTGATGAACTTTTCAGCCATCTTGAGAGTCTGACTGACATTGCTGCGTGCCGTAGTCTCCCGACATCGTTGTCATTAGAATTATCGTGTTGGTGGGCGGATGCGCAGTAAGGTCTTGGATAACCTAACGTAGTTATCTACTTTTACTCATCGTATAAATGTATATCAGACGTTAAAATGCACTTTAAGAAAGAATAGTAATCGATGCGTAGTCTCCTGTTTCGTTTCCTGATGCTTCCTGTTGTGGGCGTGGTCTCGGCCTCTCCTCTGTCTCCGATTGGCTAGTTTGCTGCCAAGCGCTCTGAAGCGAGACCATATGACGCAGTGATGCGAACACGAGTTTTGACGCATCGACTACGCCGTAGTTCGTTCTGTAGCTCACCATTATAGTCTTGTTAATCTCTGTCTGAATTTGCCCTTAGTGCATTGTTAAGAGTTTTACTAATAGTCGTTGGCATAAAAATGTCTTCCGAGGATGGCCAATGTATTGAGGACTGCGCATGTGTTGACGACTGTCCATGTGTTGAAGAGCACACATCTCCCATGTAAGGGCTCTGAAGTGTAACATGTATGTTGTAATTAATAGTAGTATGTTCAGTCAATGTGAAAAGCAGACCGTACACGGCCACTGTGAAAGAAGAGGCCTTCTTGTTGACACAGATTACCTAACGAATACAGGAGATGGATAGATCGCCTTGATTGTCATTTCAAACAGATTACAATGAGATTTAAGAATAGTATTTCCTTTCAGTGCAGCTCTGGTGGTAGATGTCCTTGATGGTTATGACTTTGCAACTGCGCTAGCATAGGCTAGGTAAAGAGGATGATATGGACATTTGTATAAATGCTTAACTTGGAAGCATATGATAATGTATGTTGGTAAATTTTGTTACTTTTGTCAAGGGCATGGTTTCATCCCAGTTTTCAAATTCATGCAAACAGTATTGTGCGTATGAATAACGTAATGCACTTTGGGTTAGAATGGTGACGCAACTCAGTGGTCGCAATTTTTTTTATGGTGTTTACTGTTTAGTCTTTTAAAACAGTTTGAGGTACTTGGCCATACATGGTTGACAAACAAGAGCTATTAATTCAGAGAGAAAACAATGTCAGAAAACAATTAATTTCTAGCGAGTTTTTCCATTTTGATAGGTTTACGTAGAATTATGTAAAAGGAATATTTTTTTTAAAATGATTTAATGTCGAACAAAATTGGTTTATGTTTTGCAAATAGAATATTTGGTCTAAGGTACTGGGTTCTGCTGAATGGCAAATTACTTTGTAGGAAAAGGTGCTTTCAAAGAAACCTGTTTTTAACAAGTGTGGTATGCATATTCTTAGTTAGTTAGTTTGAGCGCTTGTCATCTGAAGGAACCAATTAAGGTTATTTCACTGGAATGGCATTCAGTGGTGTACAAAGCTCATCCATCAAAGACTCAGCAATCCTACTTTGAAAACAGCACACAATTATATTCATGGATCCTCTCTTGCCTTGATTTTCTTTCATTCGGAAATGCACTTTTTATAAACTGCGAAGTAAAGGGAGACTTGAACTGTGAACCAAACTTGGGGAAAGTTATGAATTTGTGCCTTCTATCTGAATTTGAACAACAGCCGCACCAGAGTTTATCCCTGGCCATTTTCTGGTTCTTGGCTCCCCTGGCCTTGACTTGTGTTGTGTGTGGTGTACACCTCACATCTGCTCATTTGCAGTCCTTTCCCAGAGCAGCTCTGCTGACTAGCTTCTAGTCCAGAGGTGGGCATCGAGGGCCGCAGTCCTGCAGGTTTTGCGTGTTGCCCTTCTCCAACACAGCTGATATATGATCAGCTCATCAGCAAGCTCTGCATAAGCCTGATAACGATCTTGTTGATTGGAATCAGCTTGTGTTGGAAGTGAGAAACCTACAAAACCTGCAGGACTCCGGCCCTCGAGGACCGAGATTGCCCACCTCTGTTCTAGTCTGTGGCACTTCCAAATCGACTTCAGGGACAATGCAATCAGACATAGCCACTAAGCAGAGATAGCAGCTGATGTTGAGCATACAGAGTTTAGCAAATGCTTCATTAATACTTAATTACCAGTTGTCGACTAACCGGATTTCCACCAAACAGAGCCACATGAGACATTATCCTGGTATCCTGCTGAGTCCTTAAATTGGCACACCTATGCAGAGCTGTGTGAAAGCTACTCAATGGTAGTCTAGTAGCTTTTTGTGGCGTCATTACAATCTTCTGAAGTCTTATGAAACTCTCCCCTGAAAGGACGTTCACCCGTTTACCTCCACATTACCTTTGAATGACCCTTGTGCAAAGCCACCACTGGTGAATTTAACCAAGCTTTATACTTGGCTTGATTTATAATCTTGATTAACTCATTCACTGCCATTGACGGCTATAGACGTCAAAAATTCATTTGAAGAATTTCAATTAGTTAAACATTTTTTCCACTTTTGTTAACAAGAGTATGAAAACCTAAACAAAAATGTATTGTACATTTAGAACAGATATACAATTTGTGATTAATCGTGAGTTAACTAGAGAAGTCATGCGAAAAAACTATTTTTTTTTTTAAAGAAAAAATAATTACAAATAAAAAAATAATTACAATAATTTTATTTTTTAAAGAAAAGATTATTAAAAATTAGGGGCGTCAGGCCATTAAAAAATTTAAACGTAATTAATCGCATGACTTCACTAGTTAACTCACGATTAATCACACATTTTATCTGTTCTAAATGTACAGTCATTTTTTTGTAGTTTTTTTTTTATTTTTATTTTTAACAAAAGTGAAGAAAAAAAAGTTAAACCAGTAGAAATTGTTCAAATGAAATTTTGACGTTTATAGCCGTCAATGGCAGTGAATGAGTTAACCAATGATCAATTGCACACAATCGCCTAAAATGAGTGAGTGGTCATCCATCCCGAGTATTGGATCTATAAACACTCGCTACATGCTACATGCTATTATTAGACCTAGCCAGTTTTTAGGCCCGCGGTGTTGTATGTCCAAGGCTGCCAGTGTAATTGTCGTGACTGCACTCTCGGTTGTTGGCGTTTGTCTCATGTACGGCCGTAGCGTCACATCATGGCGATTGCCTGGTCAACACTTGCGCTCCGTTTACCCGTCGTCCTCATCATCATCAAAAGGATTTACTCTTGAGCTCCTGAAAGTGTTGTCACCGCGCTGGAATGCCTCGGCTGGCAGTTGCATCAGGCCTTACGTTGCGGGGGGGTAATCGGCTATTGCAGTGTGTCGGACGCTCCAACACAACGGGGTTCCTTTGGAGGTCAGCGGCAATGACGTGCCTCTTTGTTCCCAAGAGGACTAGAAAGATCTACTGGGGGTATGTAGTGCATGAAACTGGTTGGTAAAGTGGGTGATAGAAGCCATCTTGGATGTTGAGTCACGGTCTTAAATGTCACAAAATCCCGATTGCACCACTCCTGCCCTTGATTGTACTTATCAGACAAAGTGATAAAGCATGTGTCTAGGAACGATACGAGGTCATGTGACCGAGAATATTTAAAAGAGTGAGCGTGTCACTAGCTGGAGCTAGTTAGGAAGGGATTGGAGGGGATTATTAGCCAGCCAGCTCTTAAATTAGCCTCACATCCGTCTCAGGGTGGCTACCAACTGCCCGTGAAGGATTCTCAGCTGACTTTGTTAGGAACGGTCATGTCTCCCATGGAGAGCTATTCCTGTCATTTATGTAACCTTTTGTTGTTCCCCCCTCCAAACAGGATTGACAGTAGGGATGTTAAAAAAAATCGATTCGGCAATATATCGCGATGTTACAGTGCACAATTCTCGTATCGATTCAATATGCAGCCGAATCGATTTTTAAAGCTCAATTTTTGATGGAAATGTTCAACAAAATGACTTAATTAGAATTAGGGTTCACATTATAAGCATGGAAGAATGTTATATCAATAGAATATTAAGCCTTCAAATTTGATTTCAATACTCTTTAAACATGAAACAGATTGCAACCTGTTTGTTAAACACAGTTATAAGCCTGAAGTAGATTTTCTTACAAATCTTACAGTGTACATGTACAACTGTACTGATTAGTATTTTCTAAATTTGAGTTTAACCCTGGAGAACCCAAGAACCCTTTTCTTCTTTGGAAAATTATACATTAAATGACTGCTATAAAATGTTTTTTCAATTTTAACCCTTGTTTTTTTAACTAGCTCAGAGTTGCTAATTTATCAAAAAATATATAAAACATACTCCTAGGCATTCTGCAACATGATATGAAATAGATTAACAAAAAAAAAACACAATTTTACCATCTGATGGTTTGCTGAGAAGATGGTTTTGTTTGGATTGATTTCCAGCTCAACAAAACAGCATGTTGCCAGCCACCTTGTCACCACCACTCTGGCTCATGTAAGTGCAATATTCATCCACTAGATGGCCCCATGCACGGGTCAGAAGTGGCACTCTGGACTTTTGAAGTTAAATTTGTAAAAAAAAAAGGGATTTGTTATTTGAGTAGCAGAATTTATTGGGGCCAAATTTGACCCAGTGGGTTCTCCAGGGTTATTTTATTTTTTTTTTGCAAGATTCGTATCGGGATTAATCGGTATCGAATCGTGACCTATGAATCGTGATACAGATCGAATCGCAGGCTACTAGGCAATTCACAGCCCTAATTGACAGGATAAACAAAATGCAACCACACAAAATAAATACTCTGGTCTTTGGACTTTCTTTAATCTCCACAACAAGCTCCAGCTTTACAGGCGCCACGCTGTTGTGAAGGCAACTGATCTGACAATGTGCATGGGCCACCATTGGAGGAAATGCAGTATGTAGTATTTTCCAGGGATATGTGCAGTGAATGCAGAGTTCTAGTGAGTGGCATTTCTTCAACTATTAGGCATTCAAGCCGCAACTTGTTCCCTAACGCGCATCCGCACCTCGCAACAGCAAGTCGAATGCGGTGTGTGATTGTCAAGGATTAGGCTGCGGGAGTTTTTTTTTTTTTTTTTGCTCTGCCACCCAAAGGCAACGAATACCTTGTGGTGGAGAGGTTGTCGGTGTCCATAAAAAGAAATGTTAGGGGGGGGTGTGTGTGTGTGTGTGGGGGGGGGTAGGCCATTGCAGTGTCTCCCTGTGACTCAGCCCACTCTGTTGCCTTCCGTTCCCATTGCTGCAGTAAAGCAGGACGAGACTGCGAGCACGTACGGCTCTTCTCAGCCGCTAACTGGTCGGCTCCATTCACTCCACTGTTACATCATCAGTCAGCAGGCGGCAGAAGCCTGGAACCCCCCCCCGCCCACCATTATCTGTATTAATTGGATGTCTGCAAGGAAGTAGTTCCGTCCTATTCTATTGTGAGGTTATGCAACCCATTGTTTAAAAAGAAACTGCTCGTATTTCTGGCCTCTTTATTATTGTTTTTAATACTCCTTGTGTATGTTTTTACAGTTACTGCGTGTCTGCCTAAATTAAAACCTTGAATAATCTGGCTGGGAAAAAGCTTGGCGATCCGTCTTGTCAATGGGTTCATAATGAATTGTTGCCATTGGCAACCCAGTGGGGGTGGCTGGTTGAGAACAGAGTGTAACGTGCAATCTGGCCTGCGGTGGCTGTTGGAAGTGCACTTGCTCCTTTTTTTTTTTTACAGATAAATAAAAAGAGACAATGAATTTGATGTTACAAAATAATGAAACAACTTTTGTCCTACAGGACCTGTCCAGAATCACAGGTAATCGCCATGCCTCAGCCAAAGATTGTCGACATGGGCTCCGCCTTCATCCAGACGCAGCAGCTCAACGCCGCCATGGCTGACACCTTCCTGGAACACATGTGCCTGCTGGACATCGACTCGATACCCACCACCGCTCGCAACACTGGCATCATCTGCACCATCGGTTTGTCTCTTATTGTCGATCCACAGTACACAAGTTTTGCCTTTTTAGTTCTCTAGCGAAAAGATCCTTCACCAAAAGCGGAATGATGTCATGCCACCATGTTCTATTTTTTAAGTTCGCATTTCAGTAGAGTTGTTACTGTAAAATATTAAACAATGCTTCATTTTTTTCATTTCATAAACGTGGCAAGAGCTACAACTGCAGGCGATGCATCTTTCTTTTTTTTCCCTTTTTTTTCTGGAGAGCTCAGTATTGGTCATTCGGTAATTTTACCGATTTGACATGTCATCATCATTGCTCTCTTTTTTTAATTATTATTTTTTTAAATTATTTATTTTTTATATATATGTGTGTGTATTCATTAGTTCACCTAAAACCTATTAAAAAATCCCATACCGATGCATCTCTTTCAAGGAAATGCCACGATTAGAGTACTGACAACTTACTTCATTCATATTGAAAAATGACGACAAGAAACTCATTGCATCGCACCCTCTCGAATTGAGACCATATTGTGTTGAATCCTATTCAAACCCAATCAAATGGTTTGAGTTTAGAAAGATAACGTCCTTGAATCGTATCGCAACCACCTGTTTCTAATAGTCTTACCGGAGATATTATTTCACTGGCGTTCTCCTTTGTTTGCGCAAACACAATCGTGACTGTTTTTTTTAACCAGTTTTGTAAAGGACGGCATGATTTTTACACATATTTTTTCCGTTTTTTTTTATTTTATTTTTATTTTTTTTTCAGGGCCAGCCTCTCGCTCCGTGGACATACTGAAGGAGATGATCAAGTCCGGAATGAATATTGCACGCATGAACTTCTCCCACGGCACACACGAGGTGAGCCGTTTCATAACTTCCTCTTTGGCATGTTTGAAACCAGCCGGGGCGAGCCCAACTGCCACCGAAAGGTCGTCACGTTCAGCCTGTGCAGATCATTTAAGCCCTTATCGCGTTTGTGTTCCTTTCCTTTTTTTTTTTTTTTGTTTTACAGTCTTTGCTTTTTTGCAGCTTGGCAAACATTGCACATCTGCGAATACAATGCCGGACACAAACTGTTCAAGGTGAAACCAAGGGCAGACAAACAGACTGGTATTTGTTACAGTGAAACAAATTGCTCACTCACGGTCAACTCTGACCTTGTCTGTGGTAGGGCTGGGTATCGATTGGATTCAGAAGGATTCGATTCACAAGGATTCGCTTCACGATTCACATTGATTTTCGATAAAGTTAAGGATTTCATGTAGTACCAATTTTAAGTTTATATGGGAGACATTCTCAGGAAGTACCAATGCTGTAAATAGTAGAAACTTCTTGCTCTTACTTGGTGCATTAGTATGTTCAATTAAAAACATATGAATATTTACATTTAAAATTGAATCCAATTCAGTTACATGAATCATGTATGTTTTATTGAACATGGTCTGATCAAAACAATAAATAACAATTTAAATCGATTACAACCACAGCAATATGTAAATAAAGTGGCAGAAACACTTTTTTGTCAAATAAATTTGCCCGTGATGCGAGAAGGCACATTCATTTATGTTGAGGGGCGTATTAAAAGTATCGATTCATGATTTTATGAATCGATATTGGGCTATGAAAAGGAATATCGATTCTATATCGATTTATTTTTAGTTTTTAACCCAGCCCTAGGCTGTAATACCATCAAATTACCAGGGGCAGTCCAAAAAATTGATGAGCCCAATAGAATTGAAAAAAGTGTTTAAGCTTGTCCTCTTCGTGTTAGACATTTTGAAAGTGACGTCATTGTTAGTTGCAAGCTGAATTATTGCAGTATTTGTGAGTTCATAAACTCCGAGAATCCATCTTGCCCGTTGATTTCCACCGATCCCAGTGGTTCGGACCAATCGCAGAGCGACATTGCGTTTGGGGCGGGAAACCAGGAAGCGCCGCCGCCGGGGGAAACAAACAATTCTAACATGGAGGAATGCACGCAGCAATTAATTCTGTTCTTGCAGAATTGCTCACCGTTTAATTGTTGAATGTTGAACAGCGAGAGGCGCATCGTGCGTTTTTAGCTGGTAAAGATGTTTGTGCTTTTTTTTCCCCTCCACTACGACGAGAACGAAGATGACATTTTCATCCGTAGTCGTGATTGGTTCAAACAAACGTGCAAAAGATGCCGCATCGTCCAATCAGCTCGAAGTATTGTTCAATGGCAGGAAGAGGGCAGGCTTAAGCACAACTATTACTTTTCTTTTTTTTTCTTCTTCTTCTTCTTTTTTTTTTTTTAATAAAAATTCAAACAAGTATTTAAACTAAAAAATATGAACATTTCTGGGGGGGAACAATCAATTATTAGTAGGTTAAATTAAATCGGTTCCAGGTTGTGTTGCACGACAGTTGAGCATGTCTGTGAAAGGCAGCCAATGTGGTTACTTGCCTCATTACTGAAAGCTGTGCTTCCCCACATGCACAGGCTAGCTATATGCAGAGTCACAATTTGCTCCTTCTTAGAATTATTTCCTTCGTAGAAAAGAATGACAATTTGAAATGAATCAGTTCCAGGGTTCAACTATTGACAATATACAAATAATGTTTGAAGTTATTTGACTATTCTTAACTGCCATGCAAGTGTAAATATGCATGGTTAATAATTATGCATAAAAACAGTTAACTGTGTCATCAACCATCTCATGATGTCATCTAAAATGTTGGGCAGTTGGCGTGTTCAAATTTGAAGAGTTGTTTTAGAGTGCTCTTTGTTTTGGCCTCAACGTTGTGCCACATTTGCTTTTGTTTGTTCTTTGTAAGGATAACCCTGTTTGAGAATCTGCTGCCTTAGCCTCAGTGTTTCTTCATTAACTCATTCACTGCCATTGACCGCTATAGACGTCAAAAATTAATTTGAACTATTTCTAGTTTAACATTTTTCCCCACATTTGTTAACAAAAGTATAAAAACCTAGAATTTTTTTTTTATTAAAACATATAAAATTTGTGATTAATCGTGAGTTAACTAGTGAAGTCATGCAATTAATTACGTTTAAAAATTGTAATCGCCCGACGCCCCTAATTTTTAATAATTTTTTTCTTAACATTATTAAAAATTTAAAAAGTTTTTTATATATTTAAAGAAAAGATTATTAAAAATTAGGGGCATCAGGTGATTAAAATGTATTTATTAAAATTAATCATGGCTATGACCATGATTAAACATGACTTCACTAGTTAACTCACGATTAATCACAAATTTTATATCTGTTCTGAATGTACAAAAAATATATAGGTTTTCATACTCTTGTTAACAAAAATGGGGGAAAAAAATGTTAAACTAATAAAAATAGTTAAAATTAAATTTTTGACGTCTATAGCTGTCAATGGCAGTGAATGAGTTAAACATGAGCAGATCAATGGGCTGCTGGTGGAGCATTTTCCTCATGATACTGTCTTTAATAACCAATGTAGCTTTTCTGGGTTACCCTCAGATGACTCATAAGTGATACAGAGGAAAAGTGTTCTCCAAACATTACAATACCTTTTTTTCTGACCTGATTTACTACAGCATCTTGACTTACTTGAATGTTCATAGTCGGACGGCTCAGTCATTGGGGTGTGGTCGAAAAAGGTCAATGACTGTTGTGGCACAGTTATTACTCATGCGCTATTTATTTAGATTGCTATGGTTTGTCTGCTTATTACTCATTCCCTGCCATTGACGGCTATAGACGTCAAAAATTCATTTGAACTATTTCTATTAGTTTATCATTTTTTTCCCCACTTTTGTATGAAAAACTAGAAAAAAAATATTGTACATTTAGAACAGATATAAAATGTGTGATTAATCGTTAACTATTGAAGTCATGCGATTAATTACAATTTTAAAAAAATTAATCGCCTGACCCGATTTAAAAAAAAAAAAAAAAAAAGAGAGAAAAAATTATTAAAAATTAGGGGCGTCAGGCGATTAAAAATTGTAATCGTAATTAATCACTAATTAATGACTTCACTAGCTAACTCACAATTAATCACAAATGTTATATCTGTTCTAAATGTACAATAAAAAAAATTCTAGGTTTTAATACTCTTGTGGAAAAAAATGTTAAACTAATAGAAATAGTTCAAATGGATTTTTTACACGCCGTCAATGGCAGTGAATGAGTTAAATATGTTAAAGAAAAAGGCTTTTTTTTAACTCTTTTTTTTTTTAACCGTAGTACCATGCTGATACCATCAAGAACGTTCGTGAGGCATGCGAGAGCTTTGAGCCAGGTAGCATCCAATACCGACCAATTGGAATCGCCCTGGACACCAAGGGACCAGAGATCCGAACAGGCCTCATCCAGGGAGTGAGTACAATTTTCCCTACTTCCATGTTGGTGGAAGTTCAACTTGAAAAGAAGTGTGGCACAAGGATGATGTCTATGCGGTTTGACAGAGCGGCACAGCTGAGGTGGAGCTGAAGAAGGGCAAAATGATCAAGATCACCTTGGATGACAGCTACCAGGACAAATGCAGCGAGGAGATTCTGTGGCTCGACTACAAGAACATCACCAAAGTAGTAGAACTCGGCAGCAATATCTACATTGACGATGGACTCATATCGCTGCAGGTCAAGGAGATCGGTAAGATTTGTTCATATTTAATTGAAAAAATTATCAAAGGAAACAATGTAAATATTTACACTGATGTATAACTTAACAGTAGAGGTGTGAATTGCCTAGTACCTGGCGATTCGATTCGTATCACGATTCATAGGTCACGATTCGATACCGATTAATCCCGATACAAATCTATAAATTGATTATTGCGATTATTTTTTTATTTTATTTTTTGCAAATTTAGAAAATACTAATCAGTAAACTTGTACATGTAAGATTTGTATGAAAATGTATTTATTTATCTGAAAATTCAGGCTTATAAATAACTGAGCCACTGCATTTAACAAACAGGTTGCAGTCTGTTTCATGTTTGAACAGCACTGAAATAAAATATTAAGCCTTAATGTTTCATTAATATAACATTCTTCCATGCTTAATGTGTGGATCCTAACCCCAAGTAAGACTTTTTTGTTAAATATTTCCATAAAAAATTGATGTTTAAAAATAGATTCGGCCGCATATTGAATCTGTAATATCACGATATATTGCCGAAACAATTTTTTTCTAACACCCCTAACTAACAGTATACTCGAGAGACCAGGGGTCATCAACCATTTTGAAGCTGAGAGCGGCTTTAAAAAACAAATCACAATTGAATCAAAATCACAATGTCCCATAACTGTTGAGCTTAAGTCAACCAACCCCTACTTTGGAGTGTCCCAGGATTAAGGAAAAAAGTTCCTTTTGTCTTTGATGAGGTTGCAAAAATTAGCAACTGGTCAATAGTCACTACAAAAGTTTGTTACCAGCGTAGCTTCAATACAAAAAATGGTAGCTTGGTTTTGCCAGGTCTTAACACAAAACATCTTAATATATTGCGCAGATCTTGTTTCACAGCTCTTTGGATAATGTTATCGTTTTGTTGCTCCAGGCCCTAATTTCCTCATGTGTGAGATCGAGAACGGCGGCAGCCTGGGCAGCAAGAAGGGCGTCAACCTGCCCGGCGCCGCCGTCGACCTGCCCGCCGTCTCGGAAAAGGACATCCAAGACCTGACGTTTGGCGTGGAGCAGGGCGTCGACATGGTGTTCGCCTCCTTCATCCGCAAGGCCGCCGACGTCCACGCGGTCAGGGCCGTGCTGGGCGAGAAAGGCAAGAACATCAAGATCATCAGCAAGCTGGAGAACCACGAGGGCGTGCGCAGGTGTGTGCCATCGAGTTGAGGCATTGTTGTGATGTTGATCAATGCAGAGACGCTGGATCCGATGAGCTAGTTGTCACAACTATTTCTATTAGTTTAACATTTTTTCCCCACTTTTCTTAACACGAGTATGGAAAACCTAGTGTTTTTTTTATATTGTATTACAACAAGATATATAATTTGTGATTAATCGTGAGTTAACTTGGGAAGTCATGCGATTAATTATGATTAAAAATCGTACTCGCCTGATGCCACTAATTTTTAATAATCTTTTCTTAAAAAAAAAAAAGATTATTAAAAAATTAGTGGCATCAGGCGATTAAAATTTGTAATCATAATTATTCTCGTGACTTCACTAGTTAACTCACAATTACTCACAAATTTGATATCTGTTCTAAATGTACAAAAAAAATTCTAGGTTTTCATACTCTTGTTAACAAAAATGGAAAAAACTAAACTAATAGAAATAGTTCAAATGAATTTTTGACGTCTATAGCTGTCAATGTCAGTGAATGAGTTAAAATGTTTTTACATGTACTTAATTTCCTTTGTTGTACATATTTTCTACTAAAACGTATTAATTATTTCTCTCTTCACTCAAGCTTGCGCTGTCGCTCGCTCCATGTCTTTTTTTTTTTTTTTTTTTTTAAATTTAAATACTCACAATGCATTGTGGTCTATATCAACCTGGTTGAGTGAACATACTACTTTCAGAGTGCATTGTGGGTAATTTTGACTGCCCTACATTTTCACTCCCTGGACATTCGGACGCCACTACAAAATGGCGTGAACCCTCAGTGGGGCACTATATAGGAAGTAGTGCACATTTGGACGCAGCCACTTTGAAGATGAGTTGATGTTGCACCCTGGTGGCCTCATGGTGACACTACACCCAAACGTCAAACTACGCCACCTGCTGACATCCTTGTGTAACTGCTATTTTGTGTCACCTTCAGGTTCGATGAGATCATGGAGGCCAGCGATGGCATCATGGTTGCCCGTGGTGACCTTGGTATTGAGATCCCCACCGAAAAAGTCTTCCTAGCCCAAAAGATGATGATTGGCCGATGCAACAGAGCCGGCAAGCCAATCACCTGTGCCACTCAGGTCAGACGTTTGAATACCTTTTTAGTCTTTGCTGTAATATTTGTTATTTGTTTTGTTATATCTTAAAGTTGTCGAACGGTCTGTCTTCAGATGCTGGAGAGCATGATCAAGAAGCCGCGACCCACTCGCGCCGAGGGCAGCGACGTCGCCAACGCCGTGCTGGACGGGGCCGACTGCATCATGCTGAGCGGCGAGACCGCAAAGGGAGATTACCCTCTGGAGGCTGTGCGCACCCAACACATGGTCAGTTCACAGAAAAGCAAGATTTGTAATTGCGCAATAACTCTTCTTTAACAATTAACCCCTTTTACTATCATTAAAATCTGTCTCGCATGATTGTGTCAGCAATAGGGACAGCCAAAGCATGTTAGAGAATGCCGCGTCGTACATGATGGTCAATCATGTTTTATCTTTTTTATTTATTTATTTTTTTTTATCATTTGGCCTTTTTATGCATAAGCACAGTGGATTTGAAACAATATGTTATTGAAGTGCAGACTTTTAGCTTTTATTTCCCAGAAGTTAGATTTTCCCATTTGGGATTAAAATAATTTCTAAATCCATGCTGTATTTTTATGGATCCACTTAACTTGATCAAGATTCATACAGGGCAGCACAGTGGACTGCTGGCTCCCCCGTCTGCCTCACAATTCCGAGGTTCTGGGTCCAATTCTCGGCTGTGGCTTTCCTGTGTTGCGTTTGCATGTTCTTCCCATGCTTGCGCAGTTTTTCTTTTTGTATTCTTGCTTCTCTCACATTTCAAAAACACACGTTGCGCAACGTTCTTTGAAGACTCTAAACTCTCCATTGTTGTCAATGGGATTGCGAATACTTGTCTATTTGCCCTACAATGGACTGGGATAGACTCCAGCTCACATGTGAAAATGATGGATGGAAGACACTTCATTCTTCTGTGGACACTTTGGAAGGCCTTATTTACTTGAACCCTCTGCAGCTTACTGCATTGAAATCAATTGTAGCAAATGTAGATTTTTACTGGTCTCATGCCAGTCCGGAGCCACGAGAGGACCATCCATCACTTCACTTCAGATGCTGGTTGAGGCAGCATTTTCTATTCCATTTGAATGATGGTGGATTTTTTTTTTTATTCATCTCCATCACCAGTATACAGAATACTGAAGCAACTTGAAGCTCTTAATTAAACCTAAGCCACCTTAAGCTGCTGCCTTTTTTAATCATCTTTTTCACACTACTTCCTGCTTGTGTGTGTACTGTTGCTTTAACTCCATTTGTTCCGAGATCCCATTATAATGAATCAAGCAAAGGGTTGTGGTGACATTTTTTGTGTTAATAATTGTCTACCGTCTCTCTCCCCCCCCCCTAACTGCACACTCATTCCTCCATCTTCATCATCCTTCCTGTGTGTTGGCGGTGCTTTTCGTTTTGCTTGCCGCATCCTTCCCTCGCCCGCTTGCCAGATTGCTCGCGAAGCCGAGGCGGCCATGTTTCACCGTCAGGTGTTTGAGGACCTGCGTCGATCCACGCCGCACTGCAAAGACCCAGCCGAGGCCATCGCCATTGGCGCCGTCGAGGCCTCCTTTAAGAGCTTGGCCTCAGCCATCATTGTGCTGACGGGTTCCGGAAGGTAGGGCCTCATGTCCTCATTCCTTTCGGCGCTCGTGTCAGCTGTGAGAGGAAGAGTAGGGCCAGGCAGGGACTGATGGAAACCTGGGAGAGGCTGGCGACCACATTCAGAAATCTGCTGGTTGTTTTTCCATGTTGGTAGACCTTTTCATCATAATGTCACATGTACTTCCAGGCAATGACTAAATTAGCCCTGATGTTAGCTAGCGGGCTAGATGTTATGTTTTGCTAAATTACTGAAAAAGAAAGACAACCTATCCAAACATTGTATACTATACAGATACGGTGAGAAAATGTCTTCCACAGACCCAGTGATGGAGGTTTGGTTCCTTGTCTGTTCCTTTAGTATTCATTTTACTTGCTTTAGAGCTGGACAGATGCTAACTTGCATTAGCGCCGCCTAAACTAGCCCTGATGTTAGCTAGCAGGCTAGCCGGTAGTTTTGCTAAATTGCTCAAAAGAAAGACAACCTAACCAAACTTTTTATAGATACTGTGAGGAAATGTCTTTCTTAAACCCAGGGATGGAGGTTTGGTTCCCCATCTGTTCCTCTAGAATTGAATACTATTAGAATAGTAAAGGTGTATATCATTTATGCCATCACTATTAGATTATTATTATTAAAAAAAATTAACCTAACCTAACCTCTTTTTTTTTTTTTAACTAACCTATTGGGGAATGGCAAGGCAACCTCAAGTTTTTTGCTTTAGGGGAAAAAAAGATGATTCTTCAGTTTAGGAACTTCAGGTCAGCAGTCAGTGCTTTCTGCCACCTATAATACTTTGCCATTTATTTTTATATATCAACTTTATGAAAAGGTCTATTTAAACACAATAAAACGGATAATATCAACCAGGAGACTTGAGTGGTGTGATTTCAAGCCCTTCCCAGATGTGTGAATGATGTGGTGTGAGTGATTGTAAGTAAACCCCAATCCTTAATTGATTCCCACCCGGGGTTGGCTTAGATCGCCCGTGAGGCCGAGGCAGCCACTTTCCACAGCAAGCTGTTTGAGGAGCTTAGGCGACACTCCCATCTGACCAGAGACCCGTCCGAGGTGGCAGCTGTCGGAGCTGTTGAGTCGTCTTTCAAGTGCTGCGCTAGTGCCATTATTGTTCTCACCAAGACCGGGAGGTAAGACACGGGCGAGGATGCCCTTAGTCAACTAGGGTAAGTGCACTGTATGGACTTTTTGGTCCATATAGCATGTGTGAATGAATGTGTTTTTTTTGATTGCACTGTGATGTAGGTGAAAGAGGACAGCAATTGACAAGTTGGATATTTGTGGCCTAACACACTCCTGCGCTCTAAAATGCTAGTTTACCACTGCACGGTTTTTCTGTCTGGTCGATTCTGTATGTGTATCATAAAACACTGTTTGTTGCTCAAGTGGAAAATAAAGGCAGTTAGAACTGATGTGTAATGGAAAAGTGATTTTTTTATTTTTTTTTATATATACTTACCTTTTAACAGTATTACCATTTTTTTTATTTAAGGTCAACTACACGCATGTGAGTTTTTGTTGTTGTTTTCTTGCAGGTCCGCCCACCTTATCTCCAGGTACAGGCCCCGCGCCCCCATCCTGGCCGTGACCCGTAACGCCCAGACTGCTCGCCAAGCTCACCTGTACCGCGGGATCTTTCCAGTCCTCTACACTGCCCCTGCCCATGATGTCTGGGCTGAGGATGTCGACATGCGTGTCAACTTCGCCATGGATATGGGTAAAATTTTGCATTAGTGTCCGTTCTATTTGAGATTCATTTCATATGACAGCTATACAAATATAGAACATAGTAAATGGAGACTGAAATTCTGAAATAACCATTCACATTTTAAATATAACTTGATCTGGGGAATTTTGGACAGGTGTAGATAATGAAAAAGAGACCTTCTTTATTAAAAAAAAAAAAGACAAATTAAAATACTAGAAGTCAATTTTTGCATGTTAATGAATTGATGGAGTTTAACTGCCTTAAAATAATGTATAAAGCCATTCATGAAATTGTACCAGTCAATATACAAATCAAATTTAGACAAAAGGGAAAGTGAGTACAAATTAAGAGGAGCAGACATTTTTTCCAAACCTTAATATAGAACAAAACAAAAAGAACAATGTATTTCAACTCAAGATGTCAGTTTGTGAAACAATATGGATTGTAAACAAAATCTTCTGAGTCTTATCTGTATTTTTTTTTTAAATGTATAAAAGCACAATTACTGGAAAAATATAATAAAAAAAAAAAAAAATATATATATATATATATATATATATATATATATATATATATATATAGCACAAAACATTTTATAGAATTGTTGAAAGCGTCTAGACCACTCGCTGACATTCATTTTGTGTTGATTATTTTGTGTGTGTTGGATCAGGGGTTATGTTCCCTTTCATTTCTTTTATTTTAAAGAGTGAAATAAATTTTTGAAATTGAATTAAATTGATGGAAGAATGCCAATGCATGTATTTTAAGGGGTGTGTTATCAATAGCATTGATATTTGAAAATGTGAAATCTGATTGTTTTTAGTCTGGATTGTTAAAAAAAAAAGAAGCTATATTTAAATTCCCTGTTACGAGCCATTTTCCAGATTTGTAAATTCATGATAATTCACATTTAAAATTTCAAATGTGAATTATCATGAAGCCATTTTCCAGATTTGTAAATTCATGATATTCACATTTAAAATTTCAAATGTGAATTATCATGAATTTACAAATCTGGAAAATGGCTCGTAACAGGGAATTTAAATATAGCTTCTTCTTTTTTAACAATCCAGACTAAAAACAATCAGATTTCACATTTTCAAATATCAATGCTATTGATAACACACCCCTTAAAATACATGCATTGGCATTCAAAATTCCCTGAGTTTTGCAACCCTTCTCAAGACGAGGCGAATTCAGTCGTTCACATGCAGTACTCAAATGTAACAGCAGGTGGCGCCAGTGCACAGCTATTACCCATGCAATGGTGTAAGAAAAAACACGTTTGATGCGTCTGCAGAGCTGAGTTGGCTCATTGTGTCGTATTTGTTTGTGTGTAACCGACAGGCAAGGTGAGAGGCTTCTTCAAGGAGGGTGACGTCGTCATCGTCCTGACCGGCTGGCGTCCAGGCTCCGGTTTCACCAACACCATGCGCGTGGTTCTGGTTGCCTGAGCGGCCAAGACAAGACGTCATATCTGCCTGTTCTCTGTATAACACTCCACCGTTCACTCCGACACCTGTTACATGAACAACTAAGCATCCTAGGCAGCATAACAACTCGAGACCAAAACACCATGACAACAATTCCGGGTGGGGTTAGTGGTGGCGTTGCAATTTTCACTTCCTGTGTCCATTCCTTTCACGTTAAATTTCCCTCAAAGAAACCAGTCTGAGGCGCCAGATCAGATCGACATGCCTCAACCGGAAGCTGCTGTATTTATTCACGTGAGCATGCTTATATCAAACGAGATCCTCTCAATCAATCTATCGGCGGATCCTGGCGCATGCGCGTTGCCGCTCTCGTTTGGGTGGCGCCGCGTGAACGCGAGTGCCCCCGTTTTTAAACGTAACACTCCACGGCCGAATAAGCGAACAAACAAAATGGCGTCCTCGCGTTCTGACGCGCCACCTAATACAGATTGTCGTGTTTAGTGCTGTGTGTGGATGAAGTGTCTTTATATGCTTTCACTGTGTGTAGCACTCCTCAAGCTTACTCTCCATTGTGTTACAGTTTATTATACTTGACTATTAAGGTGTTTAGTTTGGGACATTATTTTGTCTAGTTAGTATAGTTGTCCCCCGCGGGAGCTGGTTACTGTATTTAAGTTAGATGTGTTGTGTAGCCTTTCACGTGTAGTTAATCTCAAGTTGGCGCTTAAAAGTCTCACTCAAAAGAGAATTGAAAAGGCACTTTGAGGGGGGTTGCGTGGTTGGACTTTTTTTTTTTTGTGTGTGTGTCTTTGTCGCTATTGTCTGACACGCTTTTGATTGTTACACTAGAGCTATGCGAACGTGAAGAGGTCATGTGTAGCTGGTTGTTGTCACCAGACTGGATTTCATCAATAAAGAGGCAAGTACCTAAACTCTGTTTTTGTATGTGCTTTATTTCTGTAAGACTTTTTCTTTTCTTTTCAAATTAGCCAAGAAAAAAAAATCTGTAAAGGGGATAATTCATCTGGAAAGTAAGACCCCTAAAATAAAGCTTACCCAAAACAAATAAAAAGAAAATTTAATCGTACACAACTCCAACTTGTTTAAGAATTTCCTCTTTGACTTCAGCCAGCAGCAGAGAGTCTGCGTGAGACATGATGGAACACTCCTTCTTTCCTGCAGTGGAGAAAAGACACATGTGACATGCGTACTCGGATAGGCAGCCGTCCACACACAAGGTGAATAGCGTTACTGATTCTTATGCGGACGAGCCTGCAGCCGTGCACGATGAGGAATGAGTTCTGGTCAAAGTGCAAGAGAAACGGAATCCTCTGGAATTGCAGCATATTTTGCAAAAAATTTGGGGGTACTTTATCATCACTAGAATAAACCAACACTGTTTTCCTAAACAAATATGCGCTTTAGTTATCCTTGTAAGAGTAGCAAGAAGTTGGATTTTCTTTATTTACAATCTTTTATGCGCGGACTCGTGGTTGGCTGTCTCCTGATCTAGGGCTTTACATAATTGTACTTTTCCACTCTGAAATTTACCGTGTGTAATAAAAAAATTAAAAAACACACACATCAGAACATTTTTGTGCGGTATTAGTCCAAGCAGACTTGTCTGTTATTATTGTGACTTACTATTAGATAACATTTTATGAGCGGTGTATGCAGAAATTCTGGCAATTCCAAAGTGTTCACAATATTGTCACTAGCAGAAAACCAACTGAATTTGCAGGGGGTAAAAAACTTTGCTGAAAGATGTTTATCAAATATCTATTTTTATAATTAAATACATTCCTGTAAATTACCTTACCATATATGAAAAGCATATTTTTTTCTGTTTAACCAAAACATAAAAAAAAAATCGATTTCTTAGTTTAGATATTTTTCATTAAAGGGGAAGTCAACCCGCCAAAAAATGTGACCTCACTAGTCCAAACATGACATTCTGATTAATATTACATTTGTGGAATATGAGTTAAACAGCATAATCTAGCCGTTTTTATTCATCTCAGGGGGCGGCCATTTTGCCACTTGCTGACAGCCACTTGCTCAGGCAACAACCAATCACAGCTCAGCTTCCGAAAGCAGGTGAGTTGTGATTGGTCATTGCCTGAGCAACAGCAAGTGGAAAAATGTCCGCTCGCTGAGATGGACAAAAACGGCTGGATTTTGCTTCATAACTCATATTCCACAAATGTAATATTATTTAGAATTTCATGTTTAGACTATTGAGGTCACATATAACATATTATTGTCAAGAAATATTCAAGGTTGACTTCCACTTTAATAATAGCAGGACAGTCATTTAACTGCTTAAAATGATGCTCGATATCCTTACATTGCAATTAAAACTTTCTTTTTTGGGGGCAATTCCCATAAATGGCTTATACGTCGTAGCGTCGTACCTTGGAGCAAGCACTGTCGGACCGCCTCGGCCTCGTAGCGTAAGCCTGTGCTATGGACGAAGTTGAGGGGCAAGTGAGGCTCCGGGAGAGGGTACTTCTTCTCCTTCCCATTGACCACCATGACTTCGGGACACCACATGTGCGATGGGAACTGGGTGGACGGACGCACAACAGGCATGAGGAAATCAAATTCAAGAAAACCCGTTGAACACCGTTCTTTGTCTGCGATGCGCAACGCGGCTTTGTTTAACATTCGAGGCGCTTATAGGGAACAGCAGGGGCGTTTGCATGCAAGTTGGCACGAGTGCAGTCATAGTAACATTACCCGGATTAACCCCTTGCTGCCCACAACGATGGCATCGTTGTGGAGCTGCAGGCCCGAGGAGCTGGTGAACACGGCCATCCTGTTTTTGGAAAACTTGAGCGTCACCACCAAGGTCTCATCCACTCCTGGAAAAATACATTTGCATATGAAAGGTGTGCTTCATAATTATAATGTCATCTTATTTTTCGTTACCAGTATCCAGGATGACTCCCTCGGTTTTGATGCTCTCTGGCCTCTCTCCGCCGTACACCATGAGGGAGAACTGCAGCGGGTAGAGGCCAATGTCCAGCAGCGCTCCTCCGCCGAGCTCCTTCAGCTCCAGTCTGGGCAGAGGCAGCACGGACAGGCCGAACTCGGATCGGACCATCCTCACGTCACCGATCGCTCCCTCGGCGAGCAGCTTACGGAGCTCGCAGTAGGCCGGGAAAAATCGGGCCCAAATGGCCTGGAAAAGATCCATTGCATGGATTCATTCGGGTACAGTAAAGAAGTCTTTTATTTTTTTATCAAAGAGATTTAAAAAAAAAAAAAAAAAAAAAAAGTTGTAAAAAATAAAAATCTATTTAATACAACAGAACTTTTCTCAAAAACTCTGCTGTATTAGATTAAAAAAAAGTTTCAACATTAAATTCAGTCATTCTTCCGCATACCACTAGAGGGAGCCCAAACATTGTGAGGAAAAAAAGTTGTTTGGACTGTACAGTAGTTCGTAGTATACTAATGGTTTGCATGACTTAGAACAATCCAACTTTAGTTATCCGGTTGTTTCAACCTGATCTTTTACCTCCATGAAGAAGACGTTGTTCTTCTTGGCACAGGCCAAGATCGCCTTCACCTCCTTGGTTGTCATTCCCAGGGACTTCTCACACAGGACGGGCTTTTTGGCGTTAAGGAAGAGCAAACAGGAGCTCAGGTGGTTGGTCTGAATGGTGCCGATGTACACCACGTCTGCACGCACAGACAAATCTTAGGGAACGCATGCCGACAAACCACAAAATAGACACAACGGGTCTGCCACTGACCGATGTTGGGGTCTTTGGCCAGCTCCTCGTAGCTGCCGTAGGTTCGAGGGATGTTGTGCGTTTTGCCAAATTTCTTGGCATCATCTAAACTGCGGGCAGCCACAGCCACGGCCTGTCAGAGAGAAAAATAAAAAAGTCTTCAAATCCTTCTGCCCATTTCCTGTTGGGTATTGTATTCTCTTAAAAGACGTGATTGAACTGGAGCCAGAAATACAAACGGGGAGAAGGAAACTTTACAAAGAAAAAAAAAGATTATATAAAAAATATATATATATTTAAAAAAAAAAGAAGATTATTAAAAATTAGGGGCATCAGGCAATACATTTTTTTAATCGTAATTAATCGCATGACTTCACTAGTTAACTCAGGATTAATCACAAATCTGTTCTAAATGTACCTAAAAAAATTCTAGGTTTTCATACTCTTGTTAAAAATTGAAGGAAAAAAAAGTTAAACTAATAGAAATACTTCAAATGATTTTTTTTTTACGTCTATAGCTGTCAATGGCATTAAATGAGTTAAGGGGGAAAAATATGATATATAAGTATCGGCGACTACTCGTACTGGTATCGGTCTCAAAAAAATTGTGGTAGCAAAACATCCATGAGTACTTATATAACTTACATTCTTGCAACTGATTAAAGTAGTCAAAAGTGCACTCAAATTGAAAGAGTCTGCATTAAAGCACTTTATGGTGCTGGATTTATATGACTGTTAGCATTTGTTGAGCACCAAATATCAAATATATCTGTGAATATCCACCTAAATAAAATTATCTAAAAATAAATGACTAATAACTAATAACATTTTTTTCCAATTATTTCAAAAGGTTATGCATGTTAACCCCTCCCAAAAAGTAGAACAATCATTTTCAGTTGCTTAAGATAAAGTAAATGTTGCACACGGACAATAGACAGTTTTGCACAAGACAGCAGCTGGAGTACCGAACAAATATGCACATTTAAATTAGTGGCACATGCTCAAAGTTTGTGTGTGTGAGTGCGTGTGTCTCGGTTGTACCTGGTGGTGTTCGGGTGGCAGCGTTTTCATGGCCACCATGAAGTCATGGCTGATCTTGCCAGCGCTGCAGATTCCCCACCTGGTTGCCATGTTCGCGAGTGTGCGAGTCGATCCGAGCGACTTGTGAGTGCGTGTGTATCCTCCAAGTCAGGCGCAACAGGAAATTCTTGCTGCCCATGAATGTGATCCTTTTTCATCCGACGCAATTGGCCCGCTTATAACAAACGTCAGGAAGTGTCACATTTCAAACTCATTTCATCATCATGTGTTGTTTGGGGTTTTTCCACTTGCAGTTGAGGCAGTTTGTGCATTTGGCAGGATGAGTTCCAGTGTGCTCATATGGGGAGGTTAAACATACGCACACTGACAAAGGTTAACAAGTTTCTATAGAGTTAAAAAAAACAAAAACAAAAAAAACAGGTAGCAGTGCCAAAAAGGGAGGTTTTGCTTGTGGGCAAATTTCACACACACAGACACAACTTATGTAACATCCAAGAAGCCAGAAAAACAGCTAAGTGGAAAAATACCCAGCAGCCACAACATTCTCATGTGATCCACTACAAGAGCTGTATCAAACAATTATGCCTTCAAAGTGATAACAATGCTCTTGCTTGTATTCATATAACAAGGTGAGCTGCAATCACTTTTAGTGCAAAGTTAATAGTGTGTCTTCCTTTGAGCATTTGAAGAAACGGAAACCGTGTGAACAGCATGAAATATGCTCGAAAATGTAACTGTGGCTTGATGTGAAGAGCTGTGTAGTGTAGCGGTATGATACTGGCAAAAAGCTTATGAAGTCCGCTAGCAAGAGGCTAAGCTAACACGCATGTTTGTGGAAGACGTGTAACTGCAGAGTGACACATTTGCACTTCCTGTTTTCCTGTTTTTGGAAAGAGAGCAAACCGGATTAGCCAAAGATCATGCAAACGCCACATAAAAATGTTCCAATGGAGATTCCAACCTGATGCGCTAATCACCATACCACCGTGCTGCCTGGAACACTATATCATAATTTCCTGAAAATGTAAACATGATGCTTGAAAATGAAAAATGCTATAATTTCACATATAATGTAATGATTGATTGCATTTTTAGGTTGGTCTTTTTTTCCTCACAACTGAAAATGTAAAACTTAACATGTAATGTATATATTCATTTTCAGTGCAATTTGATTTCAACCCATAAAGAGTATGTCTATAAAATGTACATAATCAGTAAAAAAAAATATATTACTATATCAGTCAAGATTTTTTTTTATTACATTTTCAGTAAATTATTAACATTATAGGGTGCTACTCTGCAATAATATAAATATTTTGAATACCCCTTTGACAGTTTAAGAGACCAAAATGTCTTTGCAAAGCACTTTATTTAACTTTCAAAAATAATGTACCGTATTTATATTTATCTACATTTATTGAAAAATAAGAAAAATTGTGCAGTAAGAGCAAAGATGCATAATGCCAAAAATCCCCAAAATGATTTGCATTCCAGTGAGTTGGCTCATTGTTTCTGGTTGGACCCTTAGCCAGAGTCTTGGCTGTAGACCACGCCCACCTGCCTACGCACTTCGTCCTCCACTTGGGCCAGCAGAAGAGAGTCTGCATGTGACATCACTGGACTCTCCTTCAGGCCTGCAGTAGACAAAACTGGTATATTCGTTGTTGTCCATTTAAACCGGTTGCTCGGTTTGGAGTCTTACTGCGATGCAATTTTACAATTATGCCAAGGCGGCACATTTAACAATTAGCATTCCAGTCATGTGTGTCCATAACGTGACTAATTTGTTCACGCTGGTAACATTGATTCAATCTTGTTTGTTTTTTTTCTCATTTAATTTGTTGGAAAATTTACTGCTACAAGTTTGGAGGCTTTTTTTTTTAGGTTACATTTTAAATGTCATTAAATCTGTGCCTGTGCCTAAAGAAAAGCAGTTTTATGTTACACTTTTCGGTAACCAAAGTAGGGTTGTCAAAATGACTGTTAATTTTGAGTTAAAGTTCCTTTAACGCAACAAATTTTTTAAACACGCGATTAATGACACCGCCCCTTACTTAACCCCCGCAACCTTTAACAGTAAGAAATGTAATAATAATGCATATATTTGTGGCGACGAGGGTCACGTTGTATTTAGCAATTTTTAAAATGTGCAGAATTTCACAAGTTGCTTCATGTTAAAGATTAGATAGCTCTTAATATGAAAAGAAAAATGCACTGAGCTGTCACCGTTTTACATATGCAATTATGCCATCTAGTGGCAGAAATATGACCAACAAATCAATATCACACTTGTTTTTTTGTAGTGCAATACATCTTTTTTAGTTTTAACAAAATTTTATGGATGATTAAATTACTGTATCAATGACTAATAGATGCAGCAATATTTCTATTAGTTTAACATTTTTTCCACCACTTTTTATGTTAAGAGTATGAAAACTCGGGGGTGAAATTATTGCACATTTTATTCATTTTATTGTACATTTAGAACGGATATAAAATTTGCGATTAATCGTTACTATTGAAGTCGTGATTAATTACGATTTTAAAAATTCATCGCCTAAACCTAAGTCAAATCTTTTTTCTTAAAAAAAAAACTATGTTTAATATGCCCTCACTAGTCTGGACACGGCGTTAGGATTAATTTGTGTAAAATCCACCGCTTTTTATATTACTCTCAGGGGTCGGCCATTTTGCAATTTACTGTCACCTGAAAATGGCATCACAGTTGCTCAGGTAATGACCAATCACAGCTCACCTGTTTTCTGAGTTTGGTCATGTGATGTTTGCACAGTCATAAATATTTCAAGTACATTTAGCTGGAGAAGCATGATCTGCACAAAAGCTACCTCGGTGTTGCGTTCCAGCCGGCAAAAGGTCACTTGAGTTGAGACGTGCGTTTTTCAGCAAAAATCACAAGAGTTCAACAGCTCGCAGAGTTTATCACGATACCTTTAAGCAAACACTGTCGCACCGCCTCCGCCTCGTAGCGCATTCCGGTGCTGTTGAGGAAGTTGAGGGGTAAGGAAGGATCCGGGACAGGAAACGTGCTCTCCTTCCCGTTCACCACCAAAGAAGTGGGGCACCACATGTGAGCAGGGATCTGTACAACAAACAATGACATGTGATTGTCATGTCATCTCAGCGCCCCGCCTTCAGACCAGAGAGAGAAAAAAATTCCTTGCGACTTACCCTGATGTTGCCATTGATGCCCACGATGACGGCGTCGTTGGCGAGCTGCAGCCCCGAGGAGCATGTGATCACGGCCATGCGGCCTCTGGAGAACTTGAGAGTGACCACCGCGGTCTCGTCCACTCCTGAAAACGCATTTTGAGCCAGCATTAGATGATTACCGGTAACTCTTATGCCTTTTTCTTTGGCCTGTTGTGGCACTTTTACTGAGAGGACCCACCAGGAGTGACCATGAAGTAAATATTTAAAGGAGATTTATATATATATATATAATAATAGTAGGTCAAGTTTGCGCTCGTAGGTCAAAGCAAAAAATAAATAAATTTAATTCTCGAAAAATGCTCTTATCTCAAAGCACCACACCATAACTTGAAAATCACGCCCTCGTACGTACCCGTCTCCGTACAGACCCCCGCGGCCTTGACGCTCTCGGGCTTTTCCCCGCCGTACGCCATGATGGAGAACTGCAGCGGGTAGATGCCGAGGTCCAGCATGGTTCCCGCGCCCTGCTCCTTGTCCATCGATCGGGGCAAATGCATGAGGGGCTGGCCGAATTCGGCCCTCACCATCTTCACCTCGCCCAGTTCCCCTTGAGAGAGCAGCCGCCGGATCTCCACCGAGGCCGGGAAGAAGCGACTCCACACGGCCTACAACAGACCAAGTTTGATTGGGTTGGATTTTCACTTTGTCATCTATGAAAACCTCCAAGAGATGCTGAGCTTGATCCAAAATCGAAATGAATCTGGATAGTTTTACAGCCGAGACGATCGCAACGATTGATTCTTAAGGGATTTCAATTACGATGCACTATTGCAATGCATTTACCTGGGTTTGTTTTGAACCCTGGACACCATATGTTAGATTTGTGGCTCATTAACTCATTCACTGCCATTGACGGTTATGAATGTCAAAAAATAATTGTAACTATTTCTATTAGTTTAACATTTTTTCTACTTTAACAACAGTATGATAACCTAGATTTTTTATTGTACATTTCGAACAGATATAAAATTTGTGATTAATTGGGAGTTAACGATTTTTTTTTATAATAATCGCCTGACGCCCCTAATTTTTATTAATCATCTCGTCAGGCGATTCATTTTTTTATTGTAATTGATCGCATGACTTCACTAGTTAACTCACGATAAATCACAAATTTTACTTATTAAATATTTTTTATTAGTTAGTTACTTATTTATTTATTATACTCTTGTTAACAAAAGTGGAAAAAAAATGTTAAACTAATAGAAATAGTTTAAATGAATTTTTGATGTTTATAGCCATCAATGGCAGTGAATGAGTTAATAATGTTAAAGATTTTTTCACAATTAGGAAACAGATAAATACCAATATGCAAATGATCACTTATTAGTAATTTTTTATTGGTGTTTTTTTTTTTTTTTTTTTTTTTTGGGGGGGGGGGGGTGCTTTTTTATTTATTTATTTAAAATTTTTAGTTTTTCCAAGTTACAAATTTATGGAATATGTTTTTCAGATCCCCCCGTCCCACCCACCCCCACCCCCTGTATTTCAGTTTTTGTTTTTTTCTGTTTTCAGAATATATATATTTTGTTTTCTGGAATATTTTGTTTCTGTGACAGGAAAAAAAAAAATTCCAAAAACAGGGAAAAAATATAAAATAAATTATAATTATAATAAAAAATAATAATAAAAATGGAGGGGGGGGGGGGGTAATTATTGAGAAAAAAAAAAAGAATTATTGGAAGAAAAAAAAAACTCTCCCAAAATAACTTTCTCAAAAACATGACTTTTCTTCTTTTCTTCCAAGTGAATGCAATACAATTCCATGCTTATACAATATTTCTAGCAAATCACAATGTACTGACTGGTAAGCTATTTTTGGAACAAGCCTGCGGGCTACTCTTGTGGTCCTCAAGGTCACCCCGTGTTGAGTTGCAGTTTTTACCGTGAACCGGATACTGTAATTTCCTTTTCCCTAAGCAAACAAAGTACGTTTAATAAAGAGCCGCATGGATGATGTCAAATTGGCCAAGGCAACCCGTCACTTGGAGACGATGTCCGAACCCGATCGTCGTTGGTGTCCATGCGTTCTACTTTTTACCCACCATGTAGCGTCATAAGCTAATACTGTCACACTGTTCCGCTTTTGCTTTTGGATTCGTTTAGTCAAAAAGCGCAATCACCTCCATGAGGAAGACATTGTTCCTCCTGGCCGAGTCCAGGATCTCCTTCACCTCCCTAGCGTTCATGGCCAGAGGCTTCTCGCATAACACATTTTTTTGGGCATCCATGAACAGCAAGCAGCTCTTCAGGTGGAACGGGTGGATCACGCCGACGTACACCACATCTAAAAACACACACAGACATCTGTTAATTATTTATTCATTTTGTAGACGATAAGCCAACTGTCTACGTTTGACCCACAGGGCTCTTTATGCAAACCAACCAATATTTGGATCTTGGGCCAGTTCCTCATAGCTGTCGTACGATGCAGGGATGCCGTGCTTTTTGCCAAACTCCTGCGCGCGCTCCAAGTTGCGGGCAGCCACAGCCACAACCTGTTAAGTGAAGTCATCTGTTGAACTCATTCACTGCCATTGACGGCTATAGACGTCAAAATTCATTTGAACTATTTCTATTTGTTTAACATTATTTCCCACTTTTGTTAACAAGAGTATGAAAACCTAGAAAAAAATTGTTTTTGTACATTTAGAACAGATATAAAATTTGTGATTCATCATGAGTTAACTAGTGAAGTCATGCGATTAATTATGATTAAAAAATGTAATCGCTTGATGCCCCTAATTTTTAATAATCTTTTCTTCTTTTTTTTTTTAATAAAATATTTTTTCCCCGTAATTAATCGCATGACTTCACTAGTTAACTCACTATTAATCACACATTTTTATATCTGTTCTAAATTTACAATATTTTTGTTCTAGGTTTTCATACTCTTGTTACCAAAAGTAGGAAAAAATGCTAAACTAATAGAAATAGTTCAAATTAATTTTTTATCTGTCAATGGCAGTGAATGAATTAAACTCATACAAGTATTAACTAAAAACTATTCATTTTACGGTGAGCTGGTGATTAGCAAGTAATTTGGATCTGGGCTACCTTTCTACGTGGACTTTGAATGCTCTCCCTGTGATGGTGTGTGCTTAAAGGCTCTAAACTGTAGTTTGGTGTAAATGTGAGTGTGATTTTGTTGTTGTTTGCTATTTTTTGGTTTGCCATGACCCCATGTGCTCTCACTGCTCTTCAGTCAGCTGCATGTCCAGCTCACCCGTGACCCCTAATGAGGACAAGCGTTATAAATCCTAAAAATTACTTAAAAGGTATAAATAAACAAAAAATGGTGGAAAATGTTCCCATGACTACAAATATCACTGGCTAGTAACATGCATACATTAGCACCTAATAACATTCTAAAAGCTATTATGTCAAATTATTAGCGCGGCACCAGCATTTGAGTCGTTGACGTGCACTTTGGAGCGTAAATAACAAATTGGAAGCAAGAGAAAACGGCAAATAAACGTGGTTGAGCTTTGAACTTTGCACTCCTGGTCAGACGTCCCTTTTGCAAACGCTAAACCGAATCCTTGGATAAGCAGTAGAAATGTGGAGTAAACCTGTTTTGATGGGAGCGAGGGATTCACTAGCCACTTAGGCACTGATACCTGGTGGTCTTCAGGCGGAAGGGTTTTTAGGGCCACCGCGAAGTCGTGGCTGATCTTGCCTGCACCGCAGATCCCCCATCTGGTTGCCATGTTTGGAAGAGGTCAGAGTGGATCCGGTTGCAATTGCGGCATGATGCCGATAGATGGAGACAAAGTTTTACTTATTACAATACTGTACTTTTGTTTATTTATTTATTTATTTGCCTGGTCGTTGACGTTGGTTGTATGTAAACCAATACTACACTAGACAACAACGCCTGTTATGGGAGAGATATTTTAGTTAGTTGTTATTATACTGTATGCTATTTCATTGTAAATACAATATATAATATAATAAAATAATATAATTTCTTTCACAAGTTAGGAACAAACTTGGGAATTATTTTTCTTTTACTTTAAATGAGGTACTTAAAAAAAAACATTTTTCATTTGGATAATGAAATGAAACACACACATTAAGTACATATTGTGTTTGAGTTACTTTCACCGATGTTAGAAAACATATTTCCTCATTTGCACAACAAAGAAAAAAATATATTTTAATGTGAAATATGTAACTTTTTAAAAATATTTTTCCGGTGCTGTTGGTGAAGTTGAGCTATTGTATCACTCACATTTGCCGTTCACCACTAGCCTGATGGGGCAATGCATTGGACCTGCACACCTTCAGGACATGGCACGTTTAGAAAAAAGGTCAGGTATACATATATGATTGCCTTTTTGTATTTTTTCCTCTCTCTGTGTTACACTTTACTACACTTGCATTATGAGTTAAAAAACAACAACAACAACCTTAATACATTTTATAGAGGGTTATTATTAAGGGGATAGCTGTAGGGGGGCATTCTTAGTAGTATTGGAAAACATTCAAAAGGCAATTGTGGATTTTCAGTCTAACATTCTACAGTAGTTCCCATACTGGGATTCCAAATTGTGTCATCTATAACTTCTGGATCATATGGCATGCTCTGATTGATGAGATTCTCCAGGATCCGGTGATGCAGTCTTCCAAGTGCTTTGGGAATTCCATCTTGGTGACATCATCCAATTTCTATATAAATTGTGATATCGTACTTAAATTGATCCCTTGGTGCCACTGACGACAGCATCGTTTTGGAAGACGAACAGCGATGGAGGAGGTGCACTTAGCCAGCCTCTTCCTGGAGAATTTCATCACCAAAACCACAGACTCGTCCACTCCTTGCGAGGGACAAAAATGTCGTGGTTACCATTTGGTTCACGGAACATTGAGAACACATTTCAATTAAGTGAATGGAGCTCTAAAATGAGAGAAAAGATGACAGGGGGAATCTGATTTTACAGCATCATTATTAGGAGATGATTAAATGGTGCAACACGACGGTTGGTGAAAGATAAGGAAATCACAGTTATAATGTGACAGTCTTTCACGGAAGGTTATCTGGCTGCAAGACGAGCAGGTCCACACTGCCTGTCAGTCCGCCGTATTACTGTGCTTCCCCGGGGAGGGATTTGGATTAGTCTGACATTTTAAAAAATATAACTTTTCCATGTGAAGAATTCCTCCTCTTTTATTTTGGGGAGAGAGCGGGTTGCAATTTAGCAGTGGTGGGACAAATACGTTGTTAGTATACGTTCATAGATTTTTCAGGTATCTGTTCTTCACCAAGTATTTCTTTGTATGAAGTCTTTATTTTTACTACCTAAATGTTGGCTGTATTTTCTACTCCTTTTTTTTTTTTCAACAAAAACACAAAAATAGAGAAAAGTAAAATCAACCACAGTGAAAGAAGAGTGTGGTTCTTGGCCTGACTTGACTAATCCACACAACTGATTATTTACTGAATATTCACAGCGACTGATGTCCAGCAAAATAGTGCTTGTGCTGCTAGCAGTTAGCGATGCCTGCATTTGCTAGCCACGGCTGCTACACTGCTAGTGTGACATAACAGAGTCTTACTGGATTAGATTTTATTTTTTGGAAGGTAGAATCAATTAAAAATCAAATAATCATGTCCTTATTTCAAAGAATTGTATGACATTGTTGACTACAAGAATGCCAAATGCATAGTTGTCTATGCTAGCTAATTCAAACATCAGCGGCTAATGACTAGCCTATAAATGATCCATCTAATCTGAAAAGGCGCATACAAGTATTGTATTTTTCAGTGATCATTAGTTAATTTAGCATTTTTTGTTATTCAATTTACAATGCTAGGAAAGCGTGCTTATACTTTTACCAGTCACAATAATCATACTTTTATTTTGGTAGCTACAGTGCGTAAGCTACTACTTTCTCCACCTCTGCATTTCATGATGAACTTTTCTGAGCATTAGACGCCGAGGATAAGCAGCTTGTGATCACTGATCCACAGTGGGCGGTTAATGATACTAATCCCAAATTGTTGAGTCATACCCGAGTCGAGCAACACCCCCACAGTATGGACGGACTCCGGCCTCTCGCTGTCAAACACCATCAGGACAAACTGCAGGCAGTGCACGCCGATGTCCAGCAGGGCGCCGCCCCCCGAGCCCCTTCTCCACCGAGCGTGGGATGTCGAGCTGGGGGGGGGGCGAATTACAGGGACAGGGTACACAATGCACCATCAAATAAAATGCGAGTTGATTTAGTCTTTGAGACTAGTGCATATAGCAAAGCCCGCACTTGTTACCTACAACCCTTCTAAAGCTAAACCCTCTGTTTGCCAAATTCTTTCCGTGGTCAAACCTGTTTAGAACCCTTATTGTTACAAGGTATAGGGATACGGGTTTAGGGTTAGTCGGTAAAAGGGTTATAGCTAGGAATGACGTGCAGTATTAAATAATGAAAAATTTGGGATGTTTTTACACTTTACAAGCCTGTGATTGGCTAACAACCAGTTCAGAGTCTTGCCCATTGACAGCTGGGATAAGCTCGCAACCCTAGTCAGGATAAGCGGTTCAGAGAATGGATGGATACACATAAACAAATGACCATCCTAAACGTGTCGTGTAAGGCCATTGAAACGACTCCATTTGCGTAAACATTGCATGATGACCAATCGATAATGTTGTTCTCAAAGTTACCCTCAGCCGACTTACCTCCATCAGGCAGACCTTGTTTGTCCTGGCGGCGTCCACCAGGTCTTTGACCCGACCAGAGTTGACACAGAACGCTCTTGCCAGCGTTGAGGAAGAGGAGACCCACTCGCCAGTGTTCTGCGTGCGGCAATCCCAAGTACACATCTGGAGTGATAGGAACACAGTGCGATCAGTTAATTCCTATGAATACATTTTGCATAACATTTGTTTCAAAGTATGAAGAGTGAAAATTGTCTCTCAAAACGATGCACACTTGCCCATTGCTGTACTCAAATGTTGTGGACTGGTCACCAGCCTATCATAGGACACATAGGCACTGACAAACCCTTCTTTAAATTAAACCAAGAGCACCATCTAGAGGAGTAAAAAAAAAAAGTATCGCTAAGTGCTTCATGAAGCTTCATTTTCCCATCACTGGTAAATACCATGAAATACAAGCTGCACTTCTGAAACTTGTCTGATATTCTTTTTTTGTGTCTAAATGTCTTTAGTACGCAACTAAAACAGAAATTAACATTGCTGTTCCAATACTTTTGGAGGGGACTGTAGACTAACATCCATTCACAATTGCCACCAAGATTCGAATCACTAATTCTTAGTTGTGACTCAAAAACGGCTTCCTCTTGCAGTACCAACATTTTGGGTCATTGGCCAGCTTTTTTTCAGCAATGGCTCTTATCTAGACAAATGATAGGTCGCGTCTTTTTTTTTTTTTGCAAACCTGGTGATCCTGACGAGAAGTCCTCAGAGCCACGCTGAGGTCGTGACTGATCTTCCAATCGGGTCGCCAAGCTGGAGGCCGTTGTTGTCTCGCTACTGTTGAGGTGTGACCTTGGTGAGAAGAGCTTCTTGTATTTATTCGAAGAGATTGTGCTGGTGTCACCTTTCTTACCAAAACACATGCTTATGAGTTATGGTTTTATTGCTGACACAGGTCTTTTTCCATGAAATGGTTTTGTACTTAACAATCTGTAACAACTGACACTCTGGCGAGCGTTTAATGTTGCAAGCACAGGTCAATCCAAGGTTCTGTTTGATAAAAGAAGCAAATGATTACACTGTTGTATCACTCATGGCTGAGCAGGGTTAGTAAAGATGAGATAGGATGACTGTGAAAAAAAAAGAAAGCATCAGCTGAGCTCAGTTGCCCTTGAGCTAAATATTACCTCCTTTTGAGGTAAACATGCTACCACATGTCGTCAGAAGGGGGCACTGTGTTTTCAGCTGTCTTCACTCGCAGCCTGTATTGGAAGATAGGGTGAAAGAGCAGATTTAAAAAATATAGATTTATTTAATTTAATTTTTTTTTAAATCTGAGAATTACTGATCTAAAAAAAATAATTGTAAAGCATGTTTTTCCCAAAATGTTGATTTTCATGTTAATCTTTTCTCAAATTGTAAAATTCATTCCAGGATTCCACAGAAGAAACTAAAGAAAGAGTTAAGCAAAAAAAAAAAAAAAAAGCACGTGAATCAAATTCCAATTTAATGAAATTCTATTTTTTTTTGACTATTTTTAAGTTAATGCAAAACTTTAAAAATAAATGACCTTCATTCAGCTATTCTCCACAGTATAGGCTAAATTAAACAATTAATTGATGTGATAAACAAAGGGCTAAAAAAAATTGTGGAAATGTAAGTTGCAAAAAAAAAATGGGTGTGTGGGGTTGGATACTCTAAAATATGTATTTGTGTTTATTTTGAGTAATTTAAGAATATAGAGCCAAACCTATCCAAAAATATTTTTTTATTATCTGATTATTCAATTCAATCTGAGGATTCCAATTGAGTAATTTGAAGCCAGAAATGAAGCAATTCATTTAACCATCATATTCTCCATTTCTATACGACTACCATCGAATTGAGCAGATTATTTTTCTAATCATAAACTCCAAAGAGATGAGATTGTGGGAGTTTCATAATGGCCCAAGTTTATTCCTTCTTTTTTTTTTTTTTAACAATGGCTTTTTGTGTTTCACACCAAAATGAGCCCTAAGCAGGTGTGTTCTACCGTTGTCATAACAACAAGGTACCAGCTGGCCAATTTGTATGCTAATTTCTGTTGGGTTGGCCTCATATACTTGTTACCATAGGAATGAACTTTTTTTCTGGGACAATCTTTCAATATATATATATATATATATATATATATATATATATATATCAGGCAATTGAACACAGGAGCAACAATTTATATTGTAGTTTCATAATACGAACAGAAAAAAATGAGAGAAAAAGGGATTTTTAAAAAATGATTTTGCCTGAAAAGGAGTGGGGAGGAGAAAACATATTTAATAACAACCCCATCTTTAATCTATAAAACACAAATATACAGTACTTCTCGCAAGTTACAGTATTGCTATCTTTACAATTGAAGCAATTTTATCATAATATATAAACAATATTATGACATACCATTAACTGAATTGTTGAGTGCCAATAATGTTAACGTTAGCAACAGATATTACATTCTTACAGTTCATACCAACAATGGTAATATGTTATATATCCCAAGAATATAGTAGTAAGAATAAGACATATACATACATATCAAGTCTCACCTACTTAAAGGACGTAACTGGTCGCTGGTTGGGTAAAAAAAAAAAAGCCACAGGGCCATGCCCTGACATCACCACAGGTGTTGGGGAAGAGAAGTGCTGAGCGTGATCCAGATGCTGTCACCTGACACGGCAACCGGATTTTAAATTGGTGTGAATCAACCAATCAGTTGAGTGCCGACAGCCAACAGGCTCAGGTGTCGGGAGACCCTCAAGGAGACTCCAACGTGAAACGGTCGCCGAAAGCCCCTTCCCTCTTTTTGAATAACCCGATCGAACCCTGACTTTCAACAGATCCATCCGCAGAAGGAAGTCTGGTTAATTCAGAGGGGTCAGGACGACGACGCGCCACGGATGTCATGTCTCCTTTTTTTTTCATTAAAAATTCATGCATCATCGCCGCAGGGACGCATCTGAATGACATCTAACAGGTCACCAACGAACATAGCCCGACTCAGCAGATTGTCTTAAAGGGGAAGTCAAACCCAATATTTTATTGTCAATATGTTCTATACAGCCCGACTAGTCTAAACACAGTATTTTGATTAACATTGCATTTGAGGAATAGAAATTAAGGAGCAAAATCCACCCATTTTTATCCATCTTAGGGGCGGCCATTTTGATGCTCGCTGTTGACTGAAAATCACTTCACAGTTGTTCAGGTAACGACCAATCATGGCTTACCTGTTTTCTAAAGCTGAGCCATGATTGGTACGAGTAAAATATACTTTTCTTAATTTGCATTACATTTATTTAAAATGTGTCATTAATATAATTGCCTCATAGTGCTGCATGTGGCCTCCATTTTGAATTTGTTTTAAGAGACTAAAAACGGTTCATTGCGGTACCATTGTTATGCATTTGTTATTGTGTTTGTGTAATATAAATTAAGGAGCAAAATCCACCCATTTTTATCCATTTTAGGGGCGGCCATTTTGACATTTGTTGTCAACTGAAAATGACATCACAGCTGCTTAGGGCTCTGACGACCAATCATGGCTTACCTATTTTCTGAAGCTGAGCCATGATTGGTACGATAAAATATACTTCTCTTAATTTGCATTACATTTATTTTAAAATGTGTCATTAACTCATTCACTGCCATTGACGGCTATAGACGTCATAAATTCATTTGAACTATTTCTATTAGTTGAACATTTTTTCCCCCACTTTTAACAAGAGTATGAAAACCTAGATTTAAAAAAATATTTTTTTTACATTTGGAGCAGATATAAAATGTGTGATTAATCGTGCGGTAACTAGTGAAGTCATGCGATTAATTACGATTAAAAATTTTAATTGCTTGACGCCCCTAATTTTAAAAAATCTTTTCTTTAAAAAAATTAATGAAATAATTTTGATTATTTTGAATCTTTTTTTTTTTTAAAGAAAAGATTATTTTAAATTAGGAGGATCAGGCGATTACAATTTTTAATCGTAATTAATCGCATGACTTCACTAGTTACCTCACGATTAATCACACATTTTATATCTGTTCTAATACAATAAAAACATTCTAGGTTTTCATACTCATGTTAACAAAAGTGGAAAAAAATGTTAAACTAATAGAAATAGTTCAAATGAATTTTTGACGTCTATAGCCGTCAATGGCAGTGAATGAGTTAATATAATTGCCTTTAGTGCTGCATGTGGCCTCCATTTTGAATTTAGTTTAAGAGACTATAAATGGTAAAGTACCATTGTTATGCAATATTGAGACTTGAATTCTCATTAGAATCACACTAATTATGCGCAAATACATAGTAAAACATGTTTACCCAGAGACTGTAAACTATTATACACAAGAAAAAATGTAAAGACTGTCCTCCTTATCCTTGGCTATGTTCTAAGAAAATCCAATATGTAGCGATGGTCTTGCAAGGTCACCATCGGAGGGTTATTGATGTTTCCTTTGAATGGGATTGGAGGCAGATAGTAGCAGACGCGCTGTTGCTAAACTAGTTACCATTTAACTGCTCTGTATTTCATCAGCATACTTGATGTTAATGGGAAATAAAAAGGACCGGAGAGAGGCGGCCTAATCCCGCTTTGATTAATGCCGACAAGTGGAAGGTTCTTCCCCGCTCCTTCCCAGCTGTCACCAGAGGCTTGCTGTGTTTTTTTTTGTTGTTAATTTTTGGTTGGAGGTTCGATTGCAGCAGCAATGGGAGGAACTCCTTCATCTCAAGGTCACTGCAGAAGAAGGGTGACGAGCCTCGACGGGGATGAGTCGAGGGAATCAGTCATTTATTTCCAACGCCGCAGCGTGTTTTGCCGTTGTCATTTTTTTTTTTTCATTAGTAAAAGTGTGATTGAGGGGAGAGCGAGCCTTTTGAGCCGCCCACCATTGTGGCAGCGGCGGCCCCTTTGAGAGTCGCTATCTCTGTCTGCAGCACACACACACTGGGAGGCTGATCTGTGGAGCAAGAGCAGGCTGGGCCGGAGCTGACTTAGCTGAAGCCCTTCATCTGAGCCCGCCTGTGCTGATGATGGGGAGGGGGAAGAAAGGACCCCTTACATCCAGTTATCACTCGTCATTCTCTCTTCCTCCAAATCCACATTGGCCAAAGAATAATGGGTCCCGAACAGTGATGTCCCCGCCAGCCCTCCGAGCTGGATGCTTGAATACATCTCATACGGTGGACTGAAACATAAGTGAAACGCAATGTTTTCCAAGCAAACAACTATTCGAACCTTTCATCTTTTTCGGATTTCAAATCATTCATAGCGGTGAATGATCTTTGAGTGCAGGTTGCAACAAAGGTAAGAAGATAGTGAAGAAGTTGTTGTGATTGTGTTTTCGGTTTGCGTCAGTGGGTCATTGTGTGATGGATTTATCATGCTTATGCAGTTACTATGTCGATTATGATAAGTTATGATTATGCAGATCAAGGGGGCATTTTGTTATGGGTGTATATGCTTATGCGGTTACTATGTCCATTATGATGAAACTGTGATGATGATAATGTTTTTATCATATTGGCCTATTTTAGTTTGTCCAGTCTTATACGGTTACTATTTTCTTTATAATGATAATGTTGTGAGCTGCTATTCAGCTGATATGTGCCTATGTTAGCCCTATAAAGCCTGAAACTTCAGATTCTTTGTAAATACAGTATTTATTAGTCCTTTTTAACAAACAAACAAATTTAAAATCGAAATAAAAAAATATAATAATAAAGACATATCAAACATATTAGTATTTCCAAAAATCCGAAAAGAACATTTTCCACTATTAATACGTATATGTGTCTCTCCTTTCTCAATTGGGGCGATCTTGCAAGGTCGCTGGAAAAGCCATCAGCTGGGTGATACCGCCCTCTAATGGATTATCCGTGCATTGCATGTGTCCGATCATATACGTCAGGGTTTTAATGGGGGGAAAAATATTATACTCATGAAATAGAGGGCTGAAAATGTCTTGTATTTAATATATGATTGGCGGTATAGGGTTAGTCACTCTTATTCTGTAGTTGCTATTCAGTTGTTACTGTAATTCCTTAGCTCACGTAACAAGAGTGACTGAAAGGCAGACACAAGTGGTCGGCCTTGGAAATGTATTTCTCGACTAATGGATCAAACACGTGTGACTTTTGCCACTCGGCTCTTTTTTGCAGAAATTAAAGTTGTGGAAAAAATACTGAAACATCGAACAGTTTAAAAAATGCATTCAAAAGTCAGATAAGGTCAAATTAATTTTACTTGTAATTGGTATGTTGCATTCTAGCTTCATTGTGAATTTTCACCTGAAATGCCAGTATGTAAAGCATGGTTCCTCTAAGGATCTTTTTTTTTTTCTGGAGAGCTCAGTATTATTCATTCGGTAATTTTACCGATTTGACATGTCATCATCATTGCGCTCTTTTCTTTTTTGTATGTGGGTGAGTATGTGTATGTGCGTGTGTGCGTGCGTCCGAGTGTGTGTGTATTCATTAGTTCACCTAAAACCTATTAAAAAATCCCATACCGTTCACCTAAACCGAACATTTCCAGCCAGAGTCGTGAGGCCGTCAGGAGACCCGAGGAAGGACCAAAGAAAAGAAAGGAAAGTGAAATCCAGCACCGACCAGACACCACCCACCAGGCCACCAAGACTATACTTTCAGGGATCATTTCTATAGTTCTTCAGGATCGTTTTTAAAGACAGATTGATTCAGAATCAGATGACTTTATTGATCCCTAAAAATACAATTCCCCCAGTCAAAAATGACGAACACAAGAGAAAGACGGGGAAGCCTGACGGGTTGGCTTTCAGTGCCCCTGGTTTCTTAGGTGAAAAAGAAACATAAGAAATAGAGGCGAGGACAAGGCTGAAGCTCTGCTCCTTAAAGGGGGGCACAGTATGAATCCGGGAAAAAAAATGACAGCACTTACAACCAAAAAGAAAAAGACATCTCAAGACTTGTACATGAGGAAGTGGTTGGGCCAGAGGGCGGCTTGATGCTGTCTCTGTAAAAATCCACATCTAAGTAGCAAAAAGTTAGCATTTTTATCCCTAAGCGGCCCTCAATCGACCTCATCTTTACATCTGTGATGAAAAGATGCTCTGATGCAACACTTGCAACGTCTCGCTGGGGCGACCCGTAATTTGTATTCATAAAAGCTAATGATTTGTTGCTCTCGCCAACGGCCGAAATACAAGAAGAAGCTTTTTTTTTTATTAATGAGTGTTTTTATGATTCCAAATGCAATGAGACGTATTTCCGCGACGCCTCGATCTGACGGAGCGTGAACAAGGGTTTTTAATGAACAACAAATAAAGCTTTGTACTGCCGTTTATTGCCTTTTGAGTGCTTAAGAAGTTATCTCATCCATCAGTGGAGTCGGAGTGAGACCCCATTAGCTGCGGCATGAATCTGAACGCTCACTTTGGGATGGCGCCACCTTCTCATGATTTGATACTGCTCGCTGAGGATGATAGGATCCAGTAGGGTTCGACGGGGGTCCCCTAATGGTTACTTTTGGGTGTGTTAGTGTTAGTTAGTTAGTTATTTTGGGAATCATTAGAAATTCAGGTTTGGGGTTATGAGTTAGGTTAGGGTTGCAGTAAGATTACACTCTAAAAGCAGTTGGGTCAAAAGTAACCCAATTATGGATTTTAAAAAAAATGGGGCGACCCACGAGACAAGGGAGGGAGGACATGTTCTTTAATACTGTAATTCTTTAATTATTGTTTTGAAGTCCTCATAGCATTACTCCCTGAAATCCAAACTTACACTTTAAAAGCAGTTGGGTCAAAAGTAACCCAATTATGGATTTTAAAAAATGGACCGACCCACTGGACAAGGTAGGGAGGACATATTCTTTAATACTGTAATTCTTTAATTATTGTTTTGAAGTCCTCATAGCATTACTCCCTGAAATCCAAACTTACACTCTAAAAACAGTTGGGTCAAAAGTAACCCAATTATGGATTTAAAATAATGGACCGACCCACTGGACAAGGTAGGGAGGACATATTCTTTAATACTGTAATTCTTTAATTATTGTTTTGAAGTCCTCATAGCATTACTCCCTGAAATCCAAACTTACACTCTAAAAGCAGTTGGGTCAAAAGTAACCCAGTTATGGATTTTAAAAAAAAATGGGGCGATCTACGGGACAAGGGAGGGAGGACATGTTCTTTAATACTGTAATTCTTTAATTATTGTTTTGAAGTCCTCATAGCATTACTCCCTGAAATCCAAACTTACACTCTAAAAACAGTTGGGTCAAAAATAACCCAACTATGGGTCCAAAATGGACCGATCCTCTACTTGGGTCCATTTGTCCCATCTTTGAGTCAACAAATTGGTCTTTTAGTGTAAAACAAATCCTAAATATTGGACTCCTAACTCCTAAATCAACTCCTAAATAATATAACTCCTAAAGTTGGGTCAATTTGACCCAACTTTCTGGGTTGTTTTATACAAATTGACACAAGTAAAGCATTTTTACGAGTTGTTTTAAAAGACCCATTTCTTGACTCAAAGATGGGACAAATGGACCCAAGTAGAGAGATCGGTCCATTTTGGACCCATAGTTGGGTTATTTTTGACCTAATTGTTTTTAGAGTGTAAGTTTGGATTTCAGGGAGCAATGCTATGAGGACTTCAAAACAATAATTAAAGAATGACAGTATTAAAGAATATGTCCAGTCACACAAACCCCCGCCATTAAGCACACAACACAGTCTGCTGAGTCTCCCCCTGTTTAATTGCCTGATAGGGTTTGTGATATTTTTATCAGCCATCCGTGTGGCAGCGAGTGGCTGAGAGCGGAGATGTGGCTGTTAGTGGATTTTGTGTGTGTATGTGCGTCTTTATGTGTCACGCCTCAGTACGCATTTGACGGGAGAGCTGCCTGTTTGCTGCAGGAAAGCTTCTGTGCACCTGGATATTCGACTGCGTGACCCGCGCCACTCAGCCGTGATATCACTCAGAAGAACATCCGCAGCAAACTGGAGCCTTCGTCGTCATCATCATCATCATCATCATCATCATCATCATCGTGCAATTGGCAACAAATCAGCTCTAATTTGGGTTTCACTGAGGAAAAAGGTCATTGTGGCTGGTGATTGGTGGACAACCAGGAAGTGAGAGATATGTTGTGATTTCAGGGCAGGGAAAGGTTACCACACTCACGTATACACGCTAATGGGAATAAAGTAAACAATAAAGAAGTGCGTGTTGCGGTTTCTGTCCATTTTCTGACACTAATTGTAGCCGAGAACAAGGAACAAAGATGGTGTGTTGTGGTTTTGTGGGCGTTTTGGTTAAGTATGTGGCGGTGTCTATCCAACTTCTGATACTAACTGTAGTAGAGAACCAAGAAGTCTGCCGTGTGTGTTGATTTTTCAATACAATGTGTTTCCTCATATTGTAATTTTATTTGAAGTATTTTTTGTTGTTGTACTCAGAGTTAAGTTATTGTTCTGGGGCGCCAAAGGAGGGGATTGGCATGAAGGTGTCTTGCACAGGTTTCCATTCAAGCTAGTATGGGAAAATGAAGCTTCATGAAGCCCTTGCGATACTTTTTTACTCCTCTAGATGGTGTTTTTGGTTTAACTCATTTGCTCCCAAAAACATATAAATATGTCCAATTTTAAATATTACCATGCTCCCAAAGACATATTTATACGTTTTTTAATGTTTTTTTTCTTTTTTTTAAATGCAAGAGCATACAGAAGGCTTTGATGCAGCCTCTGAACTGAAGAGATTCTTGAAGCAATGGTAGTTATTACAAAAACGGCCAACAGGTGGCAGCAGAGTATAAGAGATCAACCAGGGCCATGTTGCAAAAAACTCCTTTTCCCCTCTGTTTTCAACAGATTTGTGAATAATGATAAAACTTAGCTATATTCCAATGCTAATTGCTGCAAAACGGAAAAAGTTTTTTTTTTCTGATGAAAGAAGAGGTTCTAATATTTATTTTGGTAGGCTCCATGTGTTTATAGCAATAGAACGTAATATTCTGTGAGCCTTGTAAAATCAGTCAAAATCCAGTAAAACAACGGGGCGCGACGGAGGTTGCTTCAGTGAAAATAGCTGGGAGTGAATGAGTTAAACAAGAGGTAGTCAGTGCATTAGGAATTGATTAAAATGCCACTACATTGTTAAATCAAGAGTGCCATCAAGAACCAAGAGTGCCATCAAGAGGAGTTAAAAAAAAATTGCAAGTGCTTAATGAAGCTTCATTTCTCCATCACTACTTGCCAGGACTGCTATTGTATGTACTGCAGTCCATTGTTGCACTGATCTCCCGATGGATGGCGTCAATATCAGTTTTGAAGCCAGAGAGACAACAAAGGATCCTTAATGGAACTACTGACCAAGTCAAACCACCCAGGATCAATTCTCTCATTTTTCCAGTTTTCTTTTTCGGCTGTTGGGATTAGGAAGTACAGTTCACCTCGCCAGGATCTCTCTCCAAATGAAATCATGTTTTATGCGGTTGGAGGGGGCGGCGGGAGATTATCACATTCGTTCGGCAACTCCTTCCACACAGACTAAGAAGACGTTTCATTGCAGGCGCTCCGCCTGTTGATTGGACACAGTCGGTTAGTCACACTAGCTCATATAGCAAACAGAAGCGCTCCCAAAATAGGTTGGTGTTAGGCACTGAACTTTAGAATAAGTCAATTATAGAATCTACTTGGATGTTTTATGGTCAACCCCATTTTTTTCTTTTAATATTTTCTGATTAAGATCACTATCCACTACTAGTTGTAGTTTGCTAAAAACAGTTTTAAAGGGTTTCAGGCGCTATGCTGTGCAGTGGTACTCACAGTGGGCTCACAGTCAAGAGATCTGGGTTTGAATTTCCACAGGAACATCTCTGCGTGCAATCTGCATAATCTCCCTGTATGTAGTCAGCTGCGATCATCGCACCCATGATCCCATTAAGGACCACTGGTATAGAAAATGGATGGATGGATTTACGTTTGATCAAATAATAATAATCGGCATTTCTCAATGATGTCTCAAAAGTTTCATAGTTAGCTTGAATTGCTTCCAGAGAACAATTTTCTAGTAAAAACAACAACTGTATAATTGATGATGCACACTTCCAGTTCGGTGACTGTTGAGTAGCGATTGCTCCACCTCTCTTAGTTAACTCTGAGCAAACAGGAAGTATCGAGTAGAGCAAATAATAACAAAGGTCTCTTCTAATCACCGGGAGAAAAAGGCGAGCTAATCTAAACCGCCTCTACTTGTGACACGTGCACTCATGAAATATTCATACGACGACGGCCCTCTTTTAATCCCGACGGCTGCGCCAGGATTAGAAAGGGAAGTTGAATGAGATGTTTGTAAAGACGCCACATTTTCTGAATGTTTTACTCCCCTGTAAAGCTTTTCAGGAACACGCTACAAAAAAGTTGTCCAAATGTTCCAACTCAAACAAAAAAGGCAGTTGAAAATTATCATTCTTTGGCAGATTATGAGTATGTACAGGATTAACACTGGTGTGATACCACTAGATATGATATGGATTTAATACAACAGAAGATAAAATAAGAGCAATTAATTAAATATAAATTGCAAATGAAAACTGAAAATGCCTTTCTTTTATATATTCGACAAAAAAATAAATGGAGATCCTCCTCGAACATCAACATAGTTCATTAGCACCAAGATGCTACAAGATCACAACAAAGCAATATTTTTATATAAGGGCTTTGGTCTGATCATAAAAACAGTGAATAGATAACATTTTGGTAAAACAATTATTGAAGATTTAGCTATAAAAAAAAAAAAATCTTCATCCAGGAAACACACATACAGGAACCCGTGGCGCATGTCCGTTATTCATCTGATGTTTGAAATCACTTTTGACTGAATGTGAAAAATACGCAAATGACACAAACACACACACACACACACACACACACACAAAAATTTGCATACAACCTCTGTTGTTGCCCGAGGGGAGTTGGGCTGCCGCACTGTAACTGTCAACTGAATCCACCGCTGTGAGCTATGTGCTAACACTCACGTTCACGCACAGACAATTACACGCTGTATCAACCCTGCTTTAAAAATAAATATAAAAAAATACATAAAAATCCCTACGGAAGGAGATCAAAAGGCTCCGCTACCATTAATTAAAGTGAATCATCCCATCCTGGAAATTAGCATCTGCCATCCTTATATTACATATAGACTGAAATGTACTCATTTCATTCTATATCACATACCCCCATCCCCAAAAAAATCTGTAATGGTTAATCCACCAGTATATAGAAGCTCTTTAACTCAAATTCTATCTGTAATTCTGTGATGTTTTTTTTTATTATCCAGTTAAAAAAGTTAAAAAAAAACTGCAAACATATGACCTCCCAAAATTAACATGAGGGATTAAGCTACATAACATCATATTACTGCATGATAGGGCTGGATTACACCCCCCCCCCCCCAAAAAAAAAAAATCCATGTCCACTGCCTCCCCACCTGTTGCCATGACGTTCATTTGCAGGTGAGACGAAGCGTGGAGGTCAGCAGAACCAGCATGACATTGGCTGCCTGACAAAATTGCTCCTCCACTCCAACTTCCTCCTTCCGAGAGTCATTCTGCACACCGAGGCGGCCATTTGAGTCCGTCGGGACACTTACTTGTTATCCTAATTAAGCAGAAGGAGACTTGCTTGGACGCATACTGGGTGTCATTTAGAGCTTTTCCCGGGCTTGTATGGCGAATCTGCCGAGTGTCACATGGAGTGGACGCTTGAGGTTTTTCCACCAATGTAAAAAAATTATTAATTAAAAAAAATGTCCACCATTTTTCTTTATTGTTGATCGGTGAAAGTGGTACACCGTCCCCCCCCCCGAATCTAATTATATAGGTAACCACATTGTCCTCCACAGCACAGCCTGTATGTCATTTATAACCATTTATCGTCACATGTTAAACCCACATAATTAATGAGCCGTGGTCACATTGGACAGTTTTGAGTCTGTGCGGTTCAAAGGATCCACGTGGCTGAAAAATGCTCAAGGGCGCAGACTAATATGATAAATAGGGAAGGGAGAAAGAAGGGAGGGTGACAGTAGCAGGGGGGCTTCTGCTCTACATAGTTTACCATGTGAGTGATGGCGCAGATTGACGGACGCGAACACCAGAAGGAAGCGAGATCTTCTTCTTCACCCGTCATGTTTGTGTTTTTAAAAGAGACGATATGGGGAATATGCCTGTCAAATAAGACCTCACATTTGTTATTGTTTTTTTTTTTTTCTTCCTTTTTTTAAAAAAAATAAATTAATTAAAAAAATTTTATAAATGTTTTTTTTTATTATTATTATTTTTAAATATATATACATATACACACACATATATATATATATATATATATATTTTTTTTTTTTTTGTATGTGGGTGAGTATGTGTATGTGTGTGTGTGTGTGCGTGTTTTGTTTGTATGTCCCCAGACCGCCACACAATTATGGGGAGAGATTTGCTTAAATAATATTCACACAAATAAATTTGTGATTTTAACGTGTTTTTCACATCCACAAACATTTTTGCGATTTTCACGTGTTTTTCAGATCCACAAATATACACACAATTTTCACATGCCTTTTTAAAAATGTTGTGCGTGCATTTTTCATGACTTTTGCTTGAGTTGGCGAAAGTGTGTTGGTGGATTTTTATTTTTGAGACAAACATTACACTGTTTTGAGATATTCACACACACAAGCCCTCAAGATATTCACACGTGTCTAAGGCCAGTTCCGCCGCCGTCCATGGGGAGGCAGTGTTACTTTCTCCATTGGACGAGAACGAGCAGTTTCTCGTTTAAAATTGGACGTTGAAACACAGAAATCGAGTCTTTCCATGAACTTCCATTATGTGTTTATTTTGCATAAGTCGGGAAACAAAATGCAACCTTAGTTTGTTTCCCTTGAGCTTGTATTGACTTCACTTGAAAAACACTCTTCTTCTGCTGTAAAATTTTCCGAGGTAACAGTAGAAGCCAAAACAAGCTCGAAGGAAACAAATTAAGGTCGCATTTTGTTTCCCGACTTGTAGTAAATAAGCACATAATGGAAGGTCAGATAAAGACTCGATTTCTGTTTTTCAACGTCCAATATTAAACGAGAAACGGCTTGTTCTCGTTCAATGGAGATAGCAACACTGCCTCCCCGTGGACGGAGGAGGAACGGACCTTAGACACGTGAATATCTGAGGGCTTGTGTGTGTGAATATCTCGAAACAGTGTGATGTTTGTCTCAAAAATAAATGCACGTGCGCGACGATCCACAAACGCTCTTTTGACAACTCACAAGCAAAAGTCATGGAAAATGCACACACAAAACATTAACTCATTCACTGCCATTGACCGCTATAAATGTAAAAAAAATATTTAAATTATTTCTATTAGTTTAGCATTTGTTTCCATTTTTGTTAACAATAGTATGAAAACCTATACATTTTTTTAAATAATCTTTTTTTTTTTTAAGAAAAGATTATTAAAAATTAGGGGTGTCAGGCGTTTAAAATTTGTAATTGTAATTAATTGCATGACTTCAATAGTTAACTCACGATTAATCACAAATTTTATATCTGTTCTAAATGTACAATAATTTTCTTCTAGGTTTTCATACTCTTGTTAACAAAAGTGAAAAAATAATTAGTAATTTTTGACGTCTATAGTCGTCAATGGCAGTGAATGAGAACAAAAAGATGTGAAAATCCCGGATATATTTGTGAATCTGACAAACACGTGAATATCGGGAAAACATTTGTGGATCCGTAAAACAAATATGAAAATCACAAATCGATTTTTGCAAAAGTCCATATCTTTCCATTTTTCTCATCAGTATATTGCGATCAATCATATCAAAGGCCTTTTAAGGTCAATGAAGACCCCAACTATATAATCTTTATTGTTAATACGGTCAAAATGGAAAATTCTGGGATGATTAATTACTTTGCAGATAATACTCATGCTATCATCTTTTATACTAAAATTATATTGGCCATAAAGACTAAACTTTAAAACTGACCTTAAAAAGCCTTTGCCCACTACTCACCCATGAATAGTTGTGTTACGTTGTCAGCACTTTACCTGTAAGTAGGGCACATATGGTACGTCTCTGAGCAGGGGAGGACCGGAGCTTTCTGGATGGATTTGGCAGAACAGGCGCAAGAAAGGGGACAACCTGTGGTCATCTTTCTGATCTTATCCATGCTTTCATCAACTGAATCCCAGGAGGCACACACACACACACACACACACATTCTGGTTTATGTGTGTCGAGGGGTTGGCAGGGTCTCTTCGGCGCGCCTGTGTGTTTATAATTATGCATTTTCCTCATCCACGCTCGGGGTCCGTGTTTCAGTGATGCTTTGGCCTTCTTGCAGTGCATCATCATGCGGTCGTTCTGTCGACCCCGCACCAAAGCTATTTCAGGTAACGAAAACGAATGGTGAAATAAAACGTGAAAAAAACATTTTGGTTCACGGAAAAAAATTAAAACTGAAACTGACTGAAACGACATTTAACTTTTGTTAAAAAAAAAACAACACTTTTTGTTGTCTTGAATTAATTCAATACATGAGCCTTCAGGACTGATTTTAAATTTGTTTATTTTTACTGTGTGTCGCCTAGAAGCAACGTCACCTAGTGGTAGCTAATAAAAAAAAAAGTGCCACCAGATGACGTCAATCCGAGTGTTGTCCTTTAGTTCATTTATGAAAAAGAATATATATATATATATATATATATATATATATAAAAAATATATATATACATATATAAAATATATATATATATATATATATATATATATATATATTATTATTTTTGCTATTATTTTATAAAATAGTACACAGATCAAATGGGTTTAATACTTAATAGGAATTCATGCCACAAATCAATTTTTTGTTGAGTTTTTACGACAAAATACTTAACGTTTTTTTTTTTAATCTTACACACAATAAATACACAAAATAAAAAAACTAATACTAAAGCTAATAAAAACTCAACTAAAACAAAAGACAGTTTTTTGTATTGTGTGTTACAATAATGTCTTCAGTCCATTCACATATACACATCATTGAAACATCTGTTTGCCTATTAACATAAAAATCATGTCAACAACATAAATAAATGTCTGTCCATTCACATGATCAAACTTCGCATGTGTGCCAATGGGCAGACAGAAATTTAAATTATGTCCCTGATCGTCTCTATGCCGATTACATAAATACTTGGCACACACACACAAATATGAAAAGTTTACCCTATGCGCCTCAGAGGCTGCGGCATTGCAGTGATGGCATTTGGACAATATTTGCGAATAAACTGGCAGATGTCAAAAGGCTTTGACGACAGGATTTTATGGGGGCCCAAAAAAAAAAAAAAAAAAAGCAACACTAATACGGATATGCTGTAGTTACTGTGTGTCGGTCGCTGAGTGCTCTGCATCGAGCGCTGCCAAAAAAAACAACAACATGACGCTCGCTTGCCACCGGCACGAAAACAGAAAGAAAAGCAAAGAAAACAAACAAAACAGGTCACGGAATAGAAGGCAAGTTGTAAAAATAGAACCACACAAAAACACATTATTGTGTTCTTACAGTTAGTTTCTGGTTTCACACCTAGCGCTAATAAATAGACTCAAATCTCTCATTTAAAGCAATTAAATTCAAGTACAATATCGTTGAAGTGGCTGTATATGCGCAGTGACTAAAATTAAAATGGGCTACCGGGAGCAGAAAATAAAAATTGGGCACAAGCGTTTACAGCGCTTTAACCCCGAAGCCTGCAGGGTAATGTGAGGATTAATTACTGTTGAGTTTGACCCAAGGAGAACGAGAGCAGATTATCCCCCATGCTGCAGAAGAGGGCATTAGAGCCTGATGGACACCTCGTGGTGACGATGTCATACAGTGAGTTTCAGCTCCTTGAGGATTTTTTATTTTTTTTTTAACCATCAGAGATGTATGGTCAACCTAAAAATAACTTTTTTTTAATGAGTAAAAGAGTACTCTATAAAATTTACTTTAGAAAACACAACATGAATTAGAAGTTAGTATTAGTAATAACTCAAATAGAGAGTAAAGAAGTATTTGTACATCATGATAAATTAATTCATAGTGAATCCTTCTTCTTGGCCACCAGGGGGTGGTATAACACACCCATAAAGACACAAGCGAAGAAGACGTTCACAACCACTGTGATTCAATAAACTGCATTATAAAAAATTTAATTAAAATTAAAATTAAAAATTAAATAAAAATAAAATTGAAATAAAAAATAAAAATACAAATAAAAATAAATAAATAAAATAAATAAATAAACTGCATTAACTCATTCACTGCCACTGACGGTTATAGACGTCAAAAATTCATTGTATCTATTTCTATTAGTTTAACATTTTTTTCCACTTTTGTTTACAAGAGTGTGAAAACCTATTTTTTTTATTGAACATTTAGAACAGATATAAAATGTGTGATTAATTGTGAGTTAACTAGTGAAGGCATGCGATTAATTCCATTTAAAATTTTAATTCCCTGGCGCCCCTAATTTTTAATAATCTTTTCTTTTTAAATCGTGTCAGACGATTAATTTTTAAAAAATTGTAATTAATCACATGACTTCAATAATTAACTCACAATTAACCAATAATTGTATATCTGTTCTAAGTGTAAAAATATATATTTTTTAGGTTTTCATACTCTTATTAACAAAATGGGAAAACATGTCAAACTAATAGAAATAGTTCAAATGAATTTTTGACGTCTATAGCCGTCAATGGCAGTGAATGAGTTAAGTCATCATTCACAGTAGGTAAAGAAAATATGCCTGTGAGTAATATATCGTCTTTCTTCATGTGTTGATTGTGTTTAAAAACCCAATTCTTAAAAGGTAAATATATGCGCTATACAGGACTGCAGCTATTGATTAGGTCATACGCTATATGCCATTTTGTATTGTATGTTAGCATTAAGCTAGCAAAGAGCAAGGTTGTGTGGTTGTTTCACACACACAATGGGTAATTCTCTTTGTTTAGTTTCATAGTAAACTCCAACTGGGTGTGGCAGCTTGAAGGAAATCTGTTTTTTTTTTGGTGGTTGTTCACTATATGCCAAACTGATGCTTGAGCTGAGTTGAACTGATTTGAGTTTGTTGCACATACTGTACAGTGCTCATATCTTTTTTTTTCTTCTCTTAAGTCAAAGCAAAAAAAATAAATGGCTGAATGACGACTTGTATCAGAAAATTCCGTCGGGATACTCATATCTCCAGGCACCACTGTATTATTATTATTTTTAGTATTATTATTATGTATATTACCAAGCAGGTAGATGCCAACGTTTAGACCAGGAAAAACATTTAAGCCTCAGGAGAGCCAAGACATTTGGCCTTGACTAGCAAATACAATGTCTGCATCATGGCCGCGACTGTGTACTTCCACAATGTCCATCACGTGGCGAATGGTCGCCTGGCACAAAAAAAATCACCTCTGGCATTTTGACTTGGCCTGGCCCAGCCTGGCTTTTGCCTAACATGTAGTTCTGCCAATGATGATGTTTCAGTTTTCTATCTACATTTGAAACGGATTAATGGACAGGTTCTTCTAAGTTGTGGGCCAGTCTCTTGGTGTCAAAATAATTAAAAAGCACTGCATCGGCCCCAAAAGACACCGGCCCGCCGGGCATCTGCCCTGTATGCCAGATGGCCAGTCCAGCCCTGTCGCCTGGTGGTGTCTCAAGACTCGGAAGGGAGGCGAGCATCAGAGGAAGCGAATAATGTGTAATTACAATAGACAGTCTAAAACAAAGCCCTTCACTTTCAATGAGTTGCTCTTGGAGATAGGAAGGTTACCTCAAAGGGGAATTCTAATGAAGCAGATGGTTGAGTGCTCACAGGGGCACACACACACGCACTGTCCTGCTTCCTTTTTTTTTTTTTTTAACAGTATGACAACACCAGTGGCAGTCTGAGGAGCCTCACCTGGCTCTTGACCGCATGTTGTGTGAAGCTGCTCCACTGTGTGTACATGTACAGGTGATATATTAAGTCTACACACCCGTGTTCAAATAGGAAATAAAATTAGACCAAGATAAATAATTAATTTTTTTATATATATTTTTTACCATTAATGTTACCTGTAACGATAATGTGTTTGCATAAGTGTGCACACCCTCCATTGGCTGAGGATGTGACTATGTTCAAAATGATCCAAACATGAAACTTTTGTTGAATTGGAATCCGCATACAAATGCCACCATAAAGAGTGCCGCTGTTTCTCTTTACATAAAGTTCAGCTGTTCTAGTAGGCGTTTTACAGCCTCCCATTATGTCTATATGCGGGCACACACATGACCTCTAGGTGGTGCTCAAACACCTGCCCTTTTTTTTGCTTTTTTTTTTTGCGGCCCATGTTTTGCTTCTTTCATCAATATTTAAAACATTTGAAATGAACCTTGCTGTCATCAATTTCACCCAGTTTTTTGGGGATATCTGACTGACCTTGGGAGATTTAATGTTCTTGCCCCCAGACCGCATCCTCCTCACCAACCTTTCGCTCTTGTTTATATTTACAGCTCAAAACAGACAATTGCCACTACCAACACCTAAAAAACTGGAATAAATAATTGCAAGTATAATTTTATATTTTGGTGGTGAAAGTTCACTAAATAAAATTAAGTACGTAAGACCATGCTGATGTACCTAATAAAGTGACCCGCACATGTACATGTCGAAAAAATGAAGAACATGGTGCAAAATGACAAAAACATACACCACACAGTTGTTCCTTTGTCATTTTATTCTATACCTTATGATTTCACCCAGCATGTGTGCTTATCGACAATGCATTTGTGGATCTCCCCGTGACATACACTCACTCACACACTCACACACACAGTCCTGTACCAGCTTCACGTGCCCCTTATTGCTTTATCCCGTGTTTAAAGCAGAAAATAAATCATTTTAATAATCCCTTTGTTCGTGAGCAAGAGTGTTCAAAACGTCGTGTGTCCTTGAACGCATCATATACACACAGGCTGAGTCTTCCCTGTAGAAAGTCTTACAGTATATGCATGTTATGACAAAAAAAAAAAAACGTCAACAACTGTACACGTGGTGACATCAGTTATTAGAGACTTAAACAAATACAGAAATATACAGTAAGTAGGTCCTATGGAATATTAACCTTGGTAAGTATAAGTACATTTGAAAGAATGCGGCTCAACACGGGTTATTTTACATAATTAGGTGAAAGGAAAGGAGACTTCCATCACAAAAATGAGGTTCTGTTTTGTATTCTTTCCAGCTGACAATTTTAAATGTGTTTTTCTTCAACATATATTTGTTTGGAAACAAACAGTCAGTAAGCGACAGTGTCACATTGACAAGTGAGCCACGATGCTGACGGATGCGGAATATCATTACTACCCTGAAAGATCCGGCCCCGCTCTCTCTCAATCAATTGCTACGTGCTATTCTTAAACTGGGTCATATGCAGGTTAAACTGCCCGACATCACACACACTCGCCCACAAATACACGAGTTGCACACTTTGCGGTCAGAGCGACATTACCGTCGTGTCATTCCATCTCACTAGAGCGGCAAAAGTGGTCGTCCGTATTAGGCGCGACGCTAAACAAAAGGCCGTGTCAAGCGTAGGGAGCCAGCGGCCTGATCTTGGTGGGTGATATGAATCATGTGGAGGCTGAATATTTTGTGTATCATTTGTTCTTTCATATTTCAATTTTGAGAAAAAAATTTGAAAAAAATTTGAAAAAAAATTGAAAAAAATTGAGAAAAAAATTTGAGAAAAAAGCGCAAAGTTTGGGTAACAAAACTTCCTTGATCCATCAAATTAATCACCAGACATATGATTAATTTGCTTCTCGCAAATTCCCCTATTCATACATTTTATAATTAATAATATATAAGTATTACATTGGCACCATCTGGTGGGATTTTGGTGTCAAGGCACGATTTTTAAGTGAGGGGCGGAGCTTTATTTAGACTGACTGTGCCCTGGCTAAGAAAACTAGTGATTTGTCGCCTCTTCTGTTGATTCTAAAAATGTTTCGGGGGTGTCGATTAATCATGGTTTTTCACTATTCGCACATTATTTTAATTTTTTCAAATATTGCGCAATTGTTATGCTAGGTCGGAGATGTGCGTATATTTTCGTCAGTATGGTTTGGTGCAAATAGACGCCTGTTTACAAACTAGTTGTGACACTGCAGTCAAACGATATCTTCCGCTTACAAAAACACTTCAAACACGTGTGACTTTTTTAGATATAAAAAGGCTGATGGCTCATTTGGTGGTACCGACTGGTGTCAAACAAGTTTTTTTTTTTTTGTAGCTTAGATTTAATTTACTTTTACTGTAATTGCACCTAAAATATGCTCTTGTATTTGTGTTTACTTTATTGGTAGTGTCTATATTAGTAATACGAGTGCGTATTTATGAATATTGTTGCTGTGACAATCTGCTGAATATATATTTACTAATTTTGCATTTACCAAACTCCCAGGTCACATAAACATGACCAATTAAATATTAAAATCAAACTTATCCCTTTGGCCTGTTATCAGATTTCATATTATTGATCTAAGCCTAAAACTAAATTATTTAAAATTGGTAGGTTTTGTTTTTTTGCTTAAAAATGAAACAAATTACAAAATAATTAGTCACTTTTTATTTTTTGATCTTCAAATGCCAATAGAATGCAAAGAACAAATGATACTCGATAGAAATCTTGTAAAACATTATTTGTATTTTTTTCTCCCTGGTTACAAAGTTCTTGCCAAAAAATCCCTGCGACCCAAAATGCACCACACACCATGTGACATGTTCTTTTTTCCCCCAACTGGTCAAAAGAATATGGTTATGGGCTAGTGAGCGAAACAAAACACAAAGGGAGTTCTCAGTTGTTAAAAGTCTTATGGACATGTTACGTGCAGGTTTCAATAAACTAAATTTAAGATATCATGAAAACTTTTTTATTTTTATTTTAAGTCAAAAATTTAAGACAGCAGCTTTATTTTCTTAATGCAAATGACCTTATCCCATACCGTGTCTCATTCTGATCTCAGTAATGCTGAAATGCAAAATTAAATAAATCAATCAATCAATAAAAAACTCGCCAATTTTAACAAAGAATTTCACAAAAATATATAGCACAGTTATTTATTGCATCTAAGGCAAGAAGACTCTTTAACAGCACATTTAAAAAGTAACATTTTAAATAACTTGCTTACCAGTAGGTGGATCTCTGTGGTACCTGCCCATCTATCAAGTCCAAAATTCTCAACTGCCTATTTTTTAAACTATGTGTGAATTTACATAAAACCGCCCACACACGAGTTTCTCCACCCATGACTGGGCTGTCTAAAAAAATCGGCCATTTTCAGATCCGGGCCCCCCGACTACACAGGAAATCAGATTAGCTTTAGTGGGGTGGGAATGGTTAAATTAGCCAGTGTTGGTCTGATTCGTTTGTCTAATAAGACCATAAAAAGTCATTAGTCATTAGAAAAAGTCACTGAACTGGCAACACTGAGTGGCTTTTCGCTACATCGCACAGCCCCAGCTCCACCCTCAGTGGTCACAATAATGGGCTGCCCTCCCAAAACTGGGTGATTTTTAACCAGTTTGCGTATTATGGAGAAATTTCATTTAATCATATCTGAATTAAATGTCAATTCTAAGGATAGATAGGAACAGATGAGAAATTGGATCAAATTGGACTAAAGGGAAGGAACAAGTTAGCCTAACTCAACTCGCTTGATCAATTAAAAGGTGTATACCAAGACTTCTTTCTACCTATTAGTGAAATGCCTAATTTCCCGTGGATCAAAATGCAGGTTCGATTTCGCCCCTCTAATCCTCAATCACGGCAAACGATTCCATTATTGTGCATCGCTGATTCATCAACCAATAGTCACGCGCCAGCTGGGCAGCACAAAAGGGAAGTGGGAGGTAAAGATTAGGTGGCGAAATTGGAGGTGCAGCAAACAGAAGGTTCGATATGTGAAAAAGAAGGATAAGCTCACTGCTGACTTCAGATCCCAGCAAAGCGCAGAATTTTCGGATTGAAGTTCACACTGGCAGTCTTAAAAAAAATACAACTGACTGAAAATGCCATTCTAATGAAAGGAAACCCATTTTGGTGCATATAGACTCAAGTATGAATGAATAGTTCAAGGTTGGTGGTAAAAATGAAAGCCTATAAAGTTGAAATAATTTTCTAACATTTTTATGGAGCAAAGGTTGTAAAATGTTGAACAGTCACGCGGGATGTTAATAGAAGTCAGCTGTGGAATTGGGTGCAGGGCTCGGTGGCATGATGTCTTTCCGCTCACTGACTGTCGCTCCATTCTTTTTCTATAGTGATTGTGCTTATTAGGGTAAACTGGAGCCAATCCCAAATGACTACATACTCGACACACATTTGGGCAATTTAGAGAAGAGGTTCTCAAACTTTTTTACGGGGAAATTTATTCCAAGGACATCCTTTAAAACTTAACGCCCATTATGGATAATTGCCATGTGTAGCCCTCAATTCCATAAGAATTATAATTAGCATCTTTTTTTTTTGTGAAAACGGTCAACACTAACAAATTTATATTTTAATTGGAAAAGTTGTAACTTTTTTTTAAAGAACAAATTGCAATCTTTACAAGAACAAAGACCACAGCCACTGATTAAGTCTTTAAGCATTCACCGCCATTGACGACTATAGACGTCAAAGATCCATTTTTACTGGTCCATTGGCAGCGCAAACTCTTCACAAGAGGGCCTGAGCCAAGATTTGTGCCATTGCAAACTTATCTAACCTAATATCAGATTTATAGAATCTGGTTCTATTGTTACCGCAGTGTAAACATAGCCAAACTAGTCCTAATAATCATCACTACTAAGGAATCTTGTGCTCAGTTGCATTAAATCAGCCATTTCCTAACATTTCCTAAAATTGGCTAATAAAAACTAATTTATTCAATTTAAAATTGACATTGTAGGCCCCGGGGGCCAGATCGGGCCCGCTACATGATTTTATGTGGCCTTCCAAAGCTAATCAAGCAGGTCAACTTCCACAATGCTTGCTAAAATCTGTATTAAAATTGCAAATTGTTATATGTAATCAATAATAATGTTGAGAGCAGAGGTGACAAATCCAGGTCCAGAAGGTAAAAACCCTGCCACAGTTTGGCATTAGCCCCAGGTGCTAGCTAGCTAGCTAGCGCCCATGGTGCTTGTTTACCTGCTAGAGAACTAGCTAGCTAGCTAGCTAGCTAGCATCAGGGGCTAAAGCCAAACTGTGGCAGAGTTTTGAACTAGATTTGCCACCTGTGGTTGAGATATTGCAAGCATTTTCTTGTGACAAACCACTTGTTTTCCATAATCTGTTCTGTTTGTTTTGTATACTGTACGCAATAATATGGGGAGGTACATTTATGTATGGTTCTAAAGTCCTAATGGCACTCTGAGGCAAACATGTATCTGAATGGCCTGACCTGGTCTTGTTAACAATCAAATGTAGTCCTGAGCACAAAACTTTGCCCACCCTGCTAAAGAATACCAAAAAAGAGCAATGAATGTTCTTGTCCACACAGGACAGACTTCCAAACAAGATGGCTGCGAGCGTTTGGACACGACACTGTCAGCTTTTGCGATCCTTCCATTGGCCTTGTTTTGTTCCCGCGCTGCCCTCAAACTGCCCTCAAACTGCCGTGTTCTTTTGACGGGTGATGGGGAGACATCATGAAAACTGTTTGCTGCTTGAGATAGTGAGTCAGCCTCGTTGTTGTTTTTCTTTCTTTCGCTCCTCTCAAAAGCCTTCCCGTGTAATTCCCAGTAGCCATACTAGTACGTTACGCAAATAGTCTTGGAGGATGGAAATAGCAAATCCCCGTCCTTCAAGTGGAAACATCGCTGTCAGGTGAAAATCTTGTTACTCCAGTTTTGGTTACTTTCATAGTTTTTACTCGGAAAGACGGATTACGCAGTCTTCTGCCAGTTGAGAAATGTTTTTGACTTAGAGGATTATTATTGTGACTTCGCCCAACCCAACTTCTTTTTTTTTATTTCCATTACATAAATGCAAAGCCACACGGTCATCAATAAAAATAAAAGTCTTATCTTCATCAACAAATTCCATGCTTTTTAGCGAGATTTTACAAAGATGGTGTCATCTCTTGTAAGAAGTTACAGCGGAGAAAACTGTAACCAATCAATCCCATCCTTGTGTTGATCTAAAAGATCAGACTGATGCCTTCTAGCGCTACCCTCCTTAAAAAAAAAAAAAAAAAGTCGTCACTATCTACTAGCTCACATTCCTTTGCATGCTTGCGCACCAGCACAATTACAGGATGTCCTCCAGTGACGAGTCTCCGATCGTACCCAGCCTCTTTTGTCTTCCCTCAGTGCTTCCACGTCAACACCTTCAAACCTTTCTAAGGTCGCGCTGTGTGGAGGGGAGGGCAGGTAATTCTCCCCCAGACTCCTCTTGCGGCAATCGTAATCGATTCAGCCAAAGTTGAAACTATTTTTAGCGTTCACTCCGTCCTTCGTCCTACCACCCCCAAGGCTCGGTCTCTGCAACCTTTGGTCCTCTGGATGGTGGTAAAGTAGACTCACGGCACGACTTTCCACAGTTATGAGTCACACTAGCACTGCAGCAGACCGGGTGCGAGTTTTTTTTTTTTCCTCTTCAGTTTGGGGGCTTGAGCCACGAGAAGAGGAAAGGTAAGCGATGTATGATGTAATTCCGTAAGAATAAACCAACTTGGTGCAATCACACTTTAAAAAGCTTATGAATATAGTGATGTGCAAGCGTTGGGCGAACTTTTTAATAGAATATCGAACCGGCTTTACAAGTTGTAATTCAAGCTACATTTGTAAGAATACATCTCTAAAATTGTGGGTAACCATGGTGAGGGTTATAGCTTTGTGTAAGTTTGGATTGTTATTGGGCGTTGTAATTTTTCGTTTGCGTTCTCACTGGCTCCTACAAAAATCAAAATTTCCAAATCCAAAATTAAATTGAAGGTCGAATACAGCGTAGCAAGTAGTATATAATTTTTACATTACCTCAAGAATTGAACACTATGTTGCACTTTCCAAAAAAGAAAATATTCTCGCACCCCTCCATTTTTGATAGTGCTTATCCTCATTGGGATCATTCCGGACACATGTAAACAAAAACCATTAACACTCACATTAACGGCAATTTAGGGACCATTTAGCCTTCAGTTGCGAGGCAAAGTGGTCTTCAAAATTCACATCTGACTTTTACAGTGCAAGAAACATGGCATCAACTCAAATCTCTTGAAAATTAGGTCTCATAAGAAAAGTGTTATGATATCTACTGCCTAAATGGAAGAAGATATCGGTACAGTGTTGGTACTTATATTGTAATTTTTAGCTCTGGAAAATCCAATACTTATCAGTCTTCATCTCAATTCTTAAAATGAAAGCAAACTACCATTAGCACTTTCCAAAAAAGAAAAAAAGGGAAGAAGACATTTCTAACAAATTTTTGATTGCTTTTCAGTTTTTCTCAAACAAGTTGCCACGTAGCTGTAGATGAGTCCAATCGTAATCAGCTCTTCTTACTACAGACTTACTACAGCTAATCGGTGGAAAATTGCATCTGGTGGGTAAGTTGGTGAGGAAAAACTTGACGTGCTAGAAAACACTGACTACAATTTTGGAAGTAGCAAATTTTCTCTTTTTTTTTCCCCAAATTGTTCCGCAGTGTAATTAGTTTTATGTTTTGCATTTTCTTCTCCTACTAATGTGTACATTGATGTATATATATATGATAATATTCATAAGATATTCTAATAAAGCAATGCCTATATACTTTTCAGATAAATACCTTTATAACATCAGATTTGTTTTGTTTTCCTAATGTCAACTTTTGTTTGTCATATTCTTACCATTGTTGGTACGTATTGTCTATTACCAGTGTTGGTATGCGCTATCCTTACCATTATATGTATTGTTTGCTTTGATGCTAATGTTGGTAGAAAATTTACTGATGTAATGCAATTAACAATTCTTTACCTGTGTCAACAGTCATGTATGAATATTTATTTTTTTAGTATTTTGTTATTGTGTCAATGATTTTGAGTCAATTTTTCTCAGACAGAAGTGGCGAATGCTTTTGTTTTACGTTGAATGTGTAAAAAGGGGTGGGATTAAAAATGTTTTCTTCTTCCCATTCTCTTTCAGCCATCCTGTTTCCACATTTAACATGTTCTTTACGTTTTTGTTATCAAAGTCAATTGGGATATGTTGCCTGAAATAAACACAAAATGAAATGAAAATACGTCCGGAATTATATTTTTGGCGCACCCTTACAAGCCTAGTTACTCGTCGTGTTGATGCGGATGTATTTACATCGCTAATCAAACTCCTGCATGTGAAATGACACCTTGCTCATTGGAAATCAAATCTTAAGAGTATTACGAATCATCCTCGTTGCTATTTGATTTGCACGCGTGTAAATACGTATACGGCGGTGTCACGTCCTGCGTGTTTGCTGCACCTCATTACAGGCACTTGCGGGGAAGCGTTAATGAGGGGAGATGGTCACAGAGTGCCTGCGTGTGTGTTTGTGTGTGAGGCTCCGTGTTCGCCAGCGAGGGTCAAGGGATTACAAACATGTCTTGTTAAATTAGGCTGCTGTGACTGAGTTGATGGGGACTCAGCTGTGGGAGAGGAACCTGCTGGACCTGTGCGGATCGGTGATGAGCTGCAGACCAACTAGTTGAAGGACATCCCCTCTCCTCGTCTGCCCACCTGCTCATTTTTGACTAAAATGAGCAATCAAGCCAAATTTTGCAATCAAAAAGCCTGATCTTCTTAAGTCTAAGAGTGGTCGTCTCCCAACACAGAGGTTGTGGGTGAATGAGTCGTCGAATGTAAAGCGCTGTGTGGGCCTTGTAAGGTGGAAAAGTGCTATATAAATTAATTTACTATCCTGAGGGATTAACCTGTGGTGTTGGGCGAGTTAAGATTTTTCCTCCCCGATCTGCTAATTAAACCTGTTCAAACGTGTTGGTCTACTTGAGTACTTTATACTGCACAACAAACTATACCATTTTTTTTTAGGATATTAGAAATGATGTCTGTATTAACCCTGGAGAACCCAAGAACCCTTTTCTTCTTTGGAAAATTATGAATTATACATTAAACGACCGCTATAAGTTCACTGAACACCAAAATACATGTTTTTCAATTTTAACCCTTTTTTTTAACTAGCTCAGAGTTGCTAATTTATCAAAATATATATATAAAACATACTCCTAGGCATTCTGCAACATGATATGAAATAGATTAACAAAAAAAAAAAAAAAATTACCATCTGATGGTTTGTTGAGAAGATGGTTTTGTTTGGATTGATTTCCAGCTCAACAAAACAGCATGTTGCCAGCCATCTTGTCACCACCACTCTGGCTCATGTAAGTGCAATATTCATCCACTAGATGGCCCCATGCAGGGGTCAGAAGTGGCACTCTGGACTTTTGAAGTTAAATTTGTAAAAAAAAGAAAAAGGTCTTTGTTATTTGACTAGCAGAATTTATAGGGGCCAAATTTGATCCCGTGGGTTCTCCAGGGTTTTAAATAACTTTAAAATGGCGTGATTTCTGTGGGAAATTAACAAAAAAGAAGGTGCCACGTGCGAGTTACGGGCGTCGTAAAGTCGACACGACGTAGGTCGCATACGACACAATTTGAGGACTCGCCGGTATATACACACTGTGGCAGAAAATGTTTAAATGCTGCAGCCAAATGTATTCAATTCATCTTGTTTAGCGAGTGGCAACGTATGATGGCCGCCGATCATACAACTTACTTCGGACCGAGATTTCTGGTGAATAGAGCATGCGCAGAACACAAGTTAAAGTTCCGAAGATGGTTTTGTTTGGATTGATTTCCAGCTCAACAAAACAGCATGTTGCCAGCCATCTTGTCACCACCACTCTGGCTCATATAAGTGCAATATTCATCTACTAGATGGCCCCATGCAGGGGTCAGAAGTGGCACTCTGGACTTTTGAAGTTAAATTTGTAAAAAAAAGAAAAAGGTCTTTGTTATTTGAGTAGCAGAATTTATGGCCCCGTGGGTTCTCCAGGGATAAAAAAAAAATGTCTAAGAAAGGGCAATGACTATTGGTTGATGGTAAAGAATTTGATCGACTGAATTGATTGGTGATTAAGCAACAATATAGAATGCAACCATCAAAGACTCTTAGTCCCAATTACTTTGCTGTTAAATTTTCAGCTATGCGAAGTTGAGCTACTGCGGCTCTTTTGTACAAGTCCATCCCTAGCATGAAAAAAAACTGAATTTAGAACATTCAGAGAGATTCTCCCAGCTCATTAAAATAGTGTAATAATAACAAATGTGTGGAGACAAACAGCGTTCAAACTGATGTATGCTTCCCTGCACCCAAATGGTCTCAACAGTACCAACATTAGTTCACACCTGCTTTCTGCTACATTTGACGTATTGCATTATATCATTGGTGAAGATGCTACTTGAACTTACCAAATCTTATATCTAGGTCATTGTAGGCATGCAATAATTTTAAATAAGTACTGCCAAAGGCCACTTTAACAACAGAAATGACTGCTGCTGAAAACACGTCCAATATATTGAACCCGATTGCCATTTTTAAGTGACAGAACAGTCTTGTTTAGTGCTACAGTACTTTTTTTTTGTTTTCCTGTGACAAATGTACATACATTCAACATCTTAAAGAGACGTGCCCATGTTGATCCGATAGCAGCCAGAGAAGAAGAAATCATGATAATCAATATCAATGATAATTTGATTTAATACGCAGTTTGGTCACTACTGTAAAGTTGAATTAAAGGCAAATGGACTTCCTACAAAGGAGTCTGGTTGCCTTCAATTCCAAATCTAGAGGGTAAACCACAGCTTCTGTGTCGCACCGATGACCGAGATGACTGAGAATCAACAGACAACCTGTGGTTAATGAAAGTCCTACTTTTTTTTTTTTTACGCGGGAAAACAAATGAAATCAAAAGGCAATGTCTTGCCTTGCATCTGACTGTCCTGCTGAGTCGCACACTCGCGCAAACACAAACAGTCGCACACATTCAGGAAGAACGAAACGACACGGGCGTCGGACTCACGTTTAGCGGCATGATTTTGGAAGACAAAGTGAGTTTGTTGGGACACACATGCTGCCGTTATCCCCACATTGAAATGGAGGCTAGCTCACTAGCGCCCCTCTTACATCCTGCTTTCAAAAACATCATCGTTATTATTATTACAATAAAGTAATATAAAATAAGGGGTCGAAGGGTGTGGATATAATGTACTGGAAGTCTTTTTTGGTTTCCTAAAATCTTTTCATCATAAGGTTTCAAAAGGTATACACACACACATGATAAATAAGCACAGTCTATACATTTGAGAATCGACAATATGCGATCCCGTATGACGTATCATTTTAGCAAAAATGTAGATCACTTTTGTTGAGACAAACAAAAAGCCTTGGATGCAGGTATTAGTGCATAGGTGCCTGCAGACAAAATGAGTATTTGTGTATTGAACTGCCCTCTCCCATAAAGAATAGACGGTCCTTTAAATAGAGATCATTTTCACACCCTCCTTGATGAACATATCACTTAAATATACCTCTATCTATATACATGACGTATAAATAAGAATAGGACAAAGCATAAAACAGTGTTACCTGGTAAAGTGTCTGTTAAATCACAGCAAATTGAAGGTCAAATCAAAGGCGGAACACAGTGACGTCTGATAAAGGAAAACAAAACCAACCCCAAACGTGAAAAAAGTTTGTGCGTATTTTAGTTTGGAGGAGCACAGGAGGGTGTGATCAATCCTCACAAATTGGAAGGAAGCTTTGAGCGGACAGCTTGAGTTTCTAGATCTGATGAGTAGGCAGAGGAACCCCTCCGGAGCGACGGAGATGGCGAGGCTCCGGGGGAGTGAGTCTGATGGGGGTGGCCCGGAGAAAGCTGGATTGGAGGAGTCATATGACCGGGAACTGAGCTGCAGGGTTTGGATTTTAGAGTGGGCGAGGAGAAGGGTGAGGAGTAATGACCTGTTTCCACAGAGGAGCAAGCAGTTTGGTGGCCTAAGGCCGGGGCCACCTCCTGGGGAAGAGATGGGTGCGAGCTAGTTAGCAGCTTTAGATCCTCAGAAAAACGACCGGGCTGCGGATCTCTTCCTGCAATGTGTGTTTGGACCGTAGGATGTGAAGGAAGTGAGGATTGAGGCATGAGCAAAGAACCGTGGGATCCTGTGGCACTGGATAGGTCGCTGAAATGGAAAGTCCTGCTTGTCACAGGGCTTTGAATAGTTGGGCTCGGTGCCACAGGAGTAAGGCATGGCGAGGCGTTGGCTGATCCGTACTGGGCCAGGGAAGCCAACGCAGACCTCTCCAAAGACAACTGCTGTGGAAGAAATCCAGACTGGAGACCTGCCAGGCTAAAATGTCTAAGTGATGACGGTGAACCCTCAGTGGGCTGTTGGCCGTTCTGCCCTTTGCTTGAAGAAGAGAAGCCATGTGGAGGAGAGTGGAGGAGGTTCAAGCCACTTGTAGTCCTGCCTCCTCCAGCAAATTGCTGCAAGGGGGTCACTTGAGGAGGCTTGGAGTGTGGCTGACAGTAGAGAAGCTGTCCTGGCATGGGGCTGGAAGAGACAGTAGATATTGGGCTCTGACAGCGGGTAGAAGAAATAAGTCCCTCTGTGGCCCCACCAGAGGCCCCACCTGAAGAGCCACTCGCTACATGCCCCCCTACTGTGCCCTCTGTTGACCTGCTTTTATGTGCTACAATACCCCCTGCCCCTGGCCCACTTGAACCTACCGCTATGTAGCTAGCTGCAGCTACACTGGAAGCCCTTCCCAGAGATCCTCCTCCAGGATTTGATATCAGACAGTCACTCGAAACTCCGATAAGGTGACTTACGGCTACTCCTCCAGTGGATCCTCCAGAAACCTTTGATCCAATAGAGGGCCGTGCTAGAGATTCACTAGTGGTCACTGCTACAAGTAATTTTTCAGAAGTCCCACCTACTGACCCACGGGAAGTCCTCCCTAATGACCCTGCGGCAGTTGTCGAGACCAGTAAATCTCCAGAGGTCTCTCCCGCTGTCCCAACTGAAGGCCTCCCGAATGATCCTGCAGCGGTAGTTGATACCACTGATTCCAAAGAGGTCAATGAACCACCAGAAGCCCTCCCTAATGATCCACCAGTGGACAGCCCTAAGAGTAATTCTCCAGAAGCCCTTCCTGTTGATGCAAGCAAGACCCCTGGCAAAGATCTCCTGGCTGAATCTGCTACTGACACACAGGTAACACCGCCTGAGACCCCTGCTGCTGATTTGCCACAAGCACCACCCGTTGATCCTTCAGAAACTCCTCCCAATGATTCCCCTGAGAAGCCCCCCACTGATCCACTAGGAGCTGCCCCCAATCTAAAGACTTTCAGTGAACTAGCTTCCGCCGGCGGAGCTGTAAAGTCCTCGCTGGCCCATCCGCCATCCCTTCCACTCACCCTTTCCAAAGACCCTCCTACTGCCCCACCCAAAGGCCAGTCTGCTGCACCGCCACAGGCGCCGACGGCACTTCCGCTCATTCCCGACCCTATGCTTCCACCTGTCGATGTTTGGTGGAAGAAATTGGACAAAGGCGGGGTGGTGGAGCGAAAAGGCTGCTGATGCTGTGGTTGCGAGTGCAGCTGCGCCAAACTCGATGAGGGCGAACCGGACGACGAGTACGTTCTGCGAGGTACCGCCGAGGACCCGCTCATGTTAAACACGGACTTTGTCTCATTCGATCCTCGGTGGCCTCCACTACCTGAATCCTGTTGGCCAGAGCTAGTTGCCCCTGAACCTGATGCTACATGCTGAGCCTGAAAAGAGGCCAGTAAAGACATGTCTACGCCGGTGCGTCGTTTCGAAGGTGTGCTGTCGGGAGAATCTCCAGCCGACCCAGGAGCTGGTGATGATGGACCAAATGTGTGAAACTTCTTTTGCCGACTGGTGGGATCCTTCAGGGACCCCAACATGGAAACTGGAGGCCTGAAGAGAGTCGTCTGGAGGTGGGGATGGTGTGTGAGAGCGATGGCAACTGAGGTGGTGGCGGCAGCCGCCTGGAGGGGCGCTTGGATTAGTGGTGCCCAGATAACAGGTGTTGGCGAAGGTGGCGTCTGGGGAGGGGCATTCTGCAGGAGGTGGGCACAGTGGGCCATGTCCCTGTCGTGCTGCACAATTTGTTGGATGATTTCATTTTCATGATAGTTGAGGACGCCCGAGCTGAGGTCATGTTGCACCTTATGCTGCAGGATGGAGTTTTTCTTGCCTGTGAGAGCACGCCGAGAAACAGACAGACAGTAACAAGGGGGGAAAGAAAGGAAAAGGAAAAAACAAGAATGAGTAAATCTTGTCAGCTGATAGTGCTCAGCTGACATTTTCGGTGTACTCAAGCGACAACCTTATTTAACAGCATTTCTTGCCTGTGGAATCGACCACAAAAAGAGCAACAGAGTACAGAAGAATCGCAGCAAAATGATCAGGGAAAAGATGACAGTGAGAATGCGGAATGCAATGGAGACGACAAAAAGAGAAAGATAAACAACAATAAACGACAGGTGGGAGACAGCCACCCAGACAGGAGCTCTGAAAGCATGACAGCCTCAAGGTGTAGGTGGTCTACGTCTCAGTGGCTCTGACAGTGCGATTCCATTGTAACGTAGGGACAAAATACAAACAAACCCTTCTGCGAATTTATGCATATTTGATGATTTACTGTATGGGATGATTTGAGGTTCATTATTTTTACAGCCCCTTTATAGCAGTTATTCTGAGGTTTTACTTGCTTTAGAATAATTACTGGCTTGAAGTAAGCTCTGTCAAGGGTAAGCAAGGTCAAATTGACAAGTTGACTCCACCTCCCTCAGAAACTGCACAAAAAACTCTGACCTCTAAGTCCATTAGCCATAGTTGAGCGGTGACAGGGTCAATTCGCGGGCCTGCCATTCTCAATTCCAGCCTGAGAGACCCCGAGATATTCTAAATGCAATTAGACGCAGATCAATCCGTCTGTTATGACTGGTGGCTATATATGCGGCTGAGGTGCTTCCTCTGAGGACGACCCCCCATCCACCTGCTTGCTAATCGCTCGCAAAACCTCTAATCAGATTGTGCAAGTCCATCAACGGAGTCATTAATTTGTGCGTCAGCGCTATACGGTACGCCGGTGACTTTATTATGGGAGAGAGGGATGTACAGGGAGGAGGAAGGGCCGCACACAGGAGAAAATCTCTTAGATCACTATCAGCCTACCGTATATTTTCATAGCAGCCATTTGCTTCAAAGAGTCTCCCCCAAAAGGAATGTCTCTCTCCTTGCTAAACATAGCTGAGGATAAAACAGAGCAGGCGAGCGACGGCTGAGTGATGATACGGACGTGCCTCTCATTGTGAATATTTTATTTGCAGAGGGCTTTGAGTAGACTGATGGATATGCTGAGAATATCAATTGTCTGCATTGGGGATCAAACGGGGAATTTGTAATGTCTATATATTCAACAGCTTTGACCAAAGTTTTCAACAGCTTGGCTGAATACGCAAACGAAATTCTGGCTGTAAAATTTTTCACAGGAGGTGAAAGAGTGAAGAAGTCACTAATGAAAATCTCATAAAATTTACTAAATGCCCCTCCGTGAGCAAACACATCATCAAAGCCAATGTAAACCCCGTTTTGTTTTTAAGGCCAAAATATAACAGTTTTTTTTTTTTAACTCAAGCCAGTACATAGTGTACGTACATTTGATAATACATTGTTAACATATTTATTTAGACCAGTATTTTTCCAGCCTTGATTTAGCCAAGGCTTAATCAAGGTTTAATCAAGCAGATTTGGATTTTAATGAAAGTTGGTGTACTTTTTGATAGTGACGGTACAACACTAAATCTCAAATTTGAGGTAAATCGGAGCAGGGATTTAGGTGCTATGGTCATAGCCGCCCTTAAACCCTTATAGCTCAGGAACTATTGGGTTAAGCTGCACAAAGCAGATATCGTTGGAAAGGGAATTCAAAAAGGATTCCAAAATGCATATTTGAGTAGCCTTTTCACCTTTAGATCTTCTTTGTACTTGACGTTTTGTTATCGTAGCATTACAATTTTTTTTCTCAAGAATAGGCAGCAGTTTGACACCTATGGCGTTAAATTGCATGTGGTAGTTTTTTTGAATTGTCGTTAGGATTATGAGGGAGTGCTTGATTATTTTTTTGGTGTGGTTTTGATACCGTACTGTGGGTTAAGGTTAGGTTGGTGGAAACGTAAGTAAGAGTAAGAGAGGAAGGGACTACGGATGTAAATTAGCTGTATGCTAACTCTGGCACATTTACACAAATTTTGTAACAGTGAATGTGCATTGTCCCTTTCAAATGGTAAAATGGTAAATGGACTGCTTTATATATAGGACACTTCGACATGTTCACCAGGCGAGAGGATCGAACCCACGACCTCACTGATAGGTCCACTGAGCCATGCCGCCCCAATCACGAACAATAAAATGGAAAAACAACATTAAATGAGACACATCCTTACCAATCCTGTCAAGTCTGTCCAGGGCAACTGTCTCAAAGGCCCGTCGCATCATGGGATACTCCTCGAGGACCTCATTGAAGTTGTCCACCGACAGCGAGTAGAGACGACAGTACGTGTCGGCTCGCACGCTGGCTGTACGTCTGCCGCGTGTCAGCAAACAAATTTCTGGAATAAAAGAAGAAAAATAAAATAAAAAAATCAGGACATTTGTGAAGTTATTGGTATGTCATCATTAGGCGCTAACATGCTAAGGCTTGAGTCAAACCAAGCGACACTCCCAGACGTTATTATTTTGTATTGAACCAAAAACAGCATGCCGTGATTGTCAAGGGAGAAGAAGCTTGCCATAGCCACTTTAAAGTATTAAAAAAATATAAAGAGAGGAAAAAAGGTAAGAAATAAAAGAGCGCAGATATTTGAAAGGATTTTACACTCGTGTACAGTATTTTGGTGAAAACCTTATCAGCCAATGAGCATCCTGCGGAAGCCGTGTACCAAATACCCGACCATCTACATGACCAAAATAAATAAAATGACTTTTTTACCGAATTTGCTGGACCTCGTACTGGTTCTTCTAAATCTCCAAGTCTAAAACGACTCCAACTAACATACACGTACAGAAAATGTGAACTTTGGTGCAAAACATTTCCAGCAACAAAACTACAACTCCCCTAAAACGTTGAGGTCTGACAGGCGTCATGTGCCATAAGCGCTTAAGAAACTAATGGTCCATTTAATAGGTTTGCACTACAGTACTACGGCACTCCTGCGCCGAGTTTGTACATCTGCCTGTACAGTGTGCAGTTGTATGTATGCGATGGGTGTGTGTGCGCTGGTGTCTGCACAGAATGAGTATGCATGCATGCATGATCGCGCCGCTGTGAGCATGTTTTATTCATGAGAGCTTTTCAGTCTAAGTGGCGCTGATAACAGAGGCTATATATTCTATATATATGCATATGCGGATATGAATTCACCTACAAAAATGCTGTAGATGCTAACTTTTGGGTTATTTCTTTGTATTCGGCGTGTGTTTGCGTGTGCGCGTCTATTTCATCAAACAGCTCTTTAGTGTTCATCTCCTTTCCTGCTATCCCACTCTCCCTTTCCCAGAAAGCCATTTCCCGTTTATCCCCTTCATATTCCGCATGTTGGCAAACACGCATACACACATAGACGGCCTCCCTGGTGCGCACGAGGCCACGTCTCCTTTAATCAATAAAAACATTTGTAGCGCCGGCTGTTGTTTACATTTGGCTGCGAGGGTATGACGGCGCCGCGTGAGAACGCGGGTGCGAGGTGCAACACAATGATGCGGCTGCGTTAAAGGCTGGTAACAATCACGGCCCATCACATCAACGCTCCTCACTGCCGCGACCCACTTTGCGGGGAAAAAGAACGGAGGCTTCTCGCTTTAACTTTCTCACCTGCATTGCTTCATATCCAAAATTGATAGATAGAGGTTAGCAAGTCTGGCTCATAGTATCGGAGGTTTGATATTTGCGGAGGTAGATCTTTAAAGAAAATATTTGTATGAATAACACACTGTCGCAGTCTTACACCACTGCGCAAACCAGTTCATTGGGTGCTGTTCCTAAATTGCAGGATTTTTGTAAACCGTAAAAACTCTATTGGATGCTAAATCTGTCTTTCAAAAGACATACTTCCTCTTTAGACCACAATCACGTTGCGTTTGGACCAGCGAGGACTCAAGACGCTCAAGGCAAGACGAGAACTAATTGCCCTTACTCCTCTATTAATAATGATAATAATTTCCAATAGCCTTTGTATTTGATCATTTATGACTCAAACATCTTCTACTGCAACTAGTCGATTAACACCTTAGCTGTTCAAAATGTGTACACCTACAAGTCTCTGGCCAATAGTTTTCAGACTGGATCCGGGACAAATTTCGCACCCTCTGTCTGCGGATGTGACGTCATGTGCGTATTGTGTGTTTCCTTTTGCGGCCACAGGTGGCAGTAGCGATTAGAAATTCAATTTTCTGCCTTCAGCAGCTTTAATATTCCATTGTCTAAAAGAGCAAAACACATCTAATACTTTGTGAAAATAACATAACCACATGGGAAAGAACCAACAGTATTGATTTCTGAACTTGACCAAATTTGGATTATGAGGTTTCGGGCCAATGCCAGCAGCGTGTGGAAGATGGTCAAACACGTTGTTCACTCCAGTCCTGTAGGTGGCAGTAAGGTGCATTAAATGGGGATTAACATCTGCTAAAGAAGAAGCATTTTTCCCATATCTACACTTTCATAATAATCAAATAGGAAATGTATGATGTCACGCAAGATGTCAGCGTATTACAATCCTTATAGCTAAATCATGATCTTTTCAGTTAATTGAGGATTTACAATGTTGATCTTGAAAAAAAAATAAAACCCAAACAAATCAGTTTATTCGCTCATAGAGGTTCCTTGATTGATTGTTTTTTTTCTTTCAATTGTATTATTATTTTTGTTTCTTTTGTGTTGACTTTCATAGATATGTAGGATAGACTGGTAAACCAGTCCTGGTGTACCCCAATTAGGACAAACACTAGAATATAGAAGGCTGGGAGGTTCTGTGCCCTTAACTGTACAGTAACTAAGTGGAGCGTTTGTGTCAAGTTAGGAACCAACATTAGGTTTTCATTGGGAAAGGAACCATATTTGGTAATGAAAATGGGCTGAACACCTCATGATCATTTAGTCCAAGAGGAATTGCCCTTGTCACTCACCTAAGAAAGGGGGGGTCACCAATAAAAAAGTACTCTTGCCCCAAATCAGCTGGGAAAGGCTTCAGCGCACTTCACTAAAGTTTTCGAAAAATGGATGCACGTAGTTGGACACAAAACAGTTGAAACCACTAATATGAATGCATCAATCGGTGGTGCATGGATCCTAATGTACAGAATCCTAAATTCTGATGAAGTGCAAAGTAGTTCTGAGAATATGTGGACAGTCAGTGGAAGGCAGCATATGAGTGAGGAACATGAAGTGCATATGAAAAGAAGAGATGGGGCTGAGCAGAGCATGGCCAAGTGGAGAAGACAGCTGTGAATAGGCCAGTATAAAAATACCCTTCTGTGTGTGAGTGCGTTTGTGCGTTGCGTGCACTGTAAGTGCTTGCTAGCGGGGGCAGCCCTGGCTGGAGCTGCACCGGCAGCGGTAGCGCTCCGGTAATCCCCTCTGGAGAGGAGCACCGCAGCGCTGTATTAAATCCTCTTGTCCTGTGGCTTTCTGGATGAAGCCGGCGGGGCCAAGATGAGCTGCTAGGGCTGCAGGCAGTCAGAGCCCTCTGGCCTCGCCGACGTGTCTTTGCACACAAGTCAAGCTCACACACTTAGCGGGGGCCGCACCAGAGCAGGGTAGAGGATAAGAATTAACTGCGGTTGCGTTGAGAGCCACAGCAAACACGCTCAAGACAAAAAGAAAAGAAAAAAAATAGATACCTCAGAGCAGGGCTAATGTCCTGAAACGGGGTTTTAAGTAACACGGACTGCCAAATAGGATGAAACTTTAACATTCAATACAAAAGGGCTACAGTAAATTTAAAAAAAAAAAAAAAGAAAAAAAAAAGAAGAAGAGAATATTCATTTTTTTGCGCGTTTACATGGCCTTTCAAAACCTCAATATTAATATTTGGGTTATTCGTGGATACAAGAAATTCTCACCAGGAACTATTTATAACATTTTTAATCACTAGTCAATGTGCTGAGCGGTGGTTGTGTTATTATTGCTTTAGCTAAGAGTCAGGTTTACGTACAATTGTTTCACATTTTTTAAGCGAATTTACTGAAAATGAGCAAAACGGACACGCGACTTATGCCCGTTTCCATCTGTTCTTCTTTTGAGAATATTGAGAGGAGACTCCTTCTGTATGCTCTAGTATAAAAAAAAAAACATTAAAAATGTATAAATACGTCTTTGGGACAATTAAAACACTTAAAATAGAACGTATTTATACGTTTTTGGGAGCAAATTAGTTAAATGGATTCAGGATTTGATTTTTAGATGGTAAACGAACAGCAATCTCGGATTTGGGCTGCGAGTCCAGGAAGTAGTATTTACAAATATAGTTTATAATGTATTATTTTTGATCAGTTAGAAGTTAGAACAAAAGGAAAAAATTTAAAAATAAGCAAAATATTACTGCATTGTTCACGTCACGGTGGCTTCTGTGTATTTTTCATGAATTACAATCATTCGATTCATGAATGAAGCGTCTCCCACTGCTTACTCACATGCTTACTTGTGACTCACCGTAACGCTCCCGAAATAGAGACAAGGCCCGGTTCAATGAATTTTTTCCTGTCATCTTATCAAACCCAAGTCATCGTCTTATTCTTCCATCCTCATCTGCAACCGTACATTTCTGGAGCGGTCTGAGCAACAATGAGATGATTCGTAATCAGCCGCCGACCGTCATTGCGACAGCTCCAATGAACGCCACACCAGTCGCAATACAAGATAACCGGCTGCAGATTAAACATCTCATTACGCGCGATATCGTCCAATGTGAAGCATCGTTTAGAGAGTGGGGAAAAAAAGGGAGAAAGTTTTCTCAGATGAGAAGGAAAATGAATGTGGCTAAAACGCAATGAATTTTCCCATCGTGTCTGCTGGTGTATCTGGCCCGGCGGAGATATTCGCCCGCCAACGTGTTTGGCGAGAGGCCAATCTTTGGCTTCCACACTTGCGAGACAAAGCATTCATCAAAATTGAATGACACCAAGGAAAATTGGATCTTGCTCGATGAGAGAAAAAAAAAAAAAAGGGAGCTGGGACAGAATGTTCTCTGACCTTGGTGAGAGCATACCAAGGTCAAAGCTTACCGTTAGTGCCTACAGTAGCACTTACAACAGGGTGACAGGTGGGGGCGATATATAGTTAGGCAAATAGTGGACGCGGCTTTGATTTACTCAACTCTTTAGGAGGAAAGCCATTATTTATATGTTAAAATTGTAAGTGTATCACAATTCAAGTGAAATTGGAATTCAAAACAAACTTAAACAGAACTAGCCTATGAACGGAGAAAATTACGCTTATTAGCCATTTTTTTTCCTTATGGGAAAAGGAAGTTATCTATTTGAAGGAGGCATTTACTGTATCTGTCTTCAACGGATGACACACCTGGTGACTAATTGAGGCATGGTATCTGTTACGGAACATCAATCACAAAGATAAGCAAACACTCCACAACAGATGGTTGAGTCATAAATGTTAGAATTTCAAAGTGATATTAGGTTAAGTGGCGGCACATGGTTAGCACAAAAGCCTCACAGTGTGGAGTTTGCATGTTTTCCCGGTATCTGGGTGGGTTTTCTTGGGGAACTGAGTTTTCCTCTCACATTCCCAAAAAGTAGGTAGTGAAATCAGTGTTTTTTAACTCATTCGCTCCAAAAATACATTCTATTTTAAATATTTTAAGTGTCCCAAAGACATATTTTTACGTTCTTTATGTTAAAAAAAAAAAAAAGGAAGTTTTTTCACAACATATTATTGTCAAAAAAATACAAATTTGTGAGGACTTCTACTTTAACCTTGTTGGAGGTACTGAACCCAAGAGTTTCCTATCCACATTCACCAAACCATAATTTCCAACTAAGTACAGCGCATCCTGAAATATTGCCCTTAAATCAGGTCAACAATCTTGGCCTCCAATTAAAATGCACCATGTAACTCTCCAAGCGACTAAGTTCAAATGACCAAGATGACCACATGGCAGCTGAAAAAAAAAAAAAAACACGAGAACATCGCACCATCTGCTTGAATGAAAAAGTCTGGAACACTCAGTCCCGAACTGATTTTTCCCATCCGGTTTGCATGTTTCTGTGAATACACAAGATCTTCATTTTCCGCCTCATCTGAGATCCAGTCAACTTGCAATATACTTGACGCTCACTGTGTCATTCATGACAGGGGCTACATGCTCTACGGACAAACAACGTCCACTCTGTCGTTGTTTATTGACTTTCTCTTGACTGCATCCGCTCAGGAGGCGTGGGGGGAGCAGCGCAAAAGTCGGTCAATAAAGCTGTCTCTTCCTGAGGTAATGCACTCGCCGCACAGACGGAAGAATTTCAGGACATACAACATACATTGCTGAGGTCATAATGTATAATTATATATACCCTTCTGTTCAACAAAAAAACTACGACGGCATATTAGGGCCACGTATAAATATACATATTTTTTTAGAGAGCGAAGGCAATATTCAGAGAAAAAAAACTCAGAAACTTACGAGAAACTTACGAGAAATACACGTAGCGTAGCTATAGTCTAATGCAGAGGTGGGCATCGAGGGCCGCAGTCCTGCAGGTTTTGCGTGTTGCCCTTCTCCAACACAGCTGATATATGATCAGCTCATCAGCAAGCTCTGCATAAGCCTGATAACGATCCTGTTGATTGGAATCAGCTTGTGTTGGAAGTGAGAAACCTACAAAATCTGCAGGACTCTGGCCCTCGAGGACCGAGATTGCCCACCTCTGGTCTAATGTGAGGATTCATTAGTGGTTAATGGGACACTGTTTATAAAATAAAAAGGCAGGATGGAAACAGATTCATTCCTAATTTAAACTTTACTTGTGATACACGGCAGCAAGAGCGACAACACTTCCTGATCCATTATCTGCTGACTAAACACTAACCAATCAGAAGATAACATACTTTAGGTAAATGCAACTTAGCTACAGTAATTTCTGGACTACAAGCCGCAACTTTTTTCACTTGCATTCGACCCTGCGGCTAATACAAAGGTGCGGCTTATCCATCAGATCACAAGAGGGGCGCACTATAAAGGAAGCGCAAGAGCGTCAGGCAGAGCAAAATAAACCAAGTGAGCCCAAATACAGGAGAGACAGAACGAGAGCGAGACAATTTGCGCTCTCATTATGGGAAAGAAAGTAGCTGTAACATTAAAACATCTGCGGCTTACAGTCGGGTGCGGCTTATATGTGTAACAAACTCGAGTATTTCCCAAATGTAGCTAGCGCGGCTTATAGTTAGGTGCGCCTTGTAGTCCAGAAATTACTGTACTTGTACAAAAAAAAAAATTATGAATGTGTAAATAATAATTCTGGAAACATAAATGTACAAGTTAACATTTATTTTAACAAATTAACTTAAATGCTTGATCCTCAGGGTGCGGACCTTCGCAAAGCGAGGCGTCTTTGTCGCTGGCAGTACCCAACGCTTCAAAGAGCGTTAACATGATATGGTTATTAAAGCCATTACTATCTCCTTATTTGAAAAATCGACCGAAAAGTATTGGCAAACGTAGTACGCTACGTGTATTTCTCATAAGTTTCAGAGTTTTTTTCTTGCAAATATGCCACTTCATAAAGTCGTACTTTTGTCACTTTATAAAGTCGCGAGTTTTTTCTCGCTAATTAATTTGCCACTTTATAAAGTGACAAATTTGCAAGTTTTTTCTCTCTGAATATTATAGGTGGCCCTAATACGCTGTCGTAAAAAACAGTGTAAAATCTTGTTAATAACATTTTTTGGGGGGAATGTGGTGCACAGGGTATTATATAATTTTCACTAGCAGGTTATTATTCTTTTTCCTGTAAAGTCTCACGTTTTGATCCAGCTCGTAAAAACCTGCACCATTTGGGGGAACAAAAACAAACACTGGCCTTTGAATGTGCTATTTTTTGCCGTGCACATGGCCGTGCATTTGATTGTGGTGCACACCGCCACCGTCTTCTGTGCTCACCAGCGTGCATGGATGTGAATTAATGAGCGAGTGCATGCGCGAGGGTCTGCTCGGACTGCGATAATCTGGCCGTCTCCAGCATCTCTGCTCTGACCTGGCAACGCTCATCTGGGCTCCAGCTCCTGCTTGTCAGTTTGCATCTGCCTCCTACACACTGTAACAGCCCCCCCCCCCCCCCCTCGACCTCCCCAGCCAGGCCACTGGACACATTTTCTACCACCTTGAAAAAAAACATGCATGGCGGTCTTCCTGGTTTTTCACTATTTACAAGGTGACCAGATGTGTTTGCTTTATTGGAACTTACAAAAAGCATCTTAGTGGGCATATACTTTCTTTGCATTGTAGTTTATGCTTTTAAGTCCCGCATACCTGCTTTGTCATTCTGTTGTGTCACTGGTTGATCAGTCACTCTTTGCTCAGTATTTTTTTTTTACATTTAAATTTTTTAAGCCATTTTGTGCATTAAGAATTAAAACACTAATACAAACAAAACTAAAAGATTATTAGTATTAATTTTGGGTCGTTTAAATTGCTATATTTGCACCTTTTTATTTTAAAATAACTAATTTCATAAACCGTGTTTGGGCCAAAAGGAACTAGTAGAATTAGTGTTTCAAAGTAATTTATTTGTCTTAATATTTTATACGTTTAAACATTTTCTTGTTTTGTACCCAAAAAACAAATGATTGTCCTAATCGTGATTTTAATTTATACCAAGTGAACCGTGATTAATATTTTCTCCATAATCGAGCAGCCCTAATGGTATATGCTAATTTGTTTATCCATCACAAGGGATGTAACAATAACGGCAATATCATAATATCGCAATATCAAAACTGCCACAACATTGTCGTCATCATGTCACGATATTAAAAGCAACACATCTGTTAAAAAATTCTGGTTGATTTCTATTTGTGCAGTCCTAGCACCCTCTAGTGGCTACTTAAAAAAAAAATGCAGTTTAATTTTCGCATGGCATGTTTTAGCCCTTCTACTGTATATTTAAAATCCATGCTAATGGTCAAATGAAGGGGAACGCAATATGCTTGTGAACCAAGTCAATATGTGGAGGAACTCAATGTGTGCGTAATATTAATAATATTAAGTGTTATTACAGATTGTAAGTTGTTTATTTGCATTGCTGTTATGTACAAAAGCACAATATTGTGTGTGTTTTTTTTAGTATAAGCAATTTTTTTTTACAATATTTTTTAGATGGCCAACCTCCTCACAATATCGTGATAATTATCGTATTGTGACCTTTATATCGTGATAATATAGTCTTGTAATGTTTGAATATTGTTACATCCCCATCTATCACATTAGCTTAATTTACAAACAAAGTGCAGAGAAAATATCTTATTTAAGGACAAAAACATATCTATGACCTTGTAAAATCTATATAAATTGTAATGCAGTATATGGTTAGCTCTCTGTCGTGGAAATAAAGTAAAGCCACCATGCAAGAAAACACAAGACCCGGGGCACCAAAGAATAACAGCAGGCACTCTGAACCCGATGAGTCAAAATTTGAAATATCTGGCTCCAGCAGAAGGCACTTTGCTCGCCGGAGGGCTGGAGTCCTACAAATATAAGGCCACGGCCGAGCATGGTGGACAATCTTGGCAGGTCTCAGGCTGCTTTGCTACAAAAAAAAAAAAAAAAGGAGCTTGGGCAGTGCAGACACATCAAACAATAGCAGCAGGGTAGTGCTTGATCAATTCAGTTTGGAGGCCAAACATCAAGATGGAGTTAGACAGAACTAGCTGCAAGGGGAGCAGAAGACAAGGAGGCCAGTAGCAGATGGTTTAGCCCCTGATGACAACTGACCCCAACTTTACTGATTCATTCTTGGATCACATGGTAAAAGGGGAAAAGCATCATTTTTGTATGCTGTATGTTTCAAATATTTAAGTGCACTGTAAAAAAAAAATAAAAAAAATAAAAACAACGATAATATAACAGAGTTTTACTTTTTATTTTACAGTTTTTCTCAGTATTTTAAAAGTATAATTTTATTTAGAAAAATAAACTGATTTTACATGTCAAATGTAAAATAACATGAAATCACTGTAACTGTAAAAACACACAATATTTCTGTTATTTTACAACAACAAAAAACTCCCTTGGAAATACATATATTGATTGTTAAAACACGTTCACAAATATTTGTCGGTTATTTAATGGAATAAAACGTAAAATTCAACTTTGAAAACCTAAAAAAAAAGAAGAAAAAATATATATAGTTACTGAGAAATTAACAGTAAAAATTCGTAATTTTACCATAATTTCTTGGTGAATTGAAATTTTTTTTAAATGTAAAAATAACTACAATTTCTGTAATGTCCTACAGATGGTAGCATTCATGGACTGTATGCCACGGAGGAGGCAGGACTTCCGGCTTCTGGGTTTTCACCCATCAACTTTGTTTCCATTTCCGGTTTGCAACGTGTGGGCCGCGTCCCAGTACTTGCGCTTCCACCTTTGTGCCCCTCGGTTGCGCGTTCCCGTCGACGGGTGCGAGGCTACGAGAATGTAGTGTCTGTCTCAGTGTCTGAAGGATTTCAGATAGCCGAGACGCCCTCCCGTCGATGAGCGGGAGCGAGCGGTTGGGGGGCGCAGGGGTGGGGGTGTGAGTGTTGGAACGCGGCCAGCAGTGGTCGGAAACGGCCCTGATGTGTAAAACCCGGAAGTCGGAAGTCCATGGCATCTACCCCATTGTATTAACGTTTATTTTGAATCTAATTAGATATTTTACGACAGGGTAATTTTCTGTTATTGCACAGTATTTTTCTGGCGCACCCCCATTTTTTTTTTTTTGTCCCAATGAAAAATGAATACCGTACTTAGTTTGGAATTTTGTTATTGTTGCTACTGGAAAGCAATTCAATATTAATGATAGCTGTTTTCTAGTACAACTGATGCTTGATGAAAATTGCTGTAATTCTTTTTTTTTTCTTTTTTTAAGTCAGACAGAGATTCACTGATGTATGAACTACAAGTTTGGGCTCAAGTGAGAGCCTGCAATATGAGAGTGCGGATGTATTCAAATATTTGACTTGACAAATCCATTATTGGATTCTATTAGACTGTGCAGGCGTACCACATGTTAAGTTGATGTTGCTGCGGAATAAATCAGGCAAAGATCTTAGCTGGTGGAAGATTACACCTGGCCTCACTGACTCACTGGAAGAGGGCGGCCATTTGTCAGCTTTACAACACGGCTCGGCACTCTGGGATTGAAGGCCTATTAGTTCCCTACCTCCGCACTTCAGGAGAGATTACGTCGCAGAGAACTCATCACGGTGAGTAAAATCTAAAAAGATGACAGTTGTGCAGTCAGCCAACTCCCCATCAACATTATATAAGTTCTCACTCAATTTCCCATCATCTCCCACTGAAGCTAATTAGCTTTTAATAGTTTGCTTTGGATGTTTACATGATCTGTTTGGATTGTAGGGAAAAGCTTTTTATCGTTCTATTTTTTAACCCCTAGGCGTTATTGTGACCATTTTTTGGCTTTTTGTTGGTTCTGACCAAGCCATTTCAAAATAAAATACTGCCCACGGGTTTTAAAGCCACCACTTTAGGTCATTTTGTCCATTTCCAGTGGCCCTCAGAACGGTTAAATTTTTCCATTCATTTCAATTGGAAACATGACCTCGATTTATGAGGTTACAAACGGATTTACGGAACCTCAGATTCCACTGTAATAATCAAGCAAAAATAACACCGATGCCCCCACCTCCACGCCCAAGTACATTTGGTGTCTTCACTGTAAGTGGCTCTGCCAACATGAAACCCCGGCAGCTCCGATTCCTCCGCACTCGTCATGCGGAGCGTGGCGACATGTCACGTCTTACTCCCATAGCGAAAAGGAGGCGTTTTTGAGATCCAATCAAAGGCAGCTATTTGAGAAGCACTTCCGCCTGGCATAACACAAGGTCACCGAGCCCCCCGCTCCACAATTACCGCAGCCAACAAAAGATGAAGTACAACGTCACACAATAAGGTTCTTGGGCTGGCCGCCGAGACGGGCGATGCTGTTCAGATAAGTGTTCCAATACTGAGTGCAGACGAGAGGATGAGGGTAGAGGGTGCGCGGGGGTGTGCATGTTGTCTTCCTGAGCCCACAGCAGCATCCAGAGAGCAGGCTTGGCAGCATTTCATGTGTCCCTCGGCATTAGCGCTGCAGTCACATTACATTTCCCCCTCTCGGCAGGATCGCTGGGTGCCCAAGCCGACGCTCCCGTCCAGGACATGTCGTGTCCACTTTAGACATTAGAACTCTCCGGCTCAAGCTTATCCAGCAGCCAACAAAGTAGAGCAGACTGCTGAGTACATAATTGCGTGAATAATTCAGGGTCTCGATGAATGAATGAGTTACGTTAACATGGCTTCGCCGACATGCTGATGACGTGAGAGTAATAATTTCTGAAAAATCAGCGATATAGCGAGGTACAACCCAAGATAAACCCTGTAATAAATTAATTGGGGACCCAAATAAAAATACACGATATAGTAAATCCTCGATAAGTGGACCACGGAATAGCGAGGGATCACTGTAATCCTAAATAATTGATGCATCAGTGGTAACCAAACTACAGCCCCGGTAGCTGTTCGTGGCCTCCATCCATTTCTTAGCGGCCCGCAGCATATCCTTGGAATAACTTTTGATAAAGGCAGGAAAGCTATTAAAAATATATATATATATACAATTTGAGAGGACAGCATTATAAAATGAGGTGTCAAATCCAGGTCCAAAAAGTTAAAACCCTGGCATAGTTTGGCTGTAGCCCCAGGTGCTAGCTAGCTAGCTCCCTAGCTATCTCCCCAGGTGCTTGTTTACCTGCTAGGAAGCTAGCTAGCTAGCTAGCACGAGGGGCTAAAGCCAAACTGTGGCACGGGTATTACTTTCTGGACCTGAATTTGCCATCTTTGATTAAAGTTAGTGAGACATACAAAGACAAGTAAATATACAGCTAAAGTAGTAACACATTTTTCTTCATAACAATGTGGAGAATAAAGAAAATTCCGTTTCCTCCACTTGTCAAGGTCAGATTCGTGAACATATCACATTAATTAATCCAGTATTTTCAGTTTAGTGCAGTTTGCTCTTGATTTGGTTCTGAATGTGGAGATGTGATACAACTGTTGCTCAGTGGAGGGGCGAATCTATTCTAGTGGGGTAAAGAGCCTCGGGCAGCATCAAAACCTAAAAAATAATAATAATAATCCGTAAAAATAAAAAGCCAAAACTATCACCTTTAACAGAAAGCCGTGGCGTATCCCCCCCCAATAATGACATTATACATTATTTAATATTCTTTCAATATATTTTTAAACAAAAGTTTGGACACTCTTGCTCTAGATAAAGGCAGATCAAACAGTGTAAGACATGTAGATGATTTAGCAGAGGTGGCCAGCATCATAAAAAGGGGATTTAGGAAAAACAACAATCGTAAAAACATAACAACACAAAAATGGTAAAAACAACAAAAACATTGCATTGTAATATTTAGTGACGATAAGACATACAGTTTGGTAAGGACCCACATTTGAGTTACTCAGCCTTGGTGGAGGTCTGCTCTCTCCTGAATGCCACTTTAGTCACCGTTCAATTCCCACTCGTTCGGATAGTGACAGTCAGAGCGAAATGTGCGTGTGCACATATTCCCCGTGCTGATCCCGCCAATTAATTTCATGAATGACTAACCCGTGTTTGGTAACAAACTCCCTGTGGCTTAGGGCTTACCTCAGTAGCCTCCCCGCCCCTCGCCCTTCACAACCCCCCCACAGGAGTGGCACTGCCAGACATAGACACACAATGTGGGAGTCAAATGCATAAAAGTGTTGGGGGGAGGAATAATTGCAGATCCAAGACTTAGAGCAAAAAAAAGTGAGTTGGTCTTTCAGCGCTGCAGTGCATGATACAGTTGAGTATACACAGTATGAGACTAAAACAAACTACATTAAAGTAAAACTAATCACTGTTTGAACACACTTGGCAGACACGTAGCGTAAAGGAATACAGAACAGTCTTCCGGTTTGTGGTGGAGACTTGCGATTGTACACATGTTTTTTTTATTTCACGTGTGGAGTCTCACATTTTTACGGATGAGGATTAGGGCCAGTAAAGAGATAAAAAAAAAAAGTTTGGCAGGATTCTCACTCAATTCTCAAAATTCTCACTAAAGTGAGAATTCTGACTTTAATGTCAGAATTCTGACTTTAAAGTCAGAATTGTCACAATTCTGGCTTTAAAGCGAGAATTCTGAGTTTAAAATGAAAATTCTGACTTTATTCTCCGAATTCTCCCTTTAAAGTCAGAATAATAGTATAACTAATAAAGTCAAAATTTTCACTTTAAAAGTCAGAATTTTGAGATTAGAGTCAGAATTTTGAGATTAAAGTCAGAATTCTCCCTTAAAAGTCAGAATTCTCTCTTTAAAATGAGAATTCTCACTTTATTCTCAGAATTCTCCCTTTAAAGTCAGAATTTTGATATTAAAGTCAGAATTCTCACTTTAAAGTCAGAATTCTGAGAATAAAGTCAGAATTCTGAGAATAAAGTCAGAATTCTGAGATTAAAGTCAGAATTCTCACTTTAAAGTCAAATTCTCACTTTAAAGTGATAATCCTGCCAAACGTTTTTTCCCCTCTCTTCACTGGCCCTCTTCCGTGCATTTTAAAAATTGATTTAGATGTTGAAAATCGTTACGTGCGTACCCCACTTTAGGCATTTATCTTAGTGTCAGTGCTGATGCTGTAACACAGACGAATGCATTACCGAGATTAATGTTTGCAGAAACTATGAAGGCGCAACATTGCTTTGACTTTGAACTATAGCTTCGACGAGGACGAAGCGAAGGCAAAGAACATCTTTTGGCCTCACAAAGAGGCTTGGCCATGTTTACTGAGAATGTTGATTAGTTTTTTTTTCTGCATGTGCGCAGAAAGAAAGAAGGAGCGAGAGATTGCCTGCCATCTTTTCATTATTTTTCTGGAACCCCCCAGCGAGAGGGCACACAGACGAACTTGAACAGCCGAGGCGTAATTAAACTTCCGCAAGTCGGGTCGCGCGCCCCGTTAAAAACGCCTCACCGCCATTTCTCATTACTTAACAGCGCCGTCTAAATGATATGAAATGAATCGGTATTTGGTGAGGGCAAGATGGCGGAGGAGTCGCCCCGCACGCGTTATGTGCCACACATAATGTGACCATGATGAAGAAGTCTACTTAAGTGTAAAACGACCTTGGCAAACTTCCAGTGTGTATACTCACATACAGTACATTAGATAGATACAGTAGATGGTGCTGTTTTTCCGCTGCATATTTTAGAAATGATACAGAGCAGCGATCCAACTGCAAAATTAATCTTTATACTAGTTGCCTATTCCTGCTGACTCGTCATTCAAACTGCCTAGTAAGAGGAATAATTTGGGTAGAAAATTAAAACCTTCAAAGTGTGAACAAACCAAGTGAACCCAAATACAGTATGAGAGACAGAACGAGAGCGAGACAATTTGCGCCCTCATTATGGAACCCGGTGCGGTAACACTAAAGAACCTGCGGCTTACAGTCGGGTGTGGCTAATATGTGTTACAAACTCGAGTATTCCCCAAATTTAGCTAGCGCGGCTTACAGACAGGTGCGCCTTATAGTCCAGAAATTACTGTAGGTACAGTACTGTATCATTCCTGTTATTTGTCTCAATCTTTTGAAGATCATTTTCTATTTTTTTTTTCTAAACGACCTGACTTCATGTCATCAGCTATCGTTAGTTGTGCTGAGTTGGGCTTCGATTGGCAGCTCCCAATCAATTCTGCGAATCATATAAAGATGATTTATCCCTCAAATTTCTATTATTTATAGCATTAGCGATCTGACTCCACATCAGTTTAAAACGTCTTCTTTTTGATTTGCTTTTCCAACACTTTGAATCGTCACCATCTACAGGACTTCAGTATTCAGCGTAGACTCAGTAAAGCTAGTGCTTGATAGCCAGCCAAGGCACCGCCAAGGCATATCTTAGTGACCTAGCAGACCTTCAAATGTGTACTCCTTCATTTGAACAGCGACATGATGTGTTCTATTCACCAGGATTTGTCCTACAATGAAAAAGCAGCTTGTGATGTGAATGAAATGGGAAAAAGTCTTGCATAAACCATGAGGGAGAATTTTTAAGGGAGGTGACGGACACCCGCACAAAAACGCACCACCGGAAGCTCAAAGGGAGTTAATATGAGCCAAATAATGGCCATTATTCAAAAAGCAGCCTGCTTACCGCCAAAGTAGGAGCCGTCCGACAGCTTGGTCTCTTTGCTGCCTTTGGTTAGCACGCTGACCACGCCGTGCTGGATAAAGTACATCTTTTTGCCGATGGTGCCCTCTCTAATGATGTAGTCCCCGGGCTGGAACACTTCGAATTTGAGCTTGGTGAGCATGGAGGTGACAAAGTTGGGGTCGGCATTGGCAAACAGCGGCATGGAGGCCACCAGTTTCCGACAGTTAAAGTTGATGATTTCCTGCGAGGCGGAGAGAGCAACAATGTTTGACATAAGGCAATGACCTGACACAACTCCACGTAGGAAAGGATATTACAGAAAACATTGACATTTGTTTCTCCTTTCCTGAGATCCTCCATCACTGCCATTGTAAAGGTAAAATGTCAGCAAATGTGAAGTGAACCGCGGGGAATGCCATGCAGCGGGCGGGCTTATTTTCTGTATGCCGGGTGCGTGGATAATGGCGCACCGGTCCCCATACCTCTCGGAGCGGCTCGTTCAGCTCCCCCAGGATGCTCTCCTCGTCGAACATCTTGCCCTGGTAGCGGTGCTCGTAGTAGTCGTGGATCCTCTGCCTCATGTCTGCCGGCAGCTTGTGGAAGGACATGTACTGCTCCACTTGCTTGTACTGTGGGGACACCCAGAGAGACAAAAATCAGGACAATGAAAGGACACCAAGTCGTGACTGAGGTTCAATATGTTGTATTGGTTGTTATTAGGGGATTTGATACTGTTTTCGATATGTGGGATGCGAAACAATTCAAGAACTGTTCGATTCGGTTCGAGTCAGTGTGATTAGGATTCAATTCGATATGGTACGGCTCAGTTTGAGACGGGATGAGGCAATACATTTTTTTTTTGTCATTTTACAAACATTTGAATGAAATTGTCGGTATAATTTTACCGATTTGACATGTCATCATCATTGCTCTCCTTTTTTTTTTTTTTGTATGTGGGTGAGAATGTGTGTGTGCGTGTGTGCGTGCGTGCGAGTGTGTGTGTGTATTCATTAGTTCACATAAAACCTATTAAAAAAAATCCCATACCGTTCACCTAAACCGAACACTTCCAGCCAGAGTCGTGAGGCCGTTAGGAGACCCGAGGAAGGACCAAAAAAAAGAAAGGAGCCATTTCCTTCTAAGATATATTGTACCAATTAAAGACAAATTAATAACGATACATCAATATATTTCAAAGTGGAACGATTTGATTTAGTTGAATTTAATACACTTGTATGATCCATCCATCCATCCATTTTCTTGGCCGCTTTTCCTCACTAGGGTCGCGGGGACACTTGTATGATTTAAAAAAAAAAAATTTTTTAATGTAATTTTAATTTAAATTTATTTTTAATGTTTAATTTTTAATACTGTGGAAATATATGTTGTAGCACCGGTAATTAAAATACAGTAGTTGGTAGGGTTTCATATGTAGCAGGAGATAATACAATGGTGTAATGTTTATATTATAGGTGTCAGTCGATCAAAATGTTTAATCATAGTTAATTGCATGGCTTCAATAATTAACTCACGATTAATCGCACATTTTTTATCTAAATTTATAATAAAGTGTACAATATTTTCATACTCTTGTTAACATAGAGCAGGGAAGAAATGTTAACCTAAAAGAAATATGGTTGCATTTTTTGGCATTGATACAGAAATTTATAAAATGTATATAATGTGTGGAATAGAAAGAATTGTCTTCTTTCTGCTCCTTTTCATTCAACGATGAATATTGTATATGAATATTGTTTTATATAGTCTTTTTTTTCTTTTACAAATGAATGAAAATAAATGATTAAAAGTTTTTGAAGATGGGTTGCATTGTATTTCAAAGGGCTCAAATATACTGTAATTTGATAGACGTCGTTCAATGCAAATCACCCAAGCAGATTTTGATTTGAATGAAACTTGGTGTACTTGTTGATAGTAATGGCACAAAACTCAATCTAAAATTTTAGGTAAATTGGTGCACGGATTTGGGAGCTACGGCCCACCGACTTTCACAATTTCACACAGGAACTATTGGGTCGATCTTCACCGAACAGGTATGTATGGAAAGGGAATTCAATCATTTACGAGACTGGCCCATATTTCAGGAACTTGACCTTTTAACATACAATTTGACTTGGAAAATGACATTGTGGATCACGTGACTGGAACAAAACTTTCGTGTTCTCCCCCCAAAAAAACTTTCAGAAATATACTTTTTTTCCCCTTTAGCAGCAATAAGGAATCCAAGTGAATGTGTTAATTAGTAGAAAATTCAACAATTTTTATTTTATTTTATTTGGACATAATAAGCCCAAACAATAACCCAATAAATCCTTGAAATGATACACAAAATCCAGCTCTTGTATTGTGTCTGACATCAAAGAAACACAGCCGTTCAAACAGCGCACACGCCGAAAGACATATCACAGAGTCTCAGTCTGTTAAAGGTGCTGTTAGTCTTTATGCTGTTTGTTCAGAACAAAAGCATGACGGTGTGTACGGGAGAAGCCAAGATGCACATCAAAGCGCGCCGCCGAGCCCCTCGGGGAATAATAACAGGTACATCCTTGACCCTCAGCCAAAGAAAAACACCCAAAAAAAGAACAAGAAATTTAGCATGCATAAACTGACACTAGAGGTACGCTTTGATCACTGACAAACTCTCCAGTGAACTGCTCAGATGACTTCAGGTAGACCTCCCCCCTACACGCTATATTATATCGGTCACGAAAGCTATAGGAAGGTGAACATTTAAGACAAGGGTTGTCAAACCATTTGAGTCTGGCGACACCTAATAGTGAAGAATGTTTTTTCCAAGGTCACCCTCATTTCTGGCCTTCCCTCCTTTTGTCTTCACAGTCGCAACACGTCCGAGAAATACGAAGAATAATGACCAACAAAGGGAGACAGAATGGGAAACCTGGTGGCTCGATAATTAGAGCCACGAGTTTCTTAAATAAACAAAAGAGAACATGAGAAAGGGGGGAGGGGGAAAAAACAGGGTCACGTCAGCATGAGTGTGAGTGCTAGACTGGCCTGCCAGCAGTCCAGACCTGCAACACTTTAAAAATGTGTGGCACATTATGAGGAGCAAAATATGACAAGCCAAGAGGGACCCCAAACTGTTGAGAAACTTAAGTTGTACATTAAGCAAGAATGGGAAATAATTCCACCTACGTTTTTTGTTTTGGAACGTTGCAGGTATCAAATTAAAAAATGAGGGAATATTTGTAAAAACAAAAAAAAACTAAGTTAATTGAAAATGATTCGCAAATCATCATAGTCTGTTATTATTTACATTTTAAGCAACGTTCGAACTTCATTGGAATGCTATCAAGGTTGTTTTGTAGATACATCAGACGCTCAATGCATATGAAATCACAAGCACGACGCAACTCTCGGGCAAATAAATGTACAAGGGCCATAGTAACTGAAATACTTCATAGATATGTTGGATGAATGGGTTGTGTCACGGGGGTAATTTACTTTACTGATGTGATGATGAAAGGAAAATGGCAAGGCGTTGGAAAAAAAAAACAATTGCAGGCGTCCGATTGGCTGCCGGAGTACGGCGGGGTCTTCGCGAGGATGTGAGGCTTCAAAGGCGGAGGTTATTATATTTTCATTCACATTCATGAGAAAATATACTGTCAGCATCTAATAAATGCATTTACCCCTGGCTTTCATCTTACAACGGAAGACAATGTCCCCGTGCTTTTCCCATTCAAATCCCTTCGAGTGCACGCCACTGGCCAAGTATGTTAATCAGCGCTGCGCGAAGGCTGACAGATGTAAAGAAAGCGACCTATGAGCTGAGTAGATGATTTCCTGCCTGACAGGAAATGAGCTTATTCCCGCGCAGCCACCCCGCGCGGCCGTCCCTGCTCTCACACTCCACTTGGACAAATCTACTAATGTGACGGGAACGTTCTACACGGTGCACTATAATATACATGTGCGCACTGCATAATCTAACAGTGAGAACTTTTATACACTTAGAATACATATTTTTGATTGAAATAGTGGATTTTGACCTTCACGTTGCAACTTACCTCATACCATCGCATACCTCAGTCTCTATAGCTATAGAGGGCAATAAGGTAGTAATTTTATAATAATTCATAAAATGTGGTTAAAATTTAAAATATGTACTTTACTGTAAAAAATGAGTGTAATATTGATTTGTGTTGGTCATATTTCTGCCACTAGATGGCATAATTGCATTTGTAAGACATCGGTGACAGCTCGACATTTATCTTTTCATCTTAAGAGCTATCTAATCTTTAAAATGAAGCAACTTGTGAAATTCTGCATATTTTTTAAATTGTAAAATACAACTTGACCTAAGTCTCCACAAATATATGCATTATTATTAAATGTATTACTACTAAATTTTGACCTGGATGTGTCTGCTGCATTGCAACTGGAATTCCCCCGGTAAAGGCTTTCATTAATCGCCCGTTAAAATAATTTGTGGCGTCCATCGTTGATGGACTGAAAAGGTCCGTTGGTACTGACCTGGTTATTGATGATTACACTGACAGATGAAAACCCAGTTCCGACAATGCTTAGTCCGTCAATTTTTTCGAAGTTTCCCGTCGATCGTTAATCGCCAACAAAATAGATGTTCGTCATTGCGGATTGACGAATCTTTCAATAATATTGATGGAATGCCCACCTGTGATAGTATGATATACAATAGACTAGTGTAGTGTAATAATATTATTGTACTACACAGCATATAAATAACCCTAAACCTAATCCTAAATGATTCATCAAATGCTTTATTTTCTTTTGATATGACACCGCACCCCCCCCCCCCCAATCCACTCTGTCCCGTGCAGCTCTCCATGTACATGCTAATGCTGTTGTTGTTTTTTGTCGTCCAAATGAGATGTGAATAATTCATTCCCTAAGAGAGATGTCAGCCACTTGATTATACTTTCTAAACATTTACTTCCCCCCCCACTGCTCTGTCACCTTCTTGCTAACCTTGCGTGGCTCGGTCAAAAGTCGGAGGCAGGAACAAAGGCCTCATTAAAATACTGTCACATGGCTTTGTTTTTAGATTGATGTGTATATTTAAGACAGTGCTGCACATGAAGTAGTGCCTTTATTTAGTACAGCATTTAGGACTCCACTCCTGGCTGCTTGTTCCAATTCATATCATTTTCTACTATACATCTATAATGCCATTTTTTTAATAAACAAGTGCATAACATCAAAGTGATGAATATGATCGATTTAAATGAATAATAAATCCATATGGGCAACAATGGATTACAATTGTCATGGACCACTTCATACATACACAATACTTTGCTTTATTTTTGGTTTTTATACTGCAATAATAATAATAATAATAATAATAATAATAATAATAGATGAAGTAAATATACAGTTTTCCAAAGTTTGGATTGAACTTAAGGACCCTGTGGGCACATTACCAGTCCTGGGACTGGGCTGTTAACACTGCCTGGCAGACTGAGGAATGAAAACGTGTTAAATTACAGCCATCAGTCAGGTCTGGACTAATGAGAAGCGAGCGGCTTTTACTGTAAGGCAGAATGAGACTTAAGGTCTTCAACTTGTTGACAGCTGTGTCCTTGGGTTGATTGTATCCTCTGTGGATTACAGACACGCGTTCTTGGCCAATTTTTTAAATTTGTTTTATAAAAGGATCATATCAGTCCAGAAAATTGGGTGCATTTTCTTTTGCAGTTTATTTTCGCTTTTTTGATAGGGAAAAAAATTGATATATAGAAAAATACTTATTTTTTTAAAATTTATTTATAAAAATAGACAATGCTTTTTGATTCAAAATGAAATTTTGATATACAGTATATGTTTTGTTTTTTTTAATTAAAATAATTAAAATGTGCTTTTTCATTAAAAAAAAAAAGGTTTATTTTGATTTTGGTACAGTACTGTATATACTTTTGAATTTAACAAAAAAACTGCTGACATATTTTCAATTAGAAAATAAGAGATACATGGCTGTTGATTTTACAAAAAAAGGTGCTGCATGATTTTTTTTGAATTAAGATGGATTTGGAAACTATTTTGTGATCCACAGTTTTTGAATTTCTTAGAAATTGACATGCTTTTTAATTATAAAATGGAAATACAGTACCTACTTTTTAATGACTAATTTTAACATACATTTTAATTTTTTAATGAGCATCATGTTTTGATTTAAAATAATTGTAAGATACACGGCTAATATTTATTTATTTAAAAATACAGTATATTCTTTTGGATTTAAAAACATGGAGATAAATGCTTGTGATTGGAAAAAAAATACACTTTTGCACATTTTTGATAAAAAATACAAATAAAATAATATTTGGAGATATGTGCATTTTTATTTAGATCAATTTGAAGTAAAACATTTTCTTAATAAATGTATATATATTAATTATATGGATGCTTTCACCAGTTATTTAATTACAAATATACCTGAAATTATTCATTGCAAATTGTTTCTTGGACCAATATGTTTGATCGTATAACTTACATGAACAAACTAACAAATTATTTCATAAGATAAATAAATAAATACAAAATTAGAAATACATAATTAACCTATTATATGGGGCAAAAAAATGCTTAATTAATGCAACCATTATCACATGACTTTTGCTTATGTAAATGATTGGTGGGCTAGATGCACCCCCCTCCTTCCCCGGCCCAATACACCCACCTCCCCCATCCGACCTTCGAGAGCCTGTTGAGCTCATCTTGAGGTTGCCTATCAAACTCCCACTCCTTCCCAAGTAAGCATGTTTAATTGCCAAGTGTTAATTAGACTTTCAGAATGGGAGGGGCAGCATGTCCAATTTCTGATGAAGCCGCTCGGGACTGACGTGCCTCAACATGCCACTCAATGGATGGCGTCCCTCTTGGACAGCAAATTAACTTCAGCGTCATCCAACACCAGCTCAGCATATCACATATGAAAGCTCTGATGCGGAAAGTTCAAGTATGACAGAGCGTTCATGAGTTTCAAGACACAAATGAGGGAGATTATCTGCTCTTTCTGCAGCCCCCCCCCCCACACACACACACACACCACACTTCCCGCCCACCTCCACAAACAAGCCACCCTCCCCCTTCCCATCATACATTTCCATTTTCATAGATGAAGATAAGCGCCGGTTTATAGACAATCCGGAATGGCAGCCACACCCTGTGCACGTGTGCAGCCATTTTGTGGCCCCAATCTGCACAGATGGAATTCTCCTCTGCATGGCCGCTACAAGATGAAGCCATCCTGTGGCGGGGGGGGGGGGATTCAATATTTTTTGCAAAGATGTACCTTCAAAAGGGAGGCTGGCCAATCACAGCAAAGGATAGAGGCCCGGAACATTTTCATATATATTTTATTTAATAGAGATTATTTAGTCTTGTTTTTACCAGCACCGATACCGATTATTTGTAGTAAAGGAGAGCGATAACCGATATTTGGAGCCGATATTCATTTTCAGTAAAAGGGGAAAAAATATTGGTGTCTGTTTACTTTTACCAATTTTTAACTTTGTTGAAATGTCTTATAGCACATGTTTATTAAACAATTATTCAGATTTGAAAAATTACGTTTTAAAAATAAATGAATAAGTAATTTTAGACAAAAGAGCACTCAAAGGGCATCAATATATCTTTAAACAATTAATGAAAAATGAAAACTTAAACAATTAAATATCATAGTACCTTAAACTTTCATGTATCTTTGTTTTAATTTTTAAAGAAAAACAAAAGGTGCAAAGAGTTTGCAGGGTCAGCGGCAGCTCTTACAACGTTAACTGAAAATTTCAAATATTTCCCTGAGGTTAACATGATTTTACATGGATATTTTATTGGCCGTCAGATAAAAAAAATAATCAAGAAAAACGTATAAATAAGTATTTAGGGACAGTTAAAATATTTAAAATAGAACGTATTTATATGTTTTTGGGAGCAAATGAGTTAAAGAGGGGAGCCACTTTGATTGGCCAGGCGTCGGCTGCATTCCCTCCCACAACGGCACACAACAATGCAAAAATGCACTCTTCTATCCGTGCTAGTCTAGCAAAATACAAAAAAAGAAAATAAAACTCCATCTATGTGCACAGACTACACTTGGCGCTGGACTTTTTTGCTAGGCACGAAAATACAGCCCTATGTCTTTAAGTTCACCAATAAGGTCATTGAAAAATGGCCAGCAAGTAACAACCTCTAGTGCTCCTTTGAGAACCAGACCAAAATTGTTGACGTATGTGCACTCCTGTTCATAGCATTGTTTTACCCGTAAGATTACAGTACGATGTTGTTAGCTTTTTAAACAAACACTTAGGCAGCTGCGCTAACGAGGATAGCTACCTTACGTATTCCCTGCCGAAATGCGAATCACTTGTGATATATCGCGTTGATAAATACATGTAAAAATAAAAATACATTCATATCAACACTTATTAAAATATCATTAGCTACAAAACGCCACGTGGTGACGATGTGGCTCTTCAAACATCTTCCTATTCCCTCTTCATTATGTGCCGGTCAAAGGATGAGTAGTTTTACCTTCTTTTACAGCCTCCTTTTGTGTACATGAATGTCTATTTACAAACGGCGCAGGATTGGCAAGCCGCATGTATTTTTAGCTGAGTGAAAATGAACCTAATAATGCTATTTTTCATCTCAGTGGGGGCCACACTTCAACCCCCTCTTTTCGTATTCCGTGTGATTGCCGGGCGCTCTTACTTTGTGGAACAGTTAACAGGCTGCCTGATTCCTATTTAAGAGCCCATTTAAGCCGGCTTGCTCGCTTCTGACAGCGCGGGCATTTATCTCCCGGTGCCATATTGTAATAGAATTCTATTCAGGAAAGATTATACCGTCGCTTTCTGATGATAATTTTCACCATCTTTGAGAGCTGAGCGTCTTCTTCCCCTTCGTCTGCTGCTCTTTTCCATGTGAAAAGTGAGGAGATTCCTTCATAGACGTGTTTTTCTCTCTCCAAATGTTCCAGACAGAAGAATGGGAAACTTTTATTTTATTTAGCTGCGACACAAGTTAGATGGTATGACGGTGTATTAGGGCCATGTATAAATCTATATTTTTTAGAGGGCGGCGGCAATATTCAGAGAAAAAAAACTCGCAAATTTGCCACTTTATGAAGTCCCAAATTTGTGACTTCATAAAGTGGCAAATTTGTGAGAATTTTTTTTTTTAATTTGCAAGCTTATTAAGTGGCAAATTTGCGACTTTATAAAGTGGCAGATTTGCGACAAAAAAACTCACAAGAAATATACGTGGCGTTGTTATAGTCTAATGTGAGGATCCGTTGGTGGTTCATACGACATTGTTTATAAAATGAACGGGCAAGATGGAGACGGATTTATTCTTAATTTAAACTTTACTCGTCATACACGGCAGCTAAGTTGAGTAAACATTAACCAATCAGAAGCGAGCATACTTTAGGTAAATTGCAAGTGAATGACAGAGCAGCGCATTCGACACATCAACTTAGCTACTTGTACAAAAAAAAAAAAAAAATGGATGAATGTGTAAATAATAATTGTGGTAAATATTTATTTTTATAAATTAACTTAAATGCTTGATCCTCAGGGTGTGGACCTTCGCAAATTTGAAACCCTGATCGAAAAGTATCGGCGCAAACATCCGAGTAGTATGCTATGTGTATTTCTCGTAAATTTACGAGTTTTTTCTTGCAAATCTGGCAGTTTATAAACTCGCAAATTTGCCACTTTATAAACTCCAAATTTTCCCTGGAAATTTGCTACTTTTTAAAGTGGCAAATTTGCCACTTTATAAACTGGCAGATTTGGCCCCCGCCCTCTAAAAAAAAATATTTATACGTAGCCCTAATACGCCGTCATCATAAAATGGAAACCTTTTTATTTTTTTGTGTGCTTAGGTTGGTGTTCAAAAATTAGTCCTGCATGGCGTGCTATGAGATGGTAGAACCGCGAACATCTGTTTCTTAAAAGAACAGCCTGTAACAGCGGTTGAGGTTTTAAACTGGCCACGGTTTCAGACACATATAAACACTATAGACAACAAACAATCACACATTCATACCTACGGACACTTTAGATTATTCAATTAACCTAACATGCATGTGTCATCATTCTTAACAGCCAATTAGCATGTCATAGGAAAATATACAGTAGAATGTATATATATGTATATATATATAAAAAAAAAAAAAAACATTTATTAAATTTTTTTAATTTATTTGTTTTTTTAAAAAAAAAAGGGAAAAAAAGAAAAAAAAGAGGAAAATATACAGTAGAATGTATATATATGAATATATATTAAAAAAACAAAAAAAACATTTATTAAATTTTTTTAATTTATTTGTTTTTTTTTTAAAAAAAGGGAAAAAAAGAAAAAAAAGAGGAAAATATACAGTAGACTAGTCGAGGCAAACAAGAGTGCAGCAAAATGAATAAATAAACTAGAATGTTCGCAATATGAAGAAAGAATATTCTTAGTCTGCAAGTAATCTAAATGAAAAAGATCATCCCTCCCATTCCCACAGTAGGGAAATTCACCGTGATGACGCAGCATCGGGACCGACTGGTGGCTCCGGTATCAACCTTGCGATCTTCCAATTACCGGCCACTCCAACCTCTCAGCCATCATGCCACACAAGACATGCAAAATGCCTTTCAATTTGGAAATGATTTCAATATCTTTGCATAAAACACCAACTTGAACCATTAATCCTCGCAGTGACGAGCGCCAAGGTAAAATGGAGTCCATAACTTCATCACAATCCAATGAGATGCAATAGAAGAAATACAAATCTTGACATCATAAATATAAAAATGCTCTCAGTATGATGAACGGCAATAATAAATATTGTTAGTGCATTACCTCTCTCGCAGCGACAATCAAAATTGAGGCTCTTTACTTTTGTAGGAAAACATTAGATCTTGCATTGGATTTCATTAGCTTATGCAGATGCATCAAATACATAGTAGCCCAATAAATGGTGGAAAATATTTAGAAATTATAAGATACAAAAAAAAAAAAAGATGACGTGAATTTTGAGAACAGGTGCTAGTATGCGAAAACTGTTTTATCTCGGCTGAGGTATCCAGTTTGAGCATGTGTTTATTTTAATGACACTAATAAAGACCTCACATTATCCAGCCTATATATACAGTATGTTCTTTATATAAGTACATCACCTCACTTGCTCGTCCTTCTAATGCCTCTCACAGTATTTGCAGTTAAAGACGTGTTTACGGGTGTTAGAATTAATGTATCCCGGTGCTCGCCCTGAGCCTGACTTTGTAAGTTCATTAGCATGTATTAAATGCTTATGACAGGACACCTTTTTATGGTCTTATGGCCTATTAGGGAAAAGCATCCACCACATTATATTGCAAATTACCACATCTGGGATGATTACCGTGTTTCTAGTTGATACTGGCTGTAGTGATGTTTGTATAAAAATTAAGTAATGTCGCTAATTTCATAATAAAAGTGTCACTTTGCGTGTATTTACAACACAAAAAAAGTGTATTTATATAAGGGAACGAACCGATTTGTCAATTAGTCAACAAGTTGACATTAATCCTCTGCATCAACATGTAAAGCTCAAAGTTGACTAATTGCTAATCAGTGTTGCCACAGTTATCTTGAATATATAACTTGGTTACGTTACTGATACTTTATTTGAAAAGTAACTTAGTTACATAGCTGATTACTTTAAATTTAAAAGATTACAAGTTACATTATTACTCACATTCAACAGATGCCAACAATCCAGCTTAACATAAAATTGACAACCGGTTTTGATAATACTTAATTGGAAGTATATTTCTAACAGTGACATTTAAGAATAAAGTTTATTTTTTAATTGCAAATAAAATAAAGGCAACTTTTTTTGGACTTATTAGTATTTTTATTTTTGAAGTGTTTATGAATTTCACATTGCATAAAAGGCTACTTGTTTTTATATTAGACTTTCTAGAATTCTTTTAACATGAATATGTTTTTTTTAAGGAAGTCTGTTTTGATCTGAAATATTTAACTGTTAATATTTTCCTGGCAGAGTTAACATTTATAATGCACATTGTTTATAAATAAACTGATTACATTTGGGTACCTCATACGCAGCATTTTGTGTCTTCTCTTTCAGCTTAAATGTGCGGCGATCCATATGTTACTTATTTTTGTTTCTTTTAATTTGGCGTACTGGTAGTCTTTTTGAAGCTAGATAACACTTTGTCAACAGCAGAGAGTGTGCAGCTAACCCTAATATTTTCTTTAGCTGACACAAACTCAAATCGTGACTGGATTTCTATCTCGAAAAAGCGAATCTCTCTCCTCTCTCCTTTGTTAGTTTTCATGTGGTCGAAACGTGACATGGCACCCAAGTGACGTCATTCTCTCATACGGGAATGCAAATTGTGAAAACCTATTGCCTTTTTCTGGTGTCCTGTCTTAAGGCCTAGATACATCAATCCGACGTCGGGTTAGGGTTAGTGACCGACGGCAGACGTCGGCACATTATGTATAAAAATGACGTAAATACACACTGAACGGACCCTGGCGTACATTCAGCGTATGCGCGAGAATTCCCCTCTATACCATTGGCGGCGGTAGTTATTATTCCTAAAGAAAACCGGAAACCTCTTTACAGGGGCGGGATATAAAAACGTAAACATTGCATACCGGCTACTTTTTCTCTCACGATGTCCTCCCACGTGATTGAAACCCTCCGGCTTTTTGCACAGTATCGTATATAAAAGTAAATCCGTAAAGTCGCGTCCCCATGTCATGCCATAGTTTGGCTTTCCTACCTTTGTCGGCATACCATTTAACGGTTATATCATACAATGCTGGTCCCTCTTGAACCAAAAAGACAAAGTCATCTTCCTTTCTTTTTTTTTCTCTCTGGAGAGCTCAGTATTGTTCATTCGGTAATTTTACCGATCTTCATGGCTCTCTTTTTATTTATTTATTTTTGTATGCGGGTGAGTATGTTTATGTGCGTGTGTGCGTATGTCCGTGCGTGCGTGTATGTGTGTATTCATTAGTTCACCTAAAACAAATGAAAACAAAATAAGACGGGCTCGGTAAAGAGAAATATGTGCAGGGCTCCAGTAACTACAACAACTTTATTCAGTGTGGTTTTTAATCACTTGCTTTTATCTCTATGTCAGTCAGTCGAAGCATTAGTTTAGAACATGAAAGCGGTCTATGGTTCAAAATTTGTTGGGGACCGCTGTATTGTAATGAAAACACAATGCTGACATCTTCGATTATTTAACTTCGACTTGAGTGTCATGATAGGTAGTCAATGACAAGAAAATCTTTATTCGGCCAACACCTGATATGTATAAATGCTGGCGGGCATCAGGTTTGATGTTTTCCCTCGGCCCGGCTGATGAAATGCAGAGTTAGAGTGCTCCTCATCCATGGTGAATGATGATGTGTTGTTTGTGCTGCGTGACAGTGTATACAACATGACCTCCTTCTGCAGCCCTCAGGCTGGCTCGAAACAGACACCTGTCTTCATGAAATGGAGAAAAATGGCCACTTTGTGTGACTACTATTTTTGAGCTGAAGACATTTTGAAGAAGTTTAGGCAGGCAATCCTGTAAGATTTTTTTTTTCTTTCTTATTTGTATTTATGCATTTTATGTGAAGCCCAGAGTGAATTCCCTCTGTGAAAAATGCTACATGAATTTAATGAATTTACTTACTATCTTAGGGAAATACATAAGCAAATGCAACAATATTCACAGCTGGGATTGATCTTTTGTTGAAAAGTAAAACCATAAATAATCCTTATTTAATTGCACATATAAACAAACTTGCAAATTATTATTAATATTACACATTTGACTGTTTTTCATTTGTTGTTGCATAGTTTGTACGCACATTTTATGTATAGTTAATTTTCATATATTTATTATTTCATAAATCTTCTACTTCTTTTCATGTATTTTTAAGCATTGAATTAATTACAGTGCATTCTTCTTTTTTTTTTTTTTTTTTTTTTTACAAAATCCCTTCTCAATTCCGTAACACGGCAGTGGCAAAAAATCCCTTGCAGTGCACGGCAGAGAGCGTCTTATCACCGAAGCGTGCGAAAAAGATAAACGGGAAAACCCGCCATCTTAAAATTTAATTGCTTTGCCGCAGAAATAACCTGTCTGCAGGCTGCGAGGGAGCGTGAGTGTTTCCTGAGGATCTTTAGGTAGAGGGTGAACCCAGAAAATGAAAAAGATGCCTTTGGGAGAGTTGATGGATGCTGGAACATGCCAGCTGTTTATGAATGATATTAAAATGACCCTCCATAAAAAGTTAGTTTTTTTTCTGTGAAACCTAACTTTGTTATTTGCTGAGAAACTTACTTATCCACATGTATGGATATGTATGGATTCCTCCTCTAAGCAAGACCTCAATACGTCTGATCAAAACAATAGCTCTCGACTTAGCTATTACTACGTCACCTTTCAGACTCGCAGCATTGCTGGCGTTAGTCAGCCTGGGTGTGAAGGTGAAGCATTTAACACACCCACTCTAAACTACCTGAAAGTCCTATTACATCATCTAAGCTCTTTCACTCCCTCTCATCCACCCTCTTTGAATATAAGCGAGCGCAACATCCAACCCAGGTCACCCTCCCTTCTCTTGTCTCCCACGCGCCACAGACGGCGAGAAATGTGGCAGGCCGGCAGCTCAGCTCATTATCGCCCACGCCGGGCGCCTGTGCAAGGCAGCTTCAATGAGCCAGCTGTCAGGGCTTCTCCCCCCCCACCCCCCCCACACCGCGTTGAAGTGGGAATGCTGGGGTTCCTCGCCGCATGAGCTCGCCCACATGGAAAGATCATGGCTGCTTAGCAAAGCATCTTTCTAGAGATTCACGGTCCAACTTCAGACCGGCGTGGACGAAACTAGGTGGTTATGAGAGATGAGGCTGAGAAACTGTCACAGGCCATGATTGGCATGGATGCTTAGTGATACTTTCAAACTCTCCAAAAATGTGATAGGGCAGGCAAGAGAAACCTATTTGACTATAGTAATACAGAATGAGTGCAACTAAACTTGACAGCACGCAATAGAGCATGTCAAATCTTGGAAGTGGTCCATAGTGAGAGATGCATTTCCAACAAGTCTTCAAAAGCCAAGCCATATGTTTAAGTCTTTTGCTCCCAAAAACGTATAAAAACGTTCTATTTTAAATATTGCCACGGTCATTTTTTTTTTAATGCTAGAGCATACAGAAGGCTTCAGTGCAGCCTCAGACCTAAATAGGTCACTTAAAGCAATGGTTGTTATTACAAAAAACGAACAGCAGGTGGCAGCAGAGCATAAGAGAGCAACCAGGGCCATGTTGAAAAAAAAGCTCTTTTCCTTTAGTGTTTTAAACAGGTTTGTGAATAATAATGAAACTTAGCTATATTATAATGCGAATTGCTGCAAAACGGAAACAGATAGAAATAAAAATCTTTCTTTTGGTAGATTCCATGTTTTTATAGCAATAGAACAATATTCTGTGGGCCTTGCAAAATCAGTCAAAATCCAGTAAATCCAGCCGGGAGCAAAGGGGGTTGTTTCATCGAAAAATGGCTGGGAGTGAATGAGTTAAAGGCCTTGATACACCAATCTGACGTTGGAAGTCAGGAAGTGTTCCGACGTCGGTATGCGCCATCTGATTAATGTGTAGAATCACCTTCGTAACGTTAGAGCTGTCAACATGTTGAATTGGCATCAGACTATTGCGACATTTGATCACTCTGATTGGCTGTTAGTTTGCTCAGTGTTTCTCAACCCTGGTCCTTGGGGACCCCTATCCAGCCTGTTTTCCATGTTTCCCTCAGCCAGCACAGGTGATTCAAATGATCAGCTAATCACCAAGGTCCGGAGGAGCCTGATAACAACCCTCACCTGTGTTGGCTGAGGGAGACATAGAAAACAGGTTTGAGCAGGGTTGAGAACCACTGAGCTAGGGAATCAGTACATGGGACAAGAACAGGAAGTGAGGAATATGAAAAAACAGTAAGTGATGGAAAGCCTAAACAATTTCACTCATCTCCTTTTACATTTGGATGTAATTTTAATGTCTGTCCGGAAAGAAGACGTAGACGATGAATTCATCACAATAGGAGAGACCAGCATTGTATTTACATTACTGTTAAAGGATGTGTCGATCAAATGATGAAAGCCAAACTATGGCAAGACATGGAGACGCAACTGAAGATACTGGCTTTCCCTTCATATTACACGATACTCCATAGAGCCTGACGGTGTGCTTCACTTGGGAGCACATTGTGAGTGAATTGTGAAAAAGATATGCTTGTTTATGTTTTTATATCCCGCCCGCGTCGAGAGCTTTCCGGTTGCCTTTTTCTAACAATGAGGAAGAGTGACTACCGCCGCTGATGGTATGGAGGGGGATTACTTCTCAAGCATGCGCAGAAGGTACTTAATAGTCGGCGTCAGTGTCCAAGTTGCATCCATAAAAAGCCTTAACAGAACCAAATAAATGTGAAAGACCTCATCAGAAAGTGACGAGACGGTAAACATATGTGGTAAACCGTGGGCCGAAACGTAGTGTCTTTTAGCCTCCAAGACTTGGAACCCTCGGCCCCCCCCATGGCCCGTCACGGATACTGTGATAAACCGCGAAAAAAAACTTTGCAAGACTTGAACACGGAAACCCGTTGCACACCATGTTTCGGGCAAATGAGGCTGCTGTGGCTGCAAGGATCATAGTGTAAACGTATTCTTGAACCCTGATTGCTTCAATGGTGCTTGACTTGATTGCCTCAGCTCACAAGTGGACTTTAACAATTCTTTTACGATACTTTACACTTTGTACCATTTCATGGACTAGGTGGATGCTTTTGGGAAGTGAGTTACAAACCTTGAGGATAGGAATGTAGGGTAAAAGGGAAGGGTATAACAATTTATAGAATAGTTTTATATAAGGTCTCTCTAAATCGCAGATTTTTACTAATGGTGGTTCACATATTGAGACAAACTAAATAGTATACTACCTAGTATCACAAACTATGTAAATTGTTGCCCATTTAGCATCCATTGCAGCCTGATCATCCTGGAAAGGGGATTACCACATTTGCGGTCCGGTTTCAAGGTTTCCCATTTTTCCCCTGGTGTTTTTTATTTTTTTATTTTTCTTGCCCTCTTGTGGTTCGATCAGGGGATATCGTTGATATTTTTATTGTGTGATTAAGGGCTATATGAATAAATTTGACATGACATGACATGACAAAACTTGACTTGACTTGAGACCAGACGTCCCACTTTAAGCAGGACAGTCCCGTATATCTAATCGCTAATAGGTGTGTTTTTGTCATACTGGAAGTAAAACGAATTCCTTCTTCCGTGTCAAAGAATTATGGGAAAAACAGACCTACTAGTTTAACGGCACAGCCAGCATTAAAAACAGCCAGGACCGAGCAAAATAAGGTTGGATAATGGCGAGTGCATTGTTTTTTTAAGAGCTGTTGAAGTGTCAACCAAGATAGGATTTAGCATTAGCTAAATTAGTAACACAACCACCAGATTGACTAGCGATTAAATTTGGTATAAACAGTCCCTGGTGAGAATTCATCGTATATTTGATTTTCAGTGAAATTGTAGTGACCCGCTTTTTCATTTTGAAAATCTGGTCATCCTCGCTAGGTTCACCGTCATAGCAATTTTTCTTTCAGGAATTCGACGACTCACCTTCTCCTGGTACTGCCGCCGCGAGGAGTCCAGCGACTGTATGAGGGCGGTGGCGTGGCCCACGAACATGGCGTAGCAAGTGGCGCCCACGATCATGCTGAGGATGGTCAGCCATACGTCGGTCATGCCCACCGGGGGGTACATTCCGTAGCCGATGCACAGCATGTGGCTCATGGCTTTAAACAGCGCGTAAGAGTACTGCTGTCCCCACGTGTCGTTCTGCGGGAGATAAAAACAAACAGAAGATGAATGCCGCCATCTTGCTAATCCGTTCGACGCCGCGTTCAAATGTCAGCCGGGCGTCTTGACAGCTCGCCAGCACGCCTCCTTAAAAGACGCAGAGCAATGGCAGATGTCCACTTGAGGCAGCTGGCAGAGTGCTACGTCTCAATATGCAAACACGCCGAGCCGACATTTTGGGCCCAAAATCGCAAAAGGGAAGCCCGAGCACAGGCGAATATAGCGTGACACACACGGGAGAGACTGGCGTGCATGGCAGCAAAGTAGGTCAGCCATTTAGAAAAGATGCGATTTCTCGCAGGGTATTCTCATTTGTAGATAAATGCCCCCACCACCCCCACCCCTTCTAATTTTTTCTTTTACCCTCTTTAGATCCTTGTGGTAGTTCATGGTCAATCAATAGGCGTCTCTCCTGGGGGTTGACATGTCTAAATTGCTTCCAAGCTAATTTCCACAGTGGAAAAAAGCCAAAGAGATAGCCGTTTTATTAGCGCCACTTTTGCAACAATAGGGGAAGCTACTGTAAAAAGAGGCTAAAAAATGGTGTCGTAAAGGGCACATACTATGGCATTTGGGACTTTTTAATTGCTTATATCCATACAGGTGGGCGTCTGGAGTGCCAGCCCACCTTTCAAGTGTGAAATCACATAAAGTACTTTTTTGGAACCATTTATCATGTCAAACGCTAAGCAGAGCTGCAGTGATATTGGATGCACAAATTAGTTTCAGTTTCTGATAAGTGGCACATAAAGGCACTATGCAATGTTGAATGGTAGCAGTAGCTAGCAAAGCCATGATACATATGCATCAATATATTAAATTAAAAACTCCTTAGTCAAAGCCAAAGGTTAAGCAGAGCTGCAGTGTTGTTGGATGCACTGATTAGTATCAGCTTCTGAAAAAATGGCAAATTAACACACTATATAAAGTTACTTGAAAGCAGACACTAGCAAAACTATATTAACCATATTGTTGCAAAAGCATCCAGCTAAAGACTTTCAGAAATCTCTGGCACATGCTAACATCTCTGTTGACAAATCTATGATAACTAAAACATTATCAAAGAATGGATGTCATTGGAGGATACCACAGAGGAAGCCACTGCTGTCCCAAAAAACACTGCGACAGGTTTGATATTTGCAAAAGAACACCTGGATGTTCCGCAGCGCTATTGGCAAACTATCTTGTGGCCAGATGGCACCAAAGTTAAGCTGTTAGGATGGAACAGAGAACACTACGCATGTAGAGACAAAAAGATAAAGTACTGAAGTAGCTATCAATTGATGCAAAACTAAAAGTAATCGGTGGAGTTGCTCTAGACTGGAATGCAAAAAGCGGAAGATGTATTTTTTTATTCCATCATGCTGAGAACTATTCTTCTAGTTATTGCAATTAATTAAACAGCGTTTACTGTGTGAAACAAAACAAAGAGCGGCCGGATGAGAGGCTTCATGTTTCCATCTCGCAGGATTTAGAGTGCATCTTTTTTTGTCGCTCAGCTCAGGGACATCCGAATGAAAGAGGATGTCGAACATTTTGTTTCTCTCGTGTTGCTGAATGGGCTTAGAAAATAGAGAAGCAAACTCCTAGAAACAGCTTTTGGTATGACGGAGTGAAGGAACAGAATATATGGGAAGTCTTCCCATCACAATTGTCCTCATAACAGACTTGGGAATGTAGGAGGAAGGTGGAGCAGATCATATTTTTTAGTATTAGTCTAAAAAATGTTTGTAAAAAACAAAAGCTTTGCCCCTACTTGACGCATCTCCCTTTCTGCAGTTAAGCAAATAATAACTTCCCCCAAGTCAGCCAATTATAATTCATGCATTACATACGGCACCTTAATGATGAGCAGCGGATCCTGATGTCGCCTGACAGTTCAGCCCCGAGGTAACGTTCAATAATCCGGATGGGATGCATTGAAACTGCTGACACATTTTTTCTTCAGATGAAGCATTGTTGGTCACATTTGTTGTTCATTTCATCTTTCTCATCAATTACAAAACAATCAGAAAGTGTCTCAAAGTCAAATGCTGGGATTTAAACTTAAAGTGACTCAATTATTAATTTTTTAGACTCTCGTGGCACAATAAGATTATACTTCATGGAAGTGTGTTTAGAAAAAAACAAAACAAGGAATCCGGCCTCATCCAAAGGTGTTTAAAAATCGGTAACATACACGTTATGCAGGGTTTTTCCTGTGTACAAAATTCAGAGGCGGCCACCTCCACCTAATTTGCTCACCACCTCCAGCCTGAGCCACTGATATCGCTCAACACAGCGCTCCAGCTGTGTTGATTGAGTTTGGCAGCAACGCATTTTAACTGCAATTGCAGTGTTGCGCCATTATGGAGGCGCTATATCAACAGCAGTTCACCGGAATGACCTGAAGCAACAACCGAAGGAGAAACAGCTTTCTTTTTTTTCCTTTTTTTTTTTTTTTTTTAACTTTAATGTACCCACTGATCAGTGAATGTACCGAAGAAGAAACAGATCATGGAGCAAGCGTTGCACACGCCCATTTCCTGGTTGTGAGGCAGAGGTGGTAATGATTTTAGTTAAAATGGCAACTTTGTATTCATATAATGTCTCATTTTTCTAGTCCCTGTTCGTAATGGCTGCAGTAGGGCGGCCGAGAAAGGTATTGGTCACCGCTGTCCTGTGGCATTCATCTCACACCGAATTTTTTAAAATTTATATTTATATATATATATATATATATGTATTTTATAGTAAATACTGTATTCATTTATTCAAACCATGTAACAAGCACATTGTGGTATTTTGATGTAGATTTTAGCAGTTTGATTTCCACCTGTAGTGCAAATCCAGGCAAAAAGGTCGGCAGTCTGATTACAGGTTCCCTGAGCGCAAGCTCGCCCAAAAATCTCTGTCGCAGACAGGTACGTATATCGTAGGCTAAAATTAGCTAAACTGTGAAACATCTCAAGGGACATGGGTGCGCAACATCTGTCGTTTGTCGTGATGGAAGGCGAGGCGTACGGAGCAAGCGAGCGCTCGGGATGTCAGCGAGGCAGCGAGGCATGATGAACCAAATACATCATACCTTGAGCGATGTAACTACTCATGTGACATCTGTTCTGGCACGCACAGCTGACTGCGAGCCGTATATTCCGCTCAGGGTAGGCTCTCGTCGTAATCTTTGCACAGCGTCATTCCCTTCGATTGCGTCAATTATTCAGCCACTTTTGTTAGCGTCAAATGCTAACGAGGGCAGTCACAGAGCGCGGACCTCAACCAAGGCCTCAATATTGACACAGGGCAAATCAGTTTGTTTTTGGCTATGATCAAATGTTTTTCAATGCGACACCTCTAGAATACATTGAATATGTTCTAGCGCCAGCATGGCTGTCAAGTGGCTTGCGTGTCTGCCTTACAGTTCTGAAGTTCTATTAAAACAACTTTTACAGGTCTAGATATTATCTATGTTATTGGAAATGTAACAGAAAAGGTTTTTCTGTCTTTATGTGCCCTGTGTAGGGTGTAGCCTGCTCGATATCAGCTAGGATAGGTTGCAGTTCAGACACGAAAATGGATGGATGGTCTTCGCATCCCCTAACAAGGTCATACACTCTAAAAAGAGAATTGATGAACCAATTTAAGATTACAAATTGAATTGTTGACAACTAAAAAAAAAATAATCGCTTCAATTGATAACACACGATTGAATTCAGTTAATCCAAAGTGAATATAAAGTTTAATAAATTATGAGTTCATTCATCTTAATTAAATTAATCCAAATTGAATATATTAATTAATCAAATTAATCCAAAGTGAATATGTGAAGTTTAATGAACTCATAATTCATTAAACTTAATATATTCACTTTGGATTAAGTTAATTTAATTGTGTTTTACCAATTGAAGTGATTTTCTTAAATTGGTCAACAATTCAATTTGTAATCTTAAATTGGTTCAACAATTCTCTTTTCAGCGTGTACTTAATTTGAAAATGAAGGATTTAGGTCAAATTTCAGGAGAAAAAAAAGCAATTTGCTTGGAAATGGCACAAGAACACTGACAGGTTGTCGTAAAGCCCAAATAAATTGTATGGATTGTCACAAAAAAAAAAAGCTTCATGCAAATATCTGCTGATATATCAAATTCTGAAGACAAACCCCTAGAAATTAAAACATGACTTCCTTGGCTGAGGTAATGAAAACATCCCTTTGCAGTTTTGCACAAAGGCTGCTTTTAACACTGAATGCAATCACTTTTAAGGGGGCACCCGCTGGGTCGAAACCAATAAACCTATTCAATCTGTGCCGCCTTTATTCCAGCAGGGACGGTCACCTTTTTTTTTTTGGTCTATTTTATTTCCCGGTGATGACTAACACACAGCGCACAATTGTGCCGGTAGTGCCCCATTGACGCTGCCCTCCGCGCATATATTGATAAGCCATCAGTGAGGGAAGCACTCTCCTCAGCAGCATTCCGTAGAAGTGAAAAATGTACATTTGAGTTATTGGGATGTACCATTGAAGGGGAGAAGAGGTCGCTCAATCTCTAGGCCTCACGAAAATAGGCTATAAATTACATCGGCCGCCAACCTGTCACATGCTAAGGTAACGTGAAGCCACCGGCTGCATGGCTGATTTGGCCGCACATGGGCCACGACCCGCTCAGGAACCTATAACAGATATTGGAACCTATTGTGAGACAGAAAGCATATTACGTGAACGGCATCTTCACCGTCGTCAAATGCTTCTCACGTTTAATAAATAATGATGATAATGGGAAATAACTAGTAAATGCAGTAGTCTCAGAAATTCAGTGATCAGAATTCACAATCAGATTTATTGGCCAAGAACATCAAAACGCACAAGGAATTTGTCTTCACAGTCTGAGAAACACAAAAATAACAATGTTCAACAGAGGGAGAACGGGAAGCCTGGCGGTTTGCCGATCAGCGCCCCAAGTTTCTTAGATGACAAAAAAAGGTAACGAGGGTTAAAATAACAAGGCCCAAATTGTGCTCCCGTAAGGACTACAGGTCGATTTTTTTCTCTCCAGGAATTCCGGGGGACATACGTTGGAGTCACAGAGGACACAATTGTCTTTAGTGTTTATGAAGACACATACAGTAAGCTAGTTTCACAATTAAATCAAGGTGTTTATGGCTGAAGACTACTTTTTCTATGTTATCAAAACACATGACTAAATTGTATTGAATGTTTACAAAAACATTGATCTGTAGAAAACTGAATTTCTTTGATCTTGACAAAAACACATAGGGTCATGGATGAATTTAATGTCTTAAATTTACAAAAGATGCGTAACAGAAGATTAAACTACTTTGGTATTGACAGAAATGCAATACTGGTACATTAGATTTACGCAGGACTAAAACTGTATTCGATGTTTATATACGTATGTCCGGTTCATAGAAAATTAATTGGCCTTGGTGTTAACAAAACACATACAAACGTGTACCAGAAGACAGAATCCTCTTTGATGTTTTTGAAAACACTTAATTGCGATTTATAGAAAGATTAACTTTATTTGACGTTTACGAGAGGTTTGACTAAATTGTCCTCGGTGTTTTTAAAACACACGTACATTTATTTGGCTTGCAGCTTACAAAGAGACCAACATGAGGTTGGTTAAAGGTGGATGGATAATTCACACCCACCCACCCCCGTAGTATGTTTTTTGACATAATCAATTTAATTGAATTAAAGAATTTCTGATTTAATTTAGAAATAAATAAAATAAAATAACTTTACTAATATCACTTACTGGACTATAAGGCGCACCTTACTATAAGCAAAATTTGGGGAATACTCGCGTTTGTTACACATGTAAGTCGCATCCGACTATAAGCCGCAGGTGTTTTAATGTTACCGCGTAGAGTTCCCGCTATTTTCTTTTTCATAATGAGAGCGCAAATTGTCTCGCTGTCGTTCTGTCTCTCCCACTGTATTTGGGCTCACTTGGTTTATAGTGCGCCCCCTTGTGATCTAATGGACAAGCCGCACCTTTGTATTAGCCGCAGGGTCGAATGCAAGTGAAAAAAGTAGCGGCTTATAGTCCAGAAATTACTGTACTTGTGATATTTGTATGGATGGAAAGATGTAAAAAAAATATGAAAAATCGGAATTAAAAAAACAACAACCTGTAAATACAAACAGCAGTACACGTTGCTCAGCCTTTGCACAACAATCACTAAATTGACTGCATGCGTCCACATTTGGCTGACAAATGCAGTATATTTAATTTAGGCTTTAAGATGACTGATAAGCAAGACAACGTCTCCCTGGATGCTAAAGGGCTTTAGTGGAGTAATTACGGAGGTGGATGGACGAGATAAGTCAAAGCATCATCTGATTGGATCAGTTAGGAGACAGACCGGATGGTGGGAGGCACCAACGCAGAGAAGACACTTACCACCATCTTATTTTTGGACACCCAACAGTCAGCGGGGAAGTCCTGCAGCATGGGCACCAGGAACTGCAGGCAGCCGTCCCAGTGGCAAAGAAGCAGCATCATGCCGATAAGGTTGACGATCCTCACCATGGCGCTGGCCAGGTCGTAGGTCATGTGGAAGATCTGTGAGGAGAAAAGCAGGATATGGATGGTCATTAATTAAATTCCCGGACTCTCACTGGATTGCAAAGCACGCCACATTCCAGTACGTTGAGGGGGGGGGGGGTGATTCTTTGACAATATCGTGTGGATGCCAAATACTTTTAGACGCAACATTCTTTGGTCTTTTTAGAGGCAGCAACAAGATTAAATGTACATTCGTTGGCTCTTGTCACCAGCTGGAATGCATGAATGAATCATAAGCAGCTACATTTCACCTTAAATGGAGCAACACATCTGACATTAACGTCAATCTCCAGTCATACACGAACCAATCTGGTGGCACATACGACTCAACAATACCACAAGCATAAATAATATAGAGCTACTTTGAAACGTAAAGGTTCAACCTCTTTCAGGCAGTGGTCCAATGATGCTTTGCGGCATTCATGGTGTCAAGACAACTATTTCCTATATACACCGCACACAAAAAATTCTCAGCAGGTATGGGCACAGAAGGCACAATTGTCTTTTATGGTTACAAAATCTTGAAAATGAAATTAGATGATGAATAAATTATCTTTGGTGTTACAAGAATATATCAAGAATATATGCAAAGTTAAGTTTGCAAAAAGACTCAACTGTATTTGATGTTTTAAAAAAAATTGTCAGGTTCGACTTAAAAGTCTCCGATAAGATGAGAAGAACACATACATTAGATTTGCAGAAGACCTAACTATTATGACAACACATTACGTTCATGATGACTGACATCTTTGATATTTGAAAAGCGTCAGGTATGTGGAAGACTAAATTGTGTATGTTTACCAAAACGCAAACATTTAGTTACATGAAGATCAAATAGTCTTGGATATTAACTAATTTGCTCCCAACAACGTATACATACATTCTATTTTAAACATAACCAAAAACGTATTCATACGTTCTTTATGTTTTATGCTTTGATGCAGCCTCTGAACTGAAGAGAACGCTTGAAGCAAAGGTAGTTATGATAAAAAACGGCCTACAGGTGGCAGCAGAGTATAAGAGATCAACCAGGGCCATGTTGCAAAAAGCTCTTTTCTCCACTGCTTTAAACAGATTTGTCAATTGTGATGAAACTTAGCTATATTCTAATGCTAATAGAAATATACTTTTTTTCCTGATGAAAGAAGAGACTCTGATCTTTTCTTTCGGTACGTTCCATGATTTTATAGCAATAGAACACAATATTCTGTGGGCCTTGCAAAAACAGTAAAAATCCAGTAAAACAGCCGTGAGCGAAGGGTGTTGCTTCAGTGAAAATGGCTGGGAGTGAACGGGTTAATGGGAAAATTACTAAACTATCGAATTTAATTCCATACTGTGAAATAGACTCTATTTTGTTCATCACACATTTGTGGGCCGCTGCAAAATCAAAGCCTTACTACTAGCCACAGATGAGCAGGTGCATGCAGATGTTGTGAGAAGCGTCCTCGGGGAGACGCTCCCCCGTTTCCCCGACTGGGACTTTGCTGAATCACTCCTATCATCAGCCACTCAGCCAAATACAATAATGGCAGGCCGGAGCGGAGGTAACGGCGCTCCTGGGCCGAGAGTGCTTCACGTGCAGGGTTTGTTAATCCTAATGATAAATATACTCGCAGGGCGCTGCAGGACTTGTGGGCCGGTGTAGATTTTAATGGCCGTGGCCATTTGAAAGCCTCTTAATCCCACAGAAGAGCACCGCTAACTGCTCCACACCTGATTAAAATCCACTCAGGGCCTTTTGAGAGCTTGCGACTCACACCACATAGTTAATTTTTGTTGTGAGGAAGAAATGATGACATCAATTCTTTCATCTGTTCGTTTTTGTTTTGTAAATAAATAAATATAAACTTTGTCTACCTGTTGAAGCTGTAGTTATTTTAAAATGTCAACGAGCATCATGCAAGTAACTGGTTAAGTCATTAGCTATTTTGCAAGCTATTCTCGGCCTGTAAAAGTTTAAAGGTCATGGTTCAAAACATATGCCAACTTTGGTTTTAAGGTCACAGTTCAATCCGTATTTGGTACAGTCATGCAAAATATAAAATAGCAGTCAATCAATCCATCCATTTTCTATAGTGCTTGTCCTCATTCAGGTCACACTGGAACCTGTCGCAGCTGATTTTGGACGAGAGCCAATCACAGGGCACGTTGCTAGACAAAGAACTTTTCACACTCACACTTATACGTATTAAGAGTTTAGCGTCTCCATTGAACCTAAATGCATGTTTTGGGAATGTGGGAGGAAGCCAAACTACCACAGGAAATCTACATAACGACGGGGTGAATTCAAGCGAGATTTAAACCTGGATCTACTACCTGTAAGGCAGATGTGCTTACCACTAGGGCACAGTGCAACCACAAACAATTAATTCTTTATGTATTAAAAACGGTAAAATACAAAACAATTTAGCATCATGTTTTTGTAATTAAAGCGAAAACTGATTTCAATAGCAAATACAATTAATATCTTTTACACCTGTATCATTGTCACAAATGTCAAAAAGTAACTTGAAATGACCTGTTCAGTCATAAAGAGATTTAATGGAAATCCATTATTTCCTGTGAGGAACAATTGTTGTCTCACAGGTGATGCTGATGTGGAGTTGATTTGTTTTCATTTGTTTTAAATTATAGTATAATATACACATAATGGTTTCATTATATGTGCATTACCTTTGATATCGCCTGGAACAGATTTAAATGATGTTCATTGGAACTCTTTGGTGGAAATCAACCATCTAATTGAATAAAGTGCTGCTGTTTACTTCCCTGCTTGTTGATTGCATTCCTGTGCGTGTTTATAAGCTTGCGTGTTAAGAACAGGGCTGCCCGTGTTGCGTTCCTGTCGGGATGATGCGAGAGGAGCCGCCGCCGCCGACGCGGTACCTTCAAATCACATCATCGTAACTCCATCTTGGAGGAGCGCCTGGAAAAGTGTGCCAGGGTGCGAATCAAGCGTCGGGCAGCTTTTCTCAAGAGTGGATGACAGATACACAAACAACACGCCACTTTTTCCTGCCCATTTCCTTCCTACTGATGTTTAGCCCTTGGCGCTATTGTTTGTTTTCCTTTTATTAAGGGAGTAATCTTCCTTTAAATGCGGTGGAGAAAAATCAGCTGCACAATGTTGCAGGATGTCCAATTTCCTGTCATCGCTGTAATGGCATTCCATAACCATAAAAGTGTTCAATTCACTCTGTGGCAATTGAATAAATCATGAGGTACCCCTGATTTTCCTGTCTCATCACAGCGCTCCTGATATATTTTTCATGTAAGAAATCATATTTCCAGATAGGAAATGAGTGCTTTTAAGCAAAATGGAAGCACATTTAAGCAAAAAGCAATTTGTGACACATTAAGGCCTTAAAGCCGGAAGTGGCCAAAGTCTGGTCCAGAGGCCATTTGTGGCCTGCAGCTTGTCACATTCACACATACATTATGGATAATTTAGAAGCTATAGGTAACCTAACAATCAATGTTTTTTTTTTTGTTTTTTTTTATTAAATGATTGATTGATTTAATATAATGATATAATTAATATACACTATTTATTATTATTATTATTATTATTTTGCATTGAAAGTCATTCTTTAAATAGAAAATGCTCACAGGGTTTGGAGGAAATGTAAATGTGCAATTATTCTACACATTGCGAAGATGTAGCATGCTTTTCTTTAAATATATTTTGTATAGCATAATGCATTGAATTGGTTTTAGTATTTTTGATCAACAAAAAGTGAAAAATCTCACATACACACACACACACGCGCAAGTGCTGTTAAAACTGCGAAATGTGCTTTTTATGCCAGCTCTTTAGTGTCTAACATCTTGTTTCTCGTGTCCTCGGGCAGACTGCAGGAAGAGCAGCATGTGCAAAGTTAAACAATAAAAGCACAGCAGCTTACTCATTGGCAATCATTCCATAACTCTTTTCTTTTTCAAGAAAGCGGTTATAATAACTGTATCAACAGGCTGATTTTTTTGTATAGTGTCCGCCAGACATCTGCAAAAAAAGTGATTATCCCAACACTTAACTAAAAAACGCTAGCAGTGTCAATCTTAGTTTAGCTTAGCATTTAGCATGGGTTCCCCGTTTTTTATCGTCGTCCCTCACATGAGTATGACACATGTCAAAAATGTAGCTTATTCGCTGCCACGCAGTCGACATTTACTGACATAGGAGCGAATCCACAACTTGTCTAGGCACGCTAGTAGCCAGCCAAAGCTGTTGCAAGCTACTTCCGTACAACAGCAAAGTGCGCATTCACAGTGGACACCAGACATGTCAAGGAAGAAAGCATACTCAACTTAACACACCGCTCACGCTCCGGCTAACAAAATAAACTTTGTTTACATTGATGGCAATGCAAATAGCCTTAGTAAACATTTACTTTGAAAGTGGCCCACGTCGTGGCATGATGGCTAGCTTGAATTCCCTTTTAGACGTTCGTAGTTATGATTGACATTTAAGTAGCGACCGCCGACCAACATCAACGCAACGCTATCCTGAACTCATATTCAATCGCTAATTTAGGACGCTAAGAAACCGCTAATGAATTACGCCGTCATTGTATAATACAACAGAAGTCTTCGACGTAAGTGGCTACTGGCTAGCTTGCGGCTAGCTGTTAGCATTACCTACGGGTGCCTGGTTGGTAGCTGTAATTTAGTTTAACAGCTGGTAACTGGCTTACTTAAATTCTTTTTCAATATTTTGGATCAAGGCTTCTTTGTAATTCACTCTTCATGTTTAAAGGAAGGGAATGTGCCTCAAATTACACTTTGCGGTCTTTTCATTATTAAAAAAAAAAAGAAGAAAAAAAAGAAATACAACTTTGTCTTCATTTATTTTATAAAAAACACTTTTGCCCATTAAGAAAGACAAACATTCAACTCAAAATGTGAATCATAGCTGTTTAGACTGTAGGAACACAAGTTTAAGCCTTTAGTACCTTGCTAGCTAACCCACCAAGCGAAACCCGTGTAGCCCTTCTGTAAATGCAAGGCTACATTAAATATAAGTAAATAGTTGGGGAAGCACAGTGAGAAACTGATTATGACGTAGACTGTGGACTGATAAAACGAGTCCATCAGGTTCAAAAGAAACAAGCGCAGGGCTTCTACAAATTGCTCAAATAAACTAAATTCAGTATGATATTGAGTTGTATTCGTGATCAAATGTATTCCTTTGTTTTAATGCGGCTCCATCTAAAAAAAATGTTGAGGACCACTGTTTTACTGTACAATAACCTCCATCTAACGTGCTAAACAAAATTCAATACACATGACAGAGATCTGAGGTCCTTGTGAGGTTTTGATCGAAAAGCCTTGGGGGGCAGAGAGAGGATGCGGGGCAGCTGTCAGGTCCGCGCAAAACAGATGGAGTGAGAAGTGTGTGATTTAGGTGAGAGAATGGATGCGTCATGGTGGAAACTGGCCAGGCACTGTCAGGCTTGTGTAGTGCTGAGGCGCCTTCTAAGTGCTAATGGTGATGACACTAACAAAACAACAGCTTTCATATTGTTTTCCTTATGGCCTTTGCAATGGTACAGTCTCAGCATGTCTGTTGAGCAGTGGGGAACCCTTTTGCTATAGAGGGGGTGATTCATTTGGATTGAAAACCATTTTGGTTTATACTGAATTTAAAATACAAGGTATGATCCAATAAACGAGCAATTCTTTACTTTAATACACAAACGTATTAATATCAGTAAGTGAATGTACGCAAAGTTGAATGTGTCAATCCGTGTAATAATTACCCCATAGTGCATCATCACCCGTGCTTGATTGACACACAGTGTGATAAGTAATGAGTTTTATCAATTAAATCAGCGCCTGAGGATTCATTCCTAATCAGCTAACAAGACGGCCGACCCGTGGACCCGCAGGAAGGCTGGGGTTTCTCTCCCGCAAAAAAAAAAAAGGAAAAAAAAGGCCTTCACCAAAATGTCATGTGCATGCATGCCGTCATGCTGGATGGAGTGCATGTGGTGAATGAGAAGTGGGCCTGGGAGTGGACCACAGGGAACACCCTTCCATCATCTGTCTAAACAGGCCTGCAGGGCTCCGATCACCACACACACACAAAAAAGAAAAACAAAACACTCTTCCTGGTGAGATGTGCCTTTCGGTTTGTGCTGGATCACACATTTATGTGCAATGGTCTTTAAAAAACTCAATCCACTCGGGTGGCTATTCATATAACAACGCGGCCCATTCACAGTGTTGGGGACCTGTCAGTGTTGCCGGCAAGTCTCATTGTGCGCCCCATAATGGCTCATTAAATCTTTTCTTGCGGCCTTTCTTATCTCTCAAAGAGCACTCGTTGACCGAGGAGATGGGTCAGCGAGTGCCGGCTGATGAGTTGATTTGCCTTCTTCAAATAACTTTGCGTGGATTTAATGAGTGAAAGGTGGTCGCAGCAATTTGGGGAATCTGGGGTTTGGGTGGGGGGGGGGGGGGGGGGGATAGGTGGGTGGGAGATAGGGGGTTGGCCATGTTCGCCAAGGCGCCCGAGCGTGAAAAAACGTAAAAGTTTTTCCTCAAATGAATTGCCTCCGCTCAAATTGAACGCATTCCTCAATTAGTCACCAATTGAAAAAATAAACGCTACTTCTCAAATAGTTTGTTGCAGAGTATGTCTTCCATTGAAATAAATAAATGTCTTCCCAAATAGATACCACGCCTCAATTAGTCGCCAATTGCAAGAAAGAAAGAAAAGCCCCCTCCACAAAAAGACATCATGTCTCAATTACTTTTCATCTAAGCAAATAAACACCTCACCTCAAACAGACACCATGTCTTAGTAAATCACCAGTAGAAGAAATAAATGCCTCTCCTCAAATAGACACTGTGTCTAAATTAGCGACGGGAAGAAATGAACACCTCACCTCATATAGATACCGTGCCTCAATTTTTTGCCAGATGCATTGTCCATTTGAATAAATAAACGTCTCTTCTCAAATCGATGCCTTAGTTGCCGGTTGGAGAAATAAATGCCCTCTAATCAAGACGCTCTGTTCCAATTAATCGGCAGTTAAGAAACTAATGGTTCTCTTCAAATAGACAACATGTCTCAATTTATTACAATGAACTCTCTCCTAAAATAAATAAAATGCCTTAAATAGTTGCCACTTAAACAAATCTCTTCCCAAATAGACACCATACCTCAATGAGCCCTTAGGTATGTCATTCATTTCAACAAAGAAATTTTATTTCCTCAAATCCCTGCAATGCATTAATTAGTGAAAATGAACACCTCCCTTCAAATATACGATTTCGACCTCATTTAGTCCCCGGGGTGTCAAACACAACCCCCCAAATAGATACCGTACCTCACTTACCAGTTTGTTGAGGTAGTAAGAAGAATGTTGAAAAAGATTGCTTTTTCAACGTTCTTATTTTATTGCAATCATGAGTACAAATTAAGCCCTCCTCTCAAATAGAAGAATCCTTTAAATAAACATGTGCTGTCTCTTTTCATACAGCACACACGGACAATCAGAGCAGCAACTTTTTTTCTTCTTTTTTTTTTTTTTTAATACAGCCAAACACGTTAGGTCACACCATCCCCATAAATATCATCTTTGTGTTTTGAAGACTACTCCCTTCTGCACGCTCCTCTCAAAAACATTTCCTTAAACATTTACAAGCTCGGCCAGTCAAAACGGTTCTGAAGAAGAAAGCATCGGCCGTTGCGAGAGGTCGCCCTCGGAGCTCAGTGATTAGCGTGCTGCCCGGAATCTGATTTAACAGGATGACTAATCGCATCCAAGTCACTGGTTCATCAACAAGAGACAACTCCGATGAGAAGAATATCCGGTCACAGTCTTATTTTTATCCCGGAGACAAGTGACAAGAGGAAGCTGACAAGGGGGGGAAGATGCCGCGTGCGTGTGTGTGCGAGTCGTTGTGACTTTGATTCCCTTCTGAGGACGCATTTCAGTTAATTGGGGACACCCTGGTCAAACGTGTACCCACAGTCACATGGGCGGGAGGAGGAAATAGGGTTCGAGAGGAGGTTAGAAAAGTGTCAGCGTCGGATGCTAAATCCCCCGGAAAAATCCAAATCCATGTAAAATCGTCAGAAGTCATATAAGTAAACAAGTCACATGATGTAAAAACAAAACCTTAAGTCTGGTTGAAATTGACGCAATCTGACAGCTCTACTTAAACACAAAAGGGGATTCATGAGATAGTGATGGTCAGATTATAGCATAGCATTTTAGCAACATGTTCTAAAATGCATTTTTGCAGCGGAGTTTATTTTTGCTACACCACAGGAAAATAGTTTTGGACACTTACTAGTACTTACGATGTTCCACTCCAAGCAGTGTTGTGTTTTGGTCGCCATTTTTTTGTTAGCAAACAGGATTTTGCAAAGTACAGATGCTATAGGAATTTTTGTATGTGGATTGTTAATGTCTAACTGTGCGCAACTGCACAAGAGTGGAGTTTTCTTTTTGAACTCATAGTGTGGGTGTGAAATATATATTTTTTGTGAGGATCCTTGTATGTGTGTATGTGAAAGTTAACAGCAAGCGTGTACATGACCTTAAAACCTTGTACGCCTGTTCTGGTGTAAACTTTATCTCTAATTTAAAAAAGTTTCAAAAAACCATGCACTGTTATCGACCTAAACAAGGTCAAAACACCATTTGCAACAATGTGAGTGCACACAGTGATATTTTATCTTTAAAATTAACGTTTGTGGCCAAATGCAGTAAATGCTATTGATGTCATAAATATCACATCTGAAATGGCTATTAAGCAGCCATTTGGTCCATTTATGGCAATTCGTTGTAAATTAGTTCCATCATATCTCTCATCATGATAATCCAAAAATACACCAGGGTTTGACTCTCAAATGTGGGGAAAAATGTCAATTTAATTCACTATTTCAGAATTATAATCAGATTTAAAAACGTAATAAAGATTTTGCCCCTCAAAACACAAACCACTGTTTGAAGATAAAGCCTCGCCAAAAACGACTAGCTCTGATTTGACCCACGAAGTCCGCCTCTCTTTATCTCCTGGCATGACTGAAGCAGTTTGGGGGTCAAGTAGCATGCGCAAGGACACTTCAATTCTTTTGTGATGATGTGCCAACATGTCTGCGCTTTGGGCTGCTAACACAGTGCGTCTGTCTTAAGGATATGCAGTTATATCCGCGCGCGTGGCAGGGGAGGGCTGAGAAGAAATTGCCTGCTCTTGCACGTGTTGAAAAACATACAATCAGTAGAATGTGTTGTGTTTGCTGATATGGCTAAGCTGGGGTGACGAGAATTCCAAAATTAAAAACCTGGGACACTACAATTTCGCTGAAAAAAAAATGTCATCAGGAAAAAAAAGTATTTTGTATCTGTTTCAGTTTCGCAGCAATTAGCATTGGAATATAGCTAAGTTTCATCATTATTCACAAATATGTTGAAAACACTGGGAAAAAGAGCTTGTTGCAACATGACCCTGGCTGATCTCTTGTACTCTGCTACTATCTGCTGGCCGTTTTTTGTTTATGACTACCATTACTTAGGCGACCTCTTCAGTTCAGAAGCTGCATCAAGGCCTTCTGTATGCTCTAGCATAAAAAAAACTAAACCAAAGCATTTAAAGTATTTGGGTGTGAAGGACAAAGTATTTTTAAAAAAACGTCTTAATACGTTTTTGGGATTGAATGAGTTAAACAAGGGTCAAAAACCCCAATTGAACATGCATAACATACTGGCAGAGTTAATCCTTTGATGCCGGCTGTAATGAGGTCGAGTGAGGTGCGCTGACAGACCTTGTCAGATGTCCAAAACAGCCACATTATTCATAATCAACCATCTTTCGCTGCACTTAAGCTGAGTAAAGGCAGCCTTTCCTCTATCAGAAGACAGAGCATAAATATAATGTATTGTGTTGGCTTATTTAAGCTGTTCTGTGAATCTTTGGTTTACTGGTCTTGACTCCCCCCCCCCCCCCCCCCAAAAAAAAAAAACTATAATAATACAAAAGATGTTGCTTGTATCATTCAGTGAGCTTTTTTCCATGCTAGTGATATAAATGGCACATTTTTTTGGGGCGGGGGCTGTATTTCACACTGTAACATCTATCCGGCTTGTCTGGAATTCCGAAACAAAAGAAGAAAACCACAGAAAATGAGAGAAAGAAGATTTTCATGTTAAAATGTACTCCCTGCAGTATTAAGCGATGCAGTGTGCAGCGTTCGGCTCTGCTCTGCTCAAGTCAAACACTCCCTGCAAGAAGTGTCCTTTGCCTGACTCCTTACTGGAGAGAAAATTAAACTCAAACAATAACAAAAAGCGGGTGAATATACCACAACGCTATTCATAGCGTAGCATGCTGAAATGCAGTATTATATTCTGAGTCTGAGTGTGTGTACGTGTGTGTGCCACTTCTGCCATGCCAGAGAAGTTGATGTGAATTAAGGGAGCGATGCTGGATGGCATTCAGTCTTGTTACAAGAGCTAAATATTGCACGGTGGGATGATATACGAAGGATCGTCGCTCAGCGCCGTGAAATTGACCTCTTTTTTTTTTTTTTTTACACTCATCTTGATACACTGTTTCTCTGTATTGACGGAATGCAGACAATGCTTTGTTGTTTTTGTGTGTGAAGACTTTGGAGCAGTAAATGGACAAATTGATACACTGTATGTGAAAAGAGACAGACTTATGTTTACATTATCTTTGTATAGAGGAGGCCGATGCCTACATTGTGTGTTTGAGTGCCTGTGTGTGAATATGTGTAGGCAATTTGGTAATATTTTTTATATCAATCATGCGGCACAACGATGACTACTGTACATCATCCACGAGTGGAGATCTTCGTGCAGTTCTTTTTACTGTCAATGCACTTTGCATGCGCCGATCTACTGCATGAACTCCAGCAAGTAATTTTGCCATGCAGGGCACCTCTCTGCTGAATTGAAATGGATTAATGAGGGGAGCTGCTTCGATTTGCTGGTAGTCGGCTGAGTTCCCTCCCACAATGACACGCAAAATTCACTCCCGGACACTTTTACTGACGCAACCCCCTTCGCTCCCGGCTGTTTTACTGGATTTTGACTGATTTTGCAAGGCAAACAGAATATTGTGTTCTATTGCTATAAAAACATTGAATCTACCTAAATACAGTCTCTTCTTTCAACAGGGAAAAAAAAGCATATTTGCATCTGTTTCAGTTTTGCAGCAATTAGAATTAGTATATAGCTAAGTTTCATCGTTATTCACAAACCTTTTCAAAACCCTGGGGAAAAAAACTTGTTGCAACATGGCCCTGGTTGATCTCTTATACTCTGCTGCCACCGGCTGGTCGTTTTTGTATATAATTACCATCGCTTATAGCAACCTCTTCAGGTCAGAGGCTGCATCAAAGCCTTCTGTATGCTCTAGCATAAAAAAAACACATTTAAAAAACGGATAAATACATTTTGGGGACCACGGCAATATTTAAAATAGAACGTTTACACGTTTTTGGGAGCAAATGAGTTAAAATACAAGTCTGCATCTACGTGTCCACTGTTTTCGACAGATCAGGCAAGCAAGAAGTACGATGGCCTTAAAGGGAGCAAAAGAAAACCAGAATCCAAGAACTTTTACATGCGGCAGGTTCATGGGAAACACCAACACAACCTCCCTTATGTAACTTCCCTTTTACCTCCACAATCGACATTCAAAGAGTCAGACAGGAGTGTCTTGTGAGTCCCCGAAATATTCAAATGTGGCGGGAAAAGTTGATGGGAAAAGTCAAAGAGTCAGTCAGGTGGCGACAAGTTATTCTGCTGTGTGACACATGACATTTGTGCGAGGTTGCATCTGGAGTCGGCTGGCACTGAGGCAAAGCTGGCCTTTTACTCGGTCTCCCTAACTGGCGTTCGTCAGCGAGCGCCGCCGCACTCGCACGCCACCCGCGACCGCATGAAACATGCAAATGGCAGCTGGCAGCGCGACGTTGTGATGTCTCTTTTGTGGTCGAGGTTGCCCAACAGTTTATCCACGTGGCATTTAGGAACGATTGCCTTCTTTGAGACATTATGATTGTATATGAACCGACACGTGTGCTTGCATTCAAACCCAAAACCTTTCAACAGCGAGGCACTTGTACTAACCACTGGACCATTGTGCTGCCCGTGAGGTGTTTATTTAATCATGTATTCAGCTTGTTTCCTTCGCGTTCCCTCTTCCTTAATCATACTGTTGCCTCAGTGCTCAGGCTTAACACGCAACCACACTTTTTTCGCCCGAGTGGCGACCCCCGTCAAGCAAAAGTCGGACCAAATATCCCGTGATGCGTTCGTCCTGGGCTGCTGGAAGCGGTGGAGGGCACGCGTGGGGGGAAGAAGGGGGTTTCTCCTCCCAGTGATTCATTTGAACTTTTCCTCTCTTTGAAATGGCATCACACACTGTTCTCCATGCAGAGTGCAGGCTGGATGGATGTGTAATAACAGAGAACCGAAAAGAGGACAGGCGATGGGGCAGGTCCGGTGAAAAGGTGCTTTGATTGGCAATCAGGCGCTATTCAGTGCCTTCCATTTGCCATGCACATCAGTGAAGGTGTCTAATTGAGTGTTTTGATTGTGCAAACAGGACAATTGATGGGCCTGTCGAAGGATTTAGTTCTGTTTGCATCACACAATTCCATTATGACAGATATACAGGGTGTACATAAAGTCCCTTTACCATTTCAAAAATTTATTAAAAATGCAATTGATTAGATATTTTATTCAGATTTGTTCTATTGTATTCAGTGTTTAAAAAAGCACACAGTGTTTATCATTACTGACCTTAAGCAAAGGATTACTGATGCCATTGCCACAATTGATGAGGCTATGCTACAGCGAACATGGCAAGAAATCGAGTACCGTCTTGATGTGCTTCGTGCAACTAATGGTGCCCATGTAGAAGTGTATTAAAAGAGGTATAAAAAAAAAAAAACTTAAATAAATGCTGAATACAATAGAACAAATCTAAATAAAATCTCTTTTTTTTTTTTTTTTATAAATAAAATATCTAATCAATTGCATTTTTAATAAATTTTTGAAATGGTAAAGAGACTTTATGGACACCCTGTATATATATATATATATATATATATATATATATATATATATATATATATATATATATATATATATATATATATAATTATTATTATTATTATTATTAGTGTACTTGAGCTGTAAACAGGGATGTGATTTGACCAAAGTGAAATTATCTGAAAATTTAGCCGGGGGTCTGGGGGCCGCTGGCACCCAGCTAGGTCCAGGGCAGTGCCCTGGTGGGGGGACAAGGGGGGCAAAGCCCCCCGGAGCTCATGGGTTTTCCGTGTTTTTAAGTACTTTCAATTCACTCACATGACAAAGAAATAGAAAAAAAAACAGCATAAATTTTCAATGTATATTGAACTATCCCATATAAAATGGCAGTTTTAGTCAACTCAAAATCAGTCACATTCAAAAACATTGGACTGCCTTTGCTTTTAAAAACTATCACTGAGAATATCATCATATCTAACTAATGTGATTACTAAGTTAACACATAAATAACGTTGAAGAGTTCAAATTTCATGAACAAATAATTGTATCATGACCAAATGAAAAGTAACTCATATTAGAGCATACCACAAATGTCTTTGTTATAGCAGAAGATGTTATCTGTCGGAGTCATGTGCATACACAATGAACTACAAAAAAAAAAAAAAAAAAAAAAAAATCGCAATTTTTTTTGGGGGGGGGGAGATAAAAAAAAAGCGGAATTCCGCGAATTAGCGGAAAAATCACATCCCTGTGTAAATGCACATAGAGACCTAACAATCCTACATGTGACACACAATTCCATTATGACATATCTACAATGACATATCTACTTTGCACCTTCTACCGTGGAGACCAAACAAGATCCATGTGGTTGGAGCGACGGGGAACTTTTCGAATTGATGCCACAATTACAATCACGCTCATATTGCAGAAAAGCCTCTGCGGGATCAGCGGTCCCACTACTATCTGCATGGCCGCAGAGAGAGAACTGCCAATCAACACTGCGGGTTTATCAACTCACTGGCGACTGAGGTGCCAAAAAAAAAGCATCTTCAATCTGTGTGCATAATTACAAGTGCACCTACCTCCCAGGAGACATAGAGTGTACAGTCCTGTACAAACAATACCTGCGGTAGGATGCCGCTGCTGATTGGATTGTAACTTTGAAGTGCATAAATTGGATGGAATTCATTCATTTCCATACCATACACTGAAAGTAACAAATACAAATAGACTTTAAAAAAAAGAAGCTAAATAAAGCTAAAACATGGTCCAATTTTGACAAATAAACACCTCTATCAAATAAATGCTCTTTTTCTGTCCATCTATACTACTTGTCCTCATAAGGTTCAGGGGTGAGCCGTAGTCTTTCCTGAATGACTTTGACCAAGTAGCAAGGCACACCTTGCACTGATCTCCAGCCAAATGCATGACACATACTGTATAGACTAAACTAACATGCTTGCTATGTGGGAGGAAGCTGGACTGGCTTGAGAGATAGCCAAGATTCAAACCCAAAACCTTAGATTTAAAAGACAGAACTGCTATCCTCTAATTCAATTCATTGCCTCCTTTTTCTACTAAAAGCACAATATCTTTCACAGCCCATTTGAAATGAGTTGATAACTTTGTTGCTAACTCAAACAGCAGCACATACCAAGGCATCCAAACAAATCAACGGATCAGCTACACTTATTTATTCGGGCCATTGTCTTATAATGTTTTTTTTTTTTCAACTCCACTTTCACTTAAGGTGAATTATAATACACCTGTAATTACCTGCATTTAAAAATGTATTGTACAAATATCGGCCTACCACCTGCCAATTGCCACCTTAAGGCAAAAATAATAATCCCATGATAATCATGTCCTATTAATTTCCAAAATCCCTACTTTTTGTACCTTTGCCCAAGGGTACAAAAACCAAAACAACAACCCCCCCACTCCCAAACAACAACTTGCAACAATTATTGTGAGTCTCTTCCTACCTCTTCCCATTGGTGTATGTAGCGAATGAGTCGAGAGAGGCGCAGGAGGCGAAGCAAGCTGAGGATCTTGGTGAAGCGGACGATCCGCAAGGCGCGCGCAGTCTTGTAGAAGTCGGAGTCAATGCGCGTCTCTACGATGAGGAAGATGTAGTCCACCGGGATGGAGGAGATGAAGTCCACCACGAACCAGCTGCGAAGGTACTTGATTTTGATCTGCTGCGGGTCCAGGATGATCTCCGTGTTGTCCTCCTTGACGATGCCCGTCCGGAAGTTGAGCACGAGATCCAAAAGGAAGAAGGTGTCGGAAACCACGTTGAAGACGATCCAGGGGGGCGTGTGCTCGTCCTTGAAGAAGGTGATGCCTACGGGGATGATGATGAGGTTTCCCACCATTAACAGCAGCATGGTTAAATCCCAGTAAAACCTGGTTGGAGAGACAAATGAACAACATTTAGAATGGAGCATTGAGTGAAAAGCTGCATTACCATCCATTTACAAAGTCACTTTTTTTGTTCAGTATCGCAAAGGGGTTGGAACCAATCCCAATGGATGTTGGACTATACATTGGATCGATTTCGTGTCAATCATTGAGCGATTCTGAATGAGGCATCTGAACCGTACGACGGCATATTAGGGGCATGTATAAATATATATATTTTTAGAGAGTGGGGGCAATAATCCGAGAAAAAAACCCTCATAAATTTGCCACTTTATAAAGAAAACAACTCTTAAATTTGCCACTTTATAAAGTGCCAGATTTGCATGAAAAAAAAAATCATAAATTTACAAGAAATACACGTACCGTACTACTCGGATGTTTGTGCCGATATTTTTTGGTCGAGTTTTGAAATAAGGAGATAGTAATGGCTTTAATCATATCATCTTAAGCATTCACACTTTGAAGCATTGACTTTGCCAGCGAGAAAGACGCCTCGCTTTGCAAAAGTCCAAATCCTGAGGGTCAAGCATTTTAAGTCAATTTGTTAAAATAAATCACTTGAATATTTATGTTTCCATAATTATTATTTACACAGTCAAACATTTTGTTTTTGTTTTTTTGGACAAGTAGCTAAATTGATGCGTCGAATCTGCCGCTCTCTGTCATTCACTTGCATTTACCTAAAGTATGCTAGCTTCTGATTGGTTAATGTTTAGTCAGCTGATAAGGGATCAGGAAGTGTTGCCGCTCTAGCTGCCGTGAATGACGAGTAAAGTTTAAATTAAGAATGAATCCGTCTCCATCCTGCCTTTTTATTTTATAAACAGTGTCCCATTAACCACCAACGAATCCTCACATTAGACTATAGCTACGCTATGTGTATTTCTTGTAAGTTTCTGAGTTTTTTTCTTGCAAATTTGCCACTTTATAAGTGAAAATGTCATCTTTGGTCTCATTTTAGGAAGAAAAGAAAAAAAAGCACAAACATCTTTATGAGCTAAAAATGCACAAAATGCCTCTTGATGTTCAACATTCAACAAGGAATTGGCGAGTATATTCTGCGAGAACAGAATTAATTGCAGCGGCCATTCGTCCATGTTAGGTTTGTTTGTTTCCCCCGGCGTTAGCGCTTCCTGGTTTCCATGTCCCGCCCTAAACAACGCCTGATTGGTCCGACCTAAAAAAGGTCTGTTCCCACATCAAAACATAATTCCCGAATAAACAAACTTTTTATAATAATGGTGCACCAAAGATTGCACTATTTACCTTTTTATTCAGCTCGAAATGCGTGGTAACAATACTGTACGTTTGGACATCATACTTGACACCAGCACAGATTAAAGAATCTTGAAACATCCCAATTGTTGCTTATATTGGCTTCTCTACATGACATTTAATCCAGAACTGGATAAGCATGGATTAATTTTAGCTCTTTGTTCGCATGTAAACACGAATGCATATTCTACACGTGCCGCTTTACCCGCATGACAACCACACAAGATGAAAGCTATTTGCTGTTTGGGCCAGTAAATCTGGCCTGGAAGGTCAGCGAGGGTTAACTACTAATTATAAAGCAACCCTGTGAACTCGTCCCTCTTCCGAGCATGAACGTTTGGATATAAATTGCACTCTACTGCCCGCTCAGTAATTGAATCCAGATTGGCTCTTTTGTGTTAAGGGTGATCTATCCCAGATACTTCGCAGAATGCACTATGAGGAAGTGGGGTGGGGTTCTTGCATTGTCCACCGGATCAACGACCTCACATGATTTACCCACCTCTGACTGGGCCGTAAAGGTCGGTCGGCTGCGCCGAAGCAATTTTGAGAGGGGAAGCCTCCATTCATATCCTGGAGGTACATAACAAGGGTAAGTCCACTTCATTTTTCTGCAAGCTAGCAAGACGACAGCAATTAATTACAGTTTTCACTTCCCACTGATGACTATTGATTCCACGTTTGATTCATGCTGTGTTGGAATAAATGTCATAGGGAACCACAGTAAACTACTGATGGAAGGTTATCATTTACAGAGAGTATAAAATTAAATATACAAAATGTGTCCTGAAATGTACAAATCTACACTAACATTGACAGTGATTGGTCAATACTATCTGTCACTCACAGCCACTTTCAAACATCCTTATTCCGGTTAATATTGAAATAAATATACTTAAAATAACATTTAAAATCAACCCCAAAGGCTCATGAATTAAATTAATTACCAAAGCCTAAAACGAGGGACATTTTCGCTATAATTATAGTTAGTTTTAGTTCGTTTTGTAATCATAAAATGTAGTTTCAGTTAGTTTTCGTTCTTTTTTAAGCATTTTCGTTTTTATTTTATTTCGTTAACGAAGATGTTTTTTTTTGTTTGTTTTTTTTTTGTTTTTTTTTTCTGGAGAGCTCAATATTGTTCATTCGGTAATTTTACCAATTTGACATGTTAGTCAACAGTTATTTATTTTGTTAGTTTTATTTAACTAATATAACCTTGCTCACACGTCACTGATGTGTACTACATCAAACCAGTATTTGGTTGATTGGGTTACTCACTCATCATTGTTCAGCCTACATCTCAAACATGGCATGCAATAATTTGTAAAATATAAATAAATAAATAACACTTGATCCTTATGATCTAGAGTTGAAATGTGTATTAAATTCAGTGAGAATATCAGCTATGCTAGAGTTTCCTTAACTTCTGCGGAAATGGCAACCACAACCAGAAACAACGTGTGAATGTTAGTAACATAATAGATGCACACAAAGCTGCACAGGCTACTAAGATGAGTTACACTGCACAAGGATTACAGCCCTCGAGTACACAAACACCTCTGTGTCACATACACAACACACACAAGAGACAAAGCAGTGACAGTAATTAGAATTCTTCAAAGTAAAGGGGTATCTGGTGTTTCAGCTTGTTTTCAAGTGGCGTTATATTTAGACAGACCTCGCCGCCACCGAGTTTGCTCGTGCCGGGATGGGAAGCCTCCGGAGAACAAGAAAATCTTCAAAAGGAGGGAACGCTTACACAGGTAATGACATTTGTACTTGTAGCATATACTGTATACTGCAAGGCATGCATATTTATTACACCTGCACAGCTCACACACGTATGCGTGGTCCATAACAATGGCTCTTTTGACTGGCTCCTTGTTATATCAAAGTGCATCGATGCATCATATTTACATATACACTCAGTATAGCAAATAAACACTGGTATCATGATATAGATTTACAATCTTGAATAAAACGCAAAAATCATGCAATGTGGTTCCTGGCCAATCTCTGATTGTGGAAATGCATCACAGTCATTGGCCAGTCTACTGTACTGTATATGTCAATCATCAATAAATCACTATCAGTGGATTATGTCAATCATTTTTACTGGTCCGACTAAATGCCAACTATTATTTGTCAAAGTTCCTTTAACGCCACACATATTTTAAATGTGCGACTAATGACCGCCCCTGTACTTGGGGAATTCCAATCGCAACGCAGCAGACATGTCGTCCACATCCAAATTTAGCCGTAATACATTTAATAATAATGCATATATTTGGCATATATTGGTGGAGACTGGGGTCAAGTTGTATTTTATCATTTTAAAAATGTGCAGAATTTCACAGGTTACTTCATGTTAAAGATTAGATAGCTCCTAATAAGAAAAGAAAAATGGACTGAGCTGTCACCAACATCTTACTAATACAATTATGCCATCTAGTGGCAGAAAAATGACCTCAACACAAATCAATATCACACTCGTTTTTTTACAGTACAGTACTAATTTTTAATTAGAACTCAATTTTATGATTTATTATGAAATTACTGTATCAATGACTAAAAGATACAGCCATATTTCTATTAGTTTAACATTATTTTCCACTTTTATGTTAACAAGAGTATAAAAACTTAGGGAAAAACAATGTTATTGTGCATTTATTGACCATTTAGAAGAGATATAAAATTAGTGATTAATCGTGAGTTAACTATATCGAAGTCATGCAATTAAAATTTTCTACTTTTCATTTGGCCAGTCAGACGCGTCACCATCCAATATTTGAACATAATCTAGGGAATACATTGAGCTTGTTTATTTTGCCACTTGAAAAAAAAAATTGTTAAAGAATCTTTGTGCAATTTGTCACTTGTTTACTCACGACTGCCACTTCTGGCCCAAAGCGTAACTGCAACATCTGTGTCAGGCTTGTTCATGGTGCGTTTAAGAGTACGTGCACGATCTTAAAGCGACAGCCACAGTTGACAAACGAAGACATAACTTCAAAAGAGGTAAGAAAAACTCCGCCCCTCCCCAAAGAAACTGTGGAGTGTGCGGGTCAGCACACTCTACTATAAGGGGAAGATAAAAGCTAATAGATTCAGTCAGAGTAAAACAGTCAGGGCTCTTTGTACTCAACTGGGCATTGGTGGAGCATGCATGTTGTAGAAAAAGCTTTAATATTACCATTTTAACTCTTTGACTGCCAAAAACGTTAAATGACGTTTAGTAAAAACCTACGGAGGGCCGCCAAGGACGTTGAAAGACGTTCTCCAATTTATTTATTTATTTTTTTGGAAACGGGTGGAGGAAAGCCTTGGTCAGCTGTGGTGAAAGTTTCAAGCAGATCTAGTTAGCCTAATGACTATTTTTGGCCCCTGGATGGCAGCAATGACTCTCTTTTGACAAGATTGGGTAGGCGTCAGAAGAAGACGTGAGGCGGAGCTAGAGGGGACAATGGCTGGGGAAGGGAAGAGAACATGGCGACCGGTTGCAAGCAGTTCACGCTCGAGCAGTTTTTTTCAAAGACGAAAAGCATCGACCAACGCTAAAGAGCACATTGATGACGACGATAATCATCATCGATGATGATGATGGTGACTCCGAGGTTGGAAGCCGAAGTTGGAAGCGCTGACGCGGCGGCTATGACGACGTCATAAAGGTTCACGGGCTAGCGATGCTAACACCGGAAAACGCCGAGCACAACCGAGCACGCTCAGGCGGACGTTCAATCGGACGACGAAGATGCATATTCATCGGAGGAGTGGGTACAGTCTGCTACTTGCTATTCCCCGGAAAAAAAGGCCGTCAAGAAAGTGTAACATCTGCACGCGAAACGGACAATCGAAGTGAAACGTATCTGTTGTGCAAATCCTGCTCCGTCTCCTTGCACGCAGGGCAGTGTTACAAAAAGAAAAACTGTATTTGAAACATCCACATAATTGTAAATAGTACCACAGTTGCACACATTTGTAAATAGTTTGCGAAATTGTTTTGTCAAATTGTTACACTGTTGAATGGAAATAAACATATTTTGCAATCTAAAAACACTTTTTCATTGTTGGTGGTGGTGTATTACAGAAGTAAAGCACTATTTAGGTGTTTGTGGCATCATTCATGGACAAAAAGAAGTGTAGAATTCACTAGAGTGCATGAAATAACATCGTTTCACAAAAAGCTCTTTTTCTCCGCTTTTTGTTTCAAAACAGAGCATTTCGGTGAAAGTAACCATTTTCTATTGTTGATTACTGAAGAACGGAATAAGGTAGAAACAAACTTTTTTTTCTGATGAAAGATGAGAGTTCAATCTTTCATTTGGTAGTACGTGTGTTTCCATAGTCCAAACACAACATTTTCTGTGGACCTTGAAAGATCAGTCAAAATGCTTAAATCGGCTGGCACTGGCGACATCCCGTTTCTGAAAACGTCTGGCAGTCAAAGAGTTAAACTGCCCAATGCACCTTTAAGGTACAGGTTAAATATCGCAGTAATATCGATATCGCAATATCCAACAACTATATTGCACATTGCATGTTTTTTCTTCCAATATATGTCTTCGTGTCAATGCATGGTGGGTCCTCTTTGTTGAAACTACAAGCACATGTATCCATCCTTAATGAGGGTTTCCCGTATAGAGGACTTTTACAACATTTTGAAAGACGTTGTGTCCCCTGCAATGATCGCACGCAGGAAGGTGCCCTTCCATGGTACCACTCGGGTGCGTATGTGTGCGTGTGCGTACACAATCGCATGAGTAGAGTAAACGCTCATGACACTTTTTTTTTTTTTCACTTGTGTCGTTGCCTCCTAATGGAGGTCAGGCATCCCTAACTTAGCCAAGATCCATTTACTGTGCTTTATTATGCACCGGGACTCTTGACATAGACGATTGTTCTATAAATACAAATGTGGGACATTTGAAAGGCATTAAATCACTCTGAGGGTACCAAAAAAAAAATGTAGCAAATTAGCGGTGGCATCATAGCGGACGTGGAAAGGTTAGCCTTTTTCTCTTATTTTTTTACAGATGAGTTTTTTTTGTTATTTGAATTTGCAGGAAACTGTACAAGATCCATAAAGAGGAATTAGAAAACCCAATTATTTTTCTTTTTTATCAATAAAAACTTGCATATAGTTGTCGGGAATATAAATAGCAGAATCGACAAGTCCTTTGAACACCAGATCCAAATATGGTCGTGTCAATCAAAATAAGAAGCCCAAAGAACAAACTCTAAAAAGTTTGCCACTTAAAAGGTGAAATGAAAGACCAGATCAGTCACTCATGTATGAGACACTATAGGGACAATTAAACTCGGGACACAGGCTGAGCAGATTGAACCGTCCGACTCACTCCCACTTGGCTTGTTACGGTACAGGGAGGTCGGAAGTGATGAAGGGCTCCCTGACATTTTCCCCTCCTCTGGAGAGACGAGGTATCAGCCAGGCCGGGCTCTCTGGCGAAAACATGTTGTCACCGTGAGAGTGCTACGGACTACACGATAAGCCTCTCTCAGTTTCTTCACCCTGCCAGCTACGCTTACCTGAGAGGAACGGCACAAAGAGCACCAAATGGATGCACATTTTAGCTTCGGGGTAGGCCTATATTTAAATGGTGACACTGGGGACACCTGCATGGGCTGTAATCTGGACAGCCCTGCTGTATAATCTTTATTGGAAAAAAATGAAAATAATTCAAGACATAGGTATAGCGTTTACTGGTGCACAAAATGAACAGGGAGCTAATAGTGCTGGACTAGAATTGCTCAACATGGCATTGCAAATCATGCAGTTAGGACGCTGACTCCCATCACTCAACTCGAACGGCAATATGAAATCGCAATATTAAAACTGCCACAATATCGTCGTCTTGTCAAGATATTAAAAGCAGCACATTTGGTTAAAAAAAAAAAAAAAAAGTCAGGTTGATTTCCATTTGTGCAGTTCTAGCACCCTCTGGTGGCTGTTTTTTTTTTTTAATTCTCACAAGGCATGTTATGGCCTTTCTATGTTTAAAATCCACCCTAATGGTCAGATGAAGGGGAATGTAATATGTTTGTGAACCGAGTAGATATGTGGAGGAACTCGATGTGTGCGTGCATTCGCAAGTAAGTGCCTCAATATTAAGTGTATTGTGATGATTAACGTGATGTTTGGATATCGTTACATCCCGAGTTTATAGAGCACTTTAAAACAACCAGTTTTTTTTAAAAGGAACCCCAACTGTCATGACAAGTTTGCTCTATATTATTTATTTGGTTGTTACTAACATAACTATGAGATTCATTTTTAAAAAATAATTTCCAGTTTAATACATTTTGTAGAAACTTTATTTGGACATACGCCGCCATTGTTATTCACGTCGCAACGCATTAAGTGCGTAGTGACGTAGAATGGTGGCAGGCTCTCTGCCGAGCAATGTGAAACACCTATAAAGAAAGCAAGTTTAGCCTTGTAGCGTTCTACGTCACTACGCACTGAATGCGTTGCGACGTAAATAACAATGGCGGCATACGTCTAAATAAAGTTTCTACAAAATGTATTAAACTGGAAATGATTTCTGAAAAATGAATCTCATAGTTATGTTAGCAAAAACCAAATAAATAATATAGAGCAAACTTGTCATTACAGTCGGGGTTCCTTTAAAGATGGAACCCAGGGGCAGTACATACAATAAAAACAGCCGAGGCCCCAGAATTGAACCCTGTGGAACACCATGGATTCCGTTATACATGTGAATTCATATTGCACATATTGGTCCGACCACTTTCTTCATTTTTCCTATATAGTTAGGATGAAGGGGTTACAATAATAAATAAATCACATGATGTACCATCACAACAGCCACAAGTCGACTACCGAGCGCACCAAATTCCCTGCAGCACAAATATGCCAAGCAATGTAACGTGATCACCTGCAGCCATTACAAAAACTTTCTTATGCGATCAAGAATTTGTTCGATTACATCACTTGCTCATCATTGGTCAGTCCATAAATCATTCCTTACATATCGCAGCAGTGATTGGTTGGTTAAGTCATTGATGCTACCCGCGTGTAAATCATAACGTGTATGAGCTTTGATTGGCTGATCACACAAACCATTCTAATCAGGACAATCCTGCTCGAACTAGGATTTTGTTCTGCTGCACATTTAGAAACAGAAGACAATGTAAATCAGTTAAGGTGACATTTTATTCAGAGCACTCATCTGTTGTTGTAAGATGCTCTGCAAACTCCTCAAGACAAATATCAGGCCATTGTGGAGGAGTAAAGTCGCTAAGTCGAACAATCTGTGCAACTACTAAAACCCACTGACTTGATATTGACATCAGAGTTGGAACAGCCATTCGTCTTCTTCCACCGGAAAACTTTGTGTGCTCTGCAAATGTGACTGAAATTGATGTGACTTTGCATAATGAATGATTAATTTGTTTGCGAGGAATGTGTGCGCGTTTGCCCACGTTTCTCCTCTCAAGCGCAGCTTTGCTTGTTGCGCCGTGTGATATCCTAACAAATGTGACTGTGTGTTATGTTTGATAACAACAAACAAAACTGCAAAGTGGGTTACATCCTCTTTTAGGGGTAGAAAGCTGTTACATGAAAATGTCTTGGAGTCTAGTTTTTGTGGATACGGCTTCATAGAGGGGACGCTTCATACTCTGCTTGCTAAATAATATCACTGCTAGCTAGCCACCAATCTAATTAAAGCAAGCATACAGTATGTAACAAAAATGCCCTTAAAACCCTGGAGAAACCACGGGGTCAAATTTGGCCCCTATAAATTCTGCTACTCAAATAAAGACCTTTTTTTTTCTTACAATTTTAACTTCAAAAGTCCAGAGTGCCACTTCTGACCCCTGCATGGGGCCATCTAATGGATGAATATTGCACTTACATGAGTGATGGTGACAAGATGGCTGGCAACATGCTGTTTTGTTGAGCTGGAAATCAATCCAAAAAAAAACATCTTCTCAGCAAACCATCAGATGGTAAAATTTAGTTTTTTTTTGTTAATCTATTTCGTATCATGTTGCAGAATGCCTAGGAGTATGTTTTATATATTTTTTTGATAAATGAGCAATTCTGAGCTAGTTCAAAAAACAAGGGTTAAAATTGAAAAAACATATATGTTGGTGTTCAGTGAATTTATAGCAGTCATTTAATGTATAGTTCATAATTTTCCAAAGAAGAAAAGGGTTCTTGGGTTCTCCAGGGTTAAAAAAAAAACACACACACACAAAAACTCCTGGCCACGTTTGTCACACACCAGTTGTCCCTTACTCTTGCTTTTAATTTTGTTTTGTACAGTTATGTCCAAGAATAGAAAACATTTTAGGTTTTCACCTTTAATAGATTAAAAGTAAGGCATTAAAGTTGTTTAATGGAGCATATGTTAACACCATCTAATTTAGCAAAGTAGAAGTACATTTAAATGAAATGTTAAATTTAGTGGGTGATCACACACGGTTAACATAACATGAGCAAAACAACAATCTCATCAGTAATGTTGCCCTGGGATGAAAGTCAGATTATTTTTACATCACCTTTAATGGCAGCCAAACAATGTTATGTTTTGTTCGACTTTGCTACTGGACATGGAAATAATTACATTAGCATTAGGGGTCACTTGTCAGCAGAGCTTAATGAATGTTGGTTTTATGTCAGAATCCGTTTTTGGCCCACCATTCGAATGCCAGTTTATGCGTCTGTCTTTGACCGAAACTGAAAAGTCCTCTAAACACATAAAATTAGCAGCCAATTCAGGATAAAGTCTTTTGAGCTCAAGCGTTAAATAAATAAATAAATAAATAAAGTATTAGGATTCATATCTATAATGCTAATTGAGGTAACTTTACACCAAATTTGATATTCAATGATTTAATTTAAAACATATTACATATGTATTGTGATTAATGTACTTACTGGTATCAAGACAATTTAGAATAATGATTTATAAAAAAGCCTGGATTGGCTGGCAACCAGTTTAGGGTGTACGCTGCCTACTACCCGAAGTGAAATGAAAATGAATAATACAACTAAAATGAATAATGAAAATAAAATGAATACATTTCAGCAATTTATCAATGACTAATTTAATAACTTGTCTTGCTGTGCTTTGTTTTCAGAAAATGTAGCAATGAAGTGATGTTCTGTTGGGTTTAGATCATCTGATTGAGCTGGCCACTGAAAATTACATTATGCCATTATAATTTTAAAGGATGTTAACCAAGTATCAGTGGAGGTTGGTCAACAGAGGGCACTAAGGTGCCATCATCATGACTTACCTTGAAGAGAAAAAAAAATTATTCATTCCTAAAAATGTGTGTGTATATATATTTATATATAGATGAGAGGGATAAAGAGTAGGTATTGATGAATACTTAAAAATATATATATAAATAAAAAAAATCTAATGTTGGCGGACACAAAATAATGAGATGAGTGTAACGTAAGTATTTGATATACTTTCTGTGTCACACTACTTTGCTGACGTAGCGGTTTAACAATTGTTAATTGCCGTTAAGGTTAAATAAAACGGACAGAGCAGCAGCCCCATTAAGTCGGCAGCCATGTTTGAAAGAATGAATTAGCAGGAATGAATAACAATGAGGCATGCAAGACTCTTGCGAGCAGAGAGAGGGAGGGGGAATAAAAATTGCTTGATTTTTGCACGCACTAACTTCTAGCCGTGGGCAGAGTAAATCTATCAAAAGGCTGTCACACTTAAAAAGGAGAACATCTGTAACAACAACAACAAAAACACTGCCCATAAAAGAAAGGCCCGATGGTTTTTAAAACACGCCATTTGGCAAACACAGTCAGATTTAAGCATCGCGCAAAGAAAAGAATGCAGGTTAAAAGGGTTAATCCTATTTTTGTTATCACCCGCTCCAATGAACTGTCATAACGCCGGCGTCTCTTTACTAAGCACCGCCAGCAGACACACTGCGAGCACATCACTGACACTGGGGCTGTGCGGTTGCAAGTGGCTATATTTAGGTGAGGCGCGCCGTTTTATCAAGCCTATACGCTAAGAAGATTTCATCAGAAGTTGAGGCAAATCTCCCCAACCTGAGGCTGCTGAGGGAGAGGGGGAAAAAAAAACGTGGGATTTGCTAAAAATCCACAGGGAGCTGAGGAAAACTAAAACGAGCCTTACGCAATGCTGCTAAAATAACCCCATCGATAAGTTGTTTCATTGTTGGACATAAAGGTTTTTGTTTACTGCTGTCTAAAGATATTTCTATGAGCATCAGTCAATGAAGGCAAGAGAGAGACAATGTGAAGGAAAAAGCAGTAGTCGTACCTTTAAAGCGCCCGACACACATGCAGATGAACAGACAGACAGAGAGCCAAAGTCCCCCCCACTTGGTCAGCAAAGGCCCAATTCTCAGATGTCTTTGAAAGATTACCTTGAGAGATTATCATGTGGTGTGGATTAAAATGTAATCCATTACAGTTACAAATTACCTGCTAAAAAATGTAGTTAGTAACGTAATCCAAGTACCATAATATTAAAGTAATGTAACTCCTACTTTTATATTACTCCAATATTGAGTATGCTTTTGAAGACAAAATAAAAATAAATATCACGACAATATATATTCTATACAATGTGCCCCTGCTATTTGCGGGTGATAGGGACCCGGGAAGCCTACAAATAGCAAAAATCCTTGTGTAATTAAAGAGCATGTACGCTATTGATTGATTAATTGATTGACTGGCCATTTGCTGTTTTCGAACTGTCACTTAAAGCAACCACACATAGATAGATAGATAGATAGATAGATAGATAGTCATCCAATGAGGATGGCGATGTGTGACATCAACTGCGAAATTAACTTTTATCCCAGTCACAAGTTTAACCGTGTATATGTTGTGTATGATCTTAGTGAATAGTGAACTGGTGGGAGGAAGATTTGTTTGGAAGGTGTAACTCACATTATGGTTGTAGGCTAGCGGGCTAGCTAGCAAGAAGCTACAGCGTGGAGCATGCTGCTGGACTCTCAGCTCAAACTTTCGCTCAGAGTAAGTTCCAGTAAATACCGGTCGTCATTTTTTCCTCCCATCGGTGAAGCTTTTTCAAACTGCCCGCGTGTGGAGGACACGACTAGTCAGTTCGTTCCCCGACATGTAGCAAAGTCTCTCTCTCTCGCTCTCTCTCTCTCTTGTCCTCTCTTGCCCATCGTAGAAATTGCCAAAAGTCAAGCATGCAAAATTGTCGCCTAGGAGCGACGTCATTTGAAGGTTCTTTTCAAAAGTCCTTACCCCGGTTAATATAAAAATATACAAATCACATTTAAAAGCAACCCCAAAGGCTAAAATGAAGGACATTTTCGCTATAATTATAGTTCGTTTGAGTTAATTTTGTAAACTTAAAATGTAGTTTGTTAGTTTAAGTTTTTTTTAAAAAGCCTTTTTTATTTTGTTGGTGAAAATGTTTTTTGAATTTTTGTTTTAGTTATTTCGTTCATTTTTATTAACTAAAATAACCTTGCTGCAGAAGTGTACTTACAACAATTTGATACACAAACTGACTACTAAACTATACTATTTATAGATGTGGTAGAGGGTTGGGGGGATCGCAAAACATTTTCTGCTTCCTGGTGAGGGCATAACAAATCGTAACTGAGAAGCATTGACATGCAGCGAAGACTTCCGTAATTTTCGCTCTCAAACTCAGCAACTCTCCGACAAACACAGATTTTAGTCTCTCCCTCAAGATTTATCACTTCAGTCTGTTCCTGGAAACCGTTTACTACTTTCTGGTTACCTATGACCATCTAGTGGCATTTTAAGGCAGAACTTAAAAAGTACAAAAAGTGCAGAAAAATTTTAGTGTAAAAAAAAAAATGGGCAGGGGTTCACTTTATTACAATACAAGTACTTGTTTTCAAATGACAGTAATATGTAACTATGTGTTTTAATATGTAACATTAATGCATTGCCCAACACCGGAAACAGTGTAGTGTACTGTTACAGGACTACACGAAGGACCCAGGAATTTCCCGCCACTGCCTTTATCATGCACTTATCCCACCAGCGTGTGCCAGTATCTGCTTTCTGGTTTTGCAGTCATGCTGCCAGTAATTGTGCCTGTCTTTTATCGCCATTCCTTGTTATCTCCAAGAAGGTCCTTAGGGTTAAGTCACGAGTTTCACTGGCAGCCGGCGACGAGTGCGGAGGAGGAAACAAACACAAGCCAGGTCCTAAAAAAAAAAAAAAAAAAAACACATCACAGTTGTCCGAGGGATGCTGGGGATTGAGCAAAGGGCTTTCTCCAAACACTAATGACGTGCTAAGATAATGTAGTGTGCGGGAAGCTGATCGCACTGTACATGTCACCTCGCGCCCTTGTTCTGGACGGTGCCATTATCTTCAGCACTCCAGCCGCTCGCAATCAGCAAATGGAGTGGCCACGATGAAAGCCTTTCCCGTCTAATTTCAAAATAGTGATCAGAGGTCAAAGTGCAAGAAGAAGAGTAGGTGGACCAAAACAAAATTACCCTCTTATGACCTATTAAGACTGACAACCAGTGATGACAAAAGAAGGGTAAATAAGGAGCAATCCTAGTCAATATATTCGATCTTGTTTGGAGGCTCATCCATCCGTTCATTTTCTACAGCGCTTGTACTACTTGTTAGGGATGAGCTAGAGCCTGTCCCAGATGACTTTTGAGGAGGAGGGATATGCACTAGTATGTACAGGTAGCCAGCCCATTGCAGGTGTGTCTAGTGACTTCAAGTCATATATTTTTCTTTAAGTCATCAAATAAAGAAAAAATACCCTCCAAAATGCAATAAATGGTAAATGTTGTAAAATCACAGTTGAGTTAGTTCAGCAGATGTAATTATATTGGCTGTCAATCTCAAAGTGAAATAAAAAAAAAACACTAAAATTCAGCATTGGATTAGAAACATGGCTCCTAATTTATTTGTAAAAAAAACTGCATCAAATATTGTCAGAATAATATTGAGATACAATTCATTCAATTTCTACCGCACTTGTCCTTTTTTCAGGTCAGAGGCGAGTTGTAAACTATCCTGGCTGACACATCCTAACCACTATTGCGCTGCACTTTTTTTTTTTTAACAAATTCTAATACAACTAAATGTGTTGTAGTATTCAGGTGGACTCCTATAACAATGTTGTTTTCTTTTATAGGAGTCTTGATGTCAACATTGTGCTTCTGTCACAAAAGTGGATACTTATCCGTTATTCCATGCTCTCGTGACACAGCCTTTTATTAAATGACCTGTTTCAGTATAGCAATGATTTAATATATTTACTATTCTGTATTGAATCATGTCTGTCAATACAACTATAAGTGACTTTCAACAGCCTGTAAAAGAAAACAGCTTTTGAATGGGTGTTCATTGTCCACCATGCCTAAAAGGGTTATTAACACACTGCACAACAATGTAAAATACCAGAGGCCAAATAGAATGGAACCCTAATTTATGCTATTGCTAATGCATGTAGCTTTCTATTTTTTTTTTTACTATGCTAAAATGACTGCTGCTCAATTATTTTTCTCTTCTCTCGATATTCATTTACGGCTAAAACTCGTTTGTGTGCGTGTGTGTGTGTGTACGTGTACATACTATATTGTGAGGTCCAAAATACTTTAACCAACAGATTGAGGAAATGTTTGTGAAGAGAGGACATTTTGGCCGGTCCTCACAACTCAAGACCTCTTTTTGAGGGTCAAGACTTGGTTTTAGAGTTGAGGTTGGAATTGGGTTATGGGTGAGGCTAGGGTAAGGAATAGGGGTGGGCAATCATTTTTGATGGTTGGGGTTAGGGGAAGGGGCTAGAAAATGCATTATGTCTATGGATGTCCTCACAATTATATAAGTACAAGAGTGTGTGTGTGTGTGTGTGTGTGTGTGTGTGTGTGTGCGCACGCGCGTGTGAGGGGAGACAGAGGAGGGGAAGAAAAACTAGGACATGTTCCAAACAATGATGATGATGATGATGATGGTGAAGATAAATCAGGAGTCCGCCCACATATCAGAGAGTAGAAAGAAAAATAGCCGCTGTCTACCACTGCTGCACGTTTGTGGTAACGCGGCCCATTTGTTTGAGTGCAGCAGACAGACAGCGTGTGGCGTGGCCAAGTCAAACACAATTGATCCAGGGAAGTAACTCCTGTGAGCCTCACACACACACACACAAACACACGCACAGACGTCTTTATCCAGCACACTGGATTCTGGAGGTCTCCGAGTGGGCACCCTGCTGGATCCAGCTGGGATAGGCCTTTGATACAACTGCAAATCTTGACCTGGTAGAGGTTTTTTTAAATGACCTCCAAAAAAGATAATTAGAGCTCAAACCTCCACCAAAGTGAACACAAGATTTGATATTTTTGGTTGTTTTTTCCATTTGTTTGTTAGATACCAGGCTACGCCTTGGTTAATGGAAAATGGCGAAAGAAATAGCGAAAGAAAATTTGTTTCAGGAGAACTAGACTGGAGTAATTCAGTTCATACTCAAACAGGGAGAAAAAAAAATCTTGTTCCATTAAGTACTTCCTACTTAATTACATCACAGAATTTTAAGCCCTTCCACAGTTAACAATAGGCATATAATGATTCAATCTTACCTTTGACCCCATGGCGGTGTCATTTTTTAAGAAATATTAGGTATTTTGCTGACTATTTTTGTAATGCGGGAATAAAACGCCGGGTTCAGTAAAACCCCGCCTCTCTCCGTGTGGTTGCCGGCTGCTGCCAAGGAGCGCTGTGTGTGGCCACGCAAGACCGGCCAGTCGTTGTAGTACAACCGTGTTTTCTTTACATGTGGAAATTGGATGGATGTTCAATTCGTCAATATATATTTGAAACAAAACGGCTTCTTGCCGCAAGAAATCATAGTGGAGAAGAAGAAAGAAATAAAGAAAGAAAAGAAGGGGGGGACCACCCTGAAAAATGACACCACTCGTTCAGTTAGGTTCAACAGCGCAAAAGCCAGAACCTTTTCTGGGATTTTCAGTCAGCCAATTGTCATTGCACTTTGGGCATTGCAAATGTCAAGGATAATTGATTGCTTTGAATTCATTTGGACAGAATGTTTACTGATAAAGTCTACTTTTGTCACTATCCCATGGAGGTCTCAGAGAAAATGGGTGTGCGTTTAGTCCGCAAAAGGCGGTTGCCGGGGGTGGGCCCGCATCTAATGACGTCATACAGTGAGAACCCGCTCAATTTCTCAGGTTGGGAGGGGCTGGTGCTTGGAGAGCAGAATGACCTTGAATTTCTCATAGAGGTGCGAATGGAGGAAAATGCCAATGTTTTTGGTGAGGAATTAGCAGTTTGGCTAAAAGCTCCAAAAGGTTGATTTTTCACATTGCTGTCTCTTTGAGGTTGACTAAAACTGTTTGTGTACGGGACGACAAAGAGCACCCTGGGGTGTTGCAGAAATTCATTAGGTTGGTTCTTCCTAAGCATATTCTGCCCATGTGCTAACTAGCTAACTAACTAACTAACTAAGCACCAATGTATGTCCAACTCTGAGTATTTGTTTAAATGGAGTTCTCATACAGAGACACTGCTTTAGAATTAATACCACAATGGGTAAAACCTTCTTTGATAGGTGATGAGGTATTGAGCTGTCGGATGTAATGACTCTTTACACAATTAATGACATTGTGACCTACAAGAAGAAGCGATTTAAGTTTTGGACACATTCTGCTAATTGCTTCTGAGCTTTAACAAACCTTTTCCGTTCACAGCGGTGACTTACATTTAAATTTTAAGTGCTTTTTAATGCAATGTTCGGTGGGTGCAGAGAGCCCCCTGAAGCGACATATAACATCTTGACCATTTCTCATCTGGCCTGATGGGAGGGGGTCGTGGTGGCGGGGAGGTAGGGGGGAAAAAAAAAATCAATTTCAGAGAGACAAGGGGTGTGAGTATGCACCTGGGACACAAGCCCAGGCTGAAAAGGTTAACCTGTATGTGTGAGGTATAGCGGAGGCTGAGGCGTGCGTGTGTGCGTGCATGAAGAGGTCAACAGCAAGGAAATAGCGACTAGGGAAGATTGACAATGGAGAACATGCTTTGGGTTATTTTAAAAGACTAAATATTATACACTAACAGTCATGTCCAGTAACCACCAACCTGGCGTTAAGAGTATTTAACAGTATGATGAAGAAGAGATTAGAGAACGGCTTTATTTTTTCATTTATTAATGAGGTTATTTATTTATACAACGGAACTACAAAAGGTAGACTACAAGCCGTTCCTGTCAAACTACTACCATCATAAAACATTATTACGACAAATACAAATGACGTTAACCAATGTCAATTTAAAGCACAATAGAACACTACCACGTAGGGCTCACTAGCAGCACCTGTGCAACAATTATGCTGTGTAATCAGCATCTTGATACATCACACCTGTGAGGTGGATGGAATGCCAAAGGAGAAGCGCTCACTAACAGATTTAGAGAGATTTGTGAACAAGAGAGAAGTAGGCCTTTTGTGTACATAGAAAAAACGGGAGCAAAAACAAAACGGTTGTATTTATATTTTTCTTCAGTGTACTTCCGACTTGCACATAATGTATGTGACTTTCAACCACCTTTGGCATTCAATGTGTTCTTTGCTTCTTCTTCTTTCTTTTTTTCCCCAAACAGCTCTTACAAAGGGAAAATTATAGTCACACGTTTGCAGTGAAAAGGAATAATAAGATTTACAACCATCAATAAGTAGTCCTAATTCTCAGTATGCACCATCACATTCACTATCATGTGTGACTTCCTTTAACAGTGATATTCTGCACAACTGATCTGTTAAGTGTCACCAAGCTCAGTTTTTTTATTTATTTTTATGTTTTGCCCTTTCTCAGCTCTCTCTCCTTTCTCTATCCACTGAATGTGCGGCGTTCAAATAATGCATGGCAAACAGCCAGAAGCAGAGCATGTCAACGGGAATACAGAAGGGGGCAGAAAGAAAGGTCTGTGGAGGTCTTGGTCACTTCATTGTCACAAGACAAAACCCGAAAAGCATTTTTCCCACCAAATACTCTTTATTAACCAGTGTTTTTTTTTTGTTCTTCGGATTTGTATAATGATTGATGGGGATTGATGTTGTACTATGTTGCCGGTTCGGTCATTGTTTTAGTAAAGTAAAAACAGATTTTTGCAAATGTCTTATTTTGATTAAACATAGAAGATAATCAGTCTTCCCTTATGAAGGACTACAGAAATCAGTGAATAAGTACTGTTTTATACTGAAATCACAAGATTTGAACAATTTTAAATAAAAAAATGGCTCCAAAAATAAAAAAAAATAGTTGTCGATTAAAGGATAACTCAACACCAAATCAACTTTTTTTTGCTGATAAACTGTATAAACTGGTGTCTGCAAATGCTGTCCTGGTCATTACAGTACTCTGACAATGTAGTTCATGTTTGTTGAAAGCTTGAATTTGGGGCAAAAAACGTGTTTTTGGCGCCATCTTCAGGTAACACACTGGGATAAACTCAATTTGGCTGTTTGTCCTCTAATTACATGAGACAAAATTTTCTACGTCGCTTGTTCTGCACGACGTAGCCGCCCCCGCCACCCACAGGCTCATTCTTGTACACGCCCTCCTTAAACAGTTTCTTAGCGAATTGCTGTTGTCAATCCCAGCCAGACCACGCTCAACCCTCTCCCCATTCGCAACCCAACGGTCTTCCAGGCAACACCCGCTTTTTTATTTTTCAAATATTAGAGAGGGGTGGAGCAAGAGTCTGACTTCCTGTTGAGTTATCCTTTAATTTGATAATTGATTACTCGATTAATTTTGACAGCTCCAGTGTCGACGACTGCAACTGTCCGGCGAGGGAATTTTATTGTCATCAAGTACAGAGCAACAAAATTCACTAAACAGTCACACTCAATCCAATAGACATAAGAAAACAATGACCAACAGAGGAAGCCTGACGGGTCGCCAAAAGTTTAAAAAGAAAAGTATAAAAAGCAAGAAGTGGGAAACAATAGCCCCATACTCGTCTTCTGTAAGCACTAGATGGAATTGGGGGGGGTGGACCTCAGCACTCTGCCACAGGAGTACAACGCCTCGAATACTTGTGTGGGGTTTGGGGGTCTCGGGATTCAGGCAGAGGATTACAGCCCAGACACACTGAGCAGTATGAGGAATGAGGGGCCGGGGGTGTTGGGGGTGTTGGGGAATAACAGTGGTGTTGAAAGTGTTAAAAGTAGCCTTGCCAAGCGAATGTGGCTGTGTATCCACCTGGGGAGATTATAAATTGATGTGGCAGCATGGGAGATGGCGGCGCGGGAAGGACACACGACATTACATTTGTTAGGCAAGCCAAATACATCGAGCACAGCAGCTGGCTTGCCCATTTTCAAAATGTATATGATGTCCAATCAATCAATATAATCTCGCCTCCAGATTACGGTCACAAGGTTAAACTCTGTTAATGCGTGAAGCAGCATTAAATGACGTCAGGAGACAGGGGTGGGGGGAACTGACGGACGTGCAAAATGGAAGAAAAAAAAAGATAATTTTTTAGAGTTGTTCAGGCTTCACACTGTTCCGTTTAAGCGAGGGAGGTCACACGGTAGCGTTCAATCATTCCGCCACTGTGACAGGCAACCTTCTTCTACCCGGCGGCTAAACAGACTCACCCACCACCCGTCCCCCCTCCCCACCCCCACCCCCCGCCTCCGCATGGGCTCCCTCCATTAAATAAATTGTGCCGTAATAATCTCTTGGCTCAATATTTATGGATGAGAGCGGGCAGCCTATTTTGACTAGCCCACTTTCAGGGCCGGGCAAGAACCCTCTGTAATCCCGTGTTTAAATGTCGCTAAATTAAACGGGGGGGAGTTATTCAACAAAAACTGTGAAAAAAAAGAAGTGGGAGACACAGAAACTGTGCAATGTGAGAGTGTCATACCTCTGTGCAGATTAGCACTATGAAAGCTTGCTCCATTAAGGCCAAAAGCTTACATGGTGGAGTTTAGTTCATTCACGCGTCTTTAATCCAAAAGGTTTCATTACAGCTGACAAGGAAGTTTTTTTTTCATTGGTCTGGGTTTATCCTGTATTGTTTGATTATTTGGGCTTGTGTAACAGGTAGGGATGCGATTGTTGTAAATCATTATCCTTAGGAGTCTTCATCAACATGCCCAAAAACTCACAAATATTTGCAAGTGCGTTTATCCTGGTGAAGATGCACCATATGTATTTTAGGGCAACACACTTCCCCCCAAAAACTAATCAGTTGTGATCCTTGGAAAATTTGAAAAAATAAAAATGGGCGAAAGGCAGAATGCACACTATTCAAAGCTTAGAAGTGTTTTTCATACAAATATTCGTTAATACTGTGTTAGCGTATCGTGACAGACTACGGCACATTAAATTTAAGGCCCGTATCCCACTGAGCGTGTACTTGTGTTGGTGGGGGGGTCGTCAGGGTTCGTTCGCTTAAAAAAGGACAGTAGAAAATTGAAGAAAAATAGTAGTAAAATACGAAAATGATTACTCCAAATAAGCAAAATTATATGCCAACAGAACAAGAACATTTTACTTAGATTTACCTATAAGATTAAAAAAAAAAAAAAAAAAAAAAGTAATATTGACTTTTTTTTTCAAGCTGTAACATCTAGAACAATTTTCTACACACATATTCATTTACGTTTTGCCAACTTAGCCTGATTGTCAAGCATGAAGGTAACGGGTCCCATTTTGACTGTATGTGGTATGACCCATCCTGGAATTGAACCCACAACCTACCAGTCTGAGGGCAGATACTGTGCTGGTAGGGTATTTACTGGAAAGAGGAAAAATGAACCCACAATCTGATGATTTTTACAACAAAAAAATGCTTACAATAAAGTGCTATATTGCACTTTTGTCTGATTATCTTCACATTTGTATTTTTCCATTTATCTTTTTACTTTATTATGCAAAATTGTAAAATAAGAAAATTCAATTTATGGAACCCCAGTTCAGGGTTAGTCATCTTAAAATATGGAAAATGTTTATTTTAAGCCCCACAGTAGGGATCAAGACTGCTTGATCAAATAAGATAATTAAGTAATAAGTATCTTAACATAGGCAGAATGATGTTGTCTGGCATCTTCTTATTTTAAGTTAAAAAAAAATAACTTGTCAGAGCAAAATAAGCAAATTTAAGTTAAATTTAAGAAATGATATCTTAATTAAGATTTCACTTTTTGCAGTGTTCAAAGTCGCAAACGGCCACCATTTTCGCTAACAGTTTTATGGTCACAAACAGTTTGTAAACACCCGCCATCATTACGGCAGTGCATGTTAAGCCATTCTTATATGTTACTGCATTTTTTTTTTTAAACTGCTACATAGCGAGGCTTTTACAATCTACCTTGAACCTTTTGTTAAGTGACTTTTGACCCCGCTACACCCACCATCTCCTTTGGCGGTGCGTGTCTCGACATCTCGTTTTTCAATATACTCAACAATGCCACACTTGCAGCGCCCCACGAGACCCAAACAAATCAATAGCAAAACACTCTCTCAAACCAGCTGTAATCAAGCCCATTGAAATATACAAGGATGTTATTTTGTCTGCTGTGCTCACACGTACACACGAGCACGCACATACTCACACATGCAGACGCCGGTTGTCTTGCATGCTTGAGATCGCTACATATGCTCCAAGAGGATAGTGGCGTTTAGGAGCATGACTTAAATTGCTACAACAACAAAAATCATCAGGTTACTGTGACGGTGGAATGAACTCCATCTGATCAAGAGACAAAAGAATTGTGTTGAGCAACTGCACTCAACGTGGCGGATCAACGTGATGGCCAGGTTTGGCCACGCCCCCCCCTCCCTGGATCCTGGATATTCAAAAATATTGTAACAATGCCTACTAAATAATTAATATCTCAGATCCTGAAGCAGATGGAAACATAATTCCAAAAACATTTCAGAGCTTACACATGTGGCGTTCACATAAACCTAAGTTTATTATTATAAACCTTCAATATAATTTTTTTTTTTTTTTAAATCAACAAACTGTCGCATCTGCGGGTGCGTTTTTGGACACAGCTGTCATGTTGACTGAATGTTACTCCATGAAAAGGCATAATTTACTTGTTTTTGTTATTTATTTATTTGTATGTTTAATGTTCAGTGTTTTGAACAAATACATGTGTGTAAAATCAACATTTAAAAAAAAAAAAACGTAGTCATGAATTCAACTGTTCGGTTTCCTTTTCTAATTATTGCGTGCAGGTCAGTAACTGACATTTGCCTTATTGCCGCCAAGTGGCAGAAAGCTCTGTTGTAACTGAGCAACTCATTGACAATCGTAACAGCTCAAATACATTGAATTCATAACATATGCTCGAAAATTATTTTATGCAGCCCACTAGTCGGTGCTCGCAGCCGAAGGTCGGCATGCAAACGGTATAGCTGCATGGTTAAGAACCACTTATTTAGACATTTCAGGTATGAATTTATGGCCACCCCATGTGTCATGGTTTCCCCCTGGCCACCCCAATGAAAGATTTCTAGCTACGCCCCTGCTCACAATACAGCCTTTAATTTCTGTATACGAAGGTGCAACAAGCTGTTCCTACCATTTCAGTCATCTGATAAGCAATTGTTTTTAGCCAATAATCAGAATAAATGTCAAGAGTCAAGGAGTTCATGATTTTGGTATTTTTCAACAACCCATTTTGTGCACTGCTCCATAATCAGCATATCCATGACATTTTTCTGAGATGATACAGAATGTACGTTGGATCCGGGAACTAGTAGTATGATAATAGCAAACTGCCTCTTTTGAAGTCATTTGGTATTAGCCAAAATTTACCGATTGAAAATTTTAAGATGTTACGCTGGTACATTAGAAAGAAAGGTTTTGGAATTTTCATTATCGTTAGTTTCTTTTTCTTTTCTTTTTTACTTTTGTTGTTCAAATGTAGTTAGTTGCTTGTTGGATTTTATTAGTTTAGTGTTGTTTGATAATTGTAGTATTATAGTCTTTTTTTTATATATCGGGCACACGTGCTGAAAGTGAAAGTTAAGTTCAAGTTTAATGTTTAGCTTTCCGTCCATTATTGTAAGCAAAATGAAATTTAATCCCTTACTTAATTACATGTTTTCCCGTTCTTGCTGCCTAATTGCAAACTTCTCAAGCTGTTTTTCAAGTTTATGGGTCTTATTACCCTTACTGTATTCCACTGCTTTGCAAAGTGCTTGCTTTTATTTCCGACACCCAAAGACAGATGAAAAAAAATGGGATTCTATTTTAGCTGCAACTTAGAACGCTTGTAGCATGTGGAGAATTTTTTAAATCAAAATTTTACTTTTGAGGTTGCACTCGAGGTTGCACTGTACAATGTCGAGCAACAAAATGTTTTCCCCACTCAGACAATGAGATCTCAATCTATCTCCAGATGAAAACCAGCTGATGTTTGTCTCTTTGCCCAGAGAAATATCCGGGTGAATCCTATCAACGCAACAGCACCGTGTGCCGAGCTCCAGACAAACAATGCAGCGCGATATTAGAATGCAGCTCTCTGATCGCCGAGTGCCTTTTAATTATCTGGTGATTCAGAGCCTAGAGGACACATCTGTTGGAAAGTCTTTCACGTTTCCCGGCGAGAAAGGAAAGTGTTACACATTATAACTTTTTTTTTTCTCACCTGCACTTTGCAAAGAAGGTTCTATTAAGCCCCCCACCCGTCTCCTGTTGCAGAGACAGGGGTTGGTTGTCCTGCAGTTTCTGTCAATCAGTGAAATCCCTTTGCAACAGTCAGCAGGCAAATGCTTCCCATCCTCTATGCAAAGTCTTCTTTTTCGCAACAGACTTTTATTCCACTTGCACATTCTTTCCTCAAAGACACTTACCTAAACAGGAACGAAGCAATTGTTTTAAACTACTTAGTCTGTCTTTTTTTTATTATATATATATCAGAGGGACAACTGTAAAATAAGTACATTGCTGTTGGTCACCCAAGTGCATATTTGCCATTTATGTGACCCAAAATCAACGACCTACATCAATCCATCATGTTTTATTATTATTTTTTATATATAACGCTTGTCCTTATTAGTGTTAGATGGAGTCTATATAACTAAACCAGTGGTGGCTCATCAATAGAGAGCACGAGGGTGCCACCCTCTTGCCCAGCTGAGAACTGTCAGTACTGTAAATGTGGCATTCCCTTCTAAATTACGAAAATCTATTATATCTATCCAATAAAAGATGATTGAATACGCATCTCAATAGATGTTACAGTGGAACAATAAATAGATAGCAAAGATTGTCAGCTAGCTGACAGAGATAGATAGATAGATAGATAGATAGATAGATAGATAGATAGATAGATAGATAGATAGATAGCTGGCCATATAGCTAGCTAGTGATCTAGATAGATAGATAGATAGATAGATAGATAGATAGATAGAGATCTAGCTAGCTAGCCATATAGCTAGCTAGTGATCTAGATAGATAGATAGATAGATAGATAGATAGATAGATAGATATCTAGCTAGCTGGCCATATAGCTAGTGATCTAGATAGATAGATAGATAGATAGATAGATAGATAGATAGATAGATAGATAGATAGATAGATATTTAGCTAGCTGGCCATATAGCTAGCTAGCTAGTGATCTAGATAGATAGATAGATAGATAGATAGATAGATAGATAGATAGATAGATAGATAATCTTGAAAAACTCGGGTCACTCATACCTCAAGGCCAATTTATATGCAGAGTAGAGTGGAAACGAGGTTTTACTCTACATGTTTTTTTTTTTAACTAATCAGCTGAAATTTGAACAAATCAAATCATCTTGGAGCCTCAAAGTTTCCACTGTATTAATTGTCAATATGTATAAATAAGGACATAGCTTTGATAAATCCTAGCAGGGCTTCTGCAGAGCTGTGAAGGGACAGTACAGGCAGCGCCAATCAGTAGATACATATTTATGGCCCATCTGGGCTTAAAAGGCTTCCTCATTTAAAAGAATCTCTTTCTTTGGGTGCTCAGTGTCACCATGTCGCTGACCGCATCTTCCCCGCTTGCAAGATGCTCGTTCAGAACGGAAGACGGCCACTGGGCTTTGGATGTGGAAAATGAGGCTGTAGATTGGATTATGATGCCATTTTTAATCCGTCTTTTTCCCTGGCTGGATACCGCTCCTCCCCGCTTCTTAGCGTTACACAATACTTGACAAGGGAAGATTTCTGCCGAATTCTGGCGCGGTGACGACTACGTGATTCCTTGTGACACTCTAATTTGAGCTTATAGCGCTAAGGCTTTGATGCAGACATGGGAATAAAACTTTTAGTCACGGCGACCCTTCTCTGCTGCAGCCCCATTAAAAAGGTCCCACTCAGATACTTGTGTAGTTTAATTAGACTCATTTTGTCCGGTGCTCATCCTGATTTTGGAGAATGTAGGTGTCCAAAGTAGCGTTTCCCCCTCAGCGCATTAAAACTCAAATACAAGCTGAAAGTCGTCCTGACGTGCAGTGTCATCTCCCTGACATGGCACGCTATTCCCCCTCGCGTGTAACTTTGCCATTATTTCTGAAAAAAAACTTTTACTTTAATGCTGACGAACGACTAATGACACAGACTTCCACCGAGAGGTAGCACGGTAATGGTCGCTTATAGTTTCATTTACTTGTGAAATGGTGCATTAAAAGTGGTGCGCCTCGTCTTGTCCCTGTTAGCATCAGAAAAACATGCAAAGATCTTCTACACTCCAACGGGCAGTGGCGCACGATACACTTTTAGCTGTCGTTATTGGGCAGTCGCCGATTTTTCAGCCATTTATTAAACGGTATGACAGATGGGTGAGTTGTCTATCCCGTCTGACTTTGGGTTGGGAAACAAGGTACATCCTTGACTGGTCGCCAGCCAATCGCAGACCCCAATATCTTGCCTAAGGCCCCGGTCTGTTGGCTGGTTAATCTTTTTTTTTTTTTTTTTTTTTTAAAGAGCATCACCTCTATGGTGTGATTTAATCTCTGTATTTCACTGAGAGAGTCACACGTGCATCATCTGCATGCGGCTCAAGCAGCGCCACAGCCTAATTCTGCATCCCCGCTCAAAAAGACATTTCAAAACCGAGAGCCGGAGCCAAACCTCTGACCTTTCGGTATGAGGACTCTCTCCCAAAGCCCCAAATCACCCTCTCTGGTGACATTTAACACGGTGAGTAAGAGAGCAAGAGAGGTGGACAGAGCAAGGGGGTCAAACAGCAAGGAAGGAGGACAACTAAAAATGGCCATCTGTGTAATTTTGACCACTTCAAACTACAGCGAACCTCCGCTATTTGCAAAGGATAGCGACTGAGTGCGAGCGAATAGCACATGTTCATAAATATTTGACGTTCCCTTAAAAGTGACAATGATCAAAAAGCACTTTAATAGCTAAAAAGCTTACAAACATCTCTACCCTTAAAAATACAGTAAACAGCTTAACGCTAAGCACGTGGATACACAGCGGGCCGTAGGTTACAACAGGGTTTCTGCGAATATCATCAAATTTAATTGAATGCTTTTTAATGCATTTTTTAAAATGTAACTAAAACTAATTTAATGCCCACGTCGAACTGTGTAGATACACACACACACACACACATATCGTTTATATATTGATTCAATTTTGAATTGTAATTAATTGCATGATTTCCATAGATAGCTAAGGATTAATTGTAAATTAATCTGACATTATTTCTGTTTTAAACGTACTATAAAATACCTTTTTCAAGTTTTTCATACATTAATAATTAATATAAAAGTGGAAAAATTAGGTTAGCAAATACAGGGAGTTCTCAAGCTACATCACACGCGACCTATGTACCTCATCCGTAGCACCTTCTTTTTCCCCACAGTGATCACGCCATTTTAAAGTTATTTAAAGTTGTGTTGTTGTTAGCAATGGACGTCCATCAGCCAGTCGTCTCGCCATCAGGCGCGTCCCATTTCCGTGTTTAAGCTCGAATTAGCTTCGCTCTGCCGTCCGTCAGCAATGTGCGGAAACACGAATTATTGGTTCCGGTTCTTCCGGGTCACGCAAATATCCATTCATCCATCCAATTACTACCGCTTATCCAGGGTCGGCAGCAGCTTTAGGACGGAAGCCCAGACTTCCCTGTCCCCATCCACTTCAAATATGTTTTTTTAAATTACTGTACAAAGTATTTTGATGTAAATATCGGCTTTAACGGGGAAATCCAACTTAAGTCAAAATTCAGGTCACATCGCCAGTGCAGGAACGTAACTCTGCCGAAACTTGGGGGCTCTCTGTATAAATGTGGTTGTATTGTTTAGTTCATTGATACAGTAATTTTATAGGAAGCAATTCATAAAGTTACAGAAAATAAATTATGCAACACATTTTTCTTTTCAGATTCAGAGCAATTGGTATTTGGAACATGTAGTAACTCGTGGACTCGAGGCCATTCTGTTCATTGTAAATTACAACATTTACTATTGCTAAATCGTGAGTCAATCACACAACGTAAGTAAAATAAAGCATGAACAAGAATAATAATAAAAAAAAATTATGCATCTCGACATAGCATTTAATGCTTCTTAATGTCATTTAAGGCTTAATTTTAGCAACATCCATTTAATGATTTTTAATGACTTGCGGAAACCCTGTAGCCTACTTCCCATAAAGTTAACAACAATTTTGATGATGATGATGATGATGACGATGATGGCGATGATGATGAATAATGACTCTAGCTGCGCAGTCCTGTGTTAAACAATTCGGCTACACAGCACAGGAGTTACATTGATGGTGCCAATGATCCTGGGACTGCTTGTCCTTACAAGGGTCGCGCTGGAGCCTATCCCAGCTGGCTTCGGGCAGTAGGCGGGGTACAACCCTGAACTGGTTGCCAGCCAATCCAGGACACACAGAGACAAACATAATAATTATAATTTGGAGTGTTTAATTAACCTGCCATGCATGTCTTTGGAATGTGGGAGGAAACCGGAGCACCCGGAGAAAACCCACGCAAGTACGGGGAAAACAAACTCCCCCCCTGGAAGGCTGAAGCCCGGACTTGATCTCACGTCCTCTGCACTGTGAGGCGGACGTGCTAACCAGTCACCCACCGTGCCGCGCCAATAAGTAACCCATTCAAGCCAATTTGATAGTCATTCGATGAGAGTCAACACAAATAGTGTATCAGGATTCAGGGGCTGAGTGTACTTCACTAGCGACCAGTCCGAAGTGTATCCCGCCTGTCCATCAAAGTCAACTCGGATAGACTTCAGCTCACACGTGACCCGAATAAGGACATATGCAATCGAAAATGAGTGGATGGATTGACAAATGAATTGTAAATATCAAATATTGATTTTAAAGTGATGGGGGAATCTTTTGGTGGATATTCTGAACTCCTGTTTCAATACCAGTGTAAAGTCATAATGATGTTGCCTTAAGGCCCCCTACGGTTATTGAAGGTCTGCATGATTATTTATAGCTTCTCGAAACTAAATAATATGGAACAGTGGAACAACATGCAAACCCCACCTCTACCTCAGACCTGACAGGTAAACACGCTAACCACTTCAGTCACTTTGCTGATGGTCATTTTGGAAACTCTACAATCCCCATTGGCAATGATTGTTGCTGGTCTCTATGTGTCACTCCTATGGATGGATTGGACTGGCGACATGTCCAAGGTGCATCCCGCCTCTTTCCCTAACGACAACTGGGACACACTCCATCCCCACCACCACCCCGTGACCCTACACATGGATCAGCCGTGGCAGTAACGGATGGCTGGACTTCACTCTCGCTCTCTAGTCACCTGTCCCACATTTAGTTCAATTGCCAAGCCACAATTTTTTTTCCCCACCCGATGACAAGAGAACTTACGCTTAAATCAAAATTAAACCCAACCAGGATGTCACTAATCATGTTTAAAAAAATTTTTTTTTTTTAAAGCATCATTTACTGCAGGAGATTAAACGAATCGGTCCTGTTTTCTATTCAGACATTTTATTTTGCCTTCTTTTTACCTCACTAAACAATATAACCCATGCGCACATCTCTCAGAGTCAGACATCTTGGTGCAAACACTTTGATATGTTTACGATAGTGGTGGTATGATAGGATTCAGCATCACCAATCACATCCTAATAAGACAACGTTAAATGTGTAAGGGGGGGGGGGGGGGGGTAGATGTGCAAGAATCACAATGTAGCTCCAGTGAATAGCTGCACCGTTGAACTAAATCTGACACTGGCTGTAATTAAATATTTCTCCTCCTTAATTACCGAGCTACAGGAAATGAGCTAGTGCAAAGAAGAGGAAGGAGGGGGAAAAAAACATTTTCATAATTTCCTATTAAGCTATATGGACGTTTTCCATTTCGATCTCACAGTCACACATCATTGCTGTTTTTGCCAATAAATAAGCACATATCTCACTGGTGCCTCCTAAAAATGTTTCAGATGATGTTCAACCACATATAGTTGCATTACAAAAGCCTTACAAGCATGAATAAAAGGGACCTTTAAAGCCCGTCTCGCCAAGCTGTTCAGAGGCTCCATGTGGCCATGAATCAACATGCATATGGCCAATAACAAACTCAAGGGCACTAAGGAATGTACAGAATATAAAAAGAAAACTACTGCAGTTGATCCTAATACAATGTGCATTATAATCAAACGTACATAGTTAATTTGACCTCTTTTTAAAATTAAATGTAACCCAGGCCTTGAACCCGTTATGTGGGAATACTTAAGAACCATCAGGAAGAAACAAACAACACGTTTCAATTGTTGTTTGCTTTTGCACATATTCAGCTAAATTCCCTGTTTGGGAAAGGCTGTGTTATCAATGGGTTGCTCCATAAAAAAACGCAGGCCTCGCAAGCATCCCAAAAAGAGTGAATGCCAAGGTTTCTATGTGGGGGTGGGGATTTTATTTTATTTTTATTTTTTTTTTTTGGGGGGGTTGACTATTTGCCATATTGTTTCCCAACGTGAAAAGGGGAATAAATAAACTGAGAGAAGCAGTGTATCTATGCCTCTGTCGAGGTTATTGTCCAAGAGTAGAAAACCGAGGCGAGTGGGCCATATATGGCCAGCAAGAGTATTCGATTTGATATGACAATATATGAAAAAATAAAAACTCTGAAGAACTGCTATCAAAATAAAAACATTTTCTGTACTGCTTATCTTCACTGGTTGCGGGTGAGCTGGCAGCTGATGTTGGGCAAGAAACCAGGTAGATCCTGGACAGTTAGCCAGCTTTTTGCAGGGCGCATGTATGCAGTTCCAGTCACACTCAAAAATTATAATTATAAAATTATATCAAAAATAACACCGATGGAATATTTTGTCATCAATCCACTCCTTTTTGGAATAGAATAGGAAGCTGAGTATAAGAGAAAACTTGCAGATGCACATATACAACTAACACGCAAACACAACACAAGGCCACAGCCTTGATTCAAACCACCAACCTCAAAACTGTGAGGCAAATACCACAAGTCCAAAAATACATGATACAATATTGTCTGGAATATTAAATGTTTCTATGCATCATTTTTCATATTTTGGCCTGCTTGATAAGAAATGGCCCCTGATCGGGAAAAAAAGGTTGATGATCTAAACAGAAAGTTGACAAGAGAGCATTCTGTTTACCTGAAATCACTGTAGGGATGAATAATCCAAAATCCGGCGGATTTAACTCGTTCCTGTTCCCGCTCCACCGCCTTCTCGCTTCCAAACATCCTCAGGGAGAACTTGTTGACCCCCGGCTGGAGCATGGCCCCAAACTGTCGGTGCATGAAGCCGGCCTGGTACAAGCGATCGTCGTCGGGCAAGATCTGATCAATTCCATCCAACTTTATAAACCCGGACTGGTTGTCCGCTTGGGACTCGCTCGGAGGTGCGCCGTCGCCGCTGCCGGTGGAAGCGCCACCTCCGCCGGTCCCTTGCGCGCCCTGCTCCGTGGCGCCCTCGCCGATCGCTCCGGAGGGGCTCTCCTCGCTCGGGGTGACGTCCCCCTCGGTGATGAGGCGCCTCTCCTCCGCCGAGTCCGAGTCGTGCACATGGCGGCTGGTGATGGACGAGAGGCTGCCCCGGAACCTCCGGCAGTCTCCGTTGGAGCTGGTCTTCATCGGTCTCCCGATGTCGGTCTCCATGATAAGCGACTCACCGCTTTTGGTCTCCCCGATGCCTCTGCAGCTTCCCCCGGAGGTGGGCGACGGCAGCGGCTTCATACGGATGCTCTTCCTCCGCGTGTCCTTGTCCGCGTCTTCTCCCTCGCCCATGATGGACGGTTTGTGTCCAATGTGCTGGGGCAAACTGTAGAGCCGTTTACGCATGGACGAATGCAACCTGTCCATTATGTTATGGAGCGAAAATGGAACAAATCTAGATTTGTTAGGCAAACCGAGCGGCACCGGGTGGTGCTTCTGATCTTGTGAGCGATCCCTGAAAGCCTGCAACACATGACACACTCGCCTTGCCGCTTTTGAGGACGGTGGTGGTGGTGGTGGCGACTCTTAATGAAATAAACGGCACATTTTTGGGTTCCCTTTAAATGACGATTCGACTACCTGGCAGCTCGCGTGCGTCCTCCTCACGCACAGCCTGGGCGGTCCGCTCGGCCCCCTCGCACATCTTTGCGCCTCTTCGCCTGCATGGCGCGCAAAAGTGGGGGGGAAACTGCCTGAAAGTCACCTTTGCCTGACATGTGAGGGACGCGCCGGCGGATGGAGGAGGAGGTGGGAAGGCGGGATGGAGGGGTCAGCAGCAGGCTCGCTCCTCTCGCCGAGACATCGTCGAGGTGACAATCATGATGGGAAACATGCACATGGCGTTCCACGGGGTTCACGCGCTGACATCACCCCAATCCATCCCATCCGGCGCGGCAGACGAGCGTTTAGGTGAACGTGTGAATATGCATGATGTGGTTGGGTTGCCATAGGAGCGAGGGGGGGTTCAGCCCACCTTGTTTAAAGGGGAAATGTGCTAGTTCCCATTCTTAAAACGCGAGGAGCTAGGGAAATGGGAGGCCACAGGTAGGAATTATTGAACCCCGCGTGGCACATAATGAAGGGAAACAACTGATTCGTGGGTGAAAGTGGATTGATGGTGCTGCCAGAGACTTCTGTAATTGGGAGTAATTGCTATAATTGCGTGCAATTATGGATCTACCATTTGCGAGTTAGTTGATTACAAATGTGCCAAGGTTATACTGTATTGGAAATACAGCGGGATAGATGGATAGCCTACCTCCCAAAAGAGAAACTCAATCGGTTCCGTGAGTTGATCACTAAGTTGTTTTAGAAATGCTGACCTGAAATCTCACATGATTTTCTAAATAGTCAACTAAGTTGAGGCATATTTTCCTCAAAATAATTACCGTATGCCACAATTTGTGCTTTTCCCCCCACCTATAGTTAAAGTCACTGCAACATATTTAACAGTTTAATGTTATTGTATTTCCTATCAATTGTGTGTAAAGCTTATAGTCAAATATGCAGTTCTGGGGAATGTCGTGGTTCTTCTCGGCAGGAAGTTGAATACTCTCAATGCCCAGGGGGAACGTAAGCAGAGAGTTTTCCCTATTCCGTCTCTGCAATCTCTGGGGGTGGGGGGTGGGGGGAATCAGTATGGTTATAAGAATAGAAATAAACCTACTTCATAATAAGCAAACTGGCTATATCTTTAAAAAAAAATGTATTGGTACCAAAACATGAACAAATGCTCACTGTTAACATATTGTTTGATTTTAAATGTCAACATTTTTATTTTATTTTATTTTTTTACAAATTAAATCATACGAAAGGATAGAAATTGAACTGCCACATATAGTATACTATAATATTTCAAAAGCTGTGATAAACAAAAACCAAATAAACGTACTGACGGGGGAATTACCCGAAAGCAGACTATTTTTGCATATCAAATGCTAGTTTTAGGATATATTAATTATTTATTAATAAATAAAACTGATTTGCAGAGGCTGATGGCACAACTGAGCAACTGTATCTGATTGCAAATACTGCCTAGCAACAAGTGAACAGCAACAAAACCCGGAAATGAATCCGAACCCTTTCTGTACCAGCTACCTAAAAATATATCACAAATGTTAAGTTTTCTAATAAACTATTTTTTTTTTTCAGGAGAATCTAATAAACTAAATAAAACGTATTGTCTGTCTAGATTAAGCGTGTTACATTAAAAACTGGAAGTAAAAAATTCGTTTTTGTTACACAAAAGAAGAAAAAATCATAACTTTATTAACACTCGACGACAAAAACAGAGACAGTGTCACGTAAACCCACGCCACTCGCCTCGCAACCTTACTTACTTTTTTTGACTGTTTGGTAAACAGAATATTCAAATTAGAACATTAATAATTTAATTCAAATGGCCACCAGTGTGAAGTGGAGGTTGAAACGTTATGGACGACTTATTCCAGGCTCGGGTAAGAAAGCCAAGAGGGAATCCTGGAAGGTAAATATCGATTCACCACGCGTCCTCTCTGTGCTAAGTTTACTACCGACATTTTGCTAACGCCTGTCTCACTTTTGCTCGTAAATTTACTCGTAGTTGTGATTCTACATTATTATGAAGATATTTAATTCAAGCACATACCTCAGCTGCAAGTGCACGTGTCCGCTTTTCAATAAGTCACTACTGGGCGCACACTTGTGACATCAGCCTCGTTCTTCAGTTTTGAAAAGATGCTAACAATTGCACACATATAGCATGTTAAGCGTTGTGCTCTGGCTTTTATTAACATTGTTGGTTCTGATACGTTTTACATAATAATTATACATACTCATCTGGGTACATAACAATAAATAATAATATAATAATAATAATATAAAAATAATAATTCACAGAAGTCAAAGATGGGAAGGTTCACGATTTCCAGTCCATTAGTTTATGCTCCAATAGGGCTGTAATGTCAATTTATTTTCGCTACGTGATTTATTTATTGTTTAGTCCATGTTTTTAGTGGTTTTGGTAGCTCAAAGCACATTTCCGCTGATGTGCACTGCCTACACTAACAACAAGGCTGCTAAAAGAGGGGTAAACCAAAAGCATAGTTTGCGTTGCAGTTTAGAGACTTTTTTAATCGCTCTAGCGGCAATAAAAAAAAAAAATCTTCCTAAGAAACAGAAAACAAAAAGGGAGCCATTTTCATAATGTTTTCCGTTTGACAAGATAGGAGTGCAGGTGAATCCAATCATAAAGCCAATTGCACTGAAAATGAATGTTCATACGTTGCAAAAGCAGTTATTGATCTACACTTTGAAAACTAACGAGCCGAAGTATGTGCGACCATAACACAAATACTGTATTTTGCTGTGGTTGCTTTTCATAACTTGTAACTGTATGCAAGAAGAGGCTGTTGGAGAACTGAATGGGGGGGGGGGGGGGGGGTTGTTGTTCCTCCTTGACAACAAACAACTGCACCAAGAGCTTTGCAGTTTAACAGTTAATTTAAACCGTTGAACATTTAAATTTATTAAAGATTATTCAGTACATGTTTTGACAAAATGATTTCCCCCCTAAGAGGAAGCATTACTTGCACATTAAAGAAAAAAATATATTTTTGTGGAAGTTGATGCAAGAAATTTCTTGGGGAAAACAGTTTGTTTCAAAGCTTGTTTGGTTTCAGAAGAAATAAAGCTAATTTCAGAAGTGGAAAAATAAGAGTTGTTTTTCATTTGTTGTTCTTGTAGAGAAAGGGAAACGATCGTTTAAAATCGTATTTTCCTTGTGTGCTTTGTTCTTATACATGAAGAATTCCAATCTCAACTTGCATAATGTAAAATGGTGGTCGGTAAGAAAGCAATATCGTCATTCGACATACATGGCACAAAAAAACTGAGAAAAGGATATGTCATTTCACAAGTTACAGCAATACTCCGTGTGTGATATTAAATCAGTAGTACATGAGTAATTGACTGACAGATTAATTGTCTGACTGAGTGTAGACAGTTTTGCCACGTATGTAATGAGTCCATTAAATATAGTGTATATCCTGCCTTGTCTCCTAAGAATTTTCCCCCTCGTAGCTGTCACTAGGAACATTGATATTGGCTGTGTTTTTACTCAACTGCTTGGCAAGCTATCACATGGTGACAGCAAGCCAAAACGCATCATAATAGCGGGACCTGAAAAAAAAGAGACAGTGGTTACTGGTCCAATTATTTACTGACACGCTTCCCCTGCTGTGGGACGCAAATTATCAACATCCCGGTGTGTGTGCCTTTGTTTGCTACATTGTGGGGCCCATCCACGCGTGTTTTTCCAGGTTTAACTCCATTTGTGGAGACCGACTTGAAATTGTGGGGACATTTTGGTGGTCCTCACAAGTTCAGACCTCTTTTTGAGGGTCAAGACTTGGTTTTAGAGTTTAGGTTTGAATTCGGTTATGGTTGAGGTTAGAGTAAGGAATGGGGTTAGGCAATCATTTTTGATGGTTGGAGTTAGGGGAAGGGGCTCATGTCAATGAGATGTCCCCACAATGATACAAAGACAAGTGTATGTGTGTGTGTGTCATATAGGGCTCAATTAGCTGTGGTTATCATCTAATTTGTATGGATTTTGAAACAATTCTTCCCCTTAGGAAATAATGCATAGATCAGGGGTGGGGAACCCTGGCCCTTGAGCGCCGCTGTCCCGCCTGTTTTCCATGTCTCCCTTCTCCAACAAAGCGGACTCATATTTAAGAGCTCATCAGCAAGCTCTGTAGAAGCCTGTTAATGATCCTGTTCATCAAACCAGCTGTGTTGGTGGAAGGAGACATGGAAGAAAGGCAGGGCATTGGCTCTCGAGGACCAGGATTCCCTATCCCTGGCATAGACTTTAGTCATGCGGCATGGCTCAGTGGTAGAGTGATCGGCTCCAAACCGTAAGGTTGTGGGTTTGATCCTCAGCCCCTGTGACCTTGTCGAAATGTCCTTCCTACTGAGCCCCAATTTGTCCCCAGTGGACAATGGACATGGCAACAGCCGACCACTGGTTTATGAACGTGTGTGAATGGGTGAATGTGAGGCATTGTAAAGCGCTTTGAGCACCATATGGTCTAAAGCGCGATATAAAAAGCAGTCCATTTACCATAATCGGTGTGAAAATAACGTACCTGCTGATAATATTAGGAGATTAAAACATTTTAAAGGAGACATACAGTTCCCGGATGTCTTAATAAAATGCCCCGGACATTATTCTGTCATAAAATACAAAGGATGAAGAAAGACAGAACATTTAACATCAACTTGTAACAATTACTCAGTTTTGGTGGAAGTTTTCTGTCTCATGCAAATGCTGAATACGGCTTTCCTTACGATGACAACTGGAGCTAGTGTGTTGCGATGAAGCTAGTGTGACTCAGTATTGTCAACTTTGTTGCTATATTTCGCAACTTTCACAACCTCACTACTAGTGTCTATTACACACAAAAAAAAGGCCCCAAATCAAATCTTGCAAATTTTTCATGTGTTATTGGGCACTCTGTAGTAAGTATCCTGCTAGTTTATGCCAACTGCCGAATGTCGACATTATATACCTGTATATATTAATTTACAATGTTTCACGAACAAAACAACATTTTTATGTAATATGTATTGTTTTTCAGATATTTGAAGCAAAAAAGGAGGAGGAAATTATCGCAACGATTGTGGACTCTGGATACTTGATGGTCTTGCAGGGACAGGAATGCCTAGTAAGGGATTAATTAGGATCATTCTTACCGATATCGTCCGGCCAATTTAATTGTTCGATATTGTTATAGTGTTGACCTTGTGCAAACCAACATACAGTAAATTTTTTTCACTACTTGTGTATCACACCATCGATAACACGTTTCAAAACCGCTAACAAGGTTATAATCCCACGCGTGCTTTGTTTGTTTAATTGTTTTAAGATTGGCGCGTGTCAGGAGGGACAAAAGAGTCTTAAAATCCCTCCTGCGCCTTGAGGGAGGATTCCCAGAGCCAGTTAGCGGTGATGAGGCGAAAACAAAAAAAAATAAGTGGTAAAAGTTTCTGGCTGCTCATCACTTCTTTGGATGTTAATCTTGGTCTCCTGAATACATCAACATAGCCATACTAAAATCTGCAGTAATTAATTCTGATGTTCCACATGCACACATTTGACTGTGGAATGTGCTCATCCATGAAACTGCTTTCCACATACCTCCACTCACTCTGTAATTCACAGAATAAATTACGGCTTGGCTGCATCTGCAAATGTCATGCTCGCAATTCTGGCAATTTATAGTGTGTCACACTTGTTATTATACTGCAGATTGCCTGCATTATCGATTGCAACATTTAATAACGTTGCAATTAATTAGTAATGTCGATTTCCAAATGATCAGCCTAGCTGGGAGATTCTCGACTTTATCATCTGCAACTAAATGACAGCAGGAACGAACAATAATCTCATAGTCGTTATAGTTGGTCATGTATGGTGGCTGTTTTCTGGCAGCAATAATATGGCTGATGATTCATATTTTCATTTATTACAATAGTAGTAAAATATAGTGGAACTGGAACCTCAAATGTTGATAGTCTTCTCAGGCTTCAGCTCAGCAATGCATCCAAAGAATTGTTTGTTTCCCATGGAGCCACACCACCAAACAATAATGTAACAAAAAGTGGTGTTTAATTAAAAAAAAATATATATATTATTGGGGGAGCTCATTGCCGCGTAGACAACAAACAAAATAAGTATAGGCAGTGTCTTGAGTCACAGATATATTTCGTTCACCAGTCAGCCTGATATTCAGGTCAGCTTTTGCCCAGGATGATAAAGCTCTCTATTATAGATTAGTGCTGTAAGCGCTCAGGGAAGTTTCAAATATCGTCATCTTAGGAGGGCCTACAGGCCACACGATAAGGCCAAGCGGGAAAAGATGCTGTGAACTGTACTTTTCTGTATTTGAAAGAATAGTGTGATGTTAGTTGAGGCCTTCAGAGGACCAGCTGTAGACATGTCGTCAGCAGAATAAAATCAGGACGGTATTTAAGGTGGCTTGACTTTGGAACTCTACAAAAGGGACAAAGTTGACTTTTTACTAGGGGTGGGTATTACATAATCAATACAAATTTGTGGAACTGATTGTTGATTAATTGCGTCTTGAAGCATTTATCCGTCTATAGTATTTTCGATTATTAGGGTTCTCTAGTGAATTGGATTCTATCCCAACTGACTTTGGGCGAGATGCGGGGTACACCCTGAACTGGTCGTCAGACATTCACAACTACGGATATTTAGAATCACCATAACCTAACATAACACAGGTGGGGCTTAGCTAGCATTCAAACCCAGAATCTCTTGCGTGTGAGGCGTGCTCACCACTAGGCACCAAATACTGCTTTAGTCACAACTACTTCAAGAACATCCGCACTATGGTAAATTCTCCTCTGGGAAACATTATCCACCTCAATGACATCGGGATCCTGGGATTGGTCCTGGTTGTAGGCTCCAGCTGACCCTCGACCCCAAGTAGGACAAGTGCTATAGAAAATGGATGGACATAGGCATTCATACATGAGTTCAGAACTTTTTTTTAAAAAAAAACCCAGCAACAATTAATCCATTAATTGACCATTCATTCTCCCAATGGTCCTTTAGGGAAATGTAGCCAAATGCCAGTCCAAAATGTATATGGAAGATTTAATTTGATTTGACATCTTAACAAATGCCTCAATGCACCCTCAAACCATGTGTTAGCACAGTCAACATAGTAAATAATGTCTGTCTATCCCATCTCATCTCATGTATATTAAAATCAATAGTTGACCTTTTGGATTTTTACATTCAACAGTTCTGAATTAGTTTTTCAAATTAGTCTTCTGAATTAGTCTTTCAAAATGAATGTATTCAGAATCCTATCTGTCATAATAAATTTCAGTTTGGAGCCAAAAATGTCCTCAAAAGTAACTGAGAAAATGGAGACCCCTGCTGACAAACTTAAGTAACAGTAATCACTTGGCCGGAGCACATGGAAGGACATAAATGGTAAATGGACTGAGCTTATATAGCGCTTTCTACACCATAATGTAATAACATCATCTCTTGTTTGTTTTCTTCTAAATCCGTATGTTTTTGTTTTAAATAGAGTTCAAGGACAATGTGCACATACATTAATCAATATAAAAGGGCATGAAGAGATGCTTGCATCAGATTGATCAGAAAGCCGATGTCCATCAACAAAGTGTAAATGTCCCCCACTTTTACTGTTGCAGGAGACAATTCCTTTGATTAGTGCCAGCGATGTTTTCAAAGTCCACCAGAAATCAGACAACCTGCTGCTTCGCAATACTGTGAAGGTGAGCATTTTGACTGCGGCTCCCTGCAAAATGTGTTTTTTTTTTTTTTAGTCCCTGTGAGTTATTGCCCGCAACATTTGTTGTCTTCTCTTCTATTAAAAAAACGTTAGTTCTAATGAGATGCTGATTTCAAAAAGACGACAAACAAACAACAAAGAGATTATTCACGTAGGGGCTGGGAGTGACAGCGTCGAGATTGAACGTGTGTCCTCAGGGATCGGGTCGCGTGATCAGGATGCAGTTTGACGGCAGGAACAAGGCACAGGCCATCAAACAGTGCTCAAGTGCTGCAGAAAGACTGCGGGAGTATGTGCCCGTCAACACTCTAGACGACGCCCTGCCGCCAAATAATCAGCCACCCACTGATGTCCCTGCACCGGTGACACAGGTGACCCATTTTGCAGTTTATTTCATTTTAAATTAAATTAAATGTATGTAATAATTGTACAGTTGTTCCTCAAAGGTTGGATACAATCATTCCCATGTCATATGATTGATTTTCAGAAAACCTACGCAAACATGAGCATGGAAAGAACATGCAAACTCGGGTTTGAACCCTGAACTTTAGAACTGTGAGGCAGACATTTTAACCACTCGTACTCTCTGCTTCCCAATCAACTGGTAATGTAAGATAATACACACTAAAACAATCTACATCCTGACTCAGTGCTTCTACTTGTCAAACACTACAAAAGATGGTCTCAAATGCATGACACCAGTTATAGAAGTGCCAAATCAGTCCTTTTTTTCCCCCACATATAAGAATAATAGCCTCAGAAATACTTATAATATACAATTAGTCATCCACATTACGAATGGCCATCCTTTGCATTAAGACACTTGTTAACAGTCTGGACAAAAGGGACTTGAACACTTTTATGGGGTAGATGCCACGGTCTTCCGACTTCCGGGTTTCACACATCAGCATCGTTTCCGGCCATAGATGGCCGCGTTCGAACACTCGCACCCCCACACCTGTGCCACTCAACCGCGGGCGCCTCAACTATTTGAAATGCTTCGGACAACTGAGACAGACACACTACACACTCGCACCCATCGACGGGAACGCGCAACCGAGGGGCACAAAGGCGCAAGCGCAAGAACTGGGACGCGGCCTAAAATGGGACGCGGCCCACCTGTCGCAAACGGAAACAAAGCTAATGTGTGAAAACCAGGAAGTTGGAAGTCCCGCCTCCTCCATGGCATTTAGGCTGCTTACTTCACCCTAACTTCAGAAAGATATTTTGTCTTTTCTTGCCTCCAGGGGGAAAAAAAAAGCCAAATGAAGAAGAGAAACAACCACACAGTTAATTCCTTGATATAATTATGATTATAAGGCAATTTCCCCCCAAAAATGCTAGTCAAACAAACTTCAAATTATCATAAAAGGTGTTTCGCATACTGGTACGACCGCATTTATTTCAAACTTGCCATTAGATGACAATGCCAACTTGGGTCATTTTGAGGTTATGTGCGTCTCACGGATTAAAAATATGTGGTCATGATGCAGCACAAGAAGGCACGTTCCACCGTACCAACTGTTTTTCACTTGTCTTATAGTTATGTCCTAGAAGTGTTACACAAATATTTACTACTTCATTCCTGTGTTAACTTAGGTTAGTGACAGACTGCCCCTCATTCTGCAAACGGAACTCATTTATAAACCGAATGCAATGAGTTTCCTTTTGATGCATTCAAAACTGTAAATGGACTGCACTGAAATACAATAGAATTGTGATCATATCTAGTATGTTATGAATGCATTCATAATCTATTTTTTAGCAATCTTTTTTAGTACTGAAGGCAAACTGCATGTCTCCCTGTAGTGATTATTACTGAGACCGTATCTGACAGCTGATTTATCAGGATTGTCTCAACTAGGTCAGATTCATGGACTCCGACACTAGATGGTGCTATTTACAATAGTGTCATCTTTAGAGGTCACATTGCTGCTGGTAGCTTGAGGGACTGATGCAGTATGGTCTTGACTAGTCTTTCTTGTACCTTATACTTACGGTATTAAAAGTGACCTATAATGTACTATTGAAATATTTTATTTAATGATTACTAATATTGACCTTGCTAAAATGATGGTAATAATTAAAAAAACGATACTGAATCACATTGACACTGTACAACTATTGGTCCTGTTTTGGAACACATTGACTCCAACGCTGGGTTGTGAGCTAATTCCATGTGAGGGGATGAGACATCAAGGTGTGCACTGTGCCAACAGGGTGTAATGTGACCTTTTGGTGAACAGACACACCGAAGGAGTTCCCAGCGCAGATGAAAGAGCTTTGAAGAGGGGATGCGAGAGTGGGATATTTTTCAATTAGTAATGAAGCCAATTGATTGGACTCTCCACCTTGTGGCGACGTGCTGCGTCTTTCCTTCATCTTTCTCATTTTTGTGTGTGTTTGAAGCCGTGTCCACAGCAGGGTGAGGCGGCCGGAGCCGAACCAGAGGTTGTCCATGGATCACTGTCCATCAAGCGTCTTGTCCAGGTATTTGATATGAGTCATCTTCAGCTAAATACTAGCCAACTAATAGTCAACTACAGGGTAGGCATGGGGCGATGAAGGCCTTAAAAATATGACCCCCAAATGAGGTTCATTTTCCCAATAGTCAATCAATCAACAGTTTATACTAATTATTTAGTCTTTCGGTGGCATCTTGGCAGCGTCTCTCAACGCGGTAGAATTGTTAATTACTAACATGTTGATGTGTATTTAAGGCCTGAGAACCAATTAAAAATGTGTGTATTTTAGGGGTCCTAAACGCAACCCCCCAAAATCCACTCAGTAGAGCCCCATGGAAAATCTGAAGTTTAGTTTATCGACATGAAATTTGGTGGAGATGTTTATTATTACAGGATACACGAAAAAATCTGAAATTGAAGAAAAAATTCCAGGGCTCGTACTTTGACAATCTCCAACTAAGGGAGTTAGCCTAAATGAGCGCCAATCAGAAGAAGACATCCTAAACAGATGGGCTCCGCTTAATTATGAAAGTTTTCTTGCCTACGCCATTTCATGTGCAGTGCATGTTTTCAAAGTTTGATGATCATTTGGAGGAATCGCTTAAAAAATGAGGTTTGGAGGACCTGTTGCGCTGTTATAACCTATTGAATTTCAATAGAACCTCTTGGGAGGGACACCTCTGGCACTGCCTGCGCTGTACCGTCACGCATCTTCAGAACCCAGAGACCTGGACGCCTTTGTGCGCGTTTGTCTGTTGGATCCCAGCTTCCCAGCTTTGGTGGAGCAGGTGGAAGGCGAGCTGAGGAAAATACTCGAAGAATGAATCATCAGTAACAACTGAAGGCAGAGAGAAGGTCAAGTCAGCACTGTGCTTTTGTGTTTGTTTGCTGTTTTTCCCACGCCGCTCCTTACGTAGGAGTTCACTCGCTTTGGGCTGCCAAAGTCAACAGCGTTGTGGTCGTGCATTGAAATTTAGGACATTTCAGATTGTTGATAAGAATAACACAGCTTTAACAAAACTCAAGTTCATTTTTGATTTATTTCTTTTTTATTCAGAAAAAAAATATTGGTCTTATTCATATGTTTGATCGTGGCTATATACTCTGGTCCCTCTGTTTTCACATCAATGCAGGTCCGTTTCCCACCGCAACACACATCATCAGTACACTGTATTGAAAGGAGGAGTCATGCAGCTACAGCAGTTAATGTCGCTATGCCAGCTTCCAAGGGATCCCACGATTTTAAAGCTTGACTGATTAAAACAAACTGCCCTCCATTTAATCTATTCAAGAATACATTTTGCATAGGATTATAGCCATGCTATATAGTCAAAGAAAAATAAAAAAATCAAAGTAATTAAATTAGGAAATGTTAGAAAAAAATATCTTTTTTTTTTTTTTACAGATTTCCTATCATTTGAACACTCATACTGCAACATATACAAGACACCCTAAGTTACTCTCAAAAGGAAATTAAAGTAATACACATACCATTGATATTTAGCTTGTTAAACACACATTGTTCATTTTCTGTATTCACTCTCTTAAATTTAAATACTGCCAGTCACTGAAGCCCTTGCTTCACGATAAAAGTTCTATTAAAAGTGGACTTTGTCGTCACAAAATTAAACATTAAATGACCATGATATGCTGTACAAATGTTCAAGAGGAAAAAAGACACATACTGTATATATATCTATATATATATATATATATATATATATAATTATAATTTTATATATATATATATAGATATATAGATATAAATAATTATATATATATATATAGATATATAGATATAAATAATTATATATATATATATATATATATATATATATATATATATATATATATATATAATTATTTATATCTATATATCTATATATATATATATATATATATATATAATTATTTATATCTATATATATATATATATATATATATATATAAGGATGACTCTATAAAAACATTTTTGGGATGCAAAACAAAAGTCACACGAGGGATAACAACAGAAGATGTCTATTCTGAGTATCCTATTGCGTAATTATTATGCATGCATTTACATGATATGTCATTACAAAAGGGGGTTGGTTCATCTGAGGGCCATGATTCAGATCAATTAAGGAGACATCAACATCACATCGGGAAAAAATGCGTACACCTCTGCAGTGATTTGTAGTCACAATTCGTCATCCTGAAATCTCCACGCGACAAGGCATGCTTTAAGACTTCCCACTCCGTTTGCTCTTTGTTGCCAGTGTTATGCTGATATTGGTTCTTGTAAAAAGAGACAAGATATGCTTTTATTTATTTTTTCTCCCTCAAGATAGGCCGCAACTCAAATGCCGCCGTGTAGCCAAAAAACCTGCAGTTTCACCATCTCATCTGTGAAGAGAAAATAAAGAGAAGGCATGACCACGGATAATCCTCGGCAGCGCGTTCTATATTTAGCACCCACCATCACTCTCCACAATGTCTTACTTGAGTTGATTGCTTATTTTGTGTTCCTTTGGCGGACGTTTTTGTCTTTGTGGTTGTTTGTAGAATTGGTTTTCCTGAAAGAAGCAGGTAGGGTTTAGAAAACATGAAGGTAAAGAAACAGGTCAAAACACAGTATGAAATACAGTAGTGTATTTTCACAAACAATAGCCTAATGTATTTTTATTCAACTGCAGATAAAGGGAGACTTTTTTTTTTTGCATCTTTTGAAAATGAGTTTGACGAGCATTAAAATTAACCAGTGGAATTATTTTGGCAAATAGAAGACTAGACACAAAAATGGAAACGCCAAATATTTATCAAACTTTACAATATTGCGCGGTTTCCTCTTCTCGAAATGTTACTCCGGAGGTTAACATAAGATCATCTTGAAGACTGCACAGGGAACTTGTTTAGATTTAGCAAGACTCCACACTTGAATTCCTCTGAGAGACTATTTACGTGCTTTGATGCTTCAGAGTTCAAGTGGATTCAGCAGTCGTCTGCATATAAATGATAGTGTGTTTATTACAGTTGTTAATATATTTTATTCTTCATGTCTTGAGCACGACACATCAGGCTAATTGGGGAATGGCATCTGTTTGAGGGACAGCCACTTTTTGAGGAAATACCGTATGTGTGTAGATCTTTTGACTTACATTGGTCCAACTGGCTCATCATCTTTGACGTGGAGAACAGGGAATGAAAAACAAACAAGAGACAAACGTGAGAGAAAGGTCATAAAAGAATGTATGTCAAATCTAGCACATCAACTTTGCACAGAGTAGCTCTATTTCACTGAGGCGTCAAAAAAGAGGGGAAAAAAATCTACTTAGAAATGCTCCAAAGTTGCTCAATATAGGCCACCGAAACATCAAGCGTGAACGTTTGCTGAGAGAACAGATTGCTTTGAATGGTGGTGTGACACAGCCGTGCACTCGTGATAAGCTCTGAAATCACACAAGTCAGCGGCGTCCTATGCACAAACTGTGTCAAATTAAAAGGAGACATTTGAAGATGTGGATTCTTGGAAGGTGGCAAATGCTGCACAACTATATTAGCGTGGTAAAACGGCCCGCAGTGATGTAACGTTTAAGTAGTGGAATTTGACAACACTGATGGTTAAAGCCGCCTCTAGTTTTAACCCTTGGGGTTGCTATTCATTTTCAGATTGAGCGTACATGTAGGAGGCTTGCAGATGGCTCATTTCAAACCGCCTTTTTAATTACACACAGCAATATCACAGTGATTTTTAAAAGGCCAAAAAAGGGAAAGAAAAAAACACACAAATGAGCTATTGTGACCAATTTGGCATGATAACGCGGATCTTTTTTGAGCTTCCAGCAGCTTCATAGTGGTTTTATGATTTCCCTACAGCACGACGCAGTAAGAATCTTTGCATTTACTGCCGATTTGTAATTCATTCATAAATCATTCTTTGAACAAGTATAGTCATACATTCTTTCAGCGAGCGGTGCATTATTAGTATTATTATCTTGAAAGGCCGTAATGTCAACATTACATCATAGAAAAGAGAACTAAAGTGCCAAGCTACGTTTCAAACAAGGATACAATTCATTTAAATCGGTATAACCGAATCATGTTTCTTATTTCCGCTGCAGAACGGCGAAAACTGTGTTAGCTAAGCAAATGGCATGACATCAAAGCCTTACTAGTAAGGCAATCATTTAACAAGACAATAAATGGCGTGGTACAATGCTGTGTGCCTGTAAACAAGAAATTAGGATTTTTTTGTTTTCTGACTGGTCTGTTAATTCGAATTTAGGACACAATTTTTTCTATCAAGCAATCACTGGGTAACGCTGTGTCTACAAAGTTTACTATTGTGAATGAGATCCCAACAAAAGAATAAAATAAATTCCTTCCAATTCGCGGTCCCGTATATGCATTTATAAAAAAAAAAAATTAGGGCCACTTTACAACTTGGTGGAAACGAGGCCTATCGTTCTATTTGGTGCCCTTGACGGCGTGTTTGGTGTTTTGGCATATAGATGCAAACGTGTCACTGGGTGAGTAAACAAGCTACATGCAGTTACAAAGTCGCAGATCGGCAGCGTTCTAGCAGCATTCCATGGCGTTAATATGAAGCAGAGTAATACAGCAGTCATATTGTTAGTCATCAAACATGGCGTTGCGATCATTTTGTGCCGGATGTCTTTCTGCATATGCCACCGTTTTTCTCACCTCCTATGCATACGCAACACAAGCTGTGTTTACTATACTGCCTCTGCAAGCACATGACAAATAACAGATTTTTACTGTGTGACAGTGGTATCAACATGATCACTTTTGTTTACGATGGATGCTACTTTACAAATGATGCATTTTCATTTTTTTTCATTTTTTTTTTTTTTAAATGCCAAAATGATCACACAGTAAAAATCCCAAGCGACTAGATTTGAAACACAGGGTATAAATGTGAGCCTCTGCCTCAGAGCCCTTGGTTGTGGAACATGAGAGGTGTTCGAATACAGCAAGTCATAATGCACGCAGACAGGGGGCCAAAACCGGCGGGAATCTGGGATGCTAAAAGGAGATTTTAGAGAGGCTGTGCCTCGTGAGCTGAGAGCCCTCACTGCTGATTTGAATGGCATAAACATAGCAAATATAATCCACCTTAATCGCTTCATTTTTCCGGTGGATGAAACCAACTGGAGGCCATGCACACGCTTTACTTGAGCTGTGTATGCTTTGATGTGTGCATGTGTTTTATTTTACTCAAGTGTTTTATTATTACTTTGTTGTTTGTCCCTGGATGATGGCAGATGCTTGTTAACCGCAACATCGTTGTGTTATTTTCAGAGAAGAATTTACTTCTTAAAAATAGATCATAGATAAATAACATTTTATTTTTAAGGCATTTGTTCCGGTGGCTATTGTTAGCTGTTGCTGAGCACATGGAGGATCTGTAATGTGTTTTAATACTTATTAGTTATTTGCCTCAAAGATTTGGAAGAATTTCCGGCCATTACTTGGATGTCAAAAAAGTCCGTGACTTTTTAAATATATTTTCTTTTCTATAGAATCTTGATGCAGTTATGAATACATCTGCACCACATAACACCCCATAATGTGCATTAATCAAATCCTTTCAAGATAAATATTGTCTAATACAGTAGAGTTAGTCTTTTGATGCAAGCTTGTCTATTTCCCCAAAATTTGCACCTTATGTTGTGCAATACGACATGTTGGGCTTTCAGCTTTAGATATTCTATTGTATTTTTTTTCTCTCCCAAAAAGACTTGCATGCACAGTGACCAATCCTTTTATGCTAAGTATGCTACCTAACTTTAACTCAAACGGATATTATACCGTTATTGAATGTTATCACTCTCCCTTTGTCAATTTGCAGCTGATCAAATTATCAGAAGAGCACCCCAAGTCTAGCCAAAATATTATGTAATTTAATATTCCTTTCAGATTTGCCCGAGTAAATATTCTTTGTTTGCTTTAAAACAACAAAAGCAAGATGTACCCTGCAGCTTTGTTTGGGCTGTATTAAAGTGTTTGGTTGCGCCACTGTGATCCATAATGACAGTAGGGCCTGTCGCTGTTCTGTTTTAGTATAATGGGGCTGTAGTCGTATGTTGAATTTTGAAGACGATAAAGCATTAATAAAGGTTAGACGTAACCTTTGTTGACTTTGGGGTTTTGAGACATTTCCAAGCGGCCACGTCCTCGGGATTTGGGCTCCAACGGAAGCATAAAAAATGTGGTTTAATATATTGAGAAATGTTATTTGAATTTCAAATCAGTTCTATTTTTTTTTTATCAGATTTCAAGACATAATGTTCAGTCTCAGCCTGTAGAAAACGTTTTCCTGAAGCTTTTTGCTGCAGGGTTGAGCGTTTTAATACAAAGTTGTGTTCGCAGGCGTTGTTTACCTGCCTGTTTACAGTGTGTCCGCCCACACTCAAACCCAGCTTGTGCGATGCGGCAACACAGAAGGCTTCAAATGTTATTGCGAAGGGAGGCATGCAAAGCATTTTTTTTGTTTATTTGCTGGAGCACTTGCATAACCTAATATTACATTGTTTGAGGAATATTGAATCTCGGACGGTAGATCAAACATTTAACAAACACCAAGATAGAGCCAAATTCACACTTGAGCTTTTGGGGCAATGGACAGTAGGCTTGTTCAAAACAACTCATAAAATACATCTCTAGGACCATGCAGAATCTCTCACTTACCACCCATTTAGATTATGGAGCCATTTCGAAAGAAGTGGAAGGGAAGAATAGTAACCAATTGTTACACATCTGAGTTGATATGTACAATATATCATCAACACCATTGTTACCATTGCTGTCAGTCAAAGGAACAACACCAACTCAAAAGGTTAGTTCTCCTCTCGTTTACCTAATGTGAATCCCTAAAGTTCATATTTGTATGCGTCTCGCACGGGGGATTGATGAGGCAATACTTTTGGTTTCTTTTCGACACATCGCGACTGAGGCCAGTGAGCAGGCGATAAAAGATACTTAAGCAGGGCACACACATACCAACAAGCGGTAAAAGTTCGGCGTTTTCTCTCCCTTACAATCTAAGTCAGCAATGGCCCAATTCTCGGATGCCTCTACAAGATTATCCTGAGCAATTATCTTGTGGGTGGCAATGTGTTCAAAGTGATTTTTTTCCTCCCCAATCTGCTCGGTAAACAGTCTGGGCCAACAATCATAAATTTTAAACGCGTTCAGTATTTACAATGGTAAATCCTTATTATACCCTGCTTTAGGTCATGTTTATATTTGGGGGCATAACGAAATATGATATTTTGCATTCTTATCATACTAGTAGGTACAGTATCAATAGACCGGCATCACCATATTCAAGTTTGTCTTCTGACTTTGACTCTGTTGTCCTGTCAACATTGTGTACCTAAGCAAATAATGAAAATGTTTAACTATTTTGTGCTTTTAACTTAAGTTACTTAAATTAAAGCACAGTTCACTTTATTTTGGCCAAGAATTGGCTAAGGGTTATCATTTTGCAAATGTTTTTGTAGGTCTTTTAACCATGCAGAAGTCAATGTAAAATAATGATTTGAAAAAATTTATAGCATCATCAGCTTGTCAAAGTTATATCATTTAAAAGGAAAATGCATGCATACTTTCTGAAGTGTCAGTTCGTGTAAAACATTTTAAAACTTCAAATGCATCATGTACAATGATGACAGAAAACAGATTGACATTAACTACAGACTTTATCTGATGCTAAATCTAATAAGTCATCTGTGTTATTTTATACAATACGAAAAAAGAACCCATTAATTGGACGTCAGTGATTTATCATCCTATTATGGAAAATTTAAATGTTTTTTTTTATAGTTGCGAATGAAGACCTTTCATATATTTTCCATTCTTTAGTCACATGAAGAGCTCTTTTCCAAATGTTATTTGAAATTGATCTACCAAGACCTGCACATTTGACAAGCCTGAATTTTAAACTGTTGAAACAATGAATTGGCTCTGAACATGTGAATAATCTACAGATGAATTACATGGCAAGATGAAGAATTTGGCTATCATCTCATTTTGGAAAAGACATCTTCATAAATATCTATGATACATTGTAGATGTATTTCCTAATACATCGCTTATGACATAATTGCTCGATTGTAATTTTATCATATTAGAAGTTATTCTTCGAAATCTGATCTCAGTTTTGAACAGGACATTTGTTCTTCTTATTGTAAGGCAGCACACAAAAATAGCAAAGAAATACAGTCAACAGAGATCACAGTCGGAAATGGTGTCTCTTACCATCAATAATGTCATCTGGCCTCTTGCGTTTCTCATACACGACGATGATGACTACGAGGATGATAATTTCCGCGAGCACGCCCAAGAACGGCCAAAGCGGCGCGAGATGGCTTCGCACCCGTAGAATGGTGATTTCAGCAGTTGTCCCGATGGCATTGGATGCATTGCACTCGTACTTCCCGGGATCTGTGTTTATATCAAGGTTTATGATGTTCAGCTCTGTGTAGTTGTCTTGACTTGTGATGAAGAAGCGTCCAGTGGAGTTGTCGATCTCCTGAAAGGGTTAAAGTCCTTCGTTAATGTAAAAAATACATTATAATATTCAACTTTATCTGGCATTATTAATCGAAGTATCTCACCGTGGAGGACGTCCCTTCCAGTTTACGCCATGTCCAGGTAGGATGCGGATACCCAACCGACTTGCAGTAAAGCATCGCGTTTTCCCCCTCATTTTTATTTTCACTTCGTTTGTGGCCGGTGATAACGGGTTTTGCTATGATATGAGATAAAAATGAATGCGATAAGCCTGGAGAATTATGACACGTTCAACAGAAGTAGAAGAGCAAGGTATAAAACAAGGCATGATTGTTTTGGTTTGCAAAAATACATTGTAGACACCTTCAACATGTACAGTATATGTCATACATTGCGAAAAGTCTTGAAGCATTCCTTCTTTGTCCATCTGTGATCAGTACGCAAAATGTTGTCAGTTCAGAGTTGAACCACATTTAATTTAAGTCAAATGAATGTTGGTGTTTTCTGCCAGCTTTTACCAAACAGATACTCGCATAATGTTAATGGCTATGACCAGAGAAACCTTTTTGTGCAAGAATCTGTACTACACTGAAAACTACGAAACTCAAGTTAACTCATTCCTATTACTATTTAACTTCAACTATGCGTTGAAAGCGTGACTAGTTTTTCATTATTTTACTGCAGTTTTATTTTACAGCGGTTAACTTTCGGTATGTTTGTATGACAGTAAATATTACATTGAAAATGTCTGTGGAGTTAGGCTTAATTATGGTGCAGTTTGACTCTGGAGTAAATTAATTCATTTTATACTGTATGTTATGATTTTTGTTCTATTATTATTATTATTATTATTATTATTATATCAGCCAGCATCATGGATGGAACAAAGTGTGTTTAAGGTTCCTGCGTATTTCAACTTTATACCGTCTGATTTTAAAACAAAAAACAAAAAAATCAAGGATTCTAAAAAGACCTCGACTGTTGCTACCAATCCATCCAATTCCAACAGTGCTTGTCCTAATTAGGGACGTGGGTGAACTGGAGCCTATCCCAGCTGACTTTGGGGGTGAGGCAGGGCACACCCTGGAAAGGTCACCAGTTAATCATAGGGCAGTTTATAACACTATCTTTTATACGGAGTTACCTTTTTTTATTTTTGCAAAGAGATGGAAAACCTTTGACAGACTTTCTGACCAATAAAATATATAGTTTTGGTCTACCAGCACGACTAAATCCCTGCAGTGAGGAAGATCACACTGCAATATGGAGGGGGTGACATGATGAATCATATTGAGGTCATGAGAAGGAGGGATCGGTGATGTATTAGAGCCTCCAGATGTTCTAATTCAAAAAACTCCAAAGTGAATTCCACAAAAGAAATGCAATGCAAAAGGAACACAACTGAGATAATGTCTATTCAAGACTGGGGTTAGAAAAAGTCACTGAGGCCATGCGCCAAATCACAACAATCTGCCAATAGAACAGGTGAGACTCTTCATTTGACTCTGCACGGTGAGAGGATAACCGCTCTGCCACTAATCCCCCAAAATTACAATAATTCCTTCCATGCAATTAAGCAGGATAAGACCCCGAGTGATCATTTTTCTCAGCTGTACATGGATAATGGAGCAAGAGGGGGGTCTGAGCTCTTTGGTGACATCACCCCCACTCTAATTATGGAGCCCACGTGCTGCTCTGAGCAGAGGAGTGGCCAAGCTCATTTGCGCCTTATCCCTGCCTTGTATTATGTCAACGAGTGACGGCATGGAGACAACTGTCCAAAGTGGCGCCAAACCAGCAGAAACCTCAATTTCACACTCCCGCGATTATTAAACTGCTTGTGCCAAGCGGAGATAAAGAGCGTGGACTTTTGAGGAGGGTTGGGGTCATAGCTGTCAGGGAGGAGGATATGCATTAGGATGTCATCGGATGGCTGAGAGACAGTTAAATTAAATCCTCTATTGGCAGCTGTCAATCTGATCTGCTTGTGATGATACAGAGGACTGTCCAAAAGTTTTAGGCCACCGTTAGCTTTGTTGTTAAAATGACCTTGTTTACAGCAGACATTTTGACATAGTAAATAATCGGACAAATACAGTTAGAATGAAAAAGTGTTTATGGAATTAAAGCATTCCTTTAGCTTCCTGAATCATAATAGCAAACCACTATCTCGCGTTCTCCAACCAGGAAGTAGCCAACTACCTAATGAACCAGATGGACAACAAACAAATGTATGGTTATCTTCTATCTGTATATACTGTATGTTAGAATTTTAGCATTTCATCGGGTCTCATTCGCCTCTTGAAATCTTACCTGACGTCTAATAATGAAAACTTTTGATTGGCTATACCATACCAAATTTGGCATACCAAATATTAGAACCTAAGAATTGTACCCTATATCTGTAGACAGCAACACCTCTCCAATGAGGCGCTCTATGTCCCAAATTGACATTAAGAGTTGGTTCATATTCCTCCATGAACTATAATGTGGCCTACCAACTAATAAACCAGAAAGAGGAACAAAAAAACAAAATTAACTACGGTTAAAGATGCCATCTGGTTCATGTTAGTATACCAATTCTTAGCATTTTAGCATTTAATCATTAGCCTTTTAAATATTACCAGACAAACAGATATTGGGTACGCCCATAGCTGTTTTATTTTTTATGTTTGATAACCATTGATTTGTTTGAGGTCAGTGTTTCAATAAAATGCCTTCATTATTTTTTCAGATTAGCATCGCTAACACCACAACTATGACTTTGCATAGTACTATTATTGATAACGGATAAAAGCTGGACTATTCCATGAGTAAATGGCATTATCATTCAGCAGGCTTTTTGAGATACCAAATGTGTAATGGCAGCGAGCTTACTATCGCAGACAATAAACTCCTGTGCTGCAACAGAGATGGCTGGGACAGGATTCACAGGCTTAATCCTACAACATCACAGAAGCCTCCATCTGTTGCCTCTAGAGCTGAGTCCTGCAAGGATGAGTGTGCCAAGGACACTGTAGGCGAGGGATCTCAGCAATTGGTTGCCAAGAAGCACAGTGCAAAGCTGGCTAGCATAACAGCGGGCTCTCTACCTAGGTCACAAAAGATTGCAAACACTTTGAGAAAATTAAAAAGAGCATTTGGGGATGGTGATGATAATGTTATCAATCTGGCAGTGGCTTCTTCTAACATTAATGAACATAAAGGACAAACTCATGCACTCTGTGACCAGTTAAAAGACGGTCTTTCTCTCCGGGGAGACACATAGAAAGACTCAACAGTCACAGCCCTGCAGCCCCGGCGACGGCCAGGACACTTCACTTTGAACGGACGCGAGTCCCGTCAGCTCTTGAGCCAGTAAATAGCAGAACACACACATACTCATCACCCATGTTATGCAATCAGGGAGCGCTCTAAGACAACCGCGGAATAAGAGGCAGGGCATGCTCAGTATGCAGCCGAGCCATGCCACAGCAAATTGGCTTATGTACCGCACGCAGGCAAGCTTCTCTTGAACGGGGTCTTCACTTGCCCTTTTCTCAGGGACAATTGCTTATTCGAGGCGACGGCTTGGCTGTCAGCTCGTGTGGTACAGCATATGAGTTATCTCGATTGGTCAGCTTTTCTAGCTAATATAGGCACTGTTTGCATAACCTGTTAATTAGCCATTTGATAACACAAAATCACAAGAGCGCTTCTGTTTTGACAAGTGGCCCTAAAATGCCCTGCAGGTGAGCTCCGTCTTTGCATGTCTGCTGAACATTCGCCGTCGCCTGTCCATTTTGTTAAGACCGTCATCTGAGCGAAAGCCAAGAGTGACAACGGCCTCAGGAGAGCTTCCTGTCATAACCGTTGCACAGGATGAGTTCAAACATCTTTGTCAACAAGGAGTCACTTCACACAGCCTCGGGTTGTTAACTTTTCTAGGACATCTTTATCTTGCTACGGCTCAGTAGGAAACTAGCGATTGCTTGTCTGTCCGTCCATCCATCCACCCCACCATTTCCTATACAGCTTGACCTATTGCTTGTCCTCGTTAGGGTTACGTTTGAATTTAGGCTAGATTGGTAGACCCTTGACTGGTCACCAGACAATCGCAGGTTAGCAATGGCGTGTGAAAAGCTCCAATTAAAGCTGCTGTTGTCAGAAGTGGGACAGAATATCAATATTACAATGTCTCATATCGTTATCTCTTGTGGCACAATATT